>NC_092316.1:45245000-45993750 GCF_036785885.1 Coffea arabica | reverse complement strand
CTTTTAGCTCATTCCACGCCATTTGTTTTCCTTACAGGTGGTACGAGCGAGGCATGAGACGTGTATAGACCAGCGTAGTCTAGTTGTTTTGAGTTTTGTTTTTGTACTCACGCTAGTACCCGACTAGGGTTGAATGTACTCGAAATGTAAACAGTTTGAAATTTTTTTTTGGTATGTAGAAACTTTGTATCTGGATTTGAGCATCAATGTATATATTAAGTTGAAATGGATATGTTATTCATTTTCTATGGATGCACGTTATTTTGCTTGAGTTATGAGTGAGTGTGTGAGTGAGTCCTAGCGAGAGTTGGGCAGGCGGTCCGCCGAACCCTTTGGTTCGCCTTAGGGGAAGGTGGGGCCATCACACTCCCAAGTGCAAATCAATAAAGTTTAAAATTCCTACCTGACATACATCTCTATCTACCTCAAGTATCATGATAAAGGTTTTACGCTTACCGCTTACACACAAGAAGAGTACTTATTCCTTTATATATATTCACGTAATTGGGATCATATCACCACTTGGCCCAAGCTTACTCTGTGCAAAGACCACGCGAAACTACTTTGATTTTTATCCCTACAAGTAGCCGCTTAACTTTCAAACCAGTCCCACAGTCCGGCATCCTAAACTTTTAAGTCTAGGATACACTATAAAGATCTAAATCCTAAACTCTGATACCAACTGTGACGCCCCCACTTCTCCCAAGGACGAACCCAAGGGTATCCGCGGAGCGCTTGCCCAACTCTCGCCAGGACTCGGTACAAATTCAATTCAAACTTAAAAGCTAATACTAACAATGAAAATCGGAATAAAAGTACGAAATCATTTCCATACGTACATATTCAATCTTACATCACAATTTCAAACTTACAATTATTTTTTTTCAAAATATACAACTTCCAAAAGTTGTCTAAACAAATACATTCAAAATTCTAATCAAATGAGTCATCAAGTAAGCTTCTTCATAATTCCTCCCATTTCGGCTCCTATTAAAGGAAACAAATCTAATGGGGTGAGCGGATGCTCGTGAGGCCAAGAAAAAATTGAAAGACGCGTAATTCAATAGCAATAATACTTACACAATAATAAATGCTATACATTCAAGTAATTCATAATTTATAATAAACACACTTGAGTAGGATGAAAGAGCTCTCGGGAGCTAATTTTCAATTGCTTTGCTCAAGGTTAATTTAATACATTCTCGTGACGACACCTCGTCACCTGGGTAGGTAATAAAATTCGGAGCACTTCACATATTCCATTTATATTTCTGAGACGACTCGAGAGGTACCTCCCACCCAAATCAGTGTGGTACTTACCATCGTTCAGTTTATAATTCTGAGACGATTTGAGAGGTACCTCTCACCCTAATCGGTGTGGTACTTACTATCGTTCAGTGGTTTAGGGTACTGAGACGATCCGAGAGGTGCCTCCCACCAAATTGGTGTGGTACTTACTATCGTTCAGTAGTCGATGAGACATCGCTCCAATCGACTTAGAATACTTTATGGTTCTGAAACGATTCGAGAGGTACCTCCCACCCGAATTGGTGTGGTACTTACTATCGTTCAGAGGTTTAGGTTACTGAGACGACTCGAGAGGTACCTCCCACCCAAATCGGTGTGGTACTTACTATCGTTCAGTGGTCGATGAGACATTGCTCCAATCAACTTATACAGCCATAGCATAATTAATCATTCCATTCAACGAGTTTGGGCGTCCCCCGAATACGAATACGAATATAAGTCGATGAGCAACGCTCAAATCGACGATTCCAAATACGAATCACAAATACGAATCACATATACGAACCACAAATACGAATCACATCCACATTACTAAGTACAAGTCGGATATGAATTCACATAGCAAAATACGAATATAATTTCGTTCGAAAGAGAACGTGTGCGGTAAAGCATACACTCGTCTCAAAATTTCAAATTCACATAACGGATAAGAAACAATTAGCTATTTAGCAACAAATTCATGCACTTGACACTCACCAATCGAAATAAGGGAGTAAGTGCGTAAACGAGCCTTTAGGTGTTCCCCTCGAGATCCTCTTGAAGGTCTCCTTGAGCACTTGAGCAAATAGTAATTGTTTATTACACACTATCGCTTAAAACCCCTAATTATCGAGGAAGATTGCACACTTGTACAATCTAAGAAAATTTCACGAAAATGAGCCCTAATTACTCGTAAATCAAGACTCAAAAACGGGGTTTTAAAATACAAGCGAAATCTGATTTTTATTTTTGAAATCAAGTGGTAAACGGTTTAACAATATCGAAGGAAAATAGAGAGTTCGCAACCCTCAATTTCCTTTAAGTTCGGAAATTTCAGATTTGTCACCCATACTTTGAAAAATCATATCTCATTCTCTACAAGTCCAAAATTGGAAAACTTAGTACCATTGGAAACCTCTTAGAAAGTACTAAAAGTCCTTAGAAGACAATTTTCCATGATTCTAAACGGCAGGTGTCCAAAAATTAGCTCAAAGTTGCTGTTCTGGGGCATAAGGCAGATTTAAGTTGGTTTTTGGCCAAGTTTTAAAATTCGGCAAACTTCACTTGATTGGAACTAGCCTTTGAAATTTGCAACTCTAGTAGTGCTGTAATTCAAGTTTACAACAAAACAAGTGGAACGAGAAACGGATTTTTGAGTACCAAGATAAGGTAGCTCAAAGTTACCCAAATTTCCTTGTTAAACAAGGGTTTTCCAAAATAAAGTCTTAAACTTTGGTAATGTAGTCAAGCAGTGAAATGGACTCGGATTGGTACTAAATTTGGCAGTATAATACTCCTATATAAAGGATATCCCTCTATCGAATTTTATGGAAAAATACCTTCGGAAAGGTAGTCAACTAAACAACCAAAGTTTCGAAAATCCTAAGGCAGAACCGCCTTGAGTTCTTTTTTTTTTTTTGTTTTCCATTCCAAACATTTGGCCAAGGAAAATCCTTCAAACATGGTTCATTTGTGTAGAAAAAGCCTGAGGAACATTCATGGTACATTTGGTAAGTATTTTAACTCCAAGAAATTCAATTGGCAAGTCCACACCAAGTCTAGCATCAATTTTGCCCAAATTTTGGGTTTTCAAGAACAGGGCAGGTTTCGTATTTTGATCACAAATCACTCAATTCAACTCGGAATTGAGTGTGGTTGGTGGCGTTGGAAAATAGATTCATAAGGCTACATTTTCTCAGAAGAAACCATTATCAAAATTTGTCCATAACAAGCTCATACATGAACATCAAATCGCAGTTCATAATCTGCCTCCCAGTGACAAACGAAACAGGACAGTAATTTTCAAACGAATGGTTTGGCTCAATCGAGTGGAACCAAAACATGTATTTTATACCAAATGAAAGCTGGGAATGTTTAGTTTCCAGTGCCGAAACGGAACTCGATTCCGACATCGGAGCGATGAATTATAGCCAAAACAAGATAACCATTTGGGTAGTGACGGGAATCATTTTCCAGTTTCTAAACTTTGGAAATCACTTCATTTAACCAACCAAATCATGTTATTTTTCCATGAAACTTTTTACACAATCAATATAGCATGTAAACAACATAAACAAGCCATTAGATCTTCAAAATTTCACACCAAAGTGCTCGAACAAAGCAGGGGTAAAACGGTCACTTTTGGTCAATGCACCATACTTAAGTTTCTATCAACAACCCAACATTAATCCACTAGTTTAAGCACTAAATAAATATTATTACCATCAAAACACCACAAATCAGTCCATATATCCAAGGCGGGAGTTCATAGAGCCCACACAAACAATTTTCCAACACAAACAAGGTATCCATATGCAAGTAAGAGTTTAAAGGTGCACTAGAACTTCCATAAATTAAGTTTCCGAGGTTTGATCGTTACCTACTTGCTTTGATGTGTACAACAGAAATTTTCGGTCCTTTCCTTGGCCAAGAAAACCATGAAAAGCTCCCCCTTTTCTTAGCTAGATGTAATCTCCAAGAGTTAAGCTAGGTGCGGTCAAATTTTGAAGTGAAACGGAGGAAGTTTGATGGAGGAATTTGAAGAAGAAAGTTGAAGCTTGGAGCTCTCTTTTCTCCTTCTGTTGTTCGGCTGATGAGAGCAAAAAAAGAAGAGCAATTACTGATAATAAGCTTCCGTGAGAAGCTTTAAGATTTGGCCAAAGTTTGTTTCAAAAGTCAACTAGGAATAGTGCGCATACGCGCGCGTTTTGTGCTCGATTCCTCTCGAGTTTATTTCACTAGTGCACTAAACCTCTAATGCACTTATATCCATATAAATATTATTCACTCTTAATTGTCCCAAAATGAGGGTCTAAAGTCTCTCAATTAAATCGCACGTGTGAAAACGCGTATCTCCAAATCAAGCACGATAAAGCGAAAGTTCCAAGAATTTCTTATAACGATAGTACTAATGACTATCACTTGAGTACTTAAACATAAAATTACCTATTTTAAGTCCATCTTGCAAGTCTCTAACTTTCCCAACTTAGTGTATCCTCGAATCGATTATTGACTCCAATCGCGTATTTGCTATTTTCATTTAACGAGTTTCCAAAAATTAAATTTTGAAACGAGTCATTTTAAAAATATAACAAAACTATAGACCCATGTAATTAGGTCCAAATAGACTAGAAAATAATATTCGGAGTAAATGGGCAATTAAATATTTAAATAAGCTCGAAATGGAATTTAAAATAATAAATTTTGCGAGTCCTCACATGAGTCGAGTTTTAACTCCTCAACTCTCAAATTAACTTTTCTTAATCTACTATTGATCATTTTTACTTCTCCAAAATTAATATACTCTCGATTCAAATATAGTATCGAATAATGTGTACTCGTTGTTCCGAATTAAACGAGTTTTCAAAAAGTAAATTTTTTTAAAAAAACCCTTTAAAAACATAAGAGAGGTGTTTTTCCTTATAAATGGATTTTAAGTAGTCAAATTAAATAATTCGGAGAAAATGAGTGAATAACTATTTAAATTAACCAGTAATATATGACGAAAATAAGAAAATTTTCGGGTCCTCACAACGAGGCCAACAGAGAAGTGCCTCACAAGGAAGCCCCGCCACTGTTTCTCGTGGACCGTGTGGGTTCTGCGGGAAGCCGAACCACATGGAGGATAACTGCTGGAGAAAGGAGAAGAAGTGCTTACGCTGTGGAAGTGCGGAGCACCAGATAGCCAGTTGCCCAATTCAACCCCGAGAGGCGAGAGGGACCACGCAATCTTCTAAGGTGACTTCAGCGTAATCAAAGGTGAAAGTGACGAAACCGAAGGTGCCTGCCCGAGTGTACTCTATCGAGCAACATCCTGTCCTTGATTCGACGAATATGGTAGAAGGTACGATTCCTGTCTTCCACCGTCTAACTAGGATTTTAATAGATCCTGGTGCCACCCATTCCTTTGTTAACCCCGAATTCATGTGTGGTATTGATATAACTCCTATAAACCTGCCCTATGAATTAGAAGTGAGTACGCCTACGGGAGACCAGTGTTTGGTTACTAGCAAAATGTATGTAAACTGTGAAATTTGGGTAGGAGAGAGGAAGTTATTGGGGAATTTGATAAGTTTGACTATTAAGGAGTACGATATGATATTGGGCATGGACTGGTTAGATAGGTATGATGCCCAACTTGACTGTAAAAGGAAAATAGTGGAATTTCATATAGCAAGGGAGGCAACCTTAAGATTAGATGTGAGGGGCAGTTTAGCCTCGTTTGCGATGATTTCGAGTATTCGGGTTAGGAAACTATTGAGTAAAGGGGTTCAAGGGTTCTTAGCCTTTCTCATCAACACTCCCACTGATAAGTTAAACGTAGAAGATGTTCCAGTAGTGGGCGAGTATCCGGACGTGTTTCCCGATGAGCTAGTAAATCTACTACCGCGAAGAGAGATAGAATTTGAGATTAACTTGTTACCAGGGACTTCACCTATCTCTAAGACCCCATACCGTATGGCACCTGATGAACTTAAAGAGCTGAAACTGCAGTTGCAAGACCTTTTGGAGCGGGGTTTTATTCGTGAGAGTGGATCTCCTTGGGGAGCACCCGTTCTCTTTGTTAAAAAGAAGGACGGGACACTGAGATTGTGTATTGATTACCAGGGGTTGAACAATGTAACCATTAAGTTCTTTTCCTACACTAAAAAAATCAGGATAGCTATTAGGGATGCATCTCTTAATAGTACAATTTACTACTTTTTAAAGAAATCAAATCTCATATACTTCCAAAAAAATGACTTGGATAGTCAAAGAAGAATTTATATATTTTGAAAGTCATAATATAGATTTCTGAGTTTAGAAACTATGAGAGACACAATAAGACTATTTATTAAATTTAACTAAACTATAAGTAAAAAATTTTGGGTTGGTCACATGATATCATTGTATCGAGTCATAACTAAGTCTATCCTTATATTGTCACTGGAAAATACATTCCACTCTTAAATTGGAAACTGTATAGCTGGTACAAATTATATCTAATACAATAATGATAAGCATAGATATGACCAATGCTAGATGTGTACATGCATATATAGTAGCAATCATGTGAGAGCTCGAAATTAATTGTGCAATTTATATTTCTTTTTATTTTATTTTATCTAAGAATTGAATGTATTGTGATTTGCTAGTTATTAATTAATTTACGTGTTTAATTGTTTCTTGTGTTTAAATAACTTGAATACACCCTAAATTATTGTAGGATTAACCCTTCTAAAAAATTAACAGTGACTAGAATAAGGAGTTAGTAGGAGCATAACATAAGACTGTGCGATGATTTTTAGATTAGTTTTTGACTTATGCATGCTTAACAAATGGTGAAATGTTAGTGCCAAGTGTAGGTTGTCTTGCATGACTAATAAACCTTATGACCAGAATATTTTTTTTCTTTTCTCTGGTCATCCTCCATTTCAGCCTAGAGCTTGAGAGAGAGTTGAGAGAATAGTTTCTTGTCTTGCTTCATTTCTAGCTGAGAGAAAGTGAGGGAGAGCTGAGGAAAATTCTCTTGTTTTGCCTCTACTCCAGCCAAGGAAAAATTAGAGAAAACGCTTAGGAAATTCTTCTTGTCTTGTTCCATTTCCAGCCGAGAGAAACTAGGAAGAGAGCCGAGGGAGAAGAGTAAGCTGCCTGCACTTTCCAACTTTGACTTGTGAAGGAAAAGGGAGGTAAAAATTGGTAAACCATTCATTTCTTCTACTACTATTGAGTACACTAGTTTCATGTTAATTTTAAGCCAAAATGTAGGAGGTATGTGAAAGAAAATTCACTTTTCTAAGCTACATGTTGATAGAAATTTGCCAGAGATGGCTCTTTTTTTTCCAAATTTTGGCTCTTGTTTTGCTGGAAGTTGCTAGAAAATCCTTGGATCCCTTTTGTAAATAAATCTTAGCGGAAATAAAGAATACATGTGAGCTTATGGTTGCTGAAATTTCCAGGTTGCAACCGTGTATTAAGCGTGTCAAGGATAATCTTGTTTCACAGCTTTCGTTCAAAATTTTGGAGAAGATTTTTGATAAGTGAATATTTAATGTACATTTTGTACAAGTTTGGCATGAACTTTTGGTACGTTTTGAGAAGATTAAAGCCATATTTGAACTCTTTTGGTGTTAATTACTTAAATGTTGTTTAAGTGTTCAAAACTTGATAAATGAGTGGATTAATGTTTTAATTTGTGATATTTTGAAGGATATTGATATATGAACTTCATGTACGAGATAAGGAAAAATCAAGGATCATTTGGAGGATAAAGTACAAAAGAAACTAGGAGCAAAAAATGAAGAAAAAAGGATGGAATTGAAAATCTGGAAATTGATCACACGGATCCGAGCTTGGATCCGTGTGCAACGAGGAGAGATCCAAACCCTTGTCTGTATTTCTAGAGCAATGGATCCGAGGTCAGCCTTGATCTGAGCTCGGATCGTACTGCACCCCTCGGATCCAAGGCCTCGGATCTGTCTCTCTCTGCTGCAAGTGGCACAACCGTTTTTCTTTCTTTTCACACTACTTTCCAGCCATATTTGGTGAGAGAATTCGGTGGCACAAGCTTCTGAAGCATAAAGAAGGACAATATGATTTATTGTCAAGTCAAAATAACATTTCTTTTGACTTTATTAATAAATTTGAGATTTTGGAATCATGAGGGGAGAAAAAGAGAACTTTGCATCAGCTTTTAATAAGAACAAGAGGGAGAAGGTCAGGGACCATACGTAGCTAGTTTTTCTTCTTGTAACATTTTCTCTCTAGCTAGAAGTTCTTGAAGGTGCACTTGGAGACATCATCTTGGAATCATCTAGTGCAAGACATAGCAGAATTTTGAGAGCTTCACCAAAAACTTGGCTAAGCTTTTCTTTATACTTCTTGTACTTGTAACTTGAGATGTTTTCCATTAATGACGTCATGAGTTTGTTTATTACATCATTCATGAGTGGCTAATTTTCTATATCTAAGGAGTAGATGAAACTTATAGCCAAGTGATATGAATTGAATGTGATTTACACTTGTTATATCTTGTATTAACTTGTTTACTTGTGCATGGTTGATTACTTGTTGTTATTTGGTCACCAATAACAAGTTTATAGTTGTTATTATTCAATGAGAATTGGTTGTAGCAATAGAAAAACATGAGTAGAACTTGAGTTGTATGTTCATGAGAATAGAAATACATTCAAGTGGATTAATGTAATTTCATGAATTAAGGAAGAGCAGAATTAGTTATTCACCAAGAGATTAGGAGAAACTAAGCTGTTTTAAATCATTATTATCATGAGAATGAGATTTTGCATTTTTGGAAATGAATTCCTGGTTAAACAAGAGTAGTAACAAGTATTAAATTCATTCATTTGGATCTTTTGTGCCATAAGTGGAATCTACATCCCTAAATTCAAGTCTTTAGAGAATTTTTCTCCATTTGTATCTCGCAATTGTTAAATCAGATTGTAGGTAGTAGTTAATATATATTCTCTGCTCAAATTCATTGTAAGTCTAAATAATAGAGGAAATTTGGACCTAGTACTTGTAGACATTGCTCCTCGGGGGATCGACCCGATACATGCCCTAAACTACTAATTTGACCTGTATACTTGCAGTCAAACGGGTGTAAATCAGATTTTAACTTGTACGTATATTAAAAGCCCGCCAATTTTACTAGAAATGTATGATATATGTAGACACCAAATTTTTTATTTTTTTAATTTTATTGGTTTAATTAATTTAATTTTTTGCTTTATTTGTTTCAATTCTAGGGTTTTTATTTTATTTTATTTTATTATCCATTTTGCTCATTAGTCTTTTAATTTTTATTTTAAAGTTTTAGTATTAAACTTTTATCGGAAAAAAGAAAAAAAAGGAAAAAAGAGAAAATATACAAAAATATAATAAGGGAAATGTGTGAAATAGGTGGAAATTTGCATGTTAGATAAGTGGAGAATATACAATAGGCCAAGTGTCCCTTTTATATGGGGACAACACATCATTTAGGGAGGGGGAGATTGAGACACTTGGAGGTTGCTGATTTGAAAAGAAAAGAAAAAGAAAAGGCAGGGAGAAAAACTAGAAGAGACGGCTGGGGGTTGCGTTAGAGAAAAAAGAAAAAGGAAAGGAAAGGAGAGGAGAACGGCAGCTAGGGTTTGAAGTGAGCTGAGAGTTTTGACGGCGGAGTTTGAGAAGGAGAGAGCCGAGAGCAAGAGGGAGAGAGGGTAGAGTATGACGGCTGAAAGATAGAGGGGGATAGAAAGGGGGGAGAAATTTCTAGTTTTGTGATGGAATTTAAAAAAATTCTACAAAAGGGGTGATTTTGGCATATCATTCCGTCCGGGGGTCTTCGCATTTCACGAATGCGAGGTTAAGAAGAGCACGCATTCGCGGAATGCGAGCTCCTCTTTATTTTTTTTCTTTACTTTTTTTTTATTATTTTTTGAGAGCTAGGGAATTATTTCCAGAAAGCTCCTAAATGATTTTTTAAAAAATGTTGCAAATATTTAAAATTTTGCAAATAGCTCGCATTTGTTAAATTTGACCTCCAAAAATTGTATTTAACTTTTTTGTTAGATTTCGCATTTATAAGTATGACTTTCAGAAAATTAAATTAAAAAATGTTAGGAAAAAAAATTTAAAATGATATTTACGAGCTCCATAAAAAATATAAAAGTAAATGTAAATATTGTTTTTTTTTGTAGAATTTACCTTTACTAAAATGGTGTCGGTAGTAAAATCTTATTTTAAAATCTCTACTAAAATCTTATTTTTTGGAGAAAGGTTAGAGAAATTTTGTTTAAAAATCTGTAATTAGCAGAGGAATAATGTTTTTTTTTTATTTTAAAACTTGCGTGTGGCTAAAGTCATCAAATATGTGCTAAAACGAAATCAGATTAACAATAATCTTTTTAATATAATTTACTATACATGCATAATTCTTTTATAAAAAAAAAATTGGTAATTGTACGGTTGAAAATACGTTATTTTATTATAATACATTTAAATGGTGGAAAAAGTACACATGCATAGTTCTTTCTATTTCATAGATGAATGTTCTTTCTATTTTATAGATCAATGTAAAAATAGAATGAAATTGTTAACATGTAAGGTGTTGACTATTTGTTGTGAATAAAATATTAAGTGTTTTTCCTTTTGTATCAAATAAATTTTTTTGATCAAATTGTAATATTCCTTTGTTATTAATGAATCGTATTTATTTACTGACACCGATGAATATTAGTTATAAGAATATAATAGTTAATAGTCATTAATATATGTTACAATTTCAACTGTAATTTTAGAAATTTCATAACGCAATGTCATTTAAAAAAAAATTATATAAGTTATTTTTATGAAGTGCATGTTATTTGTTTGGTAGTTGAAAAGGAAAAGGAAAAAAATTAAAGCAAAGATCTAGCGATTAAATGTTGCATGTTTTACCTAACTTACAAT
The DNA here is from genome assembly GCF_036785885.1 of Coffea arabica. Taxonomy (NCBI): domain Eukaryota; kingdom Viridiplantae; phylum Streptophyta; class Magnoliopsida; order Gentianales; family Rubiaceae; genus Coffea; species Coffea arabica. The sequence goes on along the minus strand of NC_092316.1, from coordinate 45,982,815 downwards.
TATTTGGGCTGGATTACTATTTTGATTAAAAATATAAAGCGATAATGAAGACAAAGTTATACTGCAGCAAAAACCCTAAAACCCTAAGTGCTAAAGCCGTAAAACACTAAATCGTAAATCTTAGAAACCAAATCGTTGTAAACCCTAAAACATTAGATCAAGGTTGTTGGGTTTATTAATATCCATTAAAAAATATTTTTGTGGCACGATAGGATTACTATTTTGGGTAAAAATCTAAAGTCCTAATCAAGGCACACTATTGTCAAACTAAAATCCTACTAAAATCCTACGGCGGTCAAACCCGAAAGTACTATTCTCGTAAAACACTAATTCTTGATCTTTAAAACCGTAAAATCCTGAATCGTAAAAGCCTGAAACCCTGAATGGTATCTCTAATGTAGTCAGTAGTAGAATCAAAGATATGATATTTTCTTTTGTGTACTACTCATTTGGTCTTCTGTTTTGTTGCAGAAGCATGTGCCACCGATTTCTATCCCTCAGAATAGCTGGAAAAGTTGTGAGGAAGGTAAACAAAAACAGGTGTGACACTTGTTGTAGAGAGAGACAGATCCGAGCCTCGGATCTGAAGGTTGAATATAAATACGAGCTCGGATCATTAGGATCCGCGGACTTCCCATGATGGATCCGAGGTCGGATCTTCTGACCTCGGATACACTCCTACAGAAGTACAGACGAGGGATCGGATCTGTCATTGCTCTCACGGATCCGGGCTCGGATCGGTTCCATTAAATTTCCAGTTTTTTCGCTTCTTTCGTTTTTCCTTCAATTTTGCTCCTAATTTCTTGTGCACTTTATCCTTTGGACTATCTTCACATTGATTTCATCTCGTGCATGAACTTCATATGGAATGTCCCTCACAATCTCACAAAAATAATGCGGCAATCCACTAACATTTAATCAATTCAAAAAAATGGCAAAATTGAACATTTTGGCCATTAACTTGAAATTTTGGACAATATTTTTTACAAATTTTGACAGAATTTCCCCTAAAAAATGGACAAAATTTTTCTAAAATACACATAGCATTTTATCCAAAGGAAGAATTAGACACTTAAAATTTTAACATTTTGGCCATTTAATTGGAAGAATTGCAATGAAATATTGGAAAATGTTTTAGAAAAATTTTGACACAGTTTCCCCATAAAAATGGATGAAACTCCCTGCCAACATCCTCAATTTCACAAAAATTATCCTCATGACAATATCTCCAAATATAATTCCAACATTTTGAAGCCATAAACAACTAAAATCATGCATTTCATGACACAATCACCCATAAGATAAAGTAATCCATCCCCCACACTTAAAATCTACAATGTCCTCATTGTAGAGGAAGGTAAAAGAAACTGAAACTTCCCTGAAATAGGTGATGATGCAATTTTAAGCCCTTAATCATCACGATCATCCAATTTCAGTCCAAAATGAGACAACAAGGGTACCAAATACCATAAGTAGCACAAGATGATTCAACTAAAAGAAAAATAAAATCTACAAAGTTTGTCTTAACAACTCTGTGTCCCGAAAGGAAAAATAAAGAAATAAAAGATCCACCACCGCTAAAGAGAATCATGGCTACTGGGAACCAGGGTCTACTGCCTCCTCGGCTCCATGAGTACCCTGTGGGGTACCAATATGGCCCTCCTCCTGATGCGGTGTAGGAGTAGGGGACCGGCGGATATGGAAATGATCCTCGATCGCACGAAGACGGCGATCATGTCGGTCGAGTCGCTCGGTCATCATCCGCTCCGTCTGGTCAATGCGCTCGACAACTCGCGTCTCCATACAACAAATGGCATGTTGGAGCTCTTGCCACTTGGAGTGCTGTTGAGGAGGTGGTCGCGGAATCGGAGGAGGAAGAGTCTGTTGTGCCTCAGTCCCTTGAGTTTCCGCTTGTGGTTCAGTGTGAGGCGGAGGTTGAGTGGAAGTCGATGCTTCTCCTGTGTCCCGAACCAAAACAGCTCCAAAATCCGTAGAAATACCCAAGGATTTGAGTATCGGTGCATTCACCTCCTCGGCCGACCTAGTTACCACCGCTCTCTCGGTTCCAATAGAAACCTTGAGCTTGTCAAAAACAAGTGATAGCAGTCGAGGAAATCCGAAACAAGTGTCGCCGGCCCTCATGCGAGCTGTGGTCCGCATATAACTGATGATAATGCTGGGTAGAGGAATTCCGGTCAACTGCCTACCCACTCCATGTATCATCTTATCCAGAAAATAGAGATCGCTATTTCGGATCTCTCGTTTGCTACTCTTTTTCGGCACCACATTAAAGGCAAAAAGATAGAAGATCAGGTGGTACCGATGCTCGAAGGAGTCGGCATATACCGTGAGTTTTTTCGAACTTCCTCGCTCACGGTACTGCCCCTTTAGACGTTCCACAGCCTCTCCCACTTGCCAAGGATCTCTAGCTTTGAACTCCTTGGTCAATTTGACGTCGTCGCCTTCATCTTTGAGTTCGATGAAGCGTCTCAGTGCATCTCGATTGAGAGCCACTCTCCTGCCTCTAACCCATGAGACAATGAGGTTGCCACTGTGGCTCTGCTTGTTTTCTACATTAGCATAGAACTCCCGGACCAGGTTGGGGTAGTAGTGCTTGGGCAACTGAAGGATGTTCTCCCATCCAAGTCTCTTGAATGCTGTAGAAATGTGATAGTGCGCGTCCACCTCCGGTGCCAAGTGTTTCTCAATGATGATCTCCTTGTCCAGTCCGGCTTCATACCACTCTTGGTTTTTAAGCGATGTGAATCGTGTCGTATCGTAGTCTGGCGGTGGCTCGTCACGGCTAGTAGATGCGGTCTTCCGGCGAGAACGAGGTGGCGGCTCAGGTGAGGAAGATTCTTCCTCAGGTGACTCCTCTTGGCACATATGCAGAGCTGCCAGCTGTGCTATTGCGTCTGTCCAAGTGGAACATATCGAGGTTTACTCTTAAACCCCCACCTTCATACTCATCATCCGAGTCACTACCAGACACATCTTGCGACTTCGACTCTTCAACCTCTTCCGCATCAACTTCCGGATCATCTTCTTCCAGATCATCTTCAAGAGAGCCAAGGAGCCTATCATGTATACTAGCATATACATCATCTTCAGCTGAACTGCGACAACCTTGCCCAGGGTTAGACTCGATCCCATGTGAAGAAATATGGCATAATGGACCTGGATCTCCAAAACTTGGAATCGAATCCAGGCCATGAAAATATTCGTGGGCACCCATGGACCCTGATGTGAGCCTTGGTTCTAATGAATCCATAGATCGATCATCATGCATATAGTGACATGCCGAAGAAGTCTCTGGAACGACTGAACTAGAACCGAAGTTAAACTTTGTTGGATCCATGAATGCATGTACAAGCGACATCATTGGACCAACATTACCTATTGGTCCTGTGAATACGCTATTAACTACAGGCATTTGGACAATTTCTTCCTTCTCGATATAAATTTCCGCCATGTATGAAACTCTTTCGATCCAAAGATCGTACATTACATCAAGAGTTTCATCATCCACCACTGCAGAAACAGTATATTTGGAACTCTCCAATGGTTGACGAAGAAACAAATTTCAGCTTGAACATCCCTTTATCGACCCCAATATAGTGGTAAATCCTGTCAACCAACTCTCCGTATCCAATTCTATGCCTCAAAGTGAATGTCCGGTTGGAAGTACGAGGCAAATAACAAACAAAGTCACCCTCGTAATGTATTTGTCCTCCCCAATATAGGTTTACCCGCAAAGGTCTTTCTACAGACATGTCTGTGAAATGAATCCCTATTTTGGGGACAATATATTAGAATTAGTAGTCCAAGGGTCCAAACAAATGAAAGAGGGTGGACTCTAGGTCGAAATTGGAACTATTAAATAGACTAATTTAGATCGAGATGTTTATGAAAAAATTGAAAACAGGTATGAAATTTGCTATAAATAACGATAGGAATAGCCTAAAACTCTGAACGAAATTTTTAGAAAATTTGGACAGAGTCTCCCCTAAAAATTGACTAAAACTCCCTGCCAACCAATCCGAACAGGGTTTATATGAAGTAGTAATCACATTTGCCACACTACATATTGTCAAGAGACCATATAATTTTCAAAGTACAAGCGTAAGAAATGTACGGGATGTTATATATATTTAGACTCCACATTCACACCGCATAACAAGATCCACATTCACAATGATGTGATATTCTAGCAATGAATCTTACAAAATTAATGTTTTTCCCTGTAACAGATTTTGCCACTTTTGTAGCATTTTACATTCTGCCAATTACAAAAAACATTACAAGGTTGGTCATTGACTTTCAATCCATCAATTAGCCTTAAAATAAATCCGTATTTCATATTCTAACGCCATTTTCTACTAAAACAAAATTTAACAAACTATACTATTTCAACTTGTCGGCAAACATCCAATAGTTGTAATATAACATAAATTAGCTAATGGCTTGTATCAAATCCGAATTAAGCCTTATGCATAAGAAACGGTAGTTGTAATATAAAATAAATTACCTAATAATCAGTTGCCCTCACAAAGAAATATCTACAAAAATTTCGACATAGTCTCCCCTATAAATGGCCTAAAACTCCCTGTCAAAGAATCCAAATATCCATGATATTCAAAAGCTCCAATCTATAAAATTCTATAATGTCAATAAAATTTCTAAACTCCAATTGCAAAACATACAATATCCAATGTACATAGTGTTTCGACCAAAAGTAATAGGGTCGGCCAATAGATTTTAAAAACAAAAAATTCTGGTAAATTTTAAAAGAATTCTACAAATGGGGTATTTTTAGCATGGGATTACATCCAAATGGTCTTCGCATTCAGCAAATGCGAACTCACGGAGCTTGATTTTTCGAACGACGAAATCCACAAAAAAATTTTTTAAAAAAAACCAAACCTCGCATTTATTGTGAAATGCAAGGATCCGAGCTCGGATTATTTATGGCATCCCTCGGATTCAACAGGGGTCGGATCCGTCTCAACAGATGATCAGACGAGCCCTTGGATCTGAGTGAACAACTATGAATCCGACCTCGGATCCTTTGATCCAAGGTCGGATTCGTATGCGTTGAGTCGTATCCGAGCTCGGATCGTGCTTTTTATGCACTAATTGCAGAAACTGCAAATAAACTGCAACAAATTGGAAACAGAAAAATTGCCTGAATTGCAAAAATATAACGTATATCCTCAAATCCACCACAAAAATTGCACAAATAAGCACAACCCACATCACATTTAAACCCACATTTCACAACTAATCTGAACCTGCCCTTGGATTCAAGTATTCAAGTATTATTTAAACTTAAAATGCTAGAAGTGAGGCATTGCAAGTGCAAAAGCCTAACCTTTATGCTGTTTGAGAGACGCAATGGGACGGCAATGCTGGCAAATTTTGAGAAGCGGCAAGCGCGCAACCAGTCTTTGGAAGCTCCGCACTGCTCCGGTCTTTGGATGCTCCGGTCTTTGGAAACCAGCTCTGTTTTCTTTGTTTTGCTATTCAACAAACCCTCGTAATGTTTTGCTGTTCGACAGCTATTCAACCAGCTCTTTCTTTTGTCTTTTTTTTTCGAAATGGGGTTTTGGCGCTGGATAGTGCGAGCTCGGTGAGCTCGCATTCGGAAAATGCGAGCTCACATTGAGCTCGGTGACCTCGCATTTTGAGAATGCAAGCTTAGTGAGCTCGCATTCTGGAAATGCGAAGACCCCCCTTTGTAGAAACAACTCCAAAAACCGCCCTCGTTGTAGAATTCTTTTTTTTTCCATCACAAACTAAGAATTCACCCCCATTATGATGCATTCCTTTAGGTCATGTATATTTGTATACTATTATATTTCTTTTCTTTTCTTAGAATCTCATATTTTTGCATCACTCGTGACCTCTCCAAAGAGTCCACATTGGGCATCACAATCAATGTGATTGGTACCATTCGAGCTTTGAAGAGATATTTTTACCCCCCAACACCCTCCTAGGTCTAGGGTATGCATTCATATAGAACATCCAAATGTGATAAATTTTTATGTTAAAATAAGAAAATCTTTGACTAAATCGCGCAACTAGCCTTGGTTAGGTTGAAAGGGTGCCTTGGATTCTTATCCTTGCCTTCACTTTCTTCAAATGTGACTCCCGAATCTTTTTCTCTGATTTTCGTAGATTTGGAGTCGTTTAAAAAGGGTTTTCTACTTTTTCTCCTTTAAAAATTCATTTTTTAGGTGACTTGATACACCTTAACTTTATACCAAGTGGCGACTCCGATTTTTTCATTCAAAAAACCCTTTTTAAACTATATTTTGGGTCAAATCGTCGCATTTTCAAGTCCCATTTAGACCCATGTTTTTTTTTATTTTCTTTTAAATCAAAAATTCATTTTCCAATAAAAAATTGAATCAAAAGCCATTTTTTTAAACTCGTCTTTTATTTATTCTCTTATTTAAAAAAATGGGGCGCGACAATATATGTCTTGTTCTTGCTTTGTATGATATATACAATATGTTTACCTTTGAATTTAGTAGAAAGTTGACGACTTAGATGGAAAAAGCTTGGAGGAACATCTGGAAAATTTCTTAACTAGTTGAGTGAGAGAGAGACAGATTTTTTTTCAGATTCTCCACGAATTTTGGCTGCAAAATTTTAGATTGCTGCTCAATATCCTTTATAACACATTAACCTTAACATGCATGTTGCAAAGTGAAATACAAAGAGTTTTGTTGGAGGAAAGTTCATTTAGCAAAGTACCTTCTTGCTGGAAATTTTTCCAGCTTTGGAACCATGGAAGAGCTCTTAGATGCAAATTTCTTTGCTGATTTTTGCTAGAATGCCTACTTAATACCTTATATCATGTTACAAGCCTATTATTGTGTGATTTATGGTTGAAAGTGAGTAAGTGGGGTGCTACCTTCGTGGCAAAAGGAAGGAGAGACTCACTGGAGTTTTTACGGTAACGCTGGAATTTCTGCTTTGAGCCCGAGAATTGCCATAATCACCATTTTTTTTCAAAAATTAGCACTAAATTGTTGGCTGCAAACTTGCACTTATTGGTTTATTAAAATCCTAATGTTTTAATTAGGACATGCATGAATAAATTCATTGGTTTTTGGAGAAAAATTTGAAGTAATCTTGGTGACAAATTTCTAGCAAAAGAAGCCAAGGGTAAGGATAAGGTTTCCAATCTTATTTCCAAGAATTTGGTTGCAAAACTCCATACCTTTTAATTTAAATGCTTGATAACCCTTTTTTAAAAAAAGAGTCGTGTGTGTTATATCACTTGTCTTGAACGATAATTTAGTAGTTTGGAAAGAAAGTTAGTATTCTCGAAAGGTCTCGTAATTGAAGTTTTGGCATGTCTCAGGAATCGGTGGTGAGTTAGAAGGAAACCCCGAAGCCGAGGCATGACTATCCCCTTGTTTTGGTGAGTGTTTGTTGTATGTACTTATGATTTAATGTTAAGGTGTGATTGTTGCTTGTTGCTTGGTGAATTGCTTGAAATTGTTGAGTATCTTGGATTGAAGAATGTGAATTGGTTATGCTATTCTCTGATAGGGTGAGTGCGTACTTTATCGTACTCGACCTAATAACTTTTGAAACTATTACTTGTTTAACTGTTACTATTAACTATGCATGATCATTTTGGGACCAAACCCCCATCGACCATTGGCTTATTCGAGCCAGTAATGGGTTCGGTTGAGTAGGTCGATGGTCCTTGGGTACCATTATTGGTATACTCGAGTATGACCCACTAAGGTGATCACTGAACACTGGAAGGAAAGAGAATGTTGGTTACTGTTTAACTAGAGAAATGACATTAAATCACTGAACATGAGTAAGTGTTACGTCTGGAAATGGATGAGAGCCACCTTTATCACATGTATCAATACCGTATCCTTTCATTAAATGTGTTACTTTTATAGAATGTTAAATGATATATATATATATATATATATATATAACAAGCTTTATGGTTGATTTGGAACCTCACTGGGCATCAACTCAACCCTCTAGTTGTTTTCCTTGTAGGAATGGAAGACTGGTGTGGGAGAAGCTGGTAGAATAAGTTCAAACTTTGGAATTATCCTTTGGTGAATCTTTTGTACTTGACTTGAAGATATGCAGACTTGTTATTTTGAGGAATGTATATAGATATTAAATGATATAGTTAGGATAACTCTTGTTTTGGCTGGAAATGTAAGCGTGAATGGATTGTTAGTAGATGGTCTAAATTAATGTTATCTCTGAAGTTAATGTAAGTAAGTGAATCCTGACGAGAGCCAGGCATGGGATCCGCTAAACCCTAGGGTTCGCCCTAGGGAGAGGTGGGGTTGTCACAAATCAAGTAATCCTTACGACGCATGACACTTGGAGTTAATGTGAGAACCCAGAAAATTATTTTGTAATTTCTCTTTTTTTTAAAAAAGATTTAATTTATATTTACTTTACTTGCCTTAATTTCATGATGATTTCGTTGGTTGAGCCAAGATTCCCCTTTTATATTTTAGTGCATGTTAAGTTCTGTAGTATATTAAGGTAGTGTCACTGACTAGTGAGGTGAGTAATAAGTTTGGTGAATTAGAAGGAGTTTTGCGCAAAAAGAATTAAATGATATGAGGTTTTAAGAGTAAGTGGAGAAACCCTACATATCTTGGAGATTAGAGACAAACAAGAGAGGGAAAAAAAAGATAGGCTTGAATCAACTCGCGCCACTTGTCACCGGTCCAAGTTATTACTTGACCAAGACTTTAATTTCTTACTTTCTCCATTTTTTTTCCTTTATCATTATTTCTTACTTGCCTCTAAGGGCTGGACAAAATTGGAAAGAAAAGGAGAGGAAAAGAGACAAAAAAAAAAAGAGGGACAAGTGTTGGCAATCAAGGCCAACTTTGACCAAGACTACCTTAGCACTTATCTTCCATTTTCACCCAACAAACCTCTCATTTTTGCTCCTTGTTGGCCGATTTCTAAGGGAAGAAAAGAGAGAAAATTTCTTCAAGTTTTATCTTGATTCCTAAAAAGATTTTGTGGAAAAATCAACCTCAAACCCTAAATCCATCCATAGATGGTTGCAACAAGGAAGGAAGGAGGTTGGTGTGGAGTTGTTTTGCAAAAAAGAAAGCTGTGATTTGCTACTCTCCTTAGGGATTGAAGGTACTCCTGGCAAGGAACTACTTTTTTCCTTTAATCTTGCATTTTAGTGGATATATTACTTGAATATGGAAGATTTCATGATTTTGCTTATTAGCTTGCAATTTTCAGCTTTGAAATTTATTGGACAGCTTTGATATGAGGTTGGATATGAAATTTTAGCTTTGGTATGAGGTTATCTTACTCCTATATTCGAATTTCCAGCTTTAGTGTTAATTTCTAGCTTTGATTGATATTTTCCAATCTTGAGTTGAGAGTTTCTAGCTTTGATATAGACTTGTGTAGCTGTGATAGTAAGATTTCTTGTTGGATATGCATATTTAGCTTGGTTGTCCGATTTTCTAGCTCTAGTAGTTAATTTCCAGCTTTGCTATGCTAATTTGCACCCTTGAAATGCCAATTTCAGCTTTATTAGGAGATGTTCAAGTTTTGGTATGCTATTTTATTTTTGATATGAATACTTCCAGCTTTGGTCTGAAATTTCAGCTTTGAGATAAAAAAATTTCAGTTTTGGTGTAAGTGATTTGAAGCTTGTTATATATGTTCAAAGTTGATAGTTTTGTGGCCTTGATTGAGGTTTATTTACTATGAAACTAAGATTTGAATTGGATGATTAACTTGAAGAGATATGGAAACATATTATTGGATTTTCTCCTTGTTGGTCAAGTGAGGGTTAAGGTGTGAATTTAGGATATTTTGTTTTTTCACTTGCATATGATTTTACTCAAAACACTAGTTACAATCTATTTCTTTGCATATGTGTTAGTTTTGAGCCAAAACAAAGAGGTTTAAGAAGGGAAAAATCTAGTTTTCCAAACTAATTGCTTACTGGAAAATTTTCGCAGGAAGCCCTGCGCAGTTTTGGAAAATTGGCTATAATTTCGTATAGGAAAGTCGGAATTGAGTTCTGTTTGTTACACTTGAAACTAGACTCATAGGACTTTCAACATGATAAAATTCAAGGTTTGGTTCAATATCTATAAATACCAGAAAATTTGCAAAATTTCTTGAAAACCCTGACTGTTCTGTTTTTGCACATGAGACAACAATGAGTTTGAACTGAAATTTGACTAATCTATAAGTTGAATTTCATGAAGATGCGTTCTAAAACCTCTGACGACCCCACCTCTCCCAAGATCATATCCTAAGGTATCAGTGGGCCGCCTGCCCAATTCTCATCAGGACTCGTTGACAAATCACAAAATCAAACTCAATATTCAATCTAACCACAAAATACGCTAATTACAACTAATGCATACAGTTGTCTGTCGAAATAACTTAAAATACAAAAGAGGATTTAAGCTTGCAATTCACATTCAAAATAATGTAGTACCCTAATCACTTAGTCTAACTAAAATAAAAGCTAAGTGCTAATTCCCTGAATCACGAATCAACCCTACTAAAGAAAACAAAAGGAAACGTATAAGCTTGTGCCCAGTGAGGTATAAGAAAGACATGCAATTTAAGAAAGCAATAATTTCACAGTTTTGGTCAACAAGAAACATAAACAAGAGGTATCATATAAGTACATCATTAAAATCGATATATCAATCATTGAGGATACTGAGCACTGGCAAACAATTGATCAATCAGTAATTCAAGTAGTTGACGAAAGTTGACATTTCGTCAACTTTCATGTCCATGTAGAATCACCACTTCACACCATTCCATCCACCTTTCACCCCCTACCGGGCCCGCACACCAACAAAATTTTAATGATTGGTATTACTCGAGTATACCTAGAACAGTATGGATCCTGACGTATATACACTACCCAAAGTTCGCTAATCGAGTTGACCAAGTCCTTGCCGGCTCAACCTCGAATAACTAGCCATTGGGTTTTGGAACCCCCATATATCATTAATATCATATCACATTCACTTATAGCAATAACAATTTAGTAAGGTCAAGTGCGATAAAGTACACACTCACCTATTCATAAACAAGTTGAAAAGAATGACAGTTCATAGTCATATCATTTTCTCAAACTCATTAACATATCAAGCATTTGTATCATGCTACCATGCATTTAGAACACTCGCCAAATAGCACTCAAACATCTACAGAAGGATCGCCTGCACGCTCAAATTGCAGCCCTGGCAAACAAGTACAACATATAAGTGAACCCATAGTGTTCACCAAATCAATTCACTTACACACAAAAAATTCATTTTCAAATTAGTTGACTTTAGTGTCCTAGACACTTCAACCCATTTACATTTTTGAATCGGCAATTCAGGTAAAATACAACTTTCCATTAGGGCAAAAGCATTTCAAAAGTTTGAACAAGACTTTTCACTCCTACAAGTTTTCTACCAAACAAATCATAGCAAAAGTCCACTTTTTCAATTACTTACTTTCGTAGTTTTTGTCCCAAAAATCATTTCACAAACCAAGATCAAAGTTTAATAAGGTTTCTTGAACTAGATCAACCAAAACTTCATTAAAACGAGGATCCAAAGTCAAATCAATCCATAAAGATGTCAACCATTAAACTTTGAGAAAATCTTACTTTCCCCTCTTTTTAACATCAAAATTTTGATTCAAAATCATTATACATACCAAAATCAGAGTCTAATAGAACCTTTTAAGCTAAATTCCACCCAAAACAGTTTTTAAAATAGAAAATTAAAGTTGGAGTTTTTGGCTCATAAATTTGGCCAATTTAGGCCATTTTCAAGCTTTTGCAACTTTAATTTTTTCCAACTAGATAACCCACATCGTCACTTCATTTTCTTACAAATTTTTCAACATAATCTAACCAACATACATAAAGTCAAGTATCATCAAATTTCCTAAAAAAATTTCACCACAAGTGTACAAACAAGCCACAAATTCAAGGAAGGTAAAGATGAAGATTTGCCTATGATAATTGGCCATCTAAACAGAAATACAATCCACCATAAATCACACTCAAATTCTCATGGGTTTTATCAATCATTAACCCTAGAATCTCAAGAGACAAGAATCCACCAAATTCTAGTCAAATATATCAAGATCTAAGCATACCAAAATCATTAAAGCACCTAGTACCAAATTTCTATAAAACTTTCAAATCCACCATGGATTTTTCATAAATACCATAGCTCTACCAAGATTTAGTCTAAAATTGCTTGAAAAGTAAAAGAGTGAGGTAGATTAGCCACTTACCTCTTCAAAACTCCAATCTTTAGCAAAATTAACCCAAGAAGATGGCAAGATCCACTCCTATGAGCTTTTTCCTTCAAGATCTTCCAAAGGTTCAAGTAGTTTGATGAAAGGGAAGTTTGGGTCTTCAAGAATTTCAAGAAGAATTGGAGTCTCTCTCTCTCTCTTCCTCTCTCTAGGGGTTTGGCCATCAAGGGAAGCAAAATGAGGGCGTTTTGATTATTTTTGAGCTAATATACTAGCCACAAGAAAGGTTTTTAAGTCAACTTTAACTAGTGTCCAAATAGCGTCTTTCACTTAAATTTCTTGCTATTAACCCTTACCTTTTCTAACTTTCTTTTAACTCCGAAAAATCTTTTTTAACTTTACTAATATCTTAACTTATATTCTTCTAGGGTTTTGGTCAAATTCACTGATAAGTCACGAAATCAACAATTTTCAAGAAATTAATTGCTCGAAGGTTAAAATAAGCAAGTAAGAAAAACTCATTTATTACTTACCAAGTAGATCACTGAATGAATGCAAATTTTATACAAATATAATTTAAATAAAAATGCAACTAGTTGGGAAGTGAGAAAATAATTAATTTTAAATTTTTTCTAGGTCATCATATCCTCTCCCGCTTAAAAGAATTCCGTCCTCGAAATTCTCACCTGGTCTAGTGAATGTGGAATGTTGTGAATGTTTGCTTGAATGTTAAACACTTTTCAATGATTGTTAAATGGCTTTTCAATGGACGAGTATATACTTTATCGCACTCGACCTAAGTAAATGTGAATTTTCAATAATCAAATAATTGAATGTTACTTGTGCATGAATGTAAGCCCTTGGTTGAATTGGGCCCTTGCTCTTCGTTGTCAGTCGACTCGAGCCAGAAGCGGACTCGGTCGGGTGGCTGGTGACCCTGAGACAGTGTTTTTGTATACTCGAGTATAACCATGAAATCGGGTGGAGTACTGGCCAGTGAATACAATGCAATGATTAAAATGAATACTGACTGAATGAATGAAATGAACACTAAAGGAGTTTTCATTTTTAAATCTTTCAAATGTTGGAGGAATAAGGGAAATGGTCGGTGACTGAATGACTGAATAAATAGCTCCAAAAGTGCACGTATCCTTCCAATGATTGAATGTTTATTTCTTGAATAACTGTTTATTACTGTGCAAAGTGTGCAAATTGTTAAATATAATACTTCCATGTTTTATCTATCTAACTGCCTGTTTGGGAACTTCATTGGACTTTTAACTCATTCCTTTAGATTTGTTTTCCTTACAGGAATGGAGGCTGGAACAAGTAACCATGAAATAGTGTGTATGATCTTCATATACTTGTATTTTTATAGATGAAATGTATTTAGGATCTTTGGTAATGTACCCCTATGTTTCACTTTTCAGGTGTTACAAGTTGAATTCTGTCCATTTCGAACTAATTGATTTAATTCTTACATTTTTCAGTATAAACTCATACCAACTTGCACATAAACTTAGTCCATATAACTAAATTAATAATTAATTGTTACTTCAATTCGATGAATATACATTAAAAGTTGTAAGAATTACATGCACTAATTTGAACTGGATTGAACTCAATTTGTAAGGCCTCATTTCCAAACAAAACTATTCATATTATTAGTTGAAACTTTGATATTTGAACACTTAGGACACTTGACTTCCTATTATATATATTTGAACTAGCTAGAATGACATGATTTGTTATCAAGTAAACTTTCCTTCTTGGAACGTCCGCTGCCCTGGATGCCATAAATAACAAATCGCCATAGTAAAGTATCATACTATCAAAATAAGAAATGAAACAGTTTCACATACAACACAATAGTTGTAATAGATAGATCTTATGATAGATGATCTATCTAATAGAAATCTACCTATATTCATCTTTTACTTTCATGAACATGATGTTTGTGGTTCATGAATCTTGGTCTACATTTGCATGGCAACATTTAATGCACAACAAATGATTGGATGATTTATAGTTGGTGACCAAGCAACTACAATTATGATATGAAAATACATGTATTAACAAGGTCACAAGATAGCTAGCGAAAAAATAGCTACCGTCTAGGGTTCTGACTGGGGTTAAGCACATGGCGGCTTCGATGCCTTCTGAGTCATTCTCAAGCAGTCTCACTCGTCCTCTGGCCAAAACGTTCGCAAATGTGGTGAATGGTAGAACTACAACCGCTTCCTCAGACCTTGGCTCGTTAGGAAAGCATAGAAGGGAACCAGCCCTGGTCTTATCTAAGCAGGACATGGCTGTGATAGCCAAACCTTATAAGAACGTGTTGATAGGGAGATTCGCCTTTGGGAGACCCTCTATGGAGATTATTAGAAAGTTTTTTATTTCATTGGGTCTAAAGGGTGCGTGTACTATGGGTTTGCCTGATCTCAAACATGTGCTCATTCGTCCAACATTAGAGGAGGACTACACCAGAATTTTTGTTAGGCACACATGATTTGTGCAGAACTTATCTATGACAGGCACAAAGTGGACGATGGATTTTAGGGCGAACCAGGAGCCTTTGATTACACCAGTATGGGTGTCTTTATTGGGATTGCCAATGCCTTTCTTCAAGAAGAAATTGTTATTCAAGATAGGCTCCTTGATTGGTATGCCTTTACAGATGGATTCTACGACCATATCACTCAAACAATCTTCGGTAACACGCCTTTTGATTGAAATAAACGTGGCCAAGGTACCAGTTAAGAGACTATGGCTTGGGGATAATGAGTTTGGGCAGTGGCAGAGGGTCGAGTTATGAGGATTGGCCAAATTTCTGTGGATTCTGTGAATGAATATGTCATCAATAGAAATATTATTTTAAGAAAAATCCTTCACTTCAATAGAGTCAACAGCACAGGAAAAGGGAGAAGAACGCTCAGGTTTATGTGCTGAAGTCAAGGGTTGATAAAGGGAAGGATATCATGGATTCTAAGAAGGATAATTTGCAAGCAAAATGTTCGGAGAGTGATGCATCGTTAGGGTAAAATAACTTAGGGAGTTGGGGGGCAGGACCAAGCCATGCTCAGGACTCTGCATTGGTGTTGAGCTCAGGGCAGGTGGACAAAATTCCAAGTGTTTTCCATCAGGAAGTACCTACGGTGGTTGGGTCTATTGGAAAGGACTTCACAATAGTTTAGCATTCCCTCAAACAACATTCGGTATCACCAGTTGGCAAGAAACTTGCATCAGAATTGGTCCTTGAACCAGATTTGGTTTCCAAATCTTTCACAGTCTTGGGAGAGTTAAATGACAGATTAGAGAGCGGGACTACTAAAGCAATTGAGGGTGTGCACTCCACTGGTAGTTCACTCACGTCTTCTCCTATACGAGCTAAGCCTATACACAGAAGCAAATCTTTGGACCAGCTGCAGGTAGGGGGGATTGGTGCAAGGAGCCGAGGCAGCTCTAGGATCTTTGGGTTTGTCAGCTGAACAACATGATATGGTGCCATTCGGAGCTGCCATGTGGTGCAGTGATTGACTCGAAAGATATGGAGCTACTCAACAATCTGTCCAAGAAATTAGGTCGACCAATCAATTATAATAAGAAGCTAAAGCAGTTTCTTTCTCAAATTAAAGCATCTATCGTTTCTCCTGATTAGTCCAATAAATTTTATAGTATGAAATATTCGGGGTGTTTTCTGGATTGATTCACAAAGATATCTTCATAAATTATGTTCTCAAAAACATATTCGTCTACTGGTGTTGTTGGAACCCATGACGACTGTAGACTCCTTACCTTTAATTTGTCGCCGGTTACAATTTTCTAAAGCTCAATCTTTTCTAGACCATAAAGTTTGGGTTCTTTGGAAGGACGAATTGTCTTGCAGTTTCATGAAGTTGGTACTCAATTGGTGCACATGGTGGTTTCATGGGTGGGATTTTTTTTCAATTTTTTGGCCATCTACGCCAAATGTACAAGAAAGGGAAAACGAGACCTTTGGAAGGCAATGAAGGATGTTCATGAATGGTTCCCAGGGCCACAGTTGGTGGCGGGAGATTTCAATGTGATCTCTACTGTAGTTGAGCACTCTACGGGTGCTACCCCCAATAACCGTAATATGGACGAATTCAGTGAGGCTGTTTTCAAATGTAATCTACTGAATATTGGTTTTGATGGTCTGCTATTTGCTTGGACTAATGGCAGTCTATGGCAAAGGCCGGATAGAGCACTAGTAAATGAAGCTTGGACAAATCATTTTGAGGTGACAAAGGTGTCTCATATACTGCGTGGCAGATTTGATCATGCCCCACTGTTAATCAAGTGTGGTTCGCACAGGCAACACGGGCCTTCTTTTCGGTTCATCAATGCTTGGGCTAAACATTCGAGCTTCATAGAGGTGGTTCGGGAAGCTTGGTCTATGCTTGTTCATGGGGTTGGTACGGCTGCATTTTTTAGGAAATTGTTGCATGTTAAAGCCAAACTTTGACTTTGGAACAAACAGTCTTTTGGGGATATATTTTGAGCGGTGAGAGACACAGAAGTTAATTTGCAGTTTTGTTAGTCGGAGTTTGATTTGGTTCGTGACGAGGTTTCCAAGTCGAAGTTGGGGGAAGCGCGGGCAAAATATGCTTGTGCACTAGCTACGGAGTGTGAGTACTAGAAACAAAAGTCAGCCATTTAATAGATCCAGTAAGGGGATGCCAATACCAAGTTCTTCCACTCAGTTGTTAAGTAGTGGCGAAGGTTTAATTTTATAGCGAGAATCCAAAGTGATACGGGCCAACGGATTGAAGAAGAGGAGATTAAAACTTCAGCTGAATTTTTTTCGTCATTGTTCATATTGGAACGGGAAGGCCATGTTAATCTGACCCTGAATTTTACACTTCCATCAGTAAGCCATAAGGATAATAAACTGTTGACAAAAACTACCAACTATGGAGGAATTGAAAGAAGCGATTTTCTTGATGTTGCCAGATAGTGCCCCAGGCCCAGATGATTTTTGGACAGATTTTTTCCAAAAATGCTAGGTAATCATACAAAAGGATTTATTAGAAGCGATTCAGAAGTTTTTTGAGGGCGCTCAACTTCCTTGGGGTTTTTCTAGTGCTCTAATAGTCTTAATTCCAAAGGTCCCGGGGGCAACGAAATGGCGAGAATTCATGCCTATTAGCCTGTGCAATCTTAGCTCCAAGATTAAACACAAATAACACTACAAGTGCCACACAATTCCTCCCCCACACTTAAAATAAACATTGTCCTTAATGTGTAAGGAAGATAAAACAATAAAAGATAGAAAGAAGTATTCCCTAGTGCAATGGCTAAGATCCAGATCAATCATGAATCACGAGCCGTCGCCACAATATGTAACATCTACTAACACTATTCCCAAGGATGAAATGGAAAAGAAAAAAAGACAAGTTAAAAAAATTAAAAGAACTAGAAATAAACGGAACAAAAGATGAATCTAGAGGTGCGGCTTCAATCATCCTCTTCTTCGTCATCTTCATCGCCCGTGGGAGGTGGATGAATGCCTAAGTGATCTTCAATGCGGAGTAGGCAGGTGCTCATTCCGGCAAGTTGGTTTTCAATGTTGTCCAAGTGCCCAAAAAGCCGCTACCAATTGGATTGGGAGGAATGCACCGGTGGAGGAGGTGGTGGTGCCACGGTAGACGGCTCGGCTTCGCCTTGAGCATGACGCTCCTTTTGTCGTCTTTCCTGATCAGGTCGAGGGATGTTCTCTGTGCCAATACCTAGACGATGAACAAGAGAAACTGATAATTCGGTTCTAGACATAACGAATTGCCGCCTTATATCTTGCAAATTAACTTCAAAACGCTCAAACACCAAAGAGAGAAGCCGAGGAAATGGCAATTTGAACGAAGTGGTCCGCCACCTCGTTGTAGACCTGATATGACTAATGATGATGTTCGGCAGGGGAATTTGAGCATAGGAGGAGTTCCGATTCTGAAACATATAGTCGAGAAAATAAATGTCACTGTTGCGGACCTCCGTATGCCCCGTCTTCTTAGGTATGACATTGTGGGCCATCATGTAAATAATAAGACGGTGGCGAGGTTCGAAAATACTCGCCAACATTGTCTCCTTTCGTTCGGATCGAAAAAGTTGGTACTTAAGACCAAACCTATTCATGGCCTGTGACAGATCCCACTGCCTATTTGGTGCAACAAATCCCTTCTTCAAGTCGACTGCCCAGCCTTGATCACTACACCCCAAGATAGCAGTCAGGCACTCGCGTGACAAGACTATACATCTCCTACGCACCCAAGACTCCACCATCTCCCCACTATGGCGTGCTTTATATTCAATATTGGCGTAGAACTCACGCACCAAGTCTGGAAAGTAATAAGTCAGCAAGGTGAGAATCGGTGCCCAACCAAGTTGATTGAACGTCTCAGAGATGCGATAAACCATTTCCACTTCAGGACTCATATGCATCTCAAAATGGAACTCCAAATTAGTCTGCTTCTCATGCCACTCTTGATTCCTCCAAGTAGAGAATCTGGCACTATCAAAAATGGATGTTGTGGCACTACGAGAAGTATCCTCACCCGGTTGTCAGCTAACCGATTGAGGTGAAGGTGACCTCTCCTCCTCACTATCCTCCATATCATCACTACTAGAGGATGAATACACCACTTGCTTCCCTCTTGCTATAGTACCTAAGAAAAAAGGTGCAATTATCCACATGCACTAACACACATTTCATATTTTCGACATTAAATAATATGAATTAACTCCAATAACCACTAAAATGTCCCTCCAAGTCGTAAGAAATCAAATAAACATCCTTAAATGACCACTAGTATGACATATGAACGGGACATAGTCAAAATGTCAAAAAATACTAATTTCATCAATCTATCACAATAGACTACAAAGACATCCAAATCAGTGAAATTAGTCCTAATCATGATTATAGCAGCCAAACTTTAACAACAATAATACACATTGAGCTATAAACATGTTTAAACAAGAATTATGCTAATAATTCACAAAATCATCAAAATTACTCACTAAACACAATGTACATGCTTAAACATCATCGATGAACCAATTGAAACAATAATCAACTATCAATCAGGGTCCAATAACCATCTAAGATAATTCTTCAATTTTTTTTCCAAATATAGCAATTTACAAAAGTGAACAGCTAATAATCCATCAATTGCCATATTTAAACATCTAAACATGCTTAAGCAATCATAATAAACATAGTAGAGGCCATAAACATCCATAATATGCATCAAAGATTCAAAATTAGAAGATGTTAGAAAATTTAGGAAATTGAAAAATACCAACTTCTAAACTACAAAAATTTGATGAAGAAACTTACCTCAATTACGTAGTAGGATGTTTGGAGATGATGAATGTGCAAAAAGCCCTATGAAATTCAATCCAATTGACCTCCAATTGAAGAATTTTCAATCTAAGAACCCTAGCCCCCAATCTTCTAGAAACTGATTTTTAGGTGTTTATCTTGAATTTCAATCGGTTAAAAAGGTTCTAGGTTGATTAAAAGAGGTTGGGTTATTGTTTTGCAGCAAGAAAATGAAGTAACAATGATGATTTTGAGAATTGGGGTGAGAAGAGTTGGAATACGCGGCTGAATGAAGAAGAAGAATGAATTGAAGTGAAAAAGGAGTCGCGTTTTCTGCTTTTGTTCAAGTGCAAAATACGCGACTTGATACAATACACGACTAAAATCGCGTTATCAGAGTTGAGTTTTCTATTATGACGGTATAGGATTGAATGCGCGACTTCTTGAAATACGCGACTTCAGTCGCGTATTTGAAGTCGCATTTTCTCCTTTGCAGATGTGGAATTGAAAACACGACTTAGGGCAATATGTGAATGAAGTCGCATTTTGCCTCCAGCCGCGTATTCATTTGCAATTTTTGCAAAAACATCCATTTTTCAAAATTTATACACTTTACCCCAAAAATTTAAAATGCAACCTAGATCATTCTTTTGCTAAAATTATCATTGCACGCACATGTAAATTAGCCAAAACATGCATTTTACCCCCTTCTAACGGATCGAAAAGACCTTAAATACAAATCGAGGGATTGAGTTCCTTGATCCAACTTCACCGTTTTCACCCCAAATGGTAATCTTTGCTTCCGTTTGCCGATCCTACAACATACAAACAACAATCTAACTTAAATACATGCATTAAACATAAAATCACACTAAATTAACATCTTTAACAAAAACTTTAGGTTGCCTCCCAACCAGCGCTTTTGTTTATAGTCATTGGCTCGACTCAAAAGGTTTGGATCATTTTAGAACATTAGAGAGCGATTTTCTCCTCACAAGTCAAAACTCCTGAGCCAATCCCCCTTGTGGTGAGTCATGCATTGATCTCCATAGTTCAATTTCCTCAAATGCAAAGGAGGAGTATTAGACTTGTCATATAAAGGCTCGACTTCACCTTGGAGTGGAATTTGCTTGTCTTTTTTGAGTTGGCTAAACTTTGCACCACTTTCTTCATGGAATGGCGACTTTATCAAGCCAACTTCCATCCTTGTTTTCGCCTCACTTGCTCCTACACCATGAGAGTTAGTACCAAGAAAATTTATAGATTTAACTTCTGCATTCATTTCTCGGTTACCCTTTTCATCGAATGACATATTAGAAACAAGAGCAATAGCCTCTATACTCCCTTCTCTATTAACCAAATTGAATTCCAATTCCTCACCATCAACCCGTAATATAAGCTTACCTTTTTCCACATCAATTATAGTTCGTGCAGTGGCTAAAAATGGTCATCCTAGAATAATTGGCATTCTCACATCTTCCTCAATATCCAAGACAACAAAATCCACAGGTATAATAGATTGTCTTACCCGTATGAGCATATTTTCTAAAGTACCGATTGGGTGTGTAATTGACCGATCTATCAACTGCAATGTGATATTGGTAGCTTTCAACTCTTGAAGTCCCAACCTCCAGGCAATCGATAATGGCATCAATGACACAGTTGCACCTAAATCACATAAAGCATTAGAAAAATGCAATTGACCAGTAGTGCAAGAAATAGAAAAACTTTCCGGATCTTTCAATTTAGGAGAGAGTTTGTTTTTAATCAATGCACTACACTCTTTCGTTAACGCTATCATCTCGTTATCTACAATTTTCCTCTTTCTTGACATGATATCTTTCAAGAAACACGCATAAGAGGGAATCTATGTAAAAGCATCAATGAAAGGAATGTTAATGTGCAATTATTTAAAAATTTTGAGAAACTTTTCAAACTCTCGATCCTGTCCATCTTTCTTCAACCTATGAGGAAAATAAACCACATTAGAATTTAACTGAGGAGGAGGTACATCAATATCAATAACAACATGATCATTTTGGTTTGGTTTTACTCTTTCATATGCTTGCTCCTTATCTTTTTCATCACTTGAATTACTAGAGTCAGGTCCCTCAACCATTTTACCACTTCTAAGAGTGATAGCATTGACATGCTCTCTCAGATTCACTTCGATTTTACTCGGCAATTCGCCAGTGTTTCTGTTGTTGATCACATTAGCAATTTGACCAATTTCAACCTCCAAATTTTTATATATCCTAGCCAATTGGTCCAGCCGCCCCTCAACTAGTTCGAATCTATCCGAAGTAGCCTTAGCAAGCTTTTTCACCACGATCTCCCAACCCAATTTAGTTTCCATTTGTGATTGCATTGGTTGGAATTCTGGCAGATTGGTTGGCCTTTGTTGATTGCCTTGATCTTTCTATCCAAAATTTGGATGATTTCTCCACCCCGGATTGTAAGTGTTTGAGTAGGGGTTATTTTGAGCATTTCGATTGTAGTTGTTGACAAATTGTACCTACTCACAATCAACACAATCATTAGTATCATGTTCATCTCCACATATAGAACAACAAACCACATGTGCATTAGATGAACTTGGACCAACTCCGGCTTGTCTATTGAGTAACTTCACCACATTGTTCATTTCGACACTCAACATGTTGAGAGTGTCCATTTCAATCATACCTGCGTGGCGTCTTGGATTACCTCTCTCATTCGCCCATTGGTAGTTATTTGCAGTCATTTCTTCTATTAAACTTTGAGTTGCTTGGGGTGATTTACCCATTAAAGCTCCACCTGCGGCTGCATCAATAGTAGTTTTAGTAGAAAAAGGTAAACCATTATAGAAAGTTTGTACGATTAGCCAATCGGGAAGTCCATGATGTGGACATTTTCAAAACAAATCTCTAAATCTTTCCCAAGCCTCATATAATGATTCACCCTCTCATTGGCTAAAACTAATGATATCCATTCTAAGCTTAGCCGTCTTGTCCGGTGGAAAGTACTTATTCAAGAATGCTCGTGATAAATCATCCCATGCGGTGAAAGTGTTGGGAGCATGAGAGTGTAGCCAAATTTTAGCCTTATCTCTCAATGAAAATGGGAGCAACCTTAGCCTTGTAGCATCATCTCTAACTCCATTCATTTTAATTGTATCACATATCTCCAAAAATATGGCTAAGTGTGCATTTGGATCCTCTATGGCATTACCTCCAAATTGAAATTGTTGAACCATTTGGATAAGTGATGGTTTAATCTCAAAATTGTTAACATTTACCATAGGCCTTGCTATGCTTGTTTGAGATCCTTGCGTCCCCGATAGAGCAAAATCTCTAAGAGCTTGTCTATTTGTTTCGTTTTCCACCATGTTTTCTTCAAAAGGTAGCTCTACTGCAATTCCCTCAATTGGTTGCCGAAACTGTTCTTCCTCTTGTTGTGGTGTACGCCTTCTTTGTCTACGTAGTGTCCTTTCAATTTCTGAATCAAAAGGTGCTACTACAGGTAAAACTCGGTGCATACACTACAAAAATGAAGCATAGAGACAATGTAATAATTATATCATGAAAATAAATAAAAATTCAATTCAAAATATTAACAAGAATTTTCACTACACCAATATCAACTAATCTAATATAAAGGTCAAAATTAATAAAGCTTGTTAGGCGCTAATATTGCCGCTTCCCGGCAATGCCGTCAAAAACTTGACGAATTTTTAATATAAGTGCAAGTTTAATTCCGATTGATACCCGTTTGACTGCAAGTATACAGATCAAATTGGTAATTTAGAGCATGTGTTGGGTCGATCCCACGAGGAGCAACTTAAACAAGTATTAGGTGCTTTACTTACTCTATTATTTAGACTAAGTAATAATTAAAGCAAGAGAATTTATCACTACTATTACCTACAAATCTTAACTAGACAATTGCAAGATAACAAATGGAAAAAATTCACTAAATACTTGAGTCTAGGGATGTAGATTCCACATATGACATAAACAACACAAATGAATAGATTTACCTCTTGTTACAACCCTTGTTTAACTAGGGATTCATTTCTAATATTACCAAATCTCATTCTCATGATGAAATGACCTAGAATATTCTAGTTTTCCCTATTCTCATGGTGAATAACTAGTTCTACTCTTGTTTCCTTCATAAAATGCAAGTTTAATCCACTTAAGTGTACCTCTATTCTCATGAGTCTACTACTTAAGCTCTACTCATGTTGTTCCATCATTATTACCCATTTTCATTGAATAATAACAACTAAGAGCTTGTTATTGGTGATCAAGCAACAACAAGGGGTAAACATGCACAAGTAGACAAGCTAATACAAGATGTAACAAGTGTAAATCATATCCACTTCATATTAA
Organism: Coffea arabica; assembly: GCF_036785885.1. Lineage (NCBI taxonomy): Eukaryota > Viridiplantae > Streptophyta > Magnoliopsida > Gentianales > Rubiaceae > Coffea > Coffea arabica. The sequence continues at coordinate 45,958,830 of NC_092316.1, read as the reverse complement.
GTAGCCATAAGCTTTATCTACTCCCTAAATTTAGAAATTTAACTACTCATGTGACAAGAGAACACATAGTTTCATTGCATGAGCACATCATGAATCACAAGTAAAAGATAGATTAAAGAAAGCTTAGCCAAGGTTAATGAAGAAACTCCCAATGATCTTCAATTTCTTCAACAAAATGGTGTACAATGAAGTCTCCAACTATTCTCCACAAAAGTTACTAGCTAGATAGAACAAAACAGGACTAACTTCTAAGTTCTAATACTAAAATCTGATATAAACTCCTTCTACTATGTTCTACTCTCTTCTAATAATGATTCTAACATTCAATTGTTAAGAGAGTAAAAAAGGTAGGTTTTGGACAAGACATAAAGCTCCTTTCCTCTTCTTGTTTGCATCAGAAGTACATACAGTCGAAATTCTCTCTCCAACTATAGTTGGAAAGTAGTGTGAAAACAAGGCAAGTGGCTGAGCAAGTTGCTGAAATCAGGCTAGAATACACGACTTGAGAATACGCGACTTTACCCACGTTTTCTCAAGTCGCGTATTCACTTATGTGATTTTGACCTCATTTCAACTGCTATTTTCTCTCTGATGGAGGCCGAACTAGCTTTTGTCAAAAACATAAAATTGTAGCCCCTTGAGTTAGCTTTCCAATGCTTCAAGAATCATCCTATTTGGAGATTTTTGGACTGAGATATGATTGAAACACCATCGACCGGCCAATCCCCTATTTCAGCTCTCGATCATACGAATTAGCTTCTGTGTTTCGACTTTTTGCCCAGAAAAACAACTGAATTGGACTTTGATGTCTCATACCTAATGTAGATCTATCTCTTAGTTTCAAAATGATATAAAGATCACTTCGATCCAATGTATGTAACTCAAGATATAGCCAAAATACGAAGATGTATTAAAACTGTCTTTATTTGCATTTATTCATTTGAATGTTTTGCACTTCATAACTTCTTTAAATATTTCAAATCATCAATTATCATCCAATTCTCTTCTCAATCCACACCCTTTGATGATTAAATCCTTAAACTTACAAAGACATGAAGTTTTTACCGTTAAAATCCATAGAAATGCAATTTTTGCCAATTAAACCACAAAATGCATATTTTGACCAAAACCCTAGGTGATTAGTTATAAAAGTAGTTAAAACATACCAAAACTAACTAATGAAACACACTAAAAATACGTAAAATATGTACTTATTATTAATCCTCATGAATCCTCATGACTTGTGTTTGCTCTTCTAAGTTATTAGCTTATGTGCATAGTTATCTTTGTGACTTAAGGGTCAATCTGACATTGCTTACTACTAGAAAAGTTACCTTTCCTGACATACCTAATCTAACATTTGTGTGACGACCTCACTTCCCCCTAGGACGTATCCTAGGATTTAGCGGGCCGCCTGCCCAACTCTCGCCAGGACTCGTTCTCTTATTTTGGATAAAATAATTCACAACCTCGAACGTAAATGGAACAACGGTTTTCAAGTTTAGAACATACAAATACATTCACTTCTGTCTGAAACTTCTATACAATCCCAAATACACCAAAAGATTGGAGTTCTAAATACATTCAACTCTAATGGATCGACTAGTGCGAGTACAATTACAAAAGTTCAAAAACTAGACTATGCTAGCATGTACCAGTCTCACGCCTTGCTCGTACCTCCTGTAAGGAAAACAAATGGCGTGGAATGAACTAAAAGTCCAGTGAGGTTCCAAATAGCAAGCTGACCATTATTTAAAAGTACAAGTATCAACGTAGCAAAATAGCAAGCATAACAAGTTCATAAAAGTGAGCAATAACACTTCATGTAGCAAATCTCAAAATGAAAAAGTGTAAAGTTTTTTTTCAAAAGAAATAATAACCCGATAAGTAATAATCATGTCAAAGTATAAGGATACGGATGGCTCTCAAGAGCCACATTCCCATTACTTCACCAGAACTTGGTCAAGTAGTAGTTGACACTTCGTCAACTTTCAAGTAAAGTAACCAGTCCAATAGAGCACAACTTAGCTACAATCTCCGTCCACCATCCAAACCCCCTACTGGGCTCAATATCCTCAATAAACACTGGTGGTAATACCCGAGCATACCGATTAGTCGAGGAGATAACACTCCACTCGACAACACTAGATACCTATGGTTCGTTATCTAATCGACCAAGCCCTTGTCGGCTCGACTCGATTAACTAGCCAGTGGGGTTTGGGTCCCCAAGAAGTCGATGAGATAACATCTCCAATCGACTGAATCAAGATAAAAGTACGAAAACGGGAATGAGAGGCACCTCCCACTCGGATTGAGTGTGGTACATGCTGCCGCTCAGCACTTACAAGTCAAGTACAAGTATATCACGTCAATTGTAACAATAAACAAGTATATATCATATTAGGGTAAGTGCGATAAAGTACACCCTTGTCCGACCAAATCAATCAATATCATCTGACCACATTGATCAAGCATTTAAACAAGTGTCAAGTTCAATCAGGTATTTGGAAGCACTCACTAAAGATTTAGTGCTTGTCAAAAATCACGTTTAGGTGGAACTCCTTAGTTGGAGTCCAAATCTGTGATACAATATCATTTAAAAACTTGAAATCAACTAGGGTTCGAAACATAGGAGTTTCGCTTCAAGAAAATCAAGTAAATGAAACTCATTTAGATAGGATTCATGTTACGTATTAAACTCTAGAAAATTCATACTCGCTCTTTTGGTGTTGCTAAAGAAGCAACTAAAACTTTGGAATTCGCATTTGAGTCTAAAAGACAAGGAAACATCTTCCGAGTGGTCAATACTTTCATCTTTCCAAGGGTACAAGTTTCGGCCAAATTTCAGCTTATATACCTCTACGAAAGAAGACTCGAATACCATAGACAATCCAAGTTCAATTCGACCTCAAATCTTCGCTCAAGTCGCCAGTACACATGCCTAACCTTTGAGTGAAAATTTGGGCGGCATGCCCTTTGTATTTAGCTATTTTTCAGCCATTTATGGCTTCATTATTTTCCTCAACTCAGCCCAAATTCACACATAAACAATCTTAACACAATAGTCCTTTAATTAGACTCAATGTCATGTAAATACAAGGCAATTCTAGCAATGCAACCATAAAAATCAAAGCTAGAAACTAGTATTAAAGAAGAATAACTAAGTAACAGGTTTGGTCATTTCACACTTTCTAGTGCTCCGATTGAGCTGAAATTTTACAGGCAGATATCTAACTCTATTCCCTACAACTTTCATATTTTAAGCAAGACCTGATTCGGCCTTTCTCATGGACGAATATACAGTGCAGAAACAGGGCAGGTTCTACTCCAATTGCTGGAATTTGATGTTTCAATGCTTAACACTAACATTCATGTCTTGAATCACTAGCCCAAGTCCCTATCCAAGCTCATCAACATCATATACTAGATAAACAACAATAATCACAACTGAAACTTTCAAACCCTAGCTAAACATTCCACCATATCATTCAAAACTAACTAGTTAACTATAGAAAACCAAGAACATAAGCTTATTTCCCAATTTTAACATGGCTATGTACAAGAAAAGGAAAGGAAACCATTATACCTTACAAAGCTGCTTGTAGGTGAAAAACTAACCCCTTTCTTCCAAAAATTTGACCATACAAAGCTTGCCAAACACCACAAGATAAGTTTAATCGGTTTAGATTTTGAGATTTCACTCAAACAAGATAGATTCAAGGTGAAAGTTGAACTTTTCTCTCTTGTGTTTTTTTTTCTCTCCTCAAGCTCGGCCAACAAGTCAGAAATGGAGAAGAAATGAAGTTAAAAGAATGATAAGAAGATAGGAATTTGTTTGGTCAAAGTTGGATGGATGGTCGCCAAGTGTCACCGCGAGATTAAAGCTCAAATTTTTCTTCTTTTCCTCTTTATTTTGGTCAAGATTTTCGGCTAGTTTGGGAGATATTTTAGGGGTGATTAGCTAAAATAAAAGTAAGGAGATTAAGGTAATAAAGTAGTGTTCAAGTGGTGCACTCAATCGGTAGCAAACGGTACACGTCGGTTCAAGCCGATTTTCCTTAACTCGCGCGTACTTGGGTTTTCACTTACAATTCACTAGCTGATTATTAGCACTTCTAATCATACACTTTTTCTTACCTAATACTCATTCTTATCCACCAAATTTAGTACACACACCTCACCCAGATCACACTACCAAAATGCACCAAAAACCCTAGTACGCACAAAAAACCCTAACTTATGTCATTCCTTTAGAAAGATCATAACTTGAGTTATAAATGTCAAACATTCATACAACTTGGCCTGTTAAAAACTAGACTTAAAACACTAATAATCTTTACAAGACACCTCAAAGAAATTCAACTCATAAGTTAGTCCAAATTGAACCATAATCTGCTACAACATTCCTATGTTTAATTGTGCAAGGCTGAATTTTCAGTCAACTTTACCAATTTTCTAGAATTTATAGAGATTGAATCAAACTCTGAATTTTCCACTGTAGGAAGCCCTATGAGTATAGTTTCAAACGCAATAAACGGAACTCAATTCCGACTTTCCTATACGAAGTTATAGCCAATTTCCCAAAACTGCGCAGAACCTCCTACGAAAAATTTAAGATTTTCTAACAACTTGAGATTATGAAACTTTTCTTAACAAATTCACTCCCTTGGCTCACGTTCAACCAAGAATCTAAGGCAAGTAAGTTCAAATAAGAGCTATAAAGATAAGTAAAATTTTGGGGTCTCACAATTTGGTTCTCTTTTAATCACGAGCCTACCTAAATATTTGCCGTGAATATGCATTCACAGAAACTATAAAAAGAAATAAGACATGTTACATGAAAAAGAGACCATGAATTAAAAAAATTGCAAGTCATCTAACTAAGCCAAAGTTCCAACATTTTTTCAGTGGAAACTTTTTTAAAAAAAAAGTTACTATAATGAAAAGTATTAGTGTTATATTTATTGTTATAGGAAAATGACTATTGTTTCTTGAAGAAAAGGAAACATGCTAGAAGCACATAGTCGTTTTACTCAAGTCACTTCTAGCAGTCATACAATTTAACATCCACTCAGGGCCTGAAGTAAACATTTCCCTCTATTGCATTTGTCGTTAAAGTGGCAATCCCTCTAGCCATAAAGAAGTCACCAGTTCCACCTATTACCAAAACATCTCTCGTCGGGTTCAACGTTGGATTAGCACCCGCAAAATTAAGGGAGCCCTTATGTTCAGTTGAATTGAATAGGAACAAGAAAGGAAGCAAACCAGTGCATGTATTTTGCTAATCATAAAGGTACATGCCCTGTGCTCTACCTACTGGAGTTGAGTGTAGATTTTTGTCTAGAGTGATGGGATCATCGAAAACGACCCAGTCTCCCTGGTACCCCAGTCTGATACCCCAACTATAGCTGAAGTTGCATTGTTTTTGTTGTTTCCCTTGTACAAAATATTGTGAAAGAAAAAGATGAGCTCTTTGCAAGGTTGTGATTGAGGTTGAGGAACTAGTATATATCTATGTGTGGTGGTGGAGATGGAGAAAATGAGGCTAAGGAAGAGAGTTGGGATGAGGGATTTTGCAGCCATTACTTTCATCTTTCGATTGTTCTCTCTGGAGATGATTGATGATAAAAAAATATTAACAAAAAAGTTTCACCAAAATGCAATGGCGAGTGAGAGCCATGGTCAATAAAATAAAATGGATTAAATGAAAAATAGTCTGCATTAATTTCACACTACAAAGTAGTTCATATAAAGACATCCGAATTATTGTCCTCTATTTAAAATCTAAACTGTTTGAAATTAATCAAAGTGGAGACCGACTAGTTGGATTAATTTTATTGGCTTCTCTGGTTTTTTGCTATTTCAAGCTTCTGTGATTACAGTAGCAGAAGCAAGAGAACGATGGTCCTAGTGAATGTTGCCAACTTCGACAACTAGAACCTTTTTATAATTGATTCATTTTGACATAAAATCCACAAAAATTAAGCAAAAAAAAAAGTTGAATCATAAACATAAAAGGATAAAAAAAAAGAAGGAAGCTATTAGCCCTAGGTTGCCAGCTTTGCTCGTATTTCGATTTGATTGTTTTAACCTTTTGCACCTTTTTGTGGAGTTTTCATACTAGAAACTTAGTTGCATTTCCACCAAATTTTGTTCATCTACCACATTTTCCTGCTCAATTAAAAAAAAAATTGACCGAGAGCAAGCTCATGGAGGATCTTGTACAAGAGGAGTTTAACACATTTTTCTATATTTATTTGTTTTAATAAAAATAGATGAGGGAGAGGCAGATTTTGGAGAATCTTCATGAAGAGCTTCACGCACAGACAAGAGAGGGAGAGCTTCAAGAGGAGCTCCAATTCCAACAGGAGTTATATTCTGAGATCCTCTTATTGTGTTTCATTAATCGCCAAATTGAGATGTGCCTAGTAGAAAGCACACCCCTTCGTATGGCAGGAGCATCAGCGGACAGACCTCGTCAAGTTAGCACCATTGCTCTTATCTTGGTTTGAACTTAAATGTTTTTTCCTGTGTTCTATGGGTTCTGTCATACTTACAAGCTAGTTGAATTTAAAAATCTTTATTTATTATTGCTTTTTGCTTTTAAAATCAACCAAAATTAAGCAAAGAAAAGTTGAATCATAAACATAAAAAGATAAAGAAAAGAAGGAAGCAGCTAACCTCAGGTTGCTAGCTTTGCTCTTATTTTGGTTTGATTGTTTTAACTTTCAGTAACTTTCTATGGGTTTTTCATAATGGAAACTTAGTTCCATTACCTTCAAATTTTGTTCATCTAAAACATTTCCCTTTTCAGTTGAAAAAAAATAGATGAGCGAGAGGGAGATCATGGAGCATCTTGCACAAGAGGAGCTTAACACATTTTTCTATATTTATTTGTTTTAGCAAAAATAGATGGGGTTGAGGGAGAATTTGGAGGATCTTCATGAAGACCTTCACACCGGGACAAGAGAGCAAGAGCTTCGAGAGGAGCTCCAATTCTAACAAGGGTTATATTCAGAGATTCTCTTCCAGTGTTTCATTGACCGCCAAATTGAGATGTGCCTACAAGCTAGCATACCCCTTTGTATGGCAGGAGTATCAGTGTACACACCTCATCAGGTTAGCACCATTGCTCTTGTCTGGTTTGAACTTAATTGTTTCCTTTTGTGTTCTATAGGTTCTGTCATACTTAAAACCTATATGAATTTCAAAATCTTTATTTATTATTGCTTTTTCCTTTCAAAATCCACCAAAATTAAACAAAGAAAAGTTGAATCATAAACATCAAAAGATAAAGAAAAGAAGGAAGCTATTAACCTCAGGTTGCCAGCTTTGCTCTTATTTTGGTTTGATTGTTTTAACCTCTTGCTCCGTTCTGTGGGTTTGTTATATGGGAAATTAGTACCATTAGCTCCAAATTTTGTTCATCTAACCCATTTCCCTACTCAGTTCAAAAAAAAAATAGATGAGCGAGAGCGAGCTCATGAAGGATCTTGTACAAAAGGAGTTTAACACACCTTTTGTATTTTTTTTTGTTTTAACAAAAATAGATGAGGGAGAGGGAGATTTTGGAGGATCTTCATGTAGATCTTCACGCTCAGACGACAGAGGGAGAGCTTCAAGAGGAGCTCCAATTCCTACAGGAGTTATGTTCTAAGGTCCTCTTCCTGTGTTTCAATGATCGCCAAATTGAGATGTGCCTAGAAGATAGCACACCCCTTCATATGGCAGTAGCATCAGTGGATACACCTCATAAGATTAGCACCATTGCTCTTATCTTGGTTTGAACTTAAATGTTTTTTCCTTTGTTCTATGGGTTCTGTCATACTTGTAACCTAACTGAATTTCAAAATCCTTATTATTATTGCCTTTTACTTTTAAAATCCACCAATATTAAGCAAAGAAAAGTTGAATCGTAAACATGAAAATATGAAGAAAAGAAGAAAGTTAACCTCAAGTTGCCAATTTTGCTCTTATTTTGGTTTTGTTGTTTTAAGCTTTTGCTCCTCGCTATAGGTTTTTCATACTGGAAACTTAGTTGTATTACCTCCAAATTTTGTTCATCTAACAGATTTCCCTACTCAATTGGAAAAACAATATGTAAGGTTCCGTAAAATTTTTTTATTTTATATCATTTAATTTCATTTCTTTTCATGCATTTTCTTTATTTTATTTTACTTCCTTAATTTGTTTTAGACATTTGATAAGTGAATATAGTTTGTAAAACATTTTTTGAATATAAGTTAGTTCAGGTTAATTTGGAAGTGTATTATGGGCGTGGGTCCCGCTAGTACACTAAGTGCGATAAATTTTTTACGATTAGTTAAAGTTTTGTATAAAGGAATATTCTGTACAAGGTGCTAGGAGATGGTTAGAGATTAACTAGATAGATTAACCATTGGTAGACAAAAGGATGAGATTTGAACCCTAAGGTGCCATTTGTCACAAAACCATTGGAAGTTGGACTTTTGACCAAGGTTATTAACTTTACTAAAATCAGATTTTTGACCAAAATTCTTTCACTTTCTTGCTTCTTTGGCCGAAAATATTGAGAGAAAAACCAAGAGAGTTCTTCATCTTCCACTTCAATTTCTTGTCCAAATCTTGAGTTCCAACCAATTAAATCGCAAACTACTCCATAAAAGTGCTAGTTAAGGTAGTTTCCAAGGTGTTTGTAGAGTCAATTTGGGAGGAAAGATACTAAGCTACCATTTTCTTGAGTTTTAATGGTAACTTATTAAGAAAATTTCCCTTTGCTTCTAATGGTTGCAAATTACTGGTTTAAAGTTGTAGATTTGGTAGGCTTATGAGCATATTTCATAGTTTGAAGTAGTATTATGGAATTTTCAGTTCTATGGTGAATTTTTTCTGCCTTTATATGAAGCTTAATGATTGGCTATGGTTTGAAAGCTTTTTTATGGGATATATTGAGGTTTATAGGCTAGTTTAATTTGCCTAAAGAAATTTTCCAGCTTATGTGCACAAATTTCAGCTTAGGGTTTCCATTTGGTAGAAATCTGCCCTGTTTTTGTACTGCATGTTCATCCTTGAGAGAGACCAAATCAGCCCTTGCTTAAAACATGAAAGTTATATATATTTGAGTTATCTAGCTACTGGTAAAATTTTAGCACAATCGGAGCACTGTACCTTGTGAAATGACCGAAATACCCTTGACTGTCCACAAGTCCTGTTTCACAAACAGTTTGTTATTTTCTCTGAGATTTCGATTTTTGACAATAAAAATGCATGATTTGGCTCTGGAAGTCTTCATAAGAAATGTAGGTATATGTCTTAACTTCGAAACGCCATAAGATTTGTCTCAATCCGATATGTGTAGCTTCAGTTGTAGTTATCATGATTTCACTGGCTCACGAGAGCAATAAACGAACATTTGATTACTAATTCATGACATCATTGAAATGAAATATTATGAAACTGATTTGATTACTGATTTGACTGGTTACTCGCTGAGCTTCTAGCTCACCCCAAAAATATTTTATTCCCCTCCAGAGGGCTCGAGGCGAAGGAAGGGCTTGTAGTACTTATTCACGTGATTGGATGGCATATATCTTGTACAGTTTAGATTTGGATTCATTTTGTGTAATAGTTGGGCTAGTGTGACTGTATGGAATTGAAGTGGATGTATGTGTACGTTCCACGCTTAGAATTAGTTTCCGCTTCACTTATGATATGTTATTCTTGGGGAATTTGATGTAATATTTGAGATTTATATTGTTCTTCAATTGATAACTGAAGCGAACGACTGAGTCCCGGCGAGAGTTGGGCAGGCGATCCGCCGAACCCTGGGGTACGCCCTAGGGAGAGATGGGGCCATCACACTCAACCTCATGGGCAATTAATTAAATTGAGCCAGCAAGGGCTTGGTCGAAGAAATTGACAATCCAGGGATGCTTGTTCCTGGGGAATCTTTGGGTATTGAGATTCTTGATTCCGGTATACTCAAGTATTACCACTACTATTCCTATTTGGCATTCAGGCCCGGTAAGGGGTATGTTTGGTGAACAGAATTTTGGCGTAAGAGGGGTCTACGGACATATGGGTTTCATTAAATGTTAACAGAGGATCAACGAGGTTGGATCAACTATTGCAACGGGGATTTGGTTCCTGAGAGCCACATATATCCTTTAATTTGTGGTGTTCATTCATTTCTCTTATTTGATGTGTCTATGTGCCTTAAAAGTGAATTCTCATGATTTTTTTTTACTGTTTATACTTTTGGTACCTCATTGAGCTTCTAGCCCACCCCGTTCCGTTATCCTTGTTTTCCTTACAGGGAACAATTTTTTGGAACTGCAATGTTTTGAAGAATGAGTTGAGCTAGTATAGATATTCTTTTGTATAGCTCCTCTGTAGTTGAAAACCCTAATTGTATTTTGATCAAGCATCACACTTTGGCTTGTAAAGTTCTAACATATGTATAAAGTGTTTATTCATGTTTCTTACGTGTATTTGTTAGTGAATGTATGTTCTATGGGTTCTATCGCACGTTTTGTAGGGTTTTAAGTGATTGGACTCCGTAGTCCCGGCGAGAGTTGGGCAGGCGGTCCGCCGAACCTTTTGGTTCGCCCTAGGAGAAGGTGGGGCTGTCACATAATACATGAGCAAGAGCGAGCTCATGGACGATCTTGTACAGGGGGAGTTTAACACTCTTCTATATTTATTTGTTTTAACAAAAATAGATGAGGGAGAGGCAGATTTTGGAGGATCTTCATGAAGAGCTTCATGCTCAAACAAGATAGGGAGAGTTTCAAGAGGAGCTCCAATTCCTATAGGAGTTATATTCTGAGATCCTCTTCTTGTGTTTCATTGATCGCCAAATTGAGATGTGCCTAGTAGATAGCACACCCCTTCACATGGCAGGAGCATCAGTGGACAGACCTCATCAAGTTAGCACCATTGCTCTTATCTTGGTTCGAACTTAAATGTTTTTTCCTGTGTTCAATGGGTTCTTTCATTCATACAAGCTAGCTGAATTTCAAAATCTTTATTTCTTATTGCTTTTTGCTTTTAAAATCAACCAAAATTAAGCAAAGAAAAGTTGAATCATAAACAAAAAAAGATAAAGAATAGAAGGAAGCTGTTAACCTCAGGTTGCCTGCTTTGGTCATATTTTGGTTTGATTGTTTTAACCTTTAGCACCTTTCTATGGGTTTTTTATATTGGAAACTTAGTTCCATTACCTCCAAATTTTGTTTATCTAACACATTTTCCTGCTCAATTGAAAAAAATAGATGAGCGAGGGGGAGCTCTTGGAGCATCTTGTACAAGAGGTGTTTTACACACTTTTATGTATTTATTTATTTTAACAAAATAGATGAGAGAGAGGGAGACGAGAGAGGGAGAGCTTCAAGAGGAGCTCCAATTCCTACAGGGGTTATATTCTGATATCCTCTTCCTGTGTTTCATTGACCGCCAAATTGAGATGTGCTTAGAAGATAGCACACCCATTCATATGGCTAGAGCATCCGTGGACACACCTCATTAGGTTAGCACCATTGCTTTTATCATGGTTTGAACTTAATTGTTTCTTTTTCTGTTCGATGGGTTCTGTCATACTTACAACCTAGCTGAATTTCGAAATCTTTATTTATTATTGCTTTTTACTTTTAAAACCCACCAGAATTAAGCAAAGAAAAGTTGAATCATAAACATAAAAAATGAAGAAAAGAATGAAGCTGTTAACCTCAGGTTGCCAGCTTTGCTATTGTTTTGGTTTGATTGTTTTAACCTTTTGCACCTTTCTATGGGTTTTTCACAGTGGAAATTTAGTTGGATTTCCTCAAAATTTTGTTCCCCTAACACATTTCCCTGCTTAGTTGAAAAAAAAAATAGATGAGCGAGAGCGAGCTCATGAAGGATCTTGTACAAGAGGAGTTTAACAAACTTTTCTGTATTTATTTGTTTTAACAAAAATAGATGAGGGAGAGGCAGATTTTCGAGGATCTTCATGAAGAGCTTCACGCTCAGACGAGAGACAGAGAGAGCTTCAAGAGGAGCACCAATTCCTACAGGAGTTATATTCTGAGATCCTGTTCCTGTGTTTCATTGATCGCCAAATTGAGATGTGCCTAGAATATAGCACACACCATCGTATGGCGGAAGCATCAGTGGACACACCTCATAAGGTTAGCACCATTGCTCTAATCTTGGTTTGAACTTAAATGTTTTTTCCTTTGTTCTATGTGTTCTGTCATACTTGCAACCTAACTGAATTTCAAAATCCTTATTATTATTGTCTTTTACTTTTAAAATCCACCAATATTAAGCAAAGAAAACTTCAATCAAAAACATAAAAAGATAAAGAAAAGAAGAAAGTTGTTAACCTCAAGTTACCAATTTTGCTCTTCTTTTGGTTTTATTGTTTTAACCTCTTGCTCCTCTCTATAGGTTTTTCATACTGGAAACTTAGTTGTATTACCTCCAAATTTTGTTCATCTAACAAATTTCCCTACTCAATTTAAAAAATAATAAATGAGCAAGAGCGAGCGCTTGGAGAATCTTGTACAGGGGGAGTTTAACACTTTTCTATATTTATTTGTTTTAACAAAAATAGATGAGGGAGTGGCAGATTTTGGAGGATCTTCATTAAGAGCTTCACGCCTAAACGAGATAGGGAGAGCTTCAAGAGGAGTTTCAATTCCTACAGGAGTTATATTCTGAGATTCTCTTACTGTGTTTCATTGATCGCCAAATTGAGATATGCCTAGTAGATAGCACACCCCTTCGTATGGCAGGAGCATCAGTGGACAGACCTCATGAAGTTAGCACCATTGCTCTTATCTTGGTTTGAACTTAAATGTTTTTTCCTGTGTTCAATGGGTTCTGTTGTGACGGCCCCACTTCTCCCCAAGGCGAACCAAGGGGTATCTGCGGGACGCCTGCCCAACTCTCGCCAGGACTCACGCAAGAAATCTAGCCAAAAACCCTTCCGAAGAATAACCTAATCTATTACAATATCGCTTTCCTCCAAAATGGTCAATAACCAAACCACATTAACTTCAGAGATAACAGCATTTCAATATAGCCAATCGTCGACTCTTAAGAACCTTACGCGTTACAACCCAAGTCTAAAGTCATACCCTTCCAAACATACAAGTTCATACAACATAAATACGAACATACAAGCCGAATATCTGAATCAGGGATTGCACTTTTCCAGCTTCAAGTGGCAATCCAAAGCATCAAGTACACCTAGCTTAGCGTATCTCCAATCCGATGCATGACATAAGTAACATTAGACATTACCAACCGCAAAGCGAAGTCATAGTATTCATTTACATCCATAAGAAAGTCTAAGTAAATTGTAAAGCTCTCAATTTCCAGAACCTGTCAAGGAAAACAAATATACACGGTGAGCCAATCGCTCGTGAGGCCAAGAAAACACACATGCACGCATGTTGTTCAAGTAGAACAATAAGGTTCAAGTAATTTACAATTCAAGCGAGGCAAGTAAACAGAAACAATTCAAGGATATAGGAGCTCTCAGGAGCTATTTTCCACTTGCTTCGCCACGGCTCGATCCGATACCCCCTCACAATGACCCTCCGTCATCCGGGTGGGTATTATATCCTTAGAAACTTCCCTTATTACTTCCTCCGGCCAACAATCCACCCTCTCGGATCCGTAACCAAACACGCACGAAAAGGGTGATACTCGTTGAGTATGCCGAACGAGACCTCAAGAGATCAAGTTTTGATTTTTGAATACATACGAAAAGGGCGATACTCCATGAGTATGCCGAACAAGATCTCAAAAGATCAAGTTATGTTTTGTTGTTCCCTTGGCTTATCAAGCTTCTCAACCAAGCCCATGCCGGCTCGAGTTGCAAGATTGGCTAAGAGAATTTGGGCGTCCCCATAAGTCGAGGAGTTTCACTCCACCCGACAACATGTCACGCACGACACGCACAGCAAGCACAACACGCACGACAACACGACATGTACACGAAAACGGGTATATTTTAGCCGACGAGGTTCACTCAAATCGACTTTGAAAACCAAGTTAATACAAGTAAAGTTCAAGTAAAGGAGAGCGAGTGCGATAAAGTACACACTCGTCCCATCAAGTGATATTCACGTATATAAGCAGGTAAATCAAGTAAACACGACAAGTCATGCACTTGACACTCACAATTCAAGAGTAATTGAGCGAGAGAATCGTTAGTTGTCCTCTCCGGGATTCTCTTCAAGACTAGCTTGAGCACCTGAAGCAATTGACAAGTATTTTTCACTCATAATCACGCATTAATCAAGGAAGGAGTTACACTCATCTAGACTTGTCACTACCTCAAATCAAGAACCTTAGCCACTCCAAATAAAGGTTCAAAAGTGAGGTTTTATTAACACAAGGAAAAATAATTTCCTTCATGAAATCAAGTTTAAAGCGACCAATTATCATCAAGAAGGAATAACGAGTTTTTTCAAAATTTCATTTTCTAAGAAATCGGCAAAATTCAGCTTTGCACGTCAAACTTAGAAAAATCAGGTCTTGCACTGAGTAGGTCCAAAATTGGAAAACTTGGTACCATTGGAAACTACTTCCAGAGTACTAAAAGTTCCTAGAAGACATTTTTCCACGAGTGTAAGTGAAAGGCACTCAAATTTTCGACTCAAAGTTGGTAACTTGAATTACCAAAACAGATTTAAGTTGGTTTTTGGCCAACTTTGGAAGTTCGGCAAAATTCACTTGTTTGGAACTAGCTTTTGAAATTTGGTACTCTTTTAGAGTCACAATCCAAGAGTATAAAAAAACACACGGAATGAGAAACGGAGTTTTGAATATTAAGATATGGCAACTCAAAGTTACCAAGATTCCCTTATGAAACATGGGTTTTTCAAGCTCGAGTCATGAACTTTGGTAATTTATTTGACCCATGAAACGGTCTCAGAATAACACCAAAATTAGCAGTATAATACTACCATATAAGGGTTGTCCCTCTACCAAATTTCATAGAAAAATATTCACGGGAAGTCACTTAACAAAATCACTCAAGTTTCCAAAATTTTTAAGGCAAAGCTGCCTTGTATGTGAAAATTTCCTTTTCTAAGCTTTTGACCAAGGAAAATCCTCTAAACATGGTTCATTTGCATAGAAAAGGTTTAAGGGTCATTCCAGAACAACATTTGTGGTGATTAACACCAAGAGATTTAATTTGCAGGTCTATACCGAGCCTTGCATCAAATCTGCCTAAAAATCAGGGTTTTCAAGGACAGAGCAGGTTTCCAATTTTGATCATAGATCACTCAAATTAACTAGGAATTTAGCATGGTTTATGGCGTTGGAAAACACATTCATAGAGCTATAATTTCACAGAAGAAATCACTTTGAAATTCGGCACACAACTAGCTCGAATTCGAGCCACAAGTTGCAGCCTCATCATTTTGTTCTTGTAAAACAGAGAAACAGGACAGCTGACTTAAAATGGTTGGTTCGGCTCACACACATGGAACCAGAATGTACATTTTATACCGTCGGAAAGGCTGGGATGTCTAGTTTCAAATGCCGCTGACGGCACTTAATTTCGACATCGGAGCACAGATTTATAGCCGAAATACGAAAGCTCGTCAGAGTATTACGGAAACAGTTCCAGATTTACTAGCTTTGTGAAATCATTTTATTCGACCAACCAAATCTCAATATTTTTCAATGAAACTTTGTACACCACATATTCAACATATAAACATAATATACGAGTCATGAAACCCTCAAAATTCTACAAAAAGGGGTGCGATTAAAACAGGGTAAAACTGAACATTTTTGAACTATGCATCCCTTGAAGTCTAGACTAGCTAGATATCATTAATCTAGCTATTTAAACACTAAACTAGCATTATATCCATCATCAAACATTTCATCAACCATCAATTCAAGGGTGGGAGTTCAAAGAGCCCACCATCAAAATTTTCCCAACGTGAAATAAAACGAATAACATGTAATTTTAGCAAATAGATCCACCACAGTAAATCTGTCCTCGGCTAAACAAAATTTCCAGCAGTTCAATAGTCTTGGATCCAATTTTTCCTCGGCTAAAACAGTGTTTTAAGTATTCTATTTTAACATGCAAACACTTAGCTAGATAATTAACATTTCCAGTTCAAGATTAAATTCAAACAACAGTTATAAACATCCCAAAATCCAGAAATTTGTGCAGCTCTTCCTCGGCTAAGCTAGCATGCGACAGATTTCTTGTTTCCTCTTATTATATATATATATTTTTTCTTCTTTAGCCGAACGGATTAGCCTCATGCCAGACTTACACACCTAGTTATTAACTAGTTAATCATAGCTATAAGTTCATATTACTCCAATTTAAACAAGATTAAAGCTGAAATTCTGAATCATCTCACGGCACATTCTATTTTCACCAAAACAGATTTTTTTCTTGCTCTTAATCCCATCAACGCACATAAACACGACATGCAAGTCTTAATCTCCTTGTTTTTACTTAGTTAATCCCAAATTCCTGCTCAGATTATCCCAGGTTATCGAATCAAAGCTGCAAATTTCCCACTCAACTCTCGGCAGTTCCCCATTTGTAAGATTCAGGATTTCCGATACTTTAATCCATCATCCAAGAGCTTGAACATCACATGCAAGCTTATAACAGCATCATCTACCCAAAATCAGCTACTCTAAAGCCGGAAATTACCTTGGTTTGAAGCTTAGCTCACGCAATAAGGTTCTGCAATTTTTTTTCTCTCCTCTTGGCTGCTATCGCACTTGCTGTGGCTGGTCTGGCTCAGGGGTTGCAGCTGTGGTGTTTGTGGTTGGGTCTTATTGCTTAGGAATGACAAGATTGTTTCTTTTCGGTGGTTAGTGGCAGACAAGAACAAATAAGGCTAGTTTCTCTCGGTTTCCTTCCTTTTCTTTCCTTTCGAATTGCAGATTTTAGAATGCAACTCCCTCTCTCGCACTTCGTCGATGATAACAAGGCGAAGTAAAAGCTGTGGTTGAAGCTGAGATAAGGTGGAGGTGATTTGCGGTGAGGGAGAGGTTGAGTGTTTGGGAGGTTGTGTGTTGGAGTGGAGAAAATTGTATTGGCCGAATGGGGTGGTGAGTGATGATGTTGTCAGAGGGTGTTGGATTGCATGGTGATTTGCGAGGTTGTGAGGGTAGTTTAGTCTTTTCACTTTTCCTTCTAATGACCACTTAAGTCCTTAATTCTAACCTAACTCCAAAAATCTATTCTGAATATAAATTAAGCTCCTAATAATGCACTAATCTTGCAAGGTTTCAATTATCGAAATTTTTACGTCCTACACGTATTTAGTATACTTGTATTGTTTTTATCTAAAATATATCGGCCTCGTCTTAACGTGAAATTTCTATTAACATTTAACGTTATTATCTATTTGGAGTTAATTATTGGAATCCAAGTAATTTATTTTAAAGTAGTAAAATTAATCTGCTCAGGTAGTATTAATTTAACATAATGGGGACTAAGTATTTTAATATTTTATGCTGGGGTGCTAAAATTATTCTAACTCTAAAGGTGTTAATTTAGTTTAGCAAAACAAAAGAAATTTCGTAACTTAGAGAAATTATATTATTTTTCACATGAAAATTGTTTTATGCACTTATTTACAAACAAGTGAAAGTAATGCTAAAATTTATTAGAGAATTAGAAATACAAATGAAATATGCAATGTTATTTGTATATATATTTTCAGGGTTCTCACATCTGTCATACTTACAAGCGAGCTGAATTTCAAAATCTTTATTTATTATTGCTTTTTGCTATTAAATCAATCAAAATTAAGCATAGAAAAGTTGAATCATAAACATAAAAAGATAAAGAAATGAAGGAAGGTTTTAACCTCCAGTTGCCAGCTTTGGTCATTTTTTGGTTAGATTGTTTTAACCTTTAGCTCCTTTCTATGGGTTTTTCATACTGGAAACTTAGTTCCATTATCTCCAAATTTTGTTCATGTAACACATTTTCCTGGTCAATTGAAAACAAATAGATGAGCGAGAGGGAGCTCATGGAGCATCTTCTACAAGAGGTGTTTTACACACTTTTCTGTTTTTATTTGTTTTAACAAAATAGATGAGGGAGAGGGAGACGAAAGACGAGAGAGGGAGAGCTTCAAGAGGAGCTCCAATTCCTACAAGGGTTATATTCAGATATCCTCTTCCTGTGTTTCATTGACCGCCAAATTGAGATGTGCTTAGAAGATAGCGCACCCCATCGTATGGCTGGAGCATCCGTGGACACACCACATCAGGTCAGCGCCATTGCTTTTATCGTGGTTTGAACTTAATTTTTTCTTTTTGTGTTCTATGGGTTCTGTCATACTTACAACCTAGCTGAATTTTGAAATCTTTATTTATTATTGCTTTTTAATTTTAAAACCCACCAGAATTAAGCAAAGAAAAGTTGAATCATAAACATAAAAAATGAAGAAAAGAATGAAGCTGTTAACCTCAGGTTGCCAGCTTTGCTATTGTTTTGGTTTGATTGTTTTAACCTTTTGCACCTTTCTATGGGTTTTTCACAGTGGAAATTTAGTTGGATTTCCTCCAAATTTTGTTCATCTAACACATTTCCCTACAAAGTTGAAAAAAAAAATAGATGAGCGAGAGCGAGCTCATGGAGGATCTTGTACAAGAGGAGTTTAACAAACTTATCTGTATTTATTTGTTTTAACAAAAATAGATGAGGGAGAGGCAGATTTTGGAGGATCTTCATGAAGAGCTTCACGCTCAGACGAGAGAGGGAGAGCTTCAAGAGGAGCTCCAATTCCTACAGGAGTTATATTCTGAGATCCTCTTCCTATGTTTCATTGATCGCTAAATTTAGATGTGCCTAGAATATAGCACACCCCATCGTATGGTGGAAGCATCAGTGGACACACCTCATATGGTTAGCACCATTGCTCTTATCTTGGTTTGAACTTAAATGTTTTTTCCTTTGTTCTATGGGTTCTGTCATACTTGCAACCTAACTAAATTTCAAAATCCTTATTATTATTGCCTTTTACTTTTAAAATCAACCAATATTAAGCAAAGAAAACTTCAATCATAAACATAAAAAGATAAAGAAAAGAAGAAAGTTGTTAACCTCAAGTTACCAATTTTACTCTTATTTTGGTTTTATTGTTTTAACCTCTTGCTCCTCTCTA
The DNA here is from genome assembly GCF_036785885.1 of Coffea arabica. Classification (NCBI taxonomy): domain Eukaryota; kingdom Viridiplantae; phylum Streptophyta; class Magnoliopsida; order Gentianales; family Rubiaceae; genus Coffea; species Coffea arabica. The sequence continues at coordinate 45,939,688 of NC_092316.1, read as the reverse complement.
TAGGTTTTTCATACTGGAAACTTAGCTGTATTACCTACAAATTTTGTTCATCTAACAGATTTCCCTACTCAATTGAAAAAATAATAAATGAACAAGAGCGAGCGCTTGGAGAATCTTGTACAGGGGGAGTTTAACACTTTTCTGTATTTATTTGTTTTAACAAAAATAGATGTGGGAGAGGCAGATTTTGGACGATCTTCATTAAGAGCTTCACGCCTAAACAAGATAGGGAGAGCTTCAAGAGGAGCTCCAATTCCTGCAGGAGTTATATTCTGAGATTCTCTTCCCGTATTTCATTGATCGCCAAATTGAGATGTGTCTAGTAGATAGCACACCGCTTCGTATGGCAGGAGCATCAGTGGACAAACCTCATCACGTTAGCACCATTGCTCTTATCTTGGTTTGAACTTAAATGTTTTTTCCTGTGTTCAATGGGTTCTGTCAAACTTACAACCCAGCTAAATTTCAAAATATTAGTTTATTATTGCTTTTTGCTTTTAAAATCAACCAAAATTAAGCAACGAAAAGTTGAATCATAAACATAAAAAGATAAAGAAATGAAGGAAGTTGTTAACCTAAAGTTGCCAGCTTTGGTCATATTTTGGTTAGATTGTTTTAACCTTTAGCACCTTTCTATGGGTTTTTCATACTGGAAACTTAGTTCCGTTACCTGCAAATTTTGTTCATCTAACACCTTTTCCTGCTCAATTGACAAAAAATAGATGAGCAAGAGGGAGCTCATGGAGCATCTTGTACAAGAGGTATTTTACACACTTTTCTGTATTTATGTGTTTTAACAAAATAGATGAGGGAGAGGGAGATGAGAGACGAGAGCTGGAGAGCTTCAAGAGGAGCTCCAATTCCTACAGGGGTTATATTCTGATATCCTCTTCCTGTGTTACATTGACCGCCAAATTGAGATGTGCTTAGAAGATAGCACATCCCTTCGTATGGCTGGAGCATACACGAACACACCTCATCAGGTTAGCACCATTGCTTTTATTGTGGTTTGAACTTAATTGTTTCTTTTTGTATACTATAGGTTCCGTCATACTTACAACCAAGATGAATTTCGAAATCTTTATTTATTGTTGTTTTTTACTTTTAAAACCCACCAGAATTAAGCAAAGAAAAGTTGAATCATAAACATAAAAAATGAAGAAAAGAATGAAGCTGTTAACCTCAGGTTGCCAGCTTTGGTCATATTTTGGTTTTATTGTTTTAACCTTTTGCTCCTCTCTATAGATTTTTCATTCTGGAAACTTAGTTGTATTACTTCCAAATTTTGTTCATCTAACAGATATCCCTACTCAATTGAAAAAAATAATAAATGAGCAAGAGCGAGCTCGTGAAGGATCTTGCACAGGGGGAGTTTAACACTTTGCTACATTTATTTGTTTTAACAAAAATAGATGTGGGAGAGGCAGGTTTTGGAGGATCTTCAAGAAGACCTTCACGCCTAAAAGAGATAGCGGGAGCTTCAAGAGGAGCTCCAATTCCTACAGAAGTTATATTCTGCGATCCTCTTCCTGTGTTTCCTTGATCGCCAAATTGAGATGTGCCTAGTATATAGCACACCCCTTCGTATGGCAGGAGCATCAGTGGACAGACCTCATCAAGTTAGCACCATTGCTCTTATCTTGGTTTGAACTTAAATATTTTTTCCTTTGTTGAATGGGTTCAGTCATTCTTACAAGCTAGCTGAATTTCAAAATCTTTATTTATTATTGGTTTTTGCCTTTAAAACCCACCAGAATTAAGCAAAGAAAAGTTGAATCATAAACCTGTAAAGATAAAGAAAAGACGAAAGTTGTTAACCTCAAGTTGCCAATTTTGCTCTTATTTTGGTTTTATTGTTTTAACCTCTTGCTCCTCTCTATAGGTTTTTCATACTGGAAACTTAATTGTATTACCTCCAAATTTTCTACATCTAACACATTTTCCTGCACAATAGAAAAAAAATAGATGAGCTAGAGAGATCTCATGGAGCATCTTGTACAAGAGGTGTTTTACAAACTTTTTTGTATTAATTTGTTTTAACAAAATAGATGAGGGAGAGGGAGACGAGAGAGGGAGAGCTTCAAGAGGACCTCCAATTCCTACAGGGGTTATATTCTGGTATCCTCTTCCTGTGTCTCATTGACCGCCAAATTGAGATGTACTTAGAAGATAGCACACCCCTTCGTATGGCTGGAGCATCCGTGGACACACCTCATCAGGTTAGCACCATTGCTTTTATCATGGTTCGATCTTAATTGTTGTTTTTGTGTTCTATGGGTTCTGTCATACTTACAACCTAGATTAATTTTGAAATCTTTATTTATTATTGCTTTTTACTTCTAAAACCCACCAGAATTAAGCAAAAAATAGTTGAATCATAAACATAAAAAATGAAGAAAAGAATGAAGCTGTTTACCTCAGGTTGCCAGCTTTGCTATTGTTTTGGTTTGATTGTTTTAACCTTTTGCACCTTTCTGTGGGTTTTTCATAGTGCAAATTTAGTTGGATTTCCTCCAAATTTTGTTCATCTAACACATTTCCCTGCTTAGTTGAAAAAAAATAGATGAGCGAGAGCGAGCTCTTGGAGGATCTTGTACAAGAGGAGTTCACCACACTTTTCTGTATTTATTTGTTTTAACAAAAATAGATGAGGGAGAGGCAGATTTTCGAGGATCTTCATGAAGAGCTTCACGCTCAGACAAGAGAGGGAGAGCTTCAAGAGGAGCTCCAATTTCTACAGGAGTTATATTCTGAGATCCTCTTCCTGTGTTTCATTGATCGCCAAATTGAGATGTGTCTAGAAGATAGCACACCCCTTCGTATGGCAGGAACATCAGTGGATACACCTCATAAGGTTAGCACCATTGCTCTTATCTTGTTTTGAACTTAAATGTTTTTCCATTGTTCTATGGGTTCTGTCATACTTTTTTTTTTTTTTTGAAAGTTTGTTTTATTCATAAAAGAGGAGTACTACTCCCTTACAGTTGAGATCCTAAGAGATGGTACTTGCTGCCTATCTAGGAGCACTGGGGCCTTGACAGTTGGAGGCAGCTCCTCCATCCCTCGAAATAGGGTGTCTGATGGGAGATCCAGTGCTGCCAGCCTATCCGCTACAGAGTTCTCCTCTCGGAAGACATGAGTCAAAGTTGCCTTACCTATCTTGAGTGCCCGTCTTATCCGACATATGATGTTGCAGACTGGCCATGACGCCACCGCACCAGACGCTATCAACCGAACCAAGACTTGCGAGTCAACTTCCACCTGAAACGATTCCAACCCCCTTTCCAAACAGAGCTGGAGGCCATGTAACAAAGCCAGGCCTTCCGCCATAAGCACCATTTCCCCTGCGAGCTCCTTAAAAAAAGCAAAAATCAGATTACCTGCATGGTCCCGGAGGACTCCACCCCCATATGCTCGACCATTACGGACACTAGCATCCGTGTTGAGCTTTACTGTCTGAATATCCGGCCTGAGCCATGAAACGAGCCGCCACCTAGTACTACACTGACCTGAAGCTGCCATGGGGGCCCATACGCAGTCCCTATCCCCCACAAAGTGCTCTTTCCTGAAGACGCTAGCCGCCCCCCAGTTGCTCTACCATCCCGTTAACCATGAAAATCACTTGCTGGGCACCGAACCCCTCCCCTCGGAATCGACTGTTATTCCTCGTCTTCCACAACGACCACAGCATGACTGCTGGCAAAACCGCCCGGATGTGTTCAAGGGAGCCTGTGGCGATGGACAACAGCCACGTGCTAATCATAGCCGATATAGATGACTGCATGAGCTGTCCCAAACCAAACTGCCTCGCAAAGTATGTCCAGGCTTGCCGTGCAACAGGGCCGTCCAAGAAAACATGGCGTACCGTCTCTTCGTCAACCCCGCAGCATGAGCACCGAGATGCCAAGGCCACCCCCTTGTGTTGCAGAATCGTATCTAGTGGCACCAACTGCCTCCGCAGACGCCAAATAAAGAAAGAGACCTTAAGAGGCAACATAGGAGACCATGCCGCCATATCAACCCACGACACATTTCTCCGCTGTCTGATCTCCGCCCAAGCTGATTTGACTGAGAATGTACCTGAAGACGATGGCAGCCACACCATACGGTCCTGGACCGTCACGTCTAGTTCGAGTTCCACAACCCTGTCCACCAGGGCGCTCGGGAGGATCTGTCCAAGGCGCTGACTATTCCACCCGGAGGAGCAAAAAAACTCTGCCAGTAGAGTATGGGGCGGGTCCTCCACCCCCAGAAATTCCGCCAACGGGGTATCCAAGAGCCATCTATCCCACCAAAAGTCCACAAACCCCCTACCAACACACCAGCGAATTTGCGATTCTGCCACCTCCCTGATTACCTCCAACCTCTTCCAGGTACTGGATGGCCGTGGAACTGTGCTACGGAACGGGTGCCGTCCCCTTACATATTTCGTATGCATAAAGTCTGCCCAAATACCATCTCTGCCTCGTAAGGTCCACCACAGTTTGCATGAGAAGGCCCTTGCCATATCTCCGAAGTCCCTAATCCCAAGTCCACCCTCTTCCGTAGGATAGCAAACTTTTTCCCATGACACCCAATGGACCCCTTCTCGGAGTTTCTATCCCACAGAAACCTGTTACAAAGCCTCCCCAGACGATCAAGAACCGCCTTCGGGACCGGCAGCACCTGGAGCAGATACAATGGGATGGAGGATAGAACATGTCGTATCAAGATAATCTTGCCACCCATTGAGAGTAACTTGGAGCTCCAACTGAACAGCCGACGACGCAATTTGTCCATAATACCATCAAATAATATGCACCGCGACTTGCCTCTAGCAATGGGCGCCCCCAAGTATGTAAAAGGGAACTGCTGATGTTGAAAACCTAGCTTTGAGACCACCAAAGATATATCCCGTTCCGACGCCCTATTCGAAATAAGGAATGAGCTTTTGCCTTTGTTAACTCTTTGACCAGAAAATGCCTGATAATCATCCAATAGTGTACGAATCCCATCCAGACAGGCCACCGAGCAACGTGAGAAGATCAATGTGTCATCCGCAAACGCCAGATATGGGACATTCGAGCCGCCAGAGATGAACCACCGCCGTTCATTCTCCATGTAGAGGTGGGTGAGGCCTCTCCCCAAAAACTCTGCAACTATTAAGAATAAAGCCGGGGATACCGGGTCTCCTTGCCGAACCCCCCGGGAGGATTTAAAAAAACCTGCCGGTACCCCATTGACTAACACAGAGAACCAGCAATTGGAGAGCGTACGAAACAATAGATCCACCACCCATTCTTCAAATCCAAACCTCCTTAGCATAAATAACAAAAAAGACCATTCAACTCGGTCATATGCCTTCTCCATGTCCAACTTGAGCATCAGATTGTGGTGTTCCAACCTTCTATCCAGCTCCAAAGCTAATTCCTGGGTGAGAAGGATGTTATCTGTGATTCCTCTACCCGGCACAAATCCCGTTTGCCATGGCGAAATGATCTTGGCCAACAGAGTATTTAGCCTATTCGCCAGAATCTTAGAAATGATCTTGGAGCTACAGTTACACAAGCTGATGGGCCGGAACTCCCTCCACTGAGATGCCCCCCGAACCTTAGGGATAAGAATAATTAACGTGCTTGTGAACCCCCGAGGCTGTTGAGCCCCTTGGAAAAAATCATGAACAGCTACTAATAAGTCGTCTTTAATTACCTCCCAGCAGCTCTGATAAAACCCCGCCCCAAAACCATCTGGGCCTGGGGCGCTATCCGGACTCAGGGAAAAGACCACTGACCGTACCTCTTCTATGGTCGGCAGCGCCTTGAGGAGGTCGTTATCCGCCTGGCCTATCTGCGGCAGTTGAAATGGGAGAGTGGGCTCCCTGCGTCCCTCCCGTTCTGAGCAGAATAGCTTCGAAAAGTACTGAACCGCCGATGCTTGCATCTGCTGCTCATCCTCCAACCACTCGCCGTTTTCCTCTTTGATCCGGACTATGGCATTGGTATTGCGCCTCTGCTTTACAAAGGCATGGAAAAACTTTGTATTTGTATCTCCTTCCTTGACCCACCGTATCCCTGACTTCTGACGCCAAAACTGGCACTCCGTCGCTAAGGCACGGGTGTATCTTGCCTGGGCTTCCTTCCACTTAATTTTGGCCACCTCGGTCCGGTGGGTATCATACTCTATCTCACCTATTTTTACAGCCTCTGCTGCCTCTTCCACTCGCGAAAATATATTCCCAAAAACTGAGGAATTCCATGCCCGTAACTCGTTTCGAGTCACAGTCAACTTATTAAAAAAACGCACCATCCCTACTCCCCCCACGGGCTGCTCCCACGCCCTCTTTACCGCCTCCAGAAACCCTGCATGCTTCTGCCAGCAATTCAAAAATCGAAACGCTGTCCTAGTCTTACATCCTGAGTCGGCGCAGACCAGTAATGGCGCATGGTCGGATCTCCCGCGCATCAAGTGAGAAACTTTGGTGAAATCAAAGCACTCAGACCATGTGCCATTCACCAAGATCCTATCAAGCCGCTGCCACAGCGAGCCATTTGTCCATGTAAAAGGACTACCTTCGAACCCTGCATCTTGAAGATGACAATTCGCGGTCATGTTATTAAATTCTTCCATATTCCGCATGTTGGCCGGGGCACCCCCAACTCGTTCGGCCGCTGTAGAAATAACATTGAAGTCCCCGCCCACGATCCAAGGTACCCCACACTCCGCATGCACCGCCTCTAGTGCCTGCCAAAGACTCCTCCGGGCTACCCTCGTACACTTGGCATATACAGCTGAGAGGCAAAAGGTTAGCCCTGAAGAGGCCTCCACAGTCATATTGACCAACTGATCAGCACATTCAGTAAATGAAACCTGCAAGCAAGCTGACCAGAACACCCACATGCGATTTTCCAAAAAACTCCAACCATTGTCAAATCTAAGCATACTTCGAATCCCATGTAAATGAGACTCACTCACCATAGGTTCAATAAGTACCAATAAGCGAATATCATGTTGACGACATAATTTCGACACATATCGTTGACTATCTTTCCGGGCTAACCCCCGTTTGTTCCATAATAACATCTTGGGACATTTAATCATGACGAACCAGAGAAGCTGTAGCTCTTGAATGAAAATCAGACAATTTCTTATTATAGTTGGTGGGCCTACCTTTCTTCCCAAGCTTGCTCAATAGCTGCACATCCTTGTTGTCAAAAATCGCTGTCCGCGGGCGTTCCTTATCTTCCAACGACAGACGGCGCATGCGCACACCAACGAGTTGCTGAAATTCTTTCAACTCCTCCATGGTTGCCGCTGCTACAACCAATTGGCCGGCAGAATTATGTCTCTGTAGTTGTGGTTTGGGGTTCGGTCGACGCTGTGGAGAGCCCATGGGAGCAGACCATGACAGCAGGCTGATCGCCTCATTTCCAGCCAGGTCCGCCAAAGCCGCAAAGGAGTTCCGACGGGCAATGTCCACGTCCGAATCAGCTTGCTCCCGACCTGCATGCGGGGCACCAGGCGAAGTTAGTGGAGACGCCACCAGGTCTGTACTGCCCTTATCCGTGCCTTCCAACCCCAAGTCCTCCCCACCACCAGGTTCAGCCAATGGCAGGACAATGCAGAGCTGAGAGTCTGCCTGCGGCGCCAACGGAGATGCCTCCAACGACACCTCTGACTCTGCGGTCTCCTTCTCCCTCGCGGCGGCTTCCATGTCCGTAGGCCCACCAGAGGCAGTGGTCAACAGAGGGGTTGATCCAGGGTATTCCTCCCTTGCTCCCTCCTCCACTTGGGTCGTTGCAGCAGGCTCCATGGCACTGCTTCTTCGTTGCGCTGCCTCCTCGTGCGGCCTGCTGGTGCGCACTTGCGTCCTTGCATCGCGCAGTGCCTCATAACGCTCTGCACCCGTTAGTTGTTCCTGCCCGTCGCCTATCATTGCACCATCCTCCATCAGCCTAGCGTCCGGGTTGCCAACCTGTAGCACCACCAGTTGTGCCTGTCTAGCCTCCTGTTCATCGTCTCCCTCCGGAGCTTGCGCCTCAACCTGCGGCAACGCCACTTGTCGTTCTTCCCCTCCCCCCGTCAGAGCTGCCGTCTCGCCCCTCACCTGCTCCCTCTCCTTGGTGGGCTTTGGCACATAGACTTTCTTCACGGCGGCAGGAGCTACGTTCTTCCCGGAAGAAGGTTGGAGTTCTGGGTGTTTCCTGAAGCATTCCGCCTCTGCATGTCCAATCCGCTCACAGAACTCACAAAAGAACGGCCAGTTCTCGTACTCCACCGCTTGCCACTGCCCACACTCTTCATCTCCGATCCAGATTCGCTTTGCCGGTGTTTGGGCGACATCCATCTCAATCAGAATCCTGGCCACAGAGGGCCGCTTCAAGCTTAGAGTCGCAGAATCCACCTGCAGTGGTCTCCCAATCAGCATGCCGAGCTTTTGCAGGTATCGCTTATCAAAGAATGGAAGTGGCAGCCCAGGAAGCTCCACCCACACCGGAGCGATAGAGCACTCCTGGTTCACCTTGAAGTCCAACGTCCACTTCGACACCACCATGGGAGACGTCTGTATGAACCAAGTTCGACGAACAAAAAGCCGCGTATAATCCTCTTCCGTGGAAGGCCGGATGAGAACATGACTGGCATCTAACAGCCCCACGGAGCAATCCCCTTTGAGTCCCAGCGAAACGACAAACTTCCGTATCACCTCCATCGCTGGTCTGCCATACGCGAACCTGTCGATCAGCACATTCCTAAACGGCGCCGCTAATGTCTGCAGTTCCTGTGGAGAGAGCACCAAGGCCGGCTCTCCTCTGTGCTTACCCAGTTTGCCCACCTCAGGGGTTGGTGCCGCTCCCTCACTCACCACCGCTGCAAAGGACTTTGCCGAAGGTCTCAGAGGACCCTCCGCTACCGTGACGGCTGGCCAGGCGGCCACCATTATCGAACCCTAGCCGAGTTCTACTGCACGCAGGAGAAGCGAAAAACCTAATTCAAAAGTAGAGGTGACGTCACTGTCTACAAAGAGTATGAGAACTCGGGTACACTTAAAAAAAAAATGGTTCTGTCATACTTGCAATCTTACTTAATTTCAAAATCCTTATTATTATTGCCTTTTAATTTTAAAATCCACCAATGTTAAGCAAAGAAAAGTAAAAACATAAACATAAAAAGATAAAGAAAAAGAAGAATGTTGTTAACCTCAAGTTGCCAATTTTGCTCTTATTTTGGTTTCATTGTTTTAACCTTTTGCTCCTCACTATAGATTTTTCATACTGGAAACTTAGTTGTATTTCCTTCAAATTTTGTTCATCTAACAGATTTCCCTACTCAATTGAAAAAATAATACATCAACAAGAGCGAGCTCGTGGAGGATCTCGTACAGGGGGGGTTTTGCATTTTTTTATATTTATTTGTTTTAACAAAAATAGATGAGGGAGAGGCAGATTTTGGAGGATCTTCATGAAGAGTTTCATGCTCAAACGCAATAGGGAGAGCTTCAAGAGGAGCTCCAATTCCTACTGGAGTTATATTCTGAGATCCTCTTCCTGTGTCTCATTGATCGCCTAATTGAGATGTCTCCAGTAGATAGCATACCTCTTCATATGACAGGAGCATCTGTGGACAGACCTCATCAAGTTAGCACCATTGCTCTTATCTTGGTTTGAACCTAATTGTTTTTTCCTGTGTTCAATAGGTTTTGTCATTCTTACAAGCTAGCTGAATTTCAAAATCTTTATTTATTATTGATTTTTGCTTTTAAAATCAACCAAAATTAAGCAAAGAAAAGTTGAATCATAAACATAAAAAGATAAATAAAAGAAGAGAGCTGTTAGCCTCAGTTTGCCAGCTTTGGTCATATTTTGGTTTGCTTGTTTTAACCTTTAGCACCTTTCTACGGGTTTTTCACACTGAAAACTTTGTTTCATTACCTCCAAATTTTGTTCATCTAACACATTTTCCTACTCAATTGAAAAAAAATAGATGAGCGAGCGGGAGATCATGGAGCATCTTGTACAAGAGGTGTTTTACACATTTTTCTGTATTTATTTGTTTTAACAAAATAGATGAGGGAGAGGGGACGAGAGACGAGAAAGGGAGAGCTTCAAGAGGAGCTCCAATTCCTACAGGGCTGATATCCCCTTCCTCTGTTTCATTGACCGCCAAATTGACATGTGCTTAGAAGATAGCACACCCCTTCGTATGGCTGGAGCATCCGTGGACACACCTCATCAGGTTAGCACCATTGCTTTTATCGTGGTTTGAACTTAATTGTTTCTTTTTGTGTTCTATGGGTTCTGACATACTTACAACCAAGCTGAATTTCGAAATCTTTATTTATTATTGCTTTTTACTTTTAAAACCCCCCAGAATTAAGCAAAGAAAAGTTGAATCATAAACATCAAAAGATAAAAAGAAGAAGAAAGTTGTTAACCTCAAGTTGCCAATTTTGCTCTTATTTTGGTTTTATTGTTTTAACCTTTTGCTCCTCTCTATAGGTTTTTCATTCTGGAAACTTAGTTGTATTACTTCCAAATTTTGTTCATGTAACGGATATCCCAACTCAATAGAAAAAAATAATAATTGAGCAAGAGCAAGCGCTTAGAGGATCTTGCACAGGGGGAGTTTAACACTTTGCTACATTTATTTGTTTTAACAAAAATAGATATTGGAGAGGCAGGTTTTGGAGGTTCTTCATGAAGACCTTCATGCCTAAACGAGATAGGGGGAGCTTCAAGAGGAGCTCCAATTCCTACAGAAGTTATATTCTGAGATCCTCTTCATGTGTTTCATTGATCGCCAGATTGAGATGTGCCTATTAGATAGCACACCCGTTCGTATGGCAGGAGCATCAGTGGATAGACCTCATCAAGTTAGCACCATTGCTCTTATATTGGTTTGAACTTAAATATTTTTTCCTTTGTTCAATGGGCTCTGACATACTTACAACCAAGCTGAATTTCGAAATCTTTATTTATTATTGCTTTTTACTTTTAAAACCCCCCAGAATTAAGCAAAGAAAAGTTGAATCATAAACATCAAAAGATAAAAAAAAAAGAAGAAAGTTGTTAACCTCAAGTTGCCAATTTTGCTCTTATTTTGGTTTTATTGTTTTAACCTTTTGCTCCACTCTCTAGGTTTTTCATACTGGAAACTTAATTGTATTACCTCCAAATTTTGTACATCTAACACATTTTCCTGCACAATAGAAAAAAAATAGATGAGCTAGAGGGAGCTCATGGAGCATCTTGTACAAGAGGTGTTTTACACACTTTTCTGTATTTATTTGTTTCAAAAAAATAGATGAGGGAGAGGGAGACGAGAGAGGGAGAGCTTCAAGAGGACCTCCAATTCCTATAGGGGTTATATTCTGGTATCCTCTTCCTGTGTCTCATTGACCACCAAATTGAGATGTGCTTAGAAGATAGCACACCCCTTCGTATGGCTGGAGCATACGTGGACACACCTCATCAGGTTAGCACCATTGCTTTTATCGTGGTTTGATCTTAATTGTTTGTTTTTGTGTTCTATGGGTTCTGTCATAGTTACAACCTAGCTGAATTTTGAAACCTTTATTTATTTTTGCTTTTCACTTTTAAAACCCACCAGAATTAAGCAAAGAAAAGTTGAATCATAAACATAAAAAATGAAGAAAAGAATGAAGCTGTTAACCTCAGGTTGCCAGCTTTGCTATTGTTTTGGTTTGATTGTTTTATCCTTTTGTAGCTTTCTGTGGGTTTTTCATAGTGGAAATTTAGTTGGATTTCCTCCAAATTTTGTTCATCTAACACATTTCCCTGCTCCGTTGAAAAAAAAAATAGATGAGCGAGAGCGAGCTCATGTAGGATCTTGGACAAGAGGAGTTTAACACACTTTTCTGTATTTATTTGTTTTAACATAAATAGATGAGGGGGAGGAAGATTTAGGAGGATTTTCATGAAGCGCTTCACGCCTAAACGAGATAGGGGGAGCTTCAAGAGGAGCTCCAATTCCTACAGAAGTTATATTCTGAGATCCTATTCCTGTGTTTCATTGATCTCCAAATTGAGATGTGCCTAGTAGATAGCACACCCCTTCGTATGGCAGGAGCATCAGTGGACAGACCTCATCAAGTTAGCACCATTGCTCAAATCTTGGTTTGAACTTAAATGTTTTTTCCTGTGTTCAATGGGTTTTGTCATTCTTACAAGCTAGCTGAATTTCAAAAAATTTATTTATTATTTCTTTTTGCTTTTAAAATCAACCAAAATTAAGCAAAGAAAAGTTGAATCATACACATAAAAAGATAAAGAAACGAAGAGAGCCGTTAACCTCAGGTTGCCAGCTTTGGTCATATTTTGGTTTGCTTGTTTTAACCTTTAGCACCTTTCTATGAGTATTTCAGACTGGAAACTTAGTTCCATTACCTCCAAATTTTGTTCATCTAACACATTTTCCTGCTCAAATGAAAAAAAATATATGAGCGAGCGGGAGCTCATGGAGCATCTAGTACAAGAGGCGTTTTGCACACTTTTCTGTATTTATTTGTTTTAACAAAATAGATGAGGGAGAGGGAGACGAGAGAGGGAGAGCTTCAAGAGGAGCTCCAATTCCTACAGGGGTTATATTCAGATATCCCCTTCCTCTGTTTCATTGACTGCCAAATTGAGATGTGCTTAGAAGATAGCACACCCCTTCGTATGGCTGGAGCATCCGTGGACACAACTCATCAGGCTAGCAGCATTGCTTTTATCGTGGTTTGAACTTAATTGTTTCTTTTTGTGTTCTATGGATTCTGACATACTTACAACCTAGCTGAATTTGGAAATCTTTATTTTTTATTGCTTTTTACTTTTAAAACCCACCAGAATTAAGTAAAGAAAAGTTTAATCATAAACATCAAAAGATAAAGTAAAGAAGAATGTTGTTAACCTCAAGTTGCCAATTATTTATTTATTGCTTTTGCTTTTGCTCCTCTCTATTGGTTTTTCATTCTGGAAACTTAGTTGTTTTACTTCCCAATTTTGATCATCTAACAGATATCCCTACTCAATAGAAAAAAATAATAACTGAGCAAGAGCGAGACAGGGGGAGTTTAACACTTTGCTATATTTATTTGTTTTAACAAAAATAGATGTGGGGGAGGCAGGTTTTGGAGGATCTTCATGAAGACCTTCACGCCTAAACGAGATAGGGGGAGCTTCAAGAGGAGCTCCAATTCCTACCGAAGTTATATTCTGAAATCCTCTTCCTGTGTTTCATTAATCTCCAAATTGAGATGTGCCTAGTATATAGCACACCCCTTCGTATAGCAGGACATCAGTGGACAGACCTCATCAAGTTAGCACCATTGCTCTTCTCTTGGTTTGAACTTAAATGTCTTTTCCAGTGTTTAATGGGTCCTGTCATTCTTACAAGCTAGCTGAATTTCAAAATCTTTATTTACTATTGCTTTTTGCTTTTAAAATCCACCAATATTAAGCAATGAAAAGTTGAATCATAAACATAAAAAGATAAGGAAAAGAAGAAAGTTGTTGACCTCAAGTTGCCAATTTGGCTCTTAGTTTGGTTTTATTGTTTTAACATTTTGCTCCTCTCTATAGGTTATTCATACTGGAAACTCAGTTGTATTACCTCCAAATTTTGTTCATCTAACAGATTTCCCTACTCAATTGAAAAAATAATAAATGAACAAGGGCGAGCTCTTGGAGGATCTTGTATAGGGGGAGTTTAACACTTTTCTATATTTATTTGTTTTAACAAAATAGATGAGGGAGAGGGAGACGAGAGACGGAGAGCTTCAAGGGGAGTTCCAATTCCTACAGTGGTTATATACTGATATCCTCTTCCTCTGTTTCATTGACCGCCAAATTGAGATGTGCTTAGAAGATAGCACACCCCTTCGTATGGCTGGAGCATCCCTGGACACACCTCATCAGGTTAGCACCATTGCTTTTATCGTGGTTTGAACTTAATTGTTTCTTTTTGTGTTCTATGGGTTCTGTCATACTTACAACCTAGCTGAATTTCAAAATCTTTATTTATTATTGCTTTTCACTTTTAAAACCCACCAGAATTAAGCAAAGAAAAGTTAAATCATGAACATAAAAAATGAAGAAAAGAATGAAGCTGTTAACCTCAGGTTGCCAGCTTTGCTATTGTTTTGGTTTGATTGTTTTATCCTTTTGCACCTTTCTGTGGGTTTTTCATAGTGGAAATTTAGTTGGATTTCCTCCAAATTTTGTTCATCTAACACATTTCCCTGCTTAGTTGAAAAAAAATAGATGAGCGAGAGCGAGCTCTTGGAGGATCTTGTACAATAGGAGTTCAACACACTTTTCTGTATTTACTTGTTTTAACAAAAATAGATGAGGGAGAGGCAGATTTTGGTGGATCTTCATGAAGAGCTTCACGCTCAGACGAGAGAGGGAGAGCTTCAAGAGGAGCTCCAATTCCTACAGGAGTTATATTCTGAGATCCTCTTCATGTATTTCATTGATCGCCAAATTGAGATGTGTCTAGAAGATAGCACACCCCTTCATATGGCAGGAGCATCAGTGGATACACCTCATAAGGTTAGCATCATTGCTCTTATCTTGGTTTGAACTTAAATGTTTTTCCATTGTTCTATGGTTTCTGTCATAATTGCAACCTAATTGAATTTCAAAATCCTTATTATTATTGCCTTTTAATTTTAAAATCCACCAATATTAAGCAAAGAAAAGTAGAATCATAAACATAAAAAGATAAAGAAAAGAAGAAAGTTGTTAACCTCAAATTGCCAATTTTGCTCTTATTTTGGTTTCATTGTTTTAAACTTTTGCTCCTCACTATCATTTTTCATACTGGAAACTTAGTTGTATTACCTCCAAATTTTGTTCATCTAACAGATTTCCCTACTCAATTGAAAAAATAATACATCAGCAAGAGCGAGCTCGTGGTGGATCTTGTACAGGGGAAGTTTAACACTTTTTTATATTTATTTGTTTTAACAAAAATAGATGAGGGAGAGGTAGATTTTGGAGGATCTTCATGAAAAGTTTCACGCTCAAACGCAATAGGGAGAGCTTCAAGAGGAGCTCCAATTCCTACAGGAGTTATATTCTAAGATCCTCTTCCTGTGTTTCATTGTTCGCCAAATTGAGATATGTATAGTGTGACAACCCCACCTCCCCCTAAGGCATACCAAAGGGTTTGGCGAACCGCCTGCCCAACTCTCGCCAGGACTCACTCGCTCGTATCACGTGCATACATCCATAGACCAGAAATAACATCGCGATTCAAACTTATAATTTACATTGATGTAAAATCAATGTACAAAGCCCCAATATACCCAAACTGGTTCAAAGTATATACAATCCAAATACAACATTCTATTCGAGGAATAGCGCGAGTACAAGTCAAAAGTCAAAACAACTAGACTACACTAGTCTTTACACGCCTCACGCCTCACTCGTACCCCTGTAAAGAAAACAAAACTAACGGAGTGAGCCAAAACTCAGTGAAGTTCCAAATATCAAATTAGTCATCAAACAAAGTAATAATAGTGAAATAGTGAAATAGCGAGCAAACAAGTCCAATCAAGGAGATAATACTTCAAGTAGTCAAGAAATATATGGATCATGTTCACATGTAAGGATACAGTGGCTCATGTCTCGGCTCCATCCCAGCTTGATCAATTAGTAGTTGACACCCCGTCAACTTTCAAGTAATAACTAGTCCAGAAATAATACCCCACTTCACGCCAGTTTCCGTCCACCGATCAACCCCTTTTTTCCGGGCCCGCACGTCACACGAAACACGGGTGGTATACTCGAGTATACCGATTAGCCGAGGAGATAGCACTCCACTCGACATTACTAGTTACCCAGGGTTCGTTATCTAATCGACCAGGCCCTTGCCGACTCGACTCGATTAACTAGCCACAGGGTTTCTGGAATTCCAGGCAAGATACAAGTCATATGCACGTAGAGCAAGTCAAGTGAAATTGATAAACAAGAACAAATCTGGATAGGGCAAGTGCGATAAAGTACACCCTTGCCTATCAAATCACTTATATATCATGTAATCACATTGGTCAAAGATAAATAACAAATATCAAGTTCAATCAGATATTTGGAAGCACTCACCAAAAGTAGTGCCTCTACTGTTCGCGTCTGGAAGGTACTCCGGGTTTGGAGTCCAAATCTGCGATAAAACTTGACTTAAGAACTTTGAAAATCGACTAAGGTTCGAAACTTAGACGTTTCGTTCAATAAGAATCAAGAAATTGAAATTCACTTGGAGAATAGTCGTGAAACAGTTGCTCGCTTTTCAAACTGAAAAATTTTGTAACATGTTTACTTGGAAATAACTTGTGAGTCGAAAGTGCAAGGAAAATGGATTTATAGTGATTATTACCGCTTTTCCTAAAGGTACAAGTTCGGCTAGGTTCTAACGTATAGCCCTCGATAAACCAGGTAACAAATGTCCTAGATGGTTCAAGTGATATTCATTTATCAACTTTACCCAAGTCTCAAGTATATTTCTCTAGTCCTCGAGCGAAAATTTGGGCAGCATGCCCTTTGTATTTTCCTATTTCCAGCCATTTTTGGCTTCATTATTTTTCTTAATCAAACCCAAGGTTACACATAACACAATTCCATTTCAATAGCCATTCAATAGACTCAAGACAATACAAGTACAAAAATTAGGCTAACAACAAGTGCTGAAATGAAGTTTAACAAAAGACAGATATGATGGGTTTATGCGGAATGGACACATCTGAGGCTACGCTTATTGGATTGGAATACAGTTTGTGCTGTTTCGAAACTAAGACACGGGGCTACAATTCTCATGAAGATCACTTAGTCAAATTTCTAGTGTAACCTAGTCAAATTCCCAGTTCACAGAACCAAATTCCAACTAGTCAGCTAATTAACTGTACTCACTTTAAATGGCCATATCTCAGGCTACCAAAGTCCGTTTAAGACGTTCTTGGAGGCGTTGAAAAGCTAAGACAGAATAATAAAACTTTCATGTTTTGGAAAATGACTAAATTAGCACGGATCATAGTGAATAGACACGGTCAAATGGATGAACTGTCTAAAACAGATCACTGGATGCATTCTAGGGCAGCGAGGGTATTTTGGTCTTTTCACAGGCTACGTTGCTCGGATTGGGTTGAAATTTTGTAAAAAACTATAAAATATTATTCTCTACAACTTTTATGTTTTAGGATAAACCTAATTTGGCCTCTAACATAGGGCACTAAAACTGGACAGAACTAAAGCATACAATTCCAGAAATCTGGAATTTTGGGATTTCAAGGGCAATCTCTTCATTTTCTTGATTCAATCTGTGAGGACTCACAAATTTCTTATATTTTTCTCAAAAAATGCCTTTCTATTTATAAATTATTCATTTATTATAGCCCTACTACCCAATCATTTCCCAATAAGTGCAAATGAACCTAGAAAGTAGGATTTCACTCTTCGTTTTCAAGATTGGAGCAAATTAGGGTTTTCGCGATTTTTCGTAGGATGATTTTTCGGTATGGAGCAAGGATCAAATTTGGTTTAGGTGAGAAATAATATGTGATTAGGAGCAATGATAAAAAGTTAGTGATTGGGAAGAAAAAATCCTAGTACGTGTGATTTGAGGAAAAATGGTGCGAACCGACGTGTACCACGCACTACCGATTGAACGCACCATTGGACCGCCACTTTCTTACCACATGAGCTCATTGATATTTGAGCAAAATATCTCCTTATTTCCAGCTGCCTTTGACCGAAATTTGTGGTCAAAAATGCAAGGGAGAGAGAGAAATTTTGCATGGCTTTGGTGGTGCCAAGTGTCACCACCTCATGGCTCCTTGATCAATTTTTTTTTCTTGCCTTTTTATCCTTCATTTCAGCCATCTTTCTTCTTCATTTTTTCTGGTCTGGCCGAGCTTGAGAGAGAGAGTGTGAGAGCAAGAGAAACAACTTCAATCCATCTTGATTTGCACCATCCAAATGAGGAACCAAAATTCTAAACCGATTAAAGAGTGAGTTGTGAGCTTGAGAAGCTAGGGGAAACAAGAATTCCAAGAGGAGGTGAAGTATCACTCTTACAAGCTTCATTTGTTGAGGTACAAGGCTAAACCATGGCTTTGGTTCTTTTATTCTGGTTTAAGTTGTTATATAATACTTGTTTTGGTTGGATTAGTGGTGATACAAGTTGTTATGATGACTTAAAGGTGATTTATGTGAGTTAGGGTTTGAGGTATTTGCTGCCTATCCTTACTATATGGATGATATATGTTGTATTTAAGCTTATATAAGTGGTTGTGGTGATGATTGGAGCAAGAAATCAAGAAAGGTTACATTGAATCCCAACATTCTAGGTTTCTAGAAAATTTTAGCTCTATTCTGTCCGGTTTTATTGCACCATGTTAGAGGCCTAATTAGGCTTGGTGTAAAACATGAAAGTTGTATATAATAGTATTGTATAGGTGTCTACAAAATTTCAGCTCAATCGGAGAAATGTAGCCTATGAAAAGACCAAAATACCCTCACTATTTTAGGATGTTTCCGGTGTTCCATTTTAGTCAGTTCATCCAGTTTATCATGTTTATTCACTATGCTTCGTTCAGATTTAGCCATTTTCCAAAACATGAAAGTTTAAGTACTCTGTCTTAGCTTTTCAATGCCACCAAGAACACCTTAAACGGACCTTGATAGACTGAGATATGGCCATTTGAATACAGTATAGTTAAATAGCTGATTAGTTGGAATTAGGTTATGTGAATTGGGAATTTGATTAGGTTACACTGGAAATTGGACTAAGTGGTCTTCAGAAACATTGGAGCCCTGTGTCTTAGCTTCGAAATGGTATAATTTGTACCTCAATCTGATAAGTGTAGCCTCGGATGTACCCATTCCGTAAAAACCCATCGAATCTGTCTTTTGTAACTTCATTTCCGCACTTGATATTATCTTAATTTTTGTTCTTGTATTGTCTTGAGCCTATGGAATGGTTATTGAAATGAAATTTTGTTATGGACAACCTTGGGTTTGATTGAGTAAAAGGATGAAGCCATAAATGGCTGGAAAATAGGAAAATACAAAGGGCATGCTGCCCAAATTTTCGTTCGAGGACTAAGTTTCTATTTGAACTAGTATACTTACGTTTGGTCTATGAAACCCTAGTTATTTTTTTCCACGGGTCCAAATGTCCTCGTTTCACTTTAAAGTCTTTTTGTACGTTCTACTCAATAATTGTCGAGTTTCTTTGATTGCACCTAATTGTTGTGCTAGATGATCTGTAATATTCTTTCTCGTTTAATTTAGGTTTTTTCAGTGACTGAGGATAATATCCGGAAGGATATTTTACTCGTTGTTTTTCGTACATAGGTGAGTGTTTCTTGTTTGTTATATTCTCCATGACTTCATGACTTGTTGTTGTTGTTTGATGATGTGTTAAATGTTTTCAAGGATTTCCAAAACGAATTTTCTAGGCGAGCGTGTACTTTATCGCGCTCGACCTAAATGACATGTGAAATTTTCAATGATTTAACGATTGAAACATTAGTTGCGCATGATGTAAGCCTTTTGGCTGAATTGGTCCCTGCCCTTCGTTACCGATCGACTCGAGCCAGAAGCGGACTCGGTCGGGCGATATGGTGACCCTGGGTGGATTTGGTATACTCGAGTATTACCTTGTAGTCTGGCCACGTCAGGATGGGTGGAGTCCGGCTAACGTCCGGAAGGGGATGAATGAACGAACGCAGGCACGAGGGTTTTACTTCTCAAAAAGGAAATTTTCAAATAATTGGAGGAATAAGGGGAAATATCAGAGGAACGAATGAACGAACGAATAGCTCCATGTGAGCCCGTATTCTTTTAATGAATGTGTTACTATCGCTTTCCATTGTAAAAATTTCTTGGATTATTGATACTCCATGTTTAACGTATTGAATTGACTATCTGACTATGTGTTCGGAACCTCACTAAGCTTTTAACTCACCCCTTTAGTTTTGTTTTCCTTAACAGGGGACGACGAGCAGGATGAGAGCATAGACTAGCCTAGTCTAGTTCTTTTGTTTTTTTTTTTTGTAATGGTTCTCGCCCTAGTGCTTAGCACGAGCTGGACGTATGAAGAATTGAGAACCTTTGTATATTCGATCTTTATACTCCCTTTTGGGATGGCAATGTATATAAGTTTCGCTTTAAGTTTGGATCTCTGCCCTATATTATTCTTGTGATTTATTCCGATTTTAATTGAGGACTGTAGTGAACGATTGAGTCCCGGCGAGAGTTGGGCAGGCGACCCGCCGAACCCTGGGGTACGCCCTAGGGAGAGGTGGGGCTGTCACACAATCACTACCACAACCTCTTATACAAGCCTATATACATCATATACCACTCCTACAACAAGTATAAGAAGGAAATCAGTCAAACCCTAGCTTACATATATCACCCCAAAATCATCACAACAACTTGTATAGCTACTAATCTAACTAAAACATGAGTTATATAACATCTTAAAAAAAAATAAAAGAACCAAAGCCATGGGTCAGACCTTATACCTCAACAAAAGGGCTTGCAAGAGTAATACTTCACCTCCTCTTGAAATTTTTGGTTCCCTTAGCTTCCCAAGTTCACAACTCATAAGTTAATCGGTTTAGAATCTTGTTTCTTTCACTCAAATGGTGCAAATCAAGATGAAAGAAGGTTGTTTCTCTTGCTCTCTCTTTCTCTCTCTCTTGTCTCGGCCAAACCAGAAAAAAAATGAGGAAGAATGACCTAATTTGCAAGATAAGAAGGTAAGAAAATTAAGTTTAGTCAAAGCCACAAATTGCCAACACTTGGCACTACCAAAACCATCCAAAATTTTTTTTCTTTCCTTGCATTTTGAGTTCAATATTTCGGCCAAGATGATAGCTATGATGGGGGAATATTTCCACCAATATCAAGGTTATGTTCTGGTAAGGAAATGGTAGTCAAGTGGGGTGTTCAATCGGTAATGCACGGTACACGTCAGTTTGCACTGTTTTTCCTTAAATCACACGTACTAGGGTTTTTACTTCCTATTCACTAACTTTTTATCATTGCAACTAATCACATATTATTTCTCACCTAAAAGTCACTTTTAAACACCAAATTTGACCCTTGCTCTGTACCGGATAATTACACTATGGATACGCGTGAAAACCCTAACTTGCACCAATCTTGAAAACGAAAAGTGAAACCCTACTTTCTAGGTTCATTTGCACTTATTGTGGAATGATTAGGTAGTAGGGCTCTAATAAATGAATAATTTCTAAATAAAATGGTATTTTTGAGAAAAATATAAGGAATTTGCAAGTCCTCACATCTAGTAGATAGCACACCCCATTGTATGGCAGGAGCATCAGTGGATAGACCTCATCAAGTTAGCACCATTGCTCTTATCTTGGTTTGAACTTAAAGGTTTTTTCCGGTGTTCATTGGGTTCTGTCATTCTTACAAGTTAGTTGAATTTCAAAATCTTTATTTATTATTGCTTTTTTATTTTAAAATCAACCAAAATTAAGCAAAGAAAAGTTGAATCATAAACATAAAAAGATAAAGAAAAGAAGAGAGCTGTTAACCTCAGGTTGCCAGCTTTGGTCATATTTTGGTTTGCTTGTTTTAACCTTTAGCACCTTTCTATGCGTTTTTCAGATTGGAAATTTAGTTCCATTACCTCTAAATTTTGCTCATCTAACACATTTTCCTGCTCAATTGAAAAAAAATAGATGAGCGAGCGAGAGCTCATGGAGCATCTAGTACAAGAGGTGTTTTACACACTTTTCTGTATTTATTTGTTTTAACAAAATAGATGAGGGAGAGGGGGACGAGAGACGAGAGACGAGAGACGAGAGAGGGAGAGCTTCAAGAGGAGCTCCAATTCCTGCAGGGGTTATATTCTGATATCCCCTTCCTTTGTTTCATTGACCGCCAAATTGAGATGTGCTTAGAAGATAGCACACCCGTTCGTATGGCTGGAGCATCCGTGGACACACCTCATCAGGTTAGCACCATTGCTTTTATCGTGGTTTGAACTTAATTGTTTCTTTTTGTGTTCTATGGGTTCTAACATACTTACAACCTATCTGAATTTCGAAATCTTTATTTATTATTGCTTTTTACTTTTAAAACCCACCAGAATTAAGCAAAGAAAAGTTGAATCATAAACATAAAAAGATAAAGAAAAGAAGAAAGTTGTTAACCTGAAGTTGCCAATTTTGCTCTTATTTTGGTTTTATTATTTTACCCTTTTGCTCCTCTCTATAGGTGTTTTATTCTGGAAACTTAGTTGTGTTACTTCCAAATTTTGTTCATCTAACAAATATCCCTACTCAATTGAAAAAAATAATAAATGAGCAAGAGCGAGCTCTTGGAGGATCTTGCACAGGGGCAGTTTAACACTACGCTATATTTATTTGTTTTAACAAAAATAGATGTGGCAGAGGCAGGTTTTGGAGGATCTTCACGAAGACCTTCACGCCTAAACGAGATAGGGGAAGCTTCAAGAGGAGTTCCAATTCCTACAGAAGTTATGTTCTGAGATCCTCTTCCTGTGCTTCATTGATCGCCAAATTGAGATGTGCCTAGTAGATAGCACACCCCTTCGTAAGGCAGGAGCATCAGTGGACAGACCTCATCAAGTTAGCACCATTGCTCTTATCTTGGTTTGAACTTAAATATTTTTTCCTTTGTTCAATGGGTTCTGTCATTCTTACAAGATAGCTGAATTTCAAAATCTTTATTTGTTATTGGATTTTGCTTTTAAAACCCACCAGAATTAAGCAAAGAAAAGTTGAATCATAAACATAAAAAGATAAAGAAAAGAAGAAAGTTGTTAACCTCAAGTTGCCAATTTTGCTCTTATTTTGGTTTTATTGTTTTAACCTTTTGCTCCTCTCTATAGGTTTTTCATACTGGAAACTTAATTGTATTACCTCCAAATTTTGTACATCTAACACATTTTCCTGCACAATAGAAAAAAAATAGATGAGCTACAGGGAGCTCAAGGAGCATCTTGTACAAGAGGTGTTTTACACACTTTTCTGTATCTATTTGTTTTAACAAAATAGATGAGGGAGAGGGAGACGAGAGAGGGAGAGCTTCAAGAGGACCTCCAATTCCTACAGGGGTCATATTCTGGTATCCTCTTCCTGTGTCTCATTGACCGCCAAATTGAGATGTGCTTAGAAGATAGCACACCCCTTCGTATGGCTGGAGCATCCGTGGACACACTTCATCAGGTTAGCACCATTGCTTTTATCGTGGTTTGATCTTAATTGTTTGTTTTTGTATTCTATGGGTTCTGTCATACTTACAACCTAGCTGAATTTTGAAATCTTTATTTATTATTGCTTTTTACTTTTAAAACCCACCAGAATTACGCAAAGAAAAGTTGAATAAAAACATAAAAAATGAAGAAAAGAATGAAGCTGTTAACCTCAAGTTGCCAGCTTTGCTATTGTTTTGGTTTGATTGTTTTAACCTTTTGCACCTTTCTGTGGGTTTTTCATAGTGGAAATTTAGTTGGATTTCCTCCAAATTTTGTTCATCTAACACATTTCCCTACTTAGTTGAAAAATATAGATGAGCGAGAGCGAGCTCATGTAGGATCTTGTACAAGAGGAGTTTAACACACTTTTCTGTATTTATTTGTTTGAACAAAAATAGATGAGAGAGAGGTAGATTTTGGAGGATCATCATGAAGATCTTCACGCTCAGACGAGAGAGGGAGAGCTTCAAGAGGAGCTCCAATTCCTACAGGAGTTATATTCTGATATCCTCTTCATGTGTTTCATTGATCTCCAAATTGAGATGTGCCTAGTAGATAGCACACCCCTTCATATGGCAGGAGCATCAGTGGATAGACCTCATCAAGTTAGCACCATTGCTCTTCTCTTGGTTTGAATTTAAATGTCTTTTCCTGTGTTCAACGGGTCCTGTCATTCTTACAAGTTAGCTGAATTTGAAAATCTTTATTTAATATTGCTTTTTGCTTTTAAAATCCACCAATATTAAGCAAAGAAAAGTTGAATCATAAACAAATAAAGATAAAGAAAAGAAGAAAGTTGTTGACCTCAAGTTGCCAATTTGGCTCTTAGTTTGGTTTTACTGTTTTAACCTTTTCCTCTTCTCTATAGGATTTTCATACTGGAAACTCAGTTGTATTACCTCCAAATTTTGTTCATCTAACAGATTTTCCTACTCAATTGAAAAAATAATAAATGAACAAGGGCAAGCTCTTGGAGGATCTTGTACAGGGGGAGTCTAACACTTTTCTCTATTTATTTGTTTTATCAAAATAGATGAGGGAGAGGGAGACGAGAGAGGGAGAGCTTCAAGAGGAGCTCCAATTCCTACAGGGGTTATATTCTGATATCCTCTTCCTCTATTTCATTGACCGCCAAATTGAGATGTGCTTAGAAGATAGCACACCCCTTCGTATGGCTGGAGCATCCGTGGACACACCTCATCAGGTTAGCACCATTGCTTTTATCGTGGTTCGAACTTAATTGTTTTTTTTCTGTTCTATGGGTTCTGTCATACTAACAACCTAGCTGAATTTCAAAATCTTTGTTTATTATTGTTTTTTACTTTTAAAACCCACCAGAATTAAGCAAAGAAAAGTTGAATCATAAACATAAAAAATGAAGAAAAGAATGAAGCTGTTAACATTAGGTTGCCAGCTTTGCTATTGTTTTGGTTTGATTGTTTTAATCTTTTGCACCTTTCTGTGGGTTTTTCATAGTGGAAATTTAATTGGATTTCCTCCAAATTTTGTTCATCTAACACATTTCCCTGCTTAGTTGGAAAAAAATAGATGAGCTAGAGTGTGCTCTTGGAGGATATTGTACAAGAGGAGTTCACCACAGTTTTCTGTATTTATTTGTTTTAACAAAAATAGATGAGGGAGAGGCAAATTTTCGAGGATCTTCATGAAGAGCTTCACGCTCAGACGAGAGAGGGAGAGCATCAAGAGGAGCTCCAATTCCTACAGGAGTTATATTCTGAGATCCTCTTCCTGTGTTTCATTGATCGCCAAATTGAGATGTGTCAAGAAGATAGCACACCCCTTCATATGGCAGGAGCATCAGTGGATACACCTCATAAGGTTAGCACCATTGCTCTTATCTTGGTTTGAACTTAAATGTTTTTTCATTGTTCTATGGGTTCTGTCATACTTGCAATCTAACTTAATTTCAAAATCCTTATTATTGTTGCCATTTAATTTTAAAATCCACCAATATTAAGCAAAGAAAAGTAGAATCATAAACATAAAAAGATAAAGAAAAGAAGAAAGTTGTTAACCTCAAGTTGCCAATTTTGCTCTTATTTTTTTTCATTGTTTTAACCTTTTGCTCCTTACTATAGGTTTTTCATACTGGAAACTTAGTTGCATTACCTCCAACTTTTGTTCATCTAATAGATTTCCCTACTCAATTGAAAAAATAATACATCAGCAAGAGCGAGCTCGTGGAGGATCTTGTACAGGGGTTTAGCACTTTTCTATATTTATTTGTTTTAACAAAAATAGATGAGGGAGAGGCAGATTTTGGAGGATCTTCATGAAGAGTTTCAAGCACAAACGCGATAGGGAAAGCTTCAAGAGGAGCTCCAATTCCTACAGGAGTTATATTCTGAGATCCTCTTCCTGTGTTTCATTGATCGCCAAAGTGTGAGAGCCCGTAAAACCCTAATTATTTTCCTAGGGTTTATTCCCCTTTAATTGCATAATTTTGCATTTTCTGGCTTAGAAATATTTTCTGAGAGGATTTTATGAGCAGTTATAGTTTTAAGATGATTTTTCTAGCATTGGAGAAATTTTAGAAAATTAAGAGTAAATAGTGGACGTGGGACCCACTAGTGCGAAAAGTTCGGAAAAATTCGGCCAATAAGGTTAAGTTTTGGATACTGTGTAAAATTTATCGGGTGTTAAGAGATAAGTAGAATGTGTGAATGATTGATGTGAGAGAGAAAAGAAAGATAGGGATGCATTTATGAAGGTGACAAGTGTCACCTTCTTATTGGATGACTTTTAAGAGTTACTATTCATAATTTTGACTTTTTTGACCAAGGATTAAATATCCAAAAATTCACCAAAAATCACCATTTTCTCTCTTGGATGGCCGGCTCTCTCTCTCTCAAAGAAGAAGGAAATTTTCCAATTTTCAAGCTTCCATAAGCCTCAATCTTCCATAAACAAAGGCTTAGACTAGATTCTACTCCATAAAAACTTTGCTTCTAGTGATAGTAAGTGTGTTGGTGAACTTTGTTTGAAGAGCAAAGGTGTTCAACATCTCTCTCTCTCTTGATTTCTTGGTAAGTGTTGCTTAAACCCCTTACTACCTCTAATGATGGTGATAGTATGCTTAATGGTGGCATAAGTGAAGGATTATATGATTTACCCCTTGATTTGGCATGTTTTGGTGAAGTTTTTATTTTATTGGGAATTTTTCTGGTTTAATATGATCTTGATGTTGGGGGCTTGTATGATGAATTGTAATGGTTGGAAATGGCTCTAATGGATGTCAAATGTGGTTAAATGCAACTAATTTTGGATTTGGATGGAAAATTGGAAATTTAGGGTTCTTGAAGCCCCAATTCTGTCCGGTTTTAGATCACTGTGTTAGAGGCCGAATTTGACTTTGCTCAAAACATGAAAGTTGTAGGTATTGATGAGGTTGATGTGCCTGTAAAATTTCAGGTCATTTGGATTAATGTAGAATGAGTTATGACGAAATTACTGTAGCTGTTCTGCTTTGAGCAGAATGCGAAAACTGCGATAGTAATTGGTTTTTTTTGACTGGAATTGGTTTGGATTTTGGAGTTGGTGTCTTCTGATGAAATGTAGCTGAGTGTCTTAGCTAACATATGCCTTTGGAATTTCGGCATTTGGACTTGTATGGACTGAGATGTACCGATTACAGTTTTCTGTGTTTTGCAAACCTGTTTTCGGAATTCTGGGTTAGTATTTGGCATATTTGACCTAGTTGTGTTAAGAACTGGATTGAGTGACCTTCTACATTGTTGTAGCCCTGTTCCATAGCTTCGAAACGGTGGGTCTTACACCCCCAACCGATATTTGTAGCGAGAGTTATACCATTACCGCATAATGAGTGTAAAACAGTTTTCTATTTGGGGCCAAGACTAAGGCCATTCTCTAATTTCTGGTTTGCTATTATGCTCATTTATGCATATGAAACCCTATTAGGGTTGTGAATTGGTGTTGTTTATGGCTCGGCATGGAGTCTTATTGTATGTATTGCATGATTCTAGGGCGTGAAGGTAGTGCACGACGGCTTGGTGATCGTGGTACATGAAATACCACTTACTTGCTTGGTGAGTATACTACTCACTTACTTGTTATAATGTGGCTTTGTGCTATGTGTATTTGATGTCTTGAAGGCTTACTTGGTTATTGGAAATGACTGAGGTGAGGGTGTACTTGATCGCCCTCACCCCTTGTGATTTTAGTTATGGCTACTGATTGTTTTACTGAAATACTGCACTGGATAGATGAGATACTGCATTTCATTCATGGAAACTGATTTGGTGACATTGGACGAGTATCCAATGGCTTTACTGCATTTATGAGCTCAACCCCGTATGGTAGTTAATTGGATCGAGCCAGCGAGGGCTTGGTCGTGAAAATTATCATGCCACGGGGACTGTACTGGGGAACCTTGTGGTAATGAGATCCTTGGTTCCGGTAAACTCGAGTATTACCAAAAGTTACTGAAATGGAGTGCGGGCCCGGTTGGGGTATGTTGGGTGGAAGGAATGGAAGTAAAGAGTTGTCTACGGTTTGGTATTTTAACATTGACGGAGAGTCAATGAGGTTGGATCAAGATTGCAAGCGTGGAAATGGGCTCTTGAGAGCCGACCGTATCCTTTTACTGTTTTGCTTCATTGCTTATTTGTGCACTTTAAATGAAGGTTCATGCTTACATGACTTTGATTGCTTATTGGGTGGTATACCACTGGGCTTTGGCTCATTCCGTGTTATTTGTTTTCCTTACAGGGATATAATCGCTTTTGAAAATGGACTGGATAGTCAATTGCCATACTGAGCTTGTAAATGTCTTTTGTATAGCTCTTGAAGTGAAACCCTAATGTATAACGGGTTCATTTCCTTTTGATAGGCAAATCGAATGTGTACTTGTTAGTGAAGGGTTTTGGTTTGCCGTTGTGGCTTGTAAATGGCTAATGTTATGTTGTATATGTTTTTAAATGCTTGGTTGGGTTTCGGACGGGTCGGTTACCATTCATGGCCGACTCTGGAGTTTGTTTCTTTTATTTTGGGTTATTTTGCCCTTTTGCATTGTTGCGCGCGTTATAAGTTTTAAAACGTGATAGATTGCTTTATACTGCACCGTTAGTCCTGGCGAGAGCTGGGCAGGCAGTCCGCTAACCTCTTTGGTTCGCCTTAGAGGAAGGTGGGGCTGTCACAGGTGGTATCAGAGCCTAGGTTTGAATTAGCCTGGGTGTTATAGGAATGCTTGACTTGAGGATTTTATTGTTTATGCCTATTAAGTGTATTCATGTTATTTCTTCCTTTGCTATAGGATGGATGCCAGTGGTGACCCGAGTGACCGTCCGGTAGGCGATCGTCCTCGTAGCACGCTACCGACAATTAAGTATCAACTTAGGCAGAAGGGGGCCGTGGTTCGTTGGAGCCCGGCCAGCCGCGTTCGACAGTGTGGGTGTCGTAGCAACTTTGCCTACCCAAATACACTAGTTTTGTCGGTGGCAAAGGAACGTGAGGAGTTTGCTAAGGAAAATACTAAGCTGGAAGCTGTGGTTGCGGCGTTGGAGACCGAGGTGGCCCAGGTGAAGGCCACTAACGAGAAGCAGGCCTCGCGTATTAAAGAATTAGAGTATGACGTGCTTGAGGTCGAGGACCGAGTGGACGACCTCTGCGATCAGCTGAGGACTACACGTGAGCGCGAGACTAAGCGAGCTCGCAAAGTGAGGGGTCGTGCTGAGGCGATCCTCAACCTATGCGACGACGGACTCGAGGAGTCTAGTGACGAGGCCTCGTATGCTGGGGCCGAGGCTGGGGAGGAGTCTACCCCATCGCCTGGGTCTCAGACCCCGGCGACTGATTAGGCCTTGATCTTAGAGGCTTCTTTTGGCTAGTGGTGGCTCTTGTATGTATATAGGGATAGGGATAGTGCCTTAGCTAACCGTTTTGGATGTAGGGTTAGCTACGTGTAAATTTCTTTTGATAGGCCTATCCTCGGGAGGATCTTTTGTGTACGTACGTGCTTTGGCCGTACCTGACTGACTGCTTGTATATATGTTTGGCTTGTATATATGTGTGCTTTTGATCTTGTTTGAAATGCATCTATATGTGCTAAGTGAAAGTTTATGTGTTACTTACATGCTTTGTTACTGCTTTGGTTTAGTAATCTTGCCTAGACCAAGTATACCTTATGGAAGGAACACGGAGTGGACGGGGACGTGGGCGCGGTATTAGGCAACCCACACCGATTAGGGAAACGGGGGAAGCTTCTATTGGACCAAATCCTGAACCCCAGATAGACCCTAATGTGCAAGAACCACAAATAGACCCAACTGTGCAAATTGCCGCTGCTATGCAGCAAATGACCAACTTATTAGCACAAGTAGTGCAACAACAGGGCCAGAACCCAAACCCTAATCCTGGAAACCCCGGAAACCCTGGTAACCATAACGAGAGCGATGATAGAGCTCTCGAACGCTTCCAAAAGTTTGCCCCACCGAAGTTTGTTGGGGGACCCGACCCGGACGTCGCCGAGCGATGGCTCGAGAAAATGGTTGATATTTTTGCGGCCTTGCACTACACCGATGAACGGCAGTTGACTTTTGCCGTTTTCCAATTCGAAGGGGCAGCCCGTTCCTGGTGGAACATAATTCAACAGAAATGGGAGCGGGAGCAGACACCGCGGACTTGGGTGAACTTCATCCGAGAATTTAATACCAAGTTTTTCCCTCCTCTAGTCCAGGAGAGGAAAGAGGACGAGTTTATCCGGCTTCGGCAAGGAACTCAGACTGTGGCGGAGTACGAGAGTCAGTTTACCCGCCTGTCCAAATTTGCGCCTGAACTAATCATGACTGAGCAACGACGGATTAGGCGCTTCATCCAGGGTTTGAATGTTGAGATCCAGAAAGACCTTGCGGTGGCTCAAATCAACGCGTATAGCGAGGTCGTGGAAAAGGCCCAACGAGCGGAAAGTGCACGGTCACAGGTCCGAAACTTCCAGGCTAAGAAGCGTGGCTTTCCTGGGAGTACCTCTGGACAGGGTGAGAAGAGCACTCCCTCCAAATTTGGACGAGGCATGGGTGGTGGTCGACAGTCCGGATCAGGCAGAGGGACTCCGTTCAGGGGTGGTCAAGCTGGGCGTGGACCGAGGGGAAATGCTCCGAGTGGCCCGACTTCGGCACCTCGTGGTCCCTGTGGGCACTGTGGGAAGACAAACCACACTGAGGATAATTGCTGGAGGAAACTGGGTAAATGCCTGCGGTGTGGAAGTGCGGACCATCAACTGGCTACATGCCCGGTCCTGAAACAAGATGGAAAGGGGAGTCAACTACCGTCAAGGACCAATACTGGACCAGCCAAGGGAGACGGATCTAAGCCTAAAGTGCCAGCTAGGGTATATTCCTTAGAGCCTCACCAGATCCCAGAGTCTTCCGAGGTGGTGGAAGGTACGATCCCTATTTTCCACCGCTTTGCCAAAGTTTTAATTGATCCTGGTGCCACTCATTCGTTTGTTAACCCTGATTTCATGTGTGGCATCGATATAAAACCTGCTAGTTTACCATATGACTTAGAGGTTAGTACACCTACGGGGAACCAACGTTTGGTGACTAGTATGGTTTATAGGGATTGCGAGGTATGGATAGGTGAAAGGAGGTTTTTAGGGGACTTGATTAGCTTATCCATTAAGGGGTACGACGTGATTTTGGGTATGGACTGGTTAGCCAAATATAACGCCCAACTAGACTGTAAAACGAAAGTAGTTGAATTTCGCATTCCTGGCGAGGCAACCTTAAGGTTAGATATAAGGGGTAGGTTAGCCTCATCTGCTCTCATTTCGGGCATTCGAGCTAGGAAACTGATAAGTAGAGGGGCGCAAGGATTTTTGGCCTTCTTAATTAACACCCCTACGGATAAGTTAAAAGTGGAAGACGTGGCCATAGTGAGGGAATTTCCGGATGTGTTTCCTGATGAGTTAGTGGCTTTACCTCCGGAAAGAGAGATAGAATTCCGAATAGATCTTTTACCTGGAACCGCACCTATCTCCAAAACTCCTTACCGAATGGCGCCTGCAGAACTTAAAGAGCTTAAGTTGCAATTACAAGACCTTTTGGAGCGGGGATTCATTCACGAGAGTGAGTCTCCTTGGGGAGCTCCTGTTCTATTCGTGAAGAAAAAGGATGGAACGTTGAGGATGTGTATTGACTATAGGGGGCTGAACAACGTGACGATCAAGAATAAGTATCCACTGCCCCACATCGACGAGTTGTTTGACCAGCTGCAAGGAGCAGTGGTCTTCTCGAAGTTGGACCTCCGACAGGGATACTACCAGTTGTTGATTAGGAAGGAGGACATTCCGAAAACTGCTTTCAATTCAAGATACGGGCATTACGAGTTTGCCGTTATGCCCTTTGGACTGACTAATGCTCCCGCCGCTTTCATGGACCTAATGCATAGGGTTTTCAAACCCTATCTAGACCGATTTGTCGTGGTATTCATTGACGACATTTTGGTCTACTCCAAGTCACGCGAGGAGCATGAGGAGCATTTGAGAGTGGTGTTGCAGACATTGAGGGAACATCAACTGTATGCTAAGTTTAGCAAATGTGAGTTTTGGTTGGAGAAAGTGGCATTTCTAGGGCACGTGATCTCTCATGAGGGTATTTCGGTGGACCCGGCGAAGGTTGAGGCCGTGACAAATTGGAAGAGGCCAGAAACCCCCACGGAAATTCGTAGCTTTCTAGGGCTAGCTGGGTACTACCGAAGGTTTATTAAAGATTTTTCCAAACTGGCAGGACCTTTAACTGACCTAACAAAGAAGCATGGCCAGTTTATCTGGAACGGCCGATGCGAAACGAATTTTCAGGAATTAAAGAAAAGATTGACCATGGCTCCGGTACTGGTCTTGCCAAATGGAGTGGACGGGTTTGCAGTATATGCAGACGCGTCGCGAGAAGGATTGGGATGCGTTTTGATGCAGAACCGGAATGTGATTGCTTTTGCCTCTAGGAAATTGAAGCTTCACGAGCAGAACTACCCGACTCACGATCTAGAATTAGCTGCGGTTGTGTTTGCTCTGAAAAAGTGGAGACACTACCTATATGGGGTGACCTTTGAAGTGTTTTCGGATCACAAGAGTCTTAGGTACCTCTTCTCCCAGAAGGAACTGAATATGAGACAACGGCGATGGATGGAATTCTTGGAAGATTACGACTGTACGATCAATTACCATCCGGGAAAGGCAAATGTGGTAGCAGATGCCTTGAGTCGTAAAGTGCAAGTGGCAGGGCTAATGATCAAGGAATGGGATTTGCTAGAATCCGTGTGCGAGTGGAAACCCTGTCTTGGGAGCCATAAGGTGATATTTGGCAATATTAGGGTTACATCCACTCTACTGGAACGTATAAAAGAGGTGCAAGGCAAGGATTTGATGGTGCGGAAGTGGAGAGAGAAAGTGGAAAAGGGAGAAACTACGGACTTCAATTTAAGTCCTGAGGGTCTTCTGAAGTATCGGAACCGAATTGTAGTACCAAAGGACGAGTCATTGAAAGCAGAAATTCTGGAGGAAGCTCATCGGTCCAAGTATACAATCCATCCGGGTAGCAGCAAGATGTATCAAGACCTGAAAGGGACCTATTGGTGGGATAATATGAAGAGGGAAATAGCTCAATACGTGCAGAAATGTCTCATTTGTCAGCAAGTGAAGGCGGAGCATCAAAAACCATCGGGTTTGTTACAACCCTTGGAGATACCCGAGTGGAAGTGGGAAAACATCACTATGGACTTCGTTTCAGGTTTACCAAGGACGCAAAGGGGACACGATGCCGTTTGGGTGATCGTTGATCGATTAACCAAATCGGCCCATTTCTTGCCGGTGAACATGAAGTACTCAATGGATCAGTTGGCCCGACTGTACATGGACGAAGTAGTAAGACTACACGGTGTTCCTGTGAGCATCGTTTCCGATCGGGATCCACGGTTCGTATCACGATTTTGGCAGAAATTCCAAGAAAACCTGGGGACGAAACTCAATTTGAGCACCACCTATCACCCTCAGACGGATGGCCAGTCAGAACGGACAATTCAAACTCTCGAGGACATGTTACGAACTTGCATTTTGGACTTTGGAGGCAGTTGGGGTCAGCACATGACCTTGGTGGAGTTCGCGTACAATAATAGCTTTCATTCATCGATTCAAATGGCTCCGTATGAAGCTCTCTACGGACGCAAGTGTCGCTCACCGATTTACTGGGACGAAGTTGGTGAAAAGAAGGCACTGGACCCGACAACTATTCCATGGATGGAAGAGGCTCACGAGAAGGTCAAGTTGATAAGGCAACGGCTTCGAACCGCCCAGAGTCGCCAGAAGAGCTACGCGGATAACCGAAGGAAGGATTTAGAATTTGAAGTTGGAGATCAAGTATTTCTTAAGATCACACCCTTACGAAGTCTTACAACGGGGAAAGGAAAGAAGCTTCAACCGCGGTACGTCGGACCCTACAAGATCCTTCAAAGGGTTGGAGCGGTCGCGTATCGATTGGAACTGCCATCCAGTCTATCTCGAATCCACGATGTCTTTCACGTCTCGATGCTAAAGAAGTATCATCCAGACCCATCTCATGTGTTGCAACCGGAGGATATCGAAGTGGATGAATCACTGGCTTATGAAGAGAAACCAGTCCAAGTACTCGATCGAAAAGTCAAAGAGCTCAGAAACAAGAAGATTCCGCTAGTGAAAGTGCTATGGAGAAACCACGGAGTGGAGGAAGCTACTTGGGAAATGGAAGAAGAAATGCGAAAGAAATACCCAAACCTTTTCGGGAATTAAGGTGAGAAATTTCGAGGACGAAATTCTTTTAAGGGGGGGAGAGTGTGAGAGCCCGTAAAACCCTAATTATTTTCCTAGGGTTTATTCCCCTTTAATTGCATAATTTTGCATTTTCTGGCTTAGAAATATTTTCTGAGAGGATTTTATGAGCAGTTATAGTTTTAAGATGATTTTTCTAGCATTGGAGAAATTTTAGAAAATTAAGAGTAAATAGTGGACGTGGGACCCACTAGTGCGAAAAGTTCGGAAAAATTCGGCCAATAAGGTTAAGTTTTGGATACTGTGTAAAATTTATCGGGTGTTAAGAGATAAGTAGAATGTGTGAATGATTGATGTGAGAGAGAAAAGAAAGATAGGGATGCATTTATGAAGGTGACAAGTGTCACCTTCTTATTGGATGACTTTTAAGAGTTACTATTCATAATTTTGACTTTTTTGACCAAGGATTAAATATCCAAAAATTCACCAAAAATCACCATTTTCTCTCTTGGATGGCCGGCTCTCTCTCTCTCAAAGAAGAAGGAAATTTTCCAATTTTCAAGCTTCCATAAGCCTCAATCTTCCATAAACAAAGGCTTAGACTAGATTCTACTCCATAAAAACTTTGCTTCTAGTGATAGTAAGTGTGTTGGTGAACTTTGTTTGAAGAGCAAAGGTGTTCAACATCTCTCTCTCTCTTGATTTCTTGGTAAGTGTTGCTTAAACCCCTTACTACCTCTAATGATGGTGATAGTATGCTTAATGGTGGCATGAGTGAAGGATTATATGATTTACCCCTTGATTTGGCATGTTTTGGTGAAGTTTTTATTTTATTGGGAATTTTTCTGGTTTAATATGATCTTGATGTTGGGGGCTTGTATGATGAATTGTAATGGTTGGAAATGGCTCTAATGGATGTCAAATGTGGTTAAATGCAACTAATTTTGGATTTGGATGGAAAATTGGAAATTTAGGGTTCTTGAAGCCCCAATTCTGTCCGGTTTTAGATCACTGTGTTAGAGGCCGAATTTGACTTTGCTCAAAACATGAAAGTTGTAGGTATTGATGAGGTTGATGTGCCTGTAAAATTTCAGGTCATTTGGATTAATGTAGAATGAGTTATGACGAAATTACTGTAGCTGTTCTGCTTTGAGCAGAATGCGAAAACTGCGATAGTAATTGGTTTTTTTGACTGGAATTGGTTTGGATTTTGGAGTTGGTGTCTTCTGATGAAATGTAGCTGAGTGTCTTAGCTAACATATGCCTTTGGAATTTCGGCATTTGGACTTGTATGGACTGAGATGTACCGATTACAGTTTTCTGTGTTTTGCAAACCTGTTTTCGGAATTCTGGGTTAGTATTTGGCATATTTGACCTAGTTGTGTTAAGAACTGGATTGAGTGACCTTCTACATTGTTGTAGCCCTGTTCCATAGCTTCGAAACGGTGGGTCTTACACCCCCAACCGATATTTGTAGCGAGAGTTATACCATTACCGCATAATGAGTGTAAAACAGTTTTCTATTTGGGGCCAAGACTAAGGCCATTCTCTAATTTCTGGTTTGCTATTATGCTCATTTATGCATATGAAACCCTATTAGGGTTGTGAATTGGTGTTGTTTATGGCTCGGCATGGAGTCTTATTGTATGTATTGCATGATTCTAGGGCGTGAAGGTAGTGCACGACGGCTTGGTGATCGTGGTACATGAAATACCACTTACTTGCTTGGTGAGTATACTACTCACTTACTTGTTATAATGTGGCTTTGTGCTATGTGTATTTGATGTCTTGAAGGCTTACTTGGTTATTGGAAATGACTGAGGTGAGGGTGTACTTGATCGCCCTCACCCCTTGTGATTTTAGTTATGGCTACTGATTGTTTTACTGAAATACTGCACTGGATAGATGAGATACTGCATTTCATTCATGGAAACTGATTTGGTGACATTGGACGAGTATCCAATGGCTTTACTGCATTTATGAGCTCAACCCCGTATGGTAGTTAATTGGATCGAGCCAGCGAGGGCTTGGTCGTGAAAATTATCATGCCACGGGGACTGTACTGGGGAACCTTGTGGTAATGAGATCCTTGGTTCCGGTAAACTCGAGTATTACCAAAAGTTACTGAAATGGAGTGCGGGCCCGGTTGGGGTATGTTGGGTGGAAGGAATGGAAGTAAAGAGTTGTCTACGGTTTGGTATTTTAACATTGACGGAGAGTCAATGAGGTTGGATCAAGATTGCAAGCGTGGAAATGGGCTCTTGAGAGCCGACCGTATCCTTTTACTGTTTTGCTTCATTGCTTATTTGTGCACTTTAAATGAAGGTTCATGCTTACATGACTTTGATTGCTTATTGGGTGGTATACCACTGGGCTTTGGCTCATTCCGTGTTATTTGTTTTCCTTACAGGGATATAATCGCTTTTGAAAATGGACTGGATAGTCAATTGCCATACTGAGCTTGTAAATGTCTTTTGTATAGCTCTTGAAGTGAAACCCTAATGTATAACGGGTTCATTTCCTTTTGATAGGCAAATCGAATGTGTACTTGTTAGTGAAGGGTTTTGGTTTGCCGTTGTGGCTTGTAAATGGCTAATGTTATGTTGTATATGTTTTTAAATGCTTGGTTGGGTTTCGGACGGGTCGGTTACCATTCATGGCCGACTCTGGAGTTTGTTTCTTTTATTTTGGGTTATTTTGCCCTTTTGCATTGTTGCGCGCGTTATAAGTTTTAAAACGTGATAGATTGCTTTATACTGCACCGTTAGTCCTGGCGAGAGCTGGGCAGGCAGTCCGCTAACCTCTTTGGTTCGCCTTAGAGGAAGGTGGGGCTGTCACAACTAAGTCAGCCACCTCAGAAAAACTTTGTACATCAAGCCTACATCAGATTGTGAGTGATTCAAGTGCTAAAATACTCAAAAGAAACATTTGTATTCCTTGTATGTGCAATCTTCGTGTAGCTGTTTTTCAAGTGTGACATAGCTTCTTCAATAGTGTAGCAAAGAGAGGGTTTGCGACTGTTTGTAAAACTTCCTTGCTTGACCAAGTGTATTTTGGGGCAAGAAGGAAGTGATCCCTTCCTTGTACACATAAGATTGGTTGCAAGTCTATTCAGCTTGAAGTAACTTGGTATATAATAGAGGGTTTCAAACATCAGTTGTGTTTGAAGCTTGGTTTGGCTCTCTACTCTCATTTACTGCTTTTCTATATAAACTGCTTTTCTCCTCATCTCACTAATACCTGTGCTACTATATTATCTTGTTCATTGAGAAGTATCTTGAAAAAGAAGGGCTGTCTGTCAAAAAGGGTTGAATATTTACAAGCAGGTTTTTGAAAACCTAATTCACCCCCCCTCTTAGGTTGTCCTCGATCCTAACAATTGGTATCAGAGCTTGGTCTCCTAGAGATTAAGCTCAAGCGGCTTGGAGTAAGATGACAACCAGTCATGCTATGTTTGTTGAGGGGCAATCTGTTACTAGGCCTCCCATGTTTACTGGTTCCAATTATGTTAGCTGGAAAGAAAGAATGATTATCTTCTTGCAATCCATTGATATTGAGCTATGGTTTATTGTGAATGAAGGACCGCATGATGCTAACTTTCTTGATGCAGAAACAGGTTTGTTGCGGCCAAAAACTAGAGCTGAGATGAATGCTCAAGACAGAACCAATCTCACATTGAATGCCAAAGCCATGAATGTTCTTTACAGTGCCTTAGACTCAAATGAGTCAATTAGAGTAAAAGGGTGTAAATCTGCCAAAGAAATGTGGGATAAGTTAAGAGAAATTCATGAGGGCAGCGACAACGTAAGAGAACAGAAAAAGTCCATTCTGGTCACCAAATATGAATCTTTTAAGATGGAGCCTCATGAGAACATCGACAAAATGTATTGTAGATTCAATGATCTGATCAAGGATTTAGAGGTACTCGAGAAGGAATACTCTCTAGGTGAAAAGAACAGAAAAATTCTGAATGCTCTATCAAAGGATTGGGAAAGCAAAGTAACTGCTATAGAGGAAGCTAAGGATTTAAATTCCTTATCTATTGAATCTCTGATTAACTCTCTAACTTCCTATGAACTGAAGCTTAAATCTAAGTTGCAGGAAGAAGAAGACACAAAAGGAAGGAAGAGTATTGCTCTGAAAACGTCACAAGATGAAGATGAAACAGCCTCACTGGATGAAAATGACTTGGAAGGTGATGATAGTGACATTGCACTCATCACAAGAGGCTTCAAAAGATTTCTTAATAAGAGAAGATTCAGGAAAGGCGGATCCAGCAATTCCTTCCAGAATCAGACTAATGACTTCAGGAACAGAGGGAAACTAGAGTTCAACAAGAAGCAGAATGATAAATGCTTTGAATGTGGCCAACCTGGACACTATGCAAATGAGTGTCCAATGAAGAAAAAGAAGGAAAACAAGATTGAACGAAAACCAAAGTTCAACAATTTCCAGATTACCTGGAATGATTGCAACTCAGAAGGCGAAGTTGAAGAAGAAGAGGAATCTGCTCAAGTAGCTTTCATGGCCATTGGAGATGAAGAGGTAACACAATGCAACTCTCAAATCAATAGTGATAGTGAATCTGATGATGATGTCAATTCTTTTCTAGAAAAAATGCATGACAGCTTGAAAGAATCCTATGCTAAAAACAAAGAACTGAAGCAAAAAATCAGCTTTCTAATACAAGACAATGCAAATCTTTTTCGACAAAACAAATGCCTTAAGCATGAAAATGATAACCTGAAAAGGACTGAAACTGATGCGATTGCTGAACTTTACAAAAAGAAAAATTACTGTGACTTACTCAACAGTGAGCAATGCAGCCTGAGAAAAAGGATGGATGATTTATGTAAATTGTTACATCATGTGAAACAGAATCATCTTCAAAAAATTGACACTGTACCTTATGTTAATACTCATCGAATAAGACTGAACCAAAATACAAATGAGTTTGCTATCCACAGAAGAAGGCAAGTCAGATTCATCAAACCTGTTCATTTGATTAATCCTATGTCAATGTGCAACTTTTGTTATCAATCTGGCCACATGTACAGCAACTGTCATGTTAAGAAAAATATGAGGAATGGGATGAGATGCATGTGGATAGTCAAACATAAGACTAACTCTCAAGGACCCAACATATAAAGGGTACCAAGTATTATCTTGTGGGTTTGTGTGTAGGTGAACCAGGATTACAGTACTAAAGGATCAAAATGGTTCATTGATAGTGGATGTTCAAGACATATGACTGGTGATGCATCACAATTTATTAAACTCAAGCAAAAAGCAAGTGGAAAGGTAACTTTTGGAGATGATAACAAAGCCAAAACTGTTGGCATTGGCGATGTTGGTAAGAATGATCAAACTTTTATTCACAATGTTCTTCTTGTTGATAATTTGAGCTACAATCTGTTAAGTGTTAGCCAATTGTGTGATAGGAATCTGTTTGTATTATTCAAAAAGCTTGAATGTCTTATATTTGACTCAAAGTTCAACATTATTTTCAAAGGAAAAAGAGTTAATGATGTCTACGTTGTGTATCTTGAAAATTTTGATTCCTCATATCTCAAATGTCTCAAAGTAGCAAATGAGGATCCATGGTTATGGCATAGAAGGTTGTGTCACTTCAATATGGACTTGCTGAAAGAAATTTCTAAAAAGGAACTTGTTAGAGGTCTTCCAAAAATCAGATTTGAAAAAGACAGAATCTGTGATGCATGCCAATTTGGAAAACAAGTCAAGGTCTCTTTTAAAACTAAGAAATGTGTTTCCACTTCAAAACCACTTGAACTTCTGCACCTTGATCTATTTTGCCCTACACAGACTGCAAGCCTTGGTGGTAAGAGATATTGTTTTGTGATTGTTGATGACTTCTCTCGATATACTTGGGTAATATTCCTTGCTCATAAAGATGATGCCTTTAAGAATTTTACCTCATTATTTGCTAAAGTACAAAATCTGCTTGGCTTGAAAATTGTTAGAATTAGAAGTGATAATGGGACAGAATTTAAGTTCTGTGGTTTTCCAGAATTCTGTGATCACAATGGTATTACCCATGAATTCTCTATTGCTAGAGTTCCTCAACAGAATGGAGTTGTAGAAAGAAAAAATAGAACTCTCCAAGAAGCTGCTAGAACCATGCTTAGTGAATGCAATTTACCAAAATATTTTTGGGCTGAAGCCATAAACACAGCTTGTTATACCATGAATAGAATTCTTCTAAGACCAATTTTGAACAAAACTTCCTATGAGCTCATGTATGATAAAAAGCCAGTAGTCAGCTACTTCAAAGTATTTGGTTGTAAGTGTTTCATTTTGAATATCAAGGAACATCTTGGAAAGTTTGACAAAAAATCTGATGAAGGAATTTTCTTGGGATATTGTGAAAACAAAAGAGGTTTCAGAGTTTATAATCGTAGAACATTGATTATAGAGGAGGCTATACACATTACTTTTGATGAATCTAATGGTGACATTTCTATGAGTTGTGGTGATGATGATGACACAGGTGTTCAAGAAGGACTAAAGAAACTAGCAATCAATGACCATGACTCTGCTTCACCAGAAACTGATTCAAAGGATAATGATGCTCAGATCAGTCCAGCTGAAGAAGTGAATAATAGAGATACCACTACTCCTAATGATCTTCCAAGAGCCTGGAAATTTGCTCATAATCATCCCAGGGAGCTCATAATTGATGATCCTTCTGAAAAGGTCAGGACTCGTTCCTCTAGACATCTGGTAGATAATCTTGCTCTTGTATCACATATTGAACCAAAAAATGTTGTTGATGCTTTGAATGATGAGCACTGGATTTTAGCTATGGAAGAAGAGTTAATCCAATTTGAAAGAAACAAAGTCTGGACTCTGGTTGCCAGACCACAAGGCCATCCTATCATTGGCACAAAATGGGTGTTTAGAAACAAATTGAATGATAAAGGGGAGATTGTTAGAAACAAGGCTAGACTGGTGGCTAAAGGATACACTCAAGAAGAGGGAATAGACTTTGATGAGTCTTTTGCACCAGTAGCCAGGCTGGAATCCATAAGAATGTTTTTAGCATTTGCATGTTTCAAGAATTTTAAATTATTTCAAATGGATGTTAAGAGTGCTTTCTTAAATGGATTTATAGATCAAGAAGTCTATGTTGACCAACCACCTGGCTTTGAAAATGTATCTTATCCAAATCACGTGTTTAAACTCTCAAAAGCTTTATATGGATTAAAGCAAGCTCCTAGAGCATGGTATGAACGTCTGAGTGGATTTCTGATTGAAAATGGTTTTAAAAGAGGCATTGTAGACACTACACTTTTTACAAAACAAAGCTCACAAGATCTTTTGATAGTGCAAATATATGTGGATGATATCATATTTGGTGCTACTAATGAAAATTTGTGCAAGGATTTTTCCATCATCATGCAAAAAGAATTTGAAATGAGCATGATGGGAGAACTGAATTTCTTCCTTGGACTCCAAGTGATTCAAACCCATGATGGAACATTTATAAATCAAACAAAATACACCATGGAGTTGCTGAAAAGATTCAAAATGGAGGATTCAAAGCCTGTTGGAACACCTATGTGCACCTCTACCAAACTAGACAAAGATGAGGAAGGTATTAAAGTTGAGGAGAAGAAGTACAGAGGTATGATTGGAAGTTTACTTTATTTAACTGCTAGTAGGCCTGACATCATGTTTGCTGTGTGTTTATGTGCTCGATTTCAATCCTGTCCAAAGGAATCACACTTGAATGCAGTAAAAAGAATCTTGAGATATCTTAAAGGAACCTTAAATTTTGGCCTGTGGTATCCAAAATGTTATGAACTTCCTTTGTGTGGATTTTCTGATGCTGATTTTGGAGGTTGTAAAATAGATAGAAAAAGTACTACTGGTATATGCAACTTTCTTGGAAATTGCTTGGTCTCTTGGTTTAGTAAAAAACAAAATGCTATCTCACTGTCCACTACTGAAGCTGAGTATGTTGCTGCTGGTGCTTGTTGTGCTCAATTGTTGTGGATGAAAAACACACTAAATGATTTCGGTTTAGTGTATGAATGTGTACCCATGTACTGTGACAACACCAGTGCAATTAATCTAACAAAAAATCCCATTCAACACTCTAGGACTAAGCACATTGATATTAAGCATCATTTCATTCGCGATCTTGTCTCAAAGGGGATAATCCGTGTTGAGTTTGTTTGTTCTAAAGAACAGATCGCTGATATACTCACAAAAGCTCTTCCGCTAGATCAATTTGTGTCTTTGAGGACTAAGTTGGGTGTTATAGAAAAAAAAATGTTCTGAGTCTTATTTCCAGACAATCCTTATCGGACGTCCGATGAATTGGAACGGACGTCCGACAGTGTTCTTCATCCAAGGTCCAGAAAATCCCTGGCTCGGACGGTTGTGTCGGACGCATCACTTCGTTCGGACGTCCGACACTCAAAAAATGAGTCCTATAAGACAATTATCCACTCTTCTCAATTCATTTTCCTTCATAAGTCTCGGACGCGTCCTTTCAGTTTCTCTAAAATTTGAAATTCAAATTCCTCCCTCCTCAAACCAAGTTTCGAGAAATTAACTCAACCAACTCCATTACACCTCTCCTGCTCATTAATAATTCATAAAAGGCACTCCTAACACCCAACAACCCCAAAATTCCTAATTTACATACGAAACCCTAAAATCCTATAACCCTCTCCTTGCGGCTTCTCAGTATTCATCAGTTGGTTCCTACTGCACTCTTTCTTTGTACACCACACTCCTTATCCAAAAATATATCCACATTGCATCATGGTTAGAATGAGAGGAGGATCTTCTAGTGTCGGACGGTCCTTTAGGCTTAGGGATGAAGATGTTGAAATTTTGGAACCACCTCCTGTGGCACCCAAAAAGAAGACTGCAACCCGTAGTGGTAAGGTGAAGCAGACTGCCCAAAGAAAACTGGATATCCAATCTGCTGAATCATCTGATGAGCAGTTGGATGGGCAGAACTCTGAAGAGAACATTGTTGGTAGAAATGAGGAACCAGAACAGGTTGACCAGGGAGATAAAACTGTCACAAGATCCTCTGCTAAAAGAAAGAGGTCCGCTAAGAGGAAGAGCACTCATCAATCCAAGAAAAAACAGTCTGCTGATCCCACTGATGATCAGCAGAATGAAGAGAACACTACTGGAAATAAGAAGACTCCTGAACCTTCCACCAGGAAGTCTCCAAGGACTAGATCTGAGGCTCAAAATGTAGAAGCATCTGCCACACAAACTTCAAGCAAGAAACGCTCTGGAAGGGATCCTGTGTCTCAACCAGTTGAAGAACCCACTCCTCTTCCGAAATTCATTGATGATGAAGCCAGAGACAGATTTGAGTTGGTCTCCCAAAAAGGTTTTATCACCCAAAGACTTATCATTCCCTATGAATTCCGTAAACTTGATCTTGAATCTGTTGTCAAACTGTTTGAGTTCCAGAAATGGACCCATATTCTAACCATTCCTAATGTCTTTTACCCTGACATGCTATATCAATTCTTTGCTAATCTTAGAAAGGGTAAATCACACACTGAACTCATCTCTAGGGTCAATTCTGTGGACATCATGTTAACTCCTGACATTGTGAACTCCATTTTGAAAACTAGCATTGAAC
This sequence comes from Coffea arabica, assembly GCF_036785885.1. Lineage (NCBI taxonomy): Eukaryota > Viridiplantae > Streptophyta > Magnoliopsida > Gentianales > Rubiaceae > Coffea > Coffea arabica. The sequence goes on along the minus strand of NC_092316.1, from coordinate 45,896,033 downwards.
CCAGTTTCAAAGGAAAAATTGCAAACTTCTTTTCATATGAGGAATTTCCTTCTGCCTATCATCACTTTTACAATGCTAAACTCATGACTTATTTTCAATCCAAATTCAACACCCCTGCTGAGGCAAGATTGGATGATCTCAGTCCTCAAAATCTGATCATCTTCACTATCATCTCGAATCTGTTGGTGCCAACTGATGGCCACAGAACTGATGCAAATAAAATGGAACTATATCTTTTCTACTGCTTTGTTGAAAAAATTCGCATTGACTTTGGATTTGTAATGTGCAAATTTCTACTCAAAATCAGCACTGACAGTCGTAGGAAGCTTTCCTATGGCAGATTTCTGACTCCCATTTTTGCTCATTTTGACATACCCTTTTCTGGCAAATCTCCAAAAGAAAGTGCTTCTTCAGTTTTCTCCAAAGCTTATTTTGAAAGAAAGAATCTAAAATTTTTTGAGGGTCATTGGTGCTACAAGGAAACTGTGGCCGAGTCTAGAAGAAAAAATTTGCATGAAACCCCTGTCACTCCTAGAACTCCCCATGATCAGTCAGGATATGTGTCTCCTTTCACCATTCATCCCAGAAAGTCTGCCAGTAAGTCCTTCCCTTCCAATTCTGAGGTCATCTCCCTGCTTGAAGACCTCAAACAGCATGTTATGCTTCTTGAAGATGGTCTCATGATGACCATGACCTCTGCCCAACAATCCTCCTTTCTTGAAAAAAGGAATCTTCTTGTGCCCCCTATACCTGAAACAAATGAAGCTGCTCATCAGAAAGAACCAAGATCTGAGCCCACAAGGCCAACCACTGGTGATGAGACTACTCCAGCTTCTAGTTCTCAGCCCAAGGACAAAGGCAAGGCTCCAATTACTGAGGAAGAAGTTGAAGATGATGATGAAGAAACTGAGGAAGAGGAGGATCCTGAACAGTATCGTCTGACCAGGAGGAGGCCTGGAGGGGAGTCAGTTTTAGGGGGAGTAATATACTACTCATGCACTTCGTCAGGGGGAGCTGCTATATTTTGTGTTGTATCCAATTGTTTTGTCATCATCAAAAAGGGGGAGATTGTTTATCTCAATTCATATCTTTTGATGATTACAAAACAATTGGATGTTTCTAATACTTTTTGTAAAGGTCCTTTTCAGAAATAAACCAAACAGGTATGTGGAGTTAAAGCAGAAAAAGAAGACCAGAAAGGAATGAAGTATGCTGAGGATGATGTCGGACGCACAAAAGGAAAGTATCGGACGTCCGATATTCTTTGAGTATCTTCGGACGAGTAGAGAACTCAGACTCGGACGTCCGAAGAAGACAAGCCAGGAGTTACTCTATTACTAATTTGGTTCGGACGCTCAAAACCTGTGTATCGGACGTCCGACAAATGTTGCTGATCTTCGGACACAACACTTTGGATGCATCGGCCGTCCAAAGGAATTGAAGAAGAAAAGTCCAAGTATTCATCCTATCCTCGGACGCATGATCGGACGTCCTAAGAGACTTGAGAAAACTTCCAGAACTCATTTATATCATTCGGACGCATAAAAACCAAGCATCGGACGTCCGACAGCACCAACGGCTAGTTGACTCTTCAATTGCCTTCCACCCGTTGACAGCATTAATTGAAGAATTCTCTGATCTCCTATAAAAGGAACTAAGTCAGCCACCTCAGAAAAACTTTGTACATCAAGCCTACATCAGATTGTGAGTGATTCAAGTGCTAGAATACTCAAAAGAAACATTTGTATTCCTTGTATGTGCAATCTTCGTGTAGCTGTTTTTCAAGTGTGACATAGCTTCTTCAATAGTGTAGCAAAGAGAGGGTTTGCGACTGTTTGTAAAACTTCCTTGCTTGACCAAGTGTATTTTGGGGCAAGAAGGAAGTGATCCCTTCCTTGTACACATAAGATTGGTTGCAAGTCTATTCAGCTTGAAGTAACTTGGTATATAATAGAGGGTTTCAAACATCAGTTGTGTTTGAAGCTTGGTTTGGCTCTCTACTCTCATTTACTGCTTTTCTATATAAACTGCTTTTCTCCTCATCTCACTAATACCTGTGCTACTATATTATCTTGTTCATTGAGAAGTATCTTGAAAAAGAAGGGCTGTCTGTCAAAAAGGGTTGAATATTTACAAGCAGGTTTTTGAAAACCTAATTCACCCCCCCTCTTAGGTTGTCCTCGATCCTAACATTTAATAGATTAAAGAAAAATCCAAAACCTTGGACAGAGGAACATACTCAAAAAATAAAATATTTAAAAGAAAAAATTGAATCGTTACCATGTTTATGTTTACCTCATCCTAAAGCATTCATGATAGTTGAAACAGATGCATCAGAATTAGGATATGGTGGTATATTAAAACAAAGAATAGAAAAGTCAAAAGAAGAATTAGTTATGTTTCATTCCGGAACATGGTCTGATCCTCAAAAGAATTATTCAACCATTAAAAAAGAAATTTTATCCATAGTTTTATGCATATCAAAATTTCAAGATGATTTATATAATAAAAATTTTTTAATTAGAATAGATTGTAAATCTGCCAAAAAAATTTTACAAAAAGATGTTCAAAATATAGTTTCAAAACAAATATTTGCTAGATGGCAAGCTATTTTATCTGTATTTGATTTTGAAATAGAATTTATCAAAGGAGAAAATAATTCTTAACCAGATTTCAAGAAGTACCTCTATATTCTACACTTAATCAAATTACCCAAAGAATCTTTCCTCAAAAGTGTTTTTGGCAACCAGATGATCCTTCAAAAAATTTGGATTATTATGAATTAATTCTTACAGATACTCAATCTGTAGAAATATTCCCAATTCCAGACAGAAAAAATCCAAATATAATTAGCCACTCAAAATGCATAATAAAGAAAGTTTGTTCTCCAAATGAATGGATTTCTCTTTATTCTAAAAAATCCTTTTCAGTAAGGTTCATTCCAGATGGATTCACATATCAAGATTACAAAATGGCATGGTATCGTGCCTTCCTTTTTAGACCATTCAATCATTCCTGGTTCTTCACGTTCAAAGAAAATTGCAGCAGAGAATTTTCAATTTGGTTCAATCACTGGTGGAAATGGTTTGGACCACAGCCAGAGATATTACCTCCAAATGTGCTTATGGGATTTCAAACGTATCTAAAAAGAGCAAAGGGGGAAGAATATACAAGATCAATTTTATTCCATATGGAGTTCAAAGTCCCGTGGATATTTTGCTAGAGTTTCAAAATTCAGCAAGAGCTTGAAAAACCACTTCCAATGTCATTAGTTAGAGAATTCAAAGTTAAATGGTGGATAGGATTCAACCAAGAATTCGGAGATCAAGTAAATGTTATCAGATTCCTAACTACCGGAGATAAACTCAAATGGACCAAACCAACATCTACTCCAACAACTTTTGTACCCACTACAACAAAGTCTTCACCAACTCCAACCACTACGGCACCAACTCCAACCACTACTCCAATAAAGAAAGAAAAAGAAAAAGATACCGAAATGGTATCCGAGGCAACTTCAAATGGCTTTTTGATGAAAAAGATGATGCAAGACCCGAGGCTACTCAAGGAATATTTGGATTATTTACAAAAGCAGGATAAGAAAGAAGAAAACAACAAAATTGACGAGTCAGCAGAATCAACCGAATCTACTTTTGACCCATTCGGAGGACCATGCGGGCAAGATCCAAATGACTTTTGAAAAAGATGTCGACCACTTTCGGAAAAGATGTCGGCCACAAATAAAAAAGAAGATGAAACTCAAATGAAGAAGAAATGAAATTCAAATGACAAGTTCCGAGCCTCTATAAATTGAAGGAAGATTGTAATATGAAGGCATCGGCGAATAGATCAGAGAAAAAATTTCAGTTTACATCTTGTAGTACAAACCTCTTACCTACTCTCACTTACTTCAAACCTACTCTCACCTACTTCAAACAACTCCTGTATTCTAGCTATTGTCAAGCTTATTCAATAAAAGAACCAAGGATTTAACTTTGCTCAAAGCTTCCGTTGTCTACTCAATTTCATTGTAAGTCCAAATCTTTATGCTTATTACAAGTTTATATTGCCTGGGTAGAAGTGGTATCAGAGCCACACCCTTTTATTTGCATACGCATATTTAAAACTTTGTTTTTACATTCTCTTTATTGAATTAAGTTTCTATTTAAATTGGCTAGTTCATGCATTTATGTTTATATATTTCATTAAACTTTTACTAAAAACGTTGGTAAGACTTGATGCCTTGTAAGACCGTTGGTAAGTTCAGGATAGGATGTTCCAGGCCTAGTGCTCGGTTGTTCCCGGTTAAGTAAAATTTAATTAAATATTAAACATGGCTGCATTCCTTAGACAATTGAAAATAGGATCTAATTCAAAACAAGATAATGTAGTACAAAGTCATGAATATCATATGCCCATAAATAATTCAGATTGGAATATTCCAGAAGAAAAAATAGAACACATTTACAGAATTGGCCCTTTAGATTTTAAAACTGCTTTATCAGTCAAAACACATGAAGAAACAATTTCTATCCAAGAAGAATATCAATCTATTCAATTATTAAATCATAGTACAATTCAAAAATATCTAAGTAAAGGATATCGATATATTCATATAGGTTTGATACAAATTGCAGTAAAACCTTTATTCCATCTAGGAGTAGATGCTCCAATATATTTAATATTAAGAGATACTAGACTCAAACGATATAAAACTTCTTTATTATCAATGGTTCAAACAAATGTCTGTAACGGACCAATATATTTTAACTGTGCTCCAAATTTTTCAATAGATCTAACAGACCCACACATCTTGAATTCAGTCATACTAGATATTCATATGCAGGGAAATGAATTTGAAAAACATACAAAGAATTTTGCAATAATATATAGAATATATTACAGACCTTTATCTTCTCATTTAAATCCCAAATTTATAATGACTCCAACTCTTAAAGAAGAAACAACTTTATTACAAGTAGATGCAGATAAACCTACAATTTATACTCCAAAAAGACTAAAGTGGAATGAAATAACTATACCTAGTAAATTTGAAATTAAAAATCCACAGATAGCAAGAAATATAGAACAGACTACTGCAGAAGATATTATAGAAAAATTAGATGGAAGTACTTTAATAAGATTTTCATCATTAAGAGAAAGACCAGAATCATCATATTCATGGTTACCAGATAGACGTTCAAATTATGAGTCAACTGAAGTTAATTTTCCTATGGAAAGTACCTCAAATTTTAAATATAAAACACCTATACCAGAAGTTATAAATCAAAATCAATCAGATTATTCCCCAACTCATTCACAAATGAAAGGAGAAATAAATGTTATAAATAAACCCTATAAAATAAATCATAAATATTTACAAGAAGATTTTGAAGATGAAGAAAACACAGAAAAAAGAAGCAAGGATTTAACTTTGCTCAAAGCTTCCGTTGTCTACTCAATTTCATTGTAAGTCCAAATCCTTATGCTTATTACAAGTTTATATTGCTTGGGTAGAGAATTTTTATTAGATATAATAGATAAAATTGAAGATCCAATAGCTAAAAAAGAATATTTAGAAAGATTAAAAAGTTTAATTATTCAAGAAGATAAAATGCCTAAGATAATAGAACCTTTTAGTATTTCTAAATTAATAGACAAATATCCTAATATAAATATAATGAAAAAGGAAACTACTAAAGATCTTCAAACTGAAATTAATAATCTCAAAATACAAGTAAAACAATTACAACAAGAAATAATAGAATTAAAGTTAAAAGATTTAGAAATAGAATCAAAAATAGCATTAATAAGTAATCAGCCATCTACCTCTAAAACAGAAAAAATATTAATATCAGAAAAACCGGTAGAAGAATCTCAATATTTAAATACTATAGAAAAAATAACATTTCAAAAATGGTTTGCTTTAGTAACTATTACAATAGAAGATTTCAAAGAAACCTATATAGCTCTAATAGATAGTGGAGCTGATGCAAGTTGCATAAAAGAAGGAATAGTTCCTACTAAATATTGTGAAAGAACAAAAGAAACATTGATGGCAGCAAATGGAGAAAATTTACAAGTAAAATATAAATTTACAAAAGGATCAATATGTAACAATGAATATTGTATTAAACATAATTTTATAGTCGTAAAAAATATAAATCATGATGTAATATTAGGAACCCCTTTTTTAATTCAAATTTATCCATTTTTAGTAAGCCATGAAGGAATTTCAATAAATATAATGGGAAAAATTATTACTTTTAAATTTTTAACTCCAATGAAACAAAGAGAATTACAAACCTTACAAACCTCTTCTATTTATAAAACAATAAATACTATTACAAAAGTAAAACAACATATAAGTTATATTAAGGAAGAAAAATCTTATTTAAAAATTGAAGAACAATTAAAAGAAATTAAAATACAAAAAAGAATATCAGAATTAGAAGAATTATTACAAAAAGAAATTTGTGCAGATATTCCTAATGCTTTTTGGGATAGAAAACAACATATGATAGAATTACCTTATGAAAAAGATTTTAATGAAAAGAATATTCCAACAAAAGCTAGACCAATACAAATGAATTCTGATTTATTAGAATTTTGTAAAAAAGAAATAAAAATACTAATAGATAAAGGATTAATAACACCCTCAAAAGAATTATTCAACTATTAAAAAAGAAATTTTATCCATAGTTTTATGCATATCAAAATTTCAAGATGATTTATATAATAAAAATTTTTTAATTAGAATAGATTGTAAATCTGCAAAAGAAATTTTACAAAAAGATGTTCAAAATATAGTTTCAAAGCAAATATTTGCTAGATGGCAAGTTATTTTATCTGTATTTGATTTTGAAATAGAATTTATCAAAGGAGAAAATAATTTTTTACCAGATTTTCTTACTAGAGAATTTCTACAAGGACATGGATCGTGAAATGATGGTTCAAAGAGAAGAACGAGAATATACCAATTATTTGAGAGCTCAAAGGGATTCTCCCACACTTCAAAACAAAGAAAAAGATATCCAATCCAAAGGATACCAATATTTTGCCCAAACCAGCTATGGCAGACAAACTAGTTATGACATTTATATAATTAGGAGTACAATTACAATTTTCTTCACTTTCTGAACTAGATATATCATTATAATAATGGGAAAATGCCAGTTTTCATCCCTAAACTTTGAGGTAAGGACACATTTCGTCCCTCAACTTTTGGGCTCAACACATTTGATGTCTGAATTAATAATTTTTGACCAATGTTATCCTTAAACGGCTATTTTGCCAATTTCCCAACGGACCGTTAAGTATTCTTTTTTCTTTGTCTGAACAAAAACAAAATCAGGTAAGTATCCAGCTGTCTCCACTTTCCCTTGTACGAAACCAACCTGAACTTGATTTGCTCTCTTCTAACCCTTTTCTTTCACTTCGGCAACAACCAAATCGCATTCCTCCAAGACTAAAGAAGATCGAAGAAGCTGACCTGCTGCCCTGTGATTAAGTTAGAAAGTGGAGAAATATGTCGGTGCGAAAGAAAGAGTTGGAAAATCATGCACCCCCAAATTATGGTAAGCTGTCCAGGTTTAGTATTTGTTAATTAAAGCTTTAATGATGAAAAGTTTGACCTTTTTTGGCATTGCATGTAGATGTGGTCTGTTTATGATGTTTTATTGACTTCGTTTGGGTCCAGCGACAAAGTTTGACATATGGGTCATTTTCCGTTGTTTTGTGGATGTAATCTTGTGGTCCCTTTGGATGGTTATGTTATAATAAAAAGTATGATTCTGTTAAACTTGTGGTCCCTTTTATTGACTTCGTTTGGGTCCAGATACTGGCATTTTCCCTTTTTTTTTTTGAATATGATACATATGGGCCATTTTTCCCTGTTTTGTAGATGTAATCTTGTTAATGTTTGATCGACATTGTTTGAAAAGTTTAATTTTTTTAATGGTTAGAACATATGGTTTATCCGATTCTGTTAGAATATGAAAGTTGTGGTTTGTTTACTTATTCAGTATTTGATATATACAATTTTTTTTAATTATCAGAACAAGGTAGCTCACTGATTACACTAAGATGTCACTGTGGGGGGCTGATTTTTTACACTCCTCAACCACATTATAAAGGTGGAGATGTATGTGTCCTTGATTACGTTGAGAGTATAGGTTTGAGTATTTTTGAAGTGGATAGATTGATTGAGGCTGCTGGTGTCTTTGGTCACAAAGTGTACTATGGTTGGGAGAACAATAGCTTTAAAAGGATAGACAATAGTAGAGAATTAAATGGATATATTCAGAGGACTACTGGTTCAATTAGGGAAATTATCTTGTACCTTGAAGTCTCATTCCATGAAATTCTGGTTCACCAATTTGGCTATGATCCTTATGAGGTTGATGAGAATGAAAAAAGTCCTAGTAATGGTAAAGATAAAACTGCAAATGATGACCATGAAAGGGGAGGGAATGATAACAATGAAGCTGATTCATCCAGTGAGTCTTTCTTCTCAGCGTTAGATTCTGATTATAATCAAAGTGAAGAAGATGATGCTGATTTCGATGGTAACATAGATAAAAATGCTGAATGGTTAGGTGTAGAGCACTATAAGGAATTGCAAACTAATTCGGCAAAACAAGGATAGGTTGAGGCTGATTTGGTTCAACCTGAAGATGATGATGTAGCCCCTGATTCTGAATCAGATTTTGAGAGTGTACATGGGTCTGATGATGAAAATGGTAGTAATAGGTTTGTTGTGTTCAATCCCAAGCACATGGATAATCCAAAATTGGAATTAAAGATGTATTTTAGTACCATCAAAGAGTGCAAGTTAGCTATTACGAACTACAGTGTGAGACAGGGGAGGCCTTGTAAATTTGTGAAGCAGGATTTGGTTAGATTGAGGGCAAAATGCAGAAATAAAGGCTGTAATTGGCAGATCTATGCTAAAAAATTGAGTGGGGAAGGAAGTGTGCAAATTAGGACATTTGAGGACATTCACAACTGTGGCTTTACTTATGAAAATCCACTTGTAAATTCTGGATGGGTTGGTAGAAAGTATTGTGAGGAGTTTAGATCCAATCCTAAGGTAGATATGGAGCATTTTAGAAAAACAGTGATGAAGGAAAACAAATGCTCCTTCTCAAAAAAACAAACATATAGGGCTAGAAAAAAGGCTTTGGACATTATTCATGGTAGTGAAAGTGACCAATACAGCAAGTTAGGAGCCTACATGCATGAAATTCAGAAATCTAATCCTGGTAGCTCTATCATATTAAAGACTGTGGATGGCACTCCAAAAGGGCAGCAAAGGTTCCAAAGACTTTATATGTGTTTTCATGGAGTGAAACAAGGCTTTTTAGGTGGGTGTAGGCCATTGATTGGGGTAGATGGCACATTTTTGAAAGGAACAGTAGGGGGGATTCTATTGATTGCTGTTGGACTAGATGCTAATAATAGCATTTTTCCAGTTGCATATGCTGCAGTTGAGGGTGAAAACAAGGAATCCTGGACATGGTTCTTCAATTTGCTTAAAGAGGATTTGAAAATTGAGAGAGATTATGAATGGACTATCATGAGTGACAAGCAAAAGGGACTAATTCAAGCTTGTAGTAATGTTTTTCCAAATGCAGCCCATAGGTTCTGTGTAAAGCACTTACACAACAACTTTTCTACTTCTGGGTTCAAAGGTGAAGCTCTAAGGAGAGCATTGTGGGCTGCTGCAAAGGCAACTACACCAGCAGAATTTGGCAGGAAAATGGAAGACATGGCAGCAATTGACTTGGATGCTGCCAAATGGTTTGATGATAAACCACCATGTCAATGGAGCAGAGCATACTTTAGCACCCATTCGAAGTGTGATGTCCTATTGAATAATATTTGTGAGTGTTTCAACAGTAAAATTTTGGATGCTAGAGAGAAGCCAATCATTGAAATGCTGGAAATACTAAGGTTGTATATGATGCAAAGAATGCAGCAGAATAGAGACATTGTTAGACAGAAATGGAAAGAGTCTCTGTATTTTCCTAGAATCATTGAGATAGTACAAAAAAGAATGGATAAGGCAACACAGTGTTTTCCTTTCAAGTCAAATGATGACTTGTATGAAGTTTCCAACTCATATGGTGATCATTATGCTGTGAATATTAAAGAGCACACTTGTTCATGTAGGAGATGGGAGCTGACAGGAATTCCTTGTCCCCATGCAATTGCTGCACTTTGGTTAGCTAAGAAGGATCCCATGTTATATCTATCCAACTGGTATACAGTTGAGACATACCTAAAATGCTATGAAGGAGCTATTTGTCCAATGAATGGGGAAGGAAATTGGGAGAAGACTGATGTTGATGGTCCAAAACCCCCTTTATATGGTAAAACAGCTGGAAGACCTAAAAAACAAAGGAGAAGGACTGCTGATGAGGACCAGCAAGAAAAGGAAAAAAAGGCCAAGAAAATGAGTAGAGTGGGGCAGGTAATAAGATGCAAATACTGTCTGCAAAAAGGTCACAACGTGAGATCTTGTAAGCTCAAAAAGGCTGAAAACAATGCCTCAGGATCTGGTATACAGAGCAATGAAGCTGCCAATAATGCAAGATCTGATGAAGTTGACAGTGGAGACTGCAATGAAGCTAATTGCACTGAGGTTCTGGTTACATGTACTCCCCAAATATTTGACAAGAATCCAAATAATAAGTCTGCCAAAAGAACAGTAAGCCTTTCATTACAACTTTTTTTATGTTACAGTTTCATTTTCTCACATTCTATTCAATATGTTATGAAAATTGAGTCACTGACTGATGTTTTCCTTTCTTTTGCAGAAAAGACCACATGCAAAAAGTAGAATTCAAGATGGGTCAATGCATGATGCAACAGAGTTTGCAAATTCAACTGTGAGTTTGGTACATGTTTACCACAGCAACAAAGTTTATCTTATCATAGTATTTTCTAATTATTTATTTGGATGGTGTAGGGGACTAATCATTTGGAAGATGTTCCTATTACAAGTTCTGTCCCAGCGTCTCCTAATTTATATGAAGTTTTCGGTCTAAAAAGATCTCAAGTGAAATACAGCCAACCACTACATTCAAGAAAAGAGCAAGAGAAAGTGCAGATGCCTGTCAAAGCCAAATCTGTCCACATGGAAGTTGCTGCTGCTGCTACTGCTGCTACCAAACGAGTTGCTGGTTCTTCAAGAATGAAGGGGAAAAACAAACTACTATAAATGTTCATAGTAGATGCCTTGCATGGATCTTTTATTTTGATGTAGATTATGGACTGAAGTTAACAGTAGGAATGGTCATTTTTTTATGCTAATATCTTATTTTGGTGGTGGTCACCTTTTTGTTTATGGTGGTGGTCACCTTTTTGTTTATGGTGGTGATCCTTTCTCTCGTTTAAGGATCAGATATTGCCATTTTTACTTTTTCATCAGCTGAAAAAACTGACAAAATGTTGAGAGTATATTTTGAGTATTTACTCACTTTAATTATGTGTTTGGAGTATTTTGAATATTTTGAGAATCAGATATTGCCATTTTTGTCATGTTTGGTTTTGCGTATATATTGATATAAATTAATGGTCTATAACTTAATTACACATTTTCTTAATAGTAATTTTTCTCCCTTTTGAGATATGAGATTCATGTTTTCTTGCTTTCTCTTGTTCAAGGGCTTTTAATCAAGAGCCCTTGATTTAGTGATGACAAATTCTACAGGTCAAACGTATTGAACTTGAGAAACTAAGTAATATAATATGGAAGAAAAGAAAAACTCTAGTACCCCAAGTAAATGACAAAACGTTAACTCATTACATATAGTGGTTAAGTTTAAGACTAAATGTACATAATGATACACAGATAATAAATAACCTTCACATTCTAGTGTCATAATTAGTGGTTGTTGAAACCAACAACATTCACTCTTGAGCTTGGATGCTTTTCTTTGGCTTTATCTCTTCGCACACACACACACAAGGAGCAAGCAGTCCTACAGGATCATCTTCATCTAGTCGTGCCATCATTCTGCTCAGGATTATCTTCGTCAAGAAATCTACAAAAAAACTACAAAAGCCTCATCATAATCATCTCATTCTGTTTTATCATCCTTGTTTCTCTGATCATAAGCACCATAATCTTATTCCATCCAATGCTAGTTCTACTGCTGCTAATCCAATCAAAAACAGTACAAAAACCAAAATGAACAGATTTAGCAGCTCCAATTCAATAACTCACTCCAAGCTTAGCACTAACTTTCGCTCCATTGCATGTCCAGTCTTTTTCATAATAATAGACATAATCAGCAGCATAGCCAATAGTATGATGATGCCAATCAATATTTTTTCTCTTCTACGGCTTTTTGCAATTGTTTCTTCCATCCGATTCACCCTTCTTAACAAACCCGGTATAATCATCCTTCCTCTTGTACAAATTGGTTCATCATGCCATTCAAAATATTTACACCTATCAGGTCTCTACAAATATAAACCCATTCAGAAACATCAGCAAAGCACAATTAATTTGGGCCAAAAGAGTAATAAAAATAAAAAAATAAAAATTTTCTTACAGGCCATCTTGAACAACCATAGAACCGTCTCCCAGGATTATCATCCCGCCATGATGTTGCCATTTTTGCCCGCAATCCACAGCCACAGAGCCGGGTGTTGCTGTTTGATGTTGATGATGATGACGACTCAAGACTTCTCGATCTCATTTTATGGAAATGCAGCCACAACGCTGGCTGTTGCCTTATGCTAGTTTCTTCTCGATTTGGAAGAGGGGGTTTACTCTCGGAGAAATTTGCAAACAAAGCTTAGTCTTGGAGGAATGCGATTTGGTTGTTGCCGAAGTGAAAGAAAAGGGTTAGAAGAGAGCAAATCAAGTTCAGGTTGGTTTCGTACAAGGGAAAGTGGAGACAGGTGGATACTTACCTGATTTTGTTTTTGTTCAGACAAAGAAAAAAAGAATACTTAACGGTCCGTTGGGAAATTGGCAAAATAGCCGTTTAAGGATAACATTGGTCAAAAATTATTAATTCAGACATCAAATGTGTTGAGCCCAAAAGTTGAGGGACGAAATGTGTCCTTACCCCAAAGTTTAGGGATGAAAACTGGCATTTTCCCTTATAATAATTGTCTTCAGAACTTTGATCTTTTTCATTTATTAATAAATTTATTAATTTATTTTTAATTTCTTCTTCGTTTGCACAGATTTCTGTAATTTTTTCTTTTAATTTACATCTGTTTGCTTTATGACCTATTTTTCCACATTTATAAAAAATAATTTTCTTTTTAATAAATTTTCTCTTGTTAATTGGTTCATTTTCCTTAGGTTTTTTATATCTTATTTTCTTAGAATATTTTTTAACTTTCTTTTTGTATGCTGATGGTGATTTAATTCTTTTAATTCCAAATGCACCACAAAATGATCCTACTTCTTTTCTTTTTGATCCATATTTTATTTGTAATCTTAATTCTGAACATAACATTAATCCTTCTTTTTTCACAAAAGCAAATAATTGTCCAAAAGTAATATTTTCAAATGAAATGACATCTGTTTCCATTTCTTTTTGTAAATTATCCATTATTCTTTGTGAAAATAAATTCGGTAATCCAGTTATGAATCTTTCTTTCTAGAATGAAGCATTACAGTCTGGTCTTCTTAATACATTTGTTAAAAACATATCTTTATACCATCTAAAGTCTGATAATGTTGGACATCTTAAATTTGTTAAAAATGTTTTATTAGAATTTAATTCTTCTTTTGGATTTCCTATAAAATACATGACTATTGTTACAATTAGAAATTCTGCAGCATCTGACTGTATTTGAATATTTCCTTGATCATCTTCAATTTCTTGTGTATGATCTAATATTGATAATTTATCTTGTAATGTTAAAACATTATCCCACCAATTTTTTAATTGTCCAGTAAATCCTGAAACTAATAATGTTGCAATATTTCTTTCTTGAATATTTTTAATTTTATAAGCTAATCTAGCCATTCCCATTTCTTGCAAATTATTTAATACTTCATATTCAGCTTTGCCATCTATGTTCCATTCATAAATTGAATCTCCATCATATTTAGTAGTTCTAAATTTTGATCTTTCTTCATATTGAATATCTGGAGGACTTGGTTTAGGATAATAATTTTTTGAACTTATCATTTTCCAGTTATGTCTTTTGTTATTATAATTTTTCCTTTTTATTCTATTTATTTGATTTCCTTCTGTTTCTTCAAATTGGTTTTCTATTGGTAAAATTATGTCTTCTTCTTCTGTACTTGATTCTATTGATTTTTCAAATAAATCTTCTATTTCTTCAGTTGAGTTTTCCTCTATAACTTTATCTAAGGTATTTATTCTTGGAGTTGAAGGTTTGGATTCTGTAGTTAAATTTTGTAGGGCTTGAGATATTTTATTTAATAAATTATCTGTATTATTTATTTTTTGATTATTAATATTTTGTACTAAATCTTGTTCTTTTTCTCTTGTCAGGCTTCTAGGTTGAAAATGAGGTGCTGAAATATCATTTGGGAATTTTAAATCTGGTTTCTTTAATGTATCTATTTTTGTATTTAATACTCCCATATGTTGTGAAATTGTGTGAAGAATTTGATTTGTATAATTATTTTGTTGATAGACTTTTTTAAGATCTTCTAAATTTATTGAATTATTTGTGCTTGATTCTGCTTCTCTATCCTTCTTAAAAGGTGAGGCTATAATTTCGCCTTGTCCTATATTAATTTTTACTTCTTGTAATGGGGGGTGTATTGAAGTTACAACTTGTTCATCTTTTAATTTCCATTTTTTATATAAATTAGTTTGAACATTTATTTGAGGTGTACTAAATATATCATTTATTCCTAATTTTGACATATAAAATGTTAACCATGTAAAGAAAGGAAAATCAAACTTTTGTTTATCTAATTCATTTTTCCATTCTAGAATTAATTTTTTTTTATACTCTGGTTCTAATTGAAAAAATCAAATTCTTTTTTCTGTGTTTTCTTCATCTTCAAAATCTTCTTGTAAATATTTATGATTTATTTTATAGGGTTTATTTATAACATTTATTTCTCCTTTCATTTGTGAATGAGTTGGGGAATAATCTGATTGATTTTGATTTATAACTTCTGGTATAGGTGTTTTATATTTAAAATTTGAGGTACTTTCCATAGGAAAATTAACTTCAGTTGACTCATAATTTGAACGTCTAGCTGGTAACCATGAATATGATGATTCTGGTCTTTCTCTTAATGATGAAAATCTTATTAAAGTACTTCCATCTGATTTTTCTATAATATCTTCTGCAGTAGTCTGTTCTATATTTCTTGCTATCTGTGGATTTTTAATTTCAAATTCACTAGGTATAGTTATTTCATTCCACTTTAGTCTTTTTGGAGTATAAGTTGTAGGTTTATCTGCATCTACTTGTAATAAAGTTGTTTCTTCTTTAAGAGTTGGAATCATTATAAATTTGGGATTTAAATGAGAAGATAAAGGTCTGTAATATATTCTATATATTATTGCAAAATTCTTTGTATGTTTTTCAAATTCATTTCCCTGCATATGAATATCTAGTATGACTGAATTCAAGATGTGTGGGTCTGTTAGATCTATTGAAAAATTTGGAGCACAGTTAAAATATATTGGTCCGTTAC
Organism: Coffea arabica; assembly: GCF_036785885.1. Lineage (NCBI taxonomy): Eukaryota > Viridiplantae > Streptophyta > Magnoliopsida > Gentianales > Rubiaceae > Coffea > Coffea arabica. The sequence continues at coordinate 45,880,372 of NC_092316.1, read as the reverse complement.
AGACATTTGTTTGAACCATTGATAATAAAGAAGTTTTATATCGTTTGAATCTAGTATCTCTTAATGCTAAATATATTGGAGCATCTACTCCTAGATAGAATAAATGTTTTACTGCAATTTGTATCAAACCTATATGAATATATCGATATCCTTTACTTAGATATTTTTGAATTGTACTATGATTTAATAATTGAATAGATTGATATTCTTCTTGGATTGAAATTGTTTCTTCATGTGTTTTGACTGATAAGGCTGTTTTAAAGTCTAAAGGGCCAATTCTGTAAATGTGTTCTATTTTTTCTTCTGGAATAGTCCAATCTGAATTATTTATGGGCATATGATATTCATGACTTTGTACTACATTATCTTGTTTTGAATTAGATCCTATTTTCAATTGTTTAAGGAATGCAGCCATGTTTAATATTTAATTAAATTTTACTTAACCGGGAACAACCGAGCACTAGGCCTGGAACATCCTATCCTGGACTTACCAACGGTCTTACAAGACCTCAAGTCTTACCAACGCTTTCAGTAAAAGTTTAATGAAATATGTAAACATAAATGCATAAATTAGTCAGTTTAAATAGAAACTTAATTCAATGAAGAAAATGTAAAAACAAAGTTTAAATATGCGTATGCAATCAATAGGGTGTGGCTCTGATACCACTTCTACCCAGGCAATATAAACTTGTAATAAGCATAAAGATTTGAACTTACAATGAAATTGAGTAGACAACGGAAGCTTTGAGCAAAGTTAAATCCTTGGTTCTTTTATTGAATAAGCTTGACAATAGCTAGAATACAGGAGTTGTTTGAAGTAGGTGAGAGTAGGTTTGAAGTAAGTGAGAGTAGGTAAGAGGTTTGTACTACAAGATGTAAACTGAAATTTTTTCTCTTGGTTTGAACTTAAATGTTTTTTCCTGTGTTCGATGGGTTCTGTCATACATACAAGCTATCTGAATTTCAAAATCGTTGTTTATTATTGCTTTTGGCTTTTAAAATGTACCAATTTTAAGCAAAGAAAAGTTGAATGATAAACATAAAAAGATAAAGAAAAAATGAAAGTTGTTAACCTCAAGTTGCCAATTTTGCTCTAATTTTGGTTTTATTGTTTTAACCTTTTGCTCCTCTCTATAGGTTTTCCAAACTGGAAACTTAGTTCTATTACCTCCAAATTTTGTTCATCTAACACATTTTCCTGCACAATTGAAAAAAAATAGATGAGCTAGAGGGAGCTCACGGAGCATCTTGTACAAGAGGTGTTTTACACATTTTTCTATATTTATTTCTTTTAACAAAATAGATGAGGGAGAGGGGGATTTCGGAGGTTCTTCAAGAAGAACTTCACGCCTAAACGAGATAGGGAGAGCATCAAGAGGAGCTCCAATTCCTACAGGAATTATATTCTGAGATCCTCTTCCTGTGTTCCATTGATCGCCAAATTGAGGTGTGCCTAGTAGATAGCACACCTCTTCATATGGCAGGAGCATCGGTGGACAGACCTCGTCAAGTTACCACCATTGCACTTATCTTGGTTTGAACACAAAGGTTTTTTCCTGTGTCCAATGGGTTATGTCATTCTTACAAGCTAGCTGAATTTCAAAATCTTTATTTATTAATGCTTTTTGCTTTTAAAACCAACCCGAATTAAGCAAAGAAAAGTTGAATCATAAACATAAAAAGATAAAGAAAAGAAGAAAGTTGTTAATCTCAAGTTGCCAATTTTGCTCTTATTTTGGTTTTATTATTTTAACCTTTTGCTCTTCTCTATAGGTTTTTCATTCTGGAAACGTAGATGTGTTACCTCCAAATTTTGTTCATCTAACAGATAATCCTACTCAATTGAAAAAAATAATAAATGAGCAAGAGCGAGCTCTTGGAGGATCTTGCACAGGGTGAGTTTAAAACTTTGCTATATTTATTTGTTTTAAGAAAAATAGATGTGGGAGAGGCAGGTTTTGGAGGATCTTCATGACCTTCACGCCTAAACGAGATACGGGGAGCTTCATGAGGAGCTCCAATTCCTACCGAAGTTATATTCTGAGATCCTCTTCCTGCGATTCATTGATCGCCAAATTGAGGTGTGCCTAATAGATAGCACACCCGTTCATATGGCAGGAGCATCTGTGGACAGATCTCATCAAGTTTGCACCATTGCTCTTATTTTGGTTTGAACTTAAATGTTTTTTCCTGTGTTCAATGGGTTCTGTCATTCTTACAAGCTAGCTGAATTTCATAATCTTTATTTATTATTGCTTTTTGCTTTTAAAATCCCCCAATATTAAGCAAAGAAAAGTTGAATCATAACCATAAAAAGATAGAGAAAAGAAGAAAGTTGTTAACCTCAAGTTGCCAATTTTGATATTATTTTGGTTTTGTTGTTTTAACCTTTTGCTCCTCTCTATAGGTTTTTCATGCTGGAAACTTAGTTGTATTAGCTCCAAATTTTGTTCATCTAACAGATTTACCTGCTCAATTGAAAAAATAATACATCAGCAAGTGCGAGCTCGTGGAGGATCTTGTACAGGGGGAGTTTAACACTTTTCTATATTTATTTGTTTTAACAAAAATAGATGAAGGAGAAGCAGATTTTGGAGGATCTTCATGAAGAGTTTTACGCTCAAACGAGATAGGGAGAGCTTCAAAAGGAGCTCCAATTCCTTCAGGAGTTATATTCTGAGATCATCTTCCTGTGTTTCATTGATCGCCAAATTGAGATGTGCCTAGTAGATAGCACACCCCTTCGTTTGGCAGGAGCATGGGTGGACAGACCTCATCAAGTTAGCACCATTGCTTTTATCTTGGTTTGAACTTTAACATTTATTCCTGTGTTCAATGGGTTTTGTCATGCTTACAAACTAGCTGAATTTCAAAATTTTTACTTATTATTGCCTTTTGCTTTTAAAGTCCACCAATATTAAGCAAAGAAAAGTTCAATCATAAACATAAAAAGATAAAGAAAAGAAGAAAGTTGTTAACCTCAAGTGGCCAATTTTGCTCTTATTTTGGTTTTATTGTTTTAACCTTTTGCTCCTCTCTATAGGTTTTTCATACTGGAAACTTAGTTGTATTACCTCCAAATTTTGTTCATATAACAGATTTCCCTACTCAATTGAAAAAATAATACATTAGCAAGAGCGTGCTCGTGAAGGATCTTGTACAAGGGGAGTTTAACACTTTGCTATATTTATTTGTTTTGACAAAAATAGGTGAGGGAGAGGCGCATTTTGGAGGATCTTCATGATGAATTTCACGCTCAAACGAGATAGGGAAAGTTTGAAGAGGAGCTCCAATTTTTACAGGAGTTATATTCTGAGATCCTATTCCTGTGTTTCATTGATCGCCAAATTGAGATGTGCCTAGTAGATAGCACACCCCTTCGTATGGCAGGAGCATCAGTGGACAGACCTCATCAAGTTAGCACCATTGCTCTTATCTTGGTTTGAACTTAAATGTTTTTTGCTGTGTTTAATGGGTTCTGTCATTCTTACAAGCTAGCTGAATTTCAAAATCTTTATTTATTATTGCCCTTTGCTTTTAAAATACACCAATATTAAGCAAAGAAAATTTGAATCATAAATATAAAAAGATAAAGAAAAGAATAAAGTTGTTAACCTCAACTTGCCAATTTTGCTCTTATTTTGGTTTTCTTGTTTTAACCTTTAGCCCCTTTCTATCGGTTTTTCAGACTGGAAACTTAGTTCCATTACCTCTAAATTTTGTTCATCTAACACATTTTCCTGCTGAATTAAAAAAAAATAGATGAGCGGAGGGTGCTCATGGAGCATCTAGTACAAGAGGTGTTTTACACACTTTTCTATATTTATTTGTTTTAACAAAATAGATGAGGGAGAGGGAGACGAGAGACGAGAGAGGGAGAGCTTCAAGAGGAGCTCCAATTCCTAAAGGGGTTATATTCTGATATCCCCTTCCTCTGTTTCATGGACCGCCAAATTGAGATGTGCTTAGAAGATAGCACACCCTTTGTATGGCTGGAGCATCCATGGACACACCTCAACGGGTTAGCACCATTGCTTTTATTGTGGTTTGAACTTAATTGTTTCTTTTTGTGTTCTATGGGTTTTGTCATACTTACAACCTACCTGAATTTCGAAATCTTTATTTATTATTTGCTTTTTACTTTTAAAACCCACCAAAATTAAGCAAAGAAATGTGGAATCATAAACATAAAAAGATAAAGAAAAGAAGAAAGTTGTTAACCTCAAGTTGCCAATTTTGATCTTATGTTTGTTTTATTGTTTTAACCTTTTGCACCTCTCCATAGGTTTTTTGTTCTGGAAACTTAGTTGTATTACCCCCAAATTTTGTTCATCTAAAAGATATCTCTAATCAATTGAAAAAAATTATAAATGAGCAAGAGCGAGCTCTTGGAGGATCTTGCACAGGGTGAGTTTAACACTTTCCTACATTTATTTGTTTTTACAAAAATAGATGTGGAAGAGGCAGGTTTTGGAGGATCTTCATGAAGAGTTTCACGCCTAAATGAGATAGGTGGAGATTCAAGAGGATCTCCAATTCCTACAGAAGTTATATTCTGAGATCCTCTTCCTGTGTTTCATTGATCGCCAAATTGAGATGTGCCTAGTAGATAGCACACCACTTCATATGCCAGGAGCATCAGTGGACAGACCTCATCAAGTTAGCACCATTGCTCTATCTTGGTTTGAACTTAAATGTTTTTTCCTGTGTTCGATGGGTTCTGTCATACATACAAGCTATGTGAATTTCAAAATCGTTGTTTATTATTGCTTTTGGCTTTTAAAATGTACCAATTTTAAGCAAAGAAAAGTTGAATGATAAACATAAAAAGATAAAGAAAAAATGAAAGTTGTTAACCTCAAGTTGCCAATTTTGCTCTAATTTTGGTTTTATTGTTTTAACCTTTTGCTCCTCTCTATAGGTTTTCCAAACTAGAAACTTAGTTCTATTACCTCCAAATTTTGTTCATCTAACACATTTTCCTGCACAATTGAAAAAAAATAGATGAGCTAGAGGGAGCTCACGGAGCATCTTGTACAAGAGGTGTTTTACACATTTTTCTATATTTATTTCTTTTAACAAAATAGATGAGGGAGAGGGGGATTTTGGAGGTTCTTCAAGAAGAACTTCACGCCTAAACGAGATAGGGAGAGCATCAAGAGGAGCTCCAATTCCTACAGGAATTATATTCTGAGATCCTCTTCCTGTGTTCCATTGATCGCCAAATTGAGGTGTGCCTAGTAGATAGCACACCCCTTCATATGGCAGGAGCATCAGTGGACAGACCTCGTCAAGTTACCACCATTGCTCTTATCTCGGTTTGAACACAAAGGTTTTTTCCTGTGTCCAATGGGTTATGTCATTCTTACAAGCTAGCTGAATTTCAAAATCTTTATTTATTATTGCTTTTTGCTTTTAAAACCAACCCGAATTAAGCAAAGAAAAGTTGAATCATAAACATAAAAAGATAAAGAAAAGAAGAAAGTTGTTAATCTCAAGTTGCCAATTTTGCTCTTATTTTGGTTTTATTATTTTAACCTTTCGCTCTTCTCTATAGGTTTTTCATTCTGGAAACGTAGTTGTGTTACCTCTAAATTTTGTTCATCTAACAGATAATCCTATTCAATTGAAAAAAATAATAAATGAGCAAGAGCGAGCTCTTGGAGAATCTTGCACAGGGTGAGTTTAAAACTTTGCTATATTTATTTGTTTTAACAAAAATAGACGTGGGAGAGGCAGGTTTTGGAGGATCTTCATGACCTTCACGCCTAAACGAGATACGGGGGGCTTCATGAGGAGCTCCAATTCCTACCGAAGTTATATTCTGAGATCCTCTTCCTGCGATTCATTTATCGCCAAATTGAGGTGTGCCTAATAGATAGCACACCCGTTCATATGGCAGGAGCATCTGTGGACAGATCTCATCAAGTTTGCACCATTGCTCTTATTTTGGTTTGAACTTAAATGTTTTTTCCTGTGTTCAATGGGTTCTGTCATTCTTACAAGCTAGCTGAATTTCAAACTCTTTATTTATTATTGCTTTTTGCTTTTAAAATCACCCAATATTAAGCAAAGAAAAGTTGAATCATAACCATAAAAAGATAGAGAAAAGAAGAAAGTTGTTAACCTCAAGTTGCCAATTTTGATATTATTTTGGTTTTGTTGTTTTAACCTTTTGCTCCTCTCTATAGGTTTTTCATGCTAGAAACTTAGTTGTATTAACTCCAAATTTTGTTCATCTAACAGATTTACCTGCTCAATTGAAAAAATAATACATCAGCAAGTGCGAGCTCGTGGAGGATCTTGTACAGGGGGAGTTTAACACTTTTCTATATTTATTTGTTTTAACAAAAATAGATGAAGGAGAGGCAGATTTTGGAGGATCTTCATGAAGAGTTTTACGCTCAAACGAGATAGGGAGAGCTTCAAAAGGATCTCCAATTCCTTCAGGAGTTATATTCTGAGATCATCTTCCTGTGTTTCATTGATCGCCAAATTGAGATGTGCCTAGTAGATAGCACACCCCTTCGTTTGGCAGGCGCATCAGTGGACAGACCTCATCAAGTTAGCACCATTGCTTTTATCTTGGTTTGAACTTTAACATTTATTCCTGTGTTCAATGGGTTCTGTCATGCTTACAAACTAGCTGAATTTCAAAGTTTTTACTTATTATTGCCTTTTGCTTTTAAAGTCCACCAATATTAAGCAAAGAAAAGTTCAATCATAAACATAAAAAGATAAAGAAAAGAAGAAAGTTGTTAACCTCAAGTGGCCAATTTTGCTCTTATTTTGGTTTTATTGTTTTAACCTTTTGCTCCTCTCTATAGGTTTTTCATACTGGAAACTTAGTTGTATTACCTCCAAATTTTGTTCATATAACAGATTTCCCTACTCAATTGAAAAAATAATACATTAGCAAGAGCGTGCTCGTGAAGGATCTTGTACAAGGGGAGTTTAACACTTTGCTATATTTATTTGTTTTGACAAAAATAGGTGAGGGAGAGGCGCATTTTGGAGGATCTTCATGATGAATTTCACGCTCAAACAAGATAGGGAAAGTTTGAAGAGGAGCTCCAATTTTTACAGGAGTTATATTCTGAGATCCTCTTCCTGTGTTTCATTGATTGCCAAATTGAGATGTGCCTAGTAGATAGCACACCCCTTCGTATGGCAGGAGCATCAGTGGACAGACCTCATCAAGTTAGCACCATTGCTCTTATCTTGGTTTGAAGTTAAATGTTTTTTCCTGTGTTCAATGGGTTCTGTCATTCTTACAAGTTTGCTGAATTTCAAAATTTTTATTTATTATTGCTTTTTACTTTTAAAATCAACCAAAATTAAGCAAACAAAAGTTGAATCATAAACATAAAAAGATAAAGAAAAGAAGAAAGCTGTTAACCTCAGGTTGCCAGCTTTGGTCATATTTTGGTTTGCTTATTTTAACCTTTAGCACCTTTCTATGGGTTTTTCAGACTGGAAACCTAGTTCCATTACCTCCAAATTTTGTTCGTCTAACACATTTTCCAGCTCAATTGAAAAAAAATAGATGAGCGAGAGGGAGCTCATGGAGCATCTAGTGCAAGAGGTGTTTTACACACTTTTCTATATTTATTTGTTTTAACAAAATAGATGAGGGAGAGGGAGACGAGAGACGAGAGAGGGAGAGCTTCAAGAGGAGCTCCAATTCCTAAAGGGGTTATATTCTGATATCCCCTTCCTCTGTTTCATGGACCGCCAAATTGAGATGTGCTTAGAAGATAGCACACCCTTCGTATGGCTGGAGCATCCATGGACACACCTCAACGGGTTAGCACCATTGCTTTTATTGTGGTTTGAACTTAATTGTTTCTTTTTGTGTTCTATGGGTTTTGTCATACTTACAACCTACCTGAATTTCGAAATCTTTATTTATTATTGCTTTTTACTTTTAAAACCCACCAAAATTAAGCAAAGAAATGTGGAATCATAAACATAAAAAGATAAAGAAAAGAAGAAAGTTGTTAACCTCAAGTTGCCAATTTTGCTTTTATGTTTGTTTTATTGTTTTAACCTTTTACTCCTCTCCATAGGTTTTTCATTTTGGAAACCTAGTTGTATTACCTCCAAATTTTGTTCATCTAACAGATATCCCTACTCAATTGAAAAAAATAATAACTGAGCAAAAGCGAGCTCTTGGAGGATCTTGCACAGGGTGAGTTTAACACTTTGCTATATTTATTTGTTTTAACAAAAATAGATGTGGGAGAGGCAAGTTTTGGAGGATCTTCATGAAGAGTTTCAAGCTTAAACGAGATAAGGGGAGCTTCAAGTGGAGCTCCAATTCCTACCGGAGTTATATTCTGAGATCCTCTTCCTGTGTTTCATTCATCGCCAAATTGTGATGTGGATAGTAGATAGCACACCCCTTCGTATGGCAGGAGCATCAGTGGACAGACCTCATCAAGTTAGCACCATTGCTCTTATCTTGGTTTGAACTTAAATGTTTTTTCCTGTGTTCAATGGGTTCTGTCATTCTTACAAGCTAGCTGAATTTCAAAATCTTTATTTATTATTGCTCTTTGCTTTTAAAATCCACCAATATTAAGCAAAGAAAATTTGAATCATAAACATAAAAAGATAAAGAAAAGAATAAAGTTGTTAACCTCAACTTGCCAATTTTGCTCTTTTTTGGTTTTATTGTTTTAACCTTTTGCTCCTGCTCCTCTCTATAGGTTTTTCGTTTTGGAAACTTATTTGTATTACCTCAAAATTTTTTTCATCCAACAGATATTCCTACTCAATTGAAAAAAAAATAGTAAATGTGCAAGAGCGAGCTCTTGGAGGATCTTGCACAGGGTGAGTTTATCACTTTGCTATATTTATTTGTTTTAACAAAAATAGATGTGGGAGAGGCAGGTTTTGGAGGATCTTCATGACCTTCACGCCTAAACGATATAGGGGGAGCTTCAAGAGGAGCTCCAATTCCTACCGAAGTTATATTCTGAGATCCTCTTCCTGTGATTCATTTATCGCCAAATTGAGATGTGCCTAGTAGATAGCACACCCCTTCTTATGGCAGGAGCATCGGTGGACAGACCTCATCAAGTTAGCACCATTGCTCTTATCTTGGTTTGAACTTAAATGTTTTTTCCTGTGTTCGATGGGTTCTGTCATCTTACAAGCTAGCTGAATTTCAAAATCTTTATTTATTATTGCTTTTTGGTTTTAAAATGCACCAATATTAAGCAAAGAAAAGTTGAATCATAAACATAAAAAGATAGAGAAAAGAAGAAAGTTGTTAACCTCAAGTTGACAATTTTGCTCTTATTTTGGTTTTATTGTATTAACCTTTTGCTCCTCTCTATAGGTTTTTCATACTGGAATCTTAGTTGTATTACCTCCAAATTTTGTACAACTAACACATTTTGCTGCACAATTGAAAAAAAATAGATGAGCTAGAGGGAGCTCTTGGAGCATCTTGTACAAGAGGTGTTTTACACACTTTTATGTATTTATTTGTTTTAACAAAATAGATGAGGGAGAGGCGGATTTTGGAGGTTCTTCATAAAGAACTTCACGCCTAAACGAGATAGGGAGAGCTTCAAGAGGAGCTCTAATTCCTACAGGAGTTATATTCTGAGATACTTTTCCTGTGTTTCATTGATCGCCAAATTGAGGTGTACCTAGTAGATAGCACACCCGTTCATATGGCAGGAGCATCAATGGATAGACCTCATCAAGTTAGCGCCATTGCTCTTATTTTCGTTTGAACTTAAATGTTTTTTCATATGTTCAATGGGTTCTGTCATTCTTACAAGCTAGCCGAATTTTAAAATCTTTATTTATTATTGCTCTTTGCTTTTAAAATCCACCAATATTAAGCAATGAAAAGTTGAATCATAAACATAAAAAGATAAAGAAACGAAGAAAGTTGTTAACCTCAAGTTGCCAATTTTGCTCTTATTTTGGTTTTATTGTTTTAACCTTTTGCTCCTCTCTATAGGTTTTTCATACTGGAAACTTAGTTGTATTACCTCCAAATTTTGTTCATCTAATAGATTTCCCTACTCAATTGAAAAAATAATAAATGAGCAAGAGCGAGCTCTTGGAGGATCTTGTACAGGAGGAGTTTAACACTTTTCTATATTTATTTGTTTTAACAAAAATAGATGAGGGAGAGGAAGATTTTGGAGGATCTCCATGAAGAGTTTCAAGCTCAAACGAGATAGGGAGAGCTTCAAGAGGAGCTCCAATTCCTACAGGAGTTATATTCTGAGATCCTCTTCCTGTGTTTCATTCATCGCCAAATTGAGATGTGCCTAGTAGATAGCACACCCCTTCGTATGGCAGGAGCATCAGTGGACAGACCTCATAAAGTTAGCACCATTACTGTTATCTTGGTTTGAACTTAAATGTTTTTTCCTGTGTTCAATGGGTTCTGTCATTCTTACAAGCCAGATGAATTTCAAAATTTTTATTTATTATTGGTTTTTACTTTTAAAATCAACCAAAATTAAGCAAAGAAATGTTGAATCATAAACATAAAAAGATATAGAAAAGGAGAAAGCTGTTAACCTCAGGTTGCCAGCTTTGGCCATATTCTGGTTTGCTTGTTTTATCCTTTAGCACCATTCTATGGGTTTTTCAGACTGGAAATTTAGTTCGCTTACCTCCAAATTTTGTTCATCTAACACATTTTCCTGCTCAATTGAAAAAAAAATAGATGAGCGAGAGAGAGCTCGTGGAGCATCAAGTACAAGAGGTGTTTTGCACACATTTCTGTATTTATTTGTTTTAACAAAATAGATGAGGGAGAGGGAGACGAGAGAGGGAGACGAGAGAGGGAGAGCTTGAAGAGGAGCTCCAATTCCTACAGGGATTATATTCTGATTTCCCCTTGATCTATTTCATTGACTGCCAAATTGAGATGTGCTTAGAAGATAGCACACCCCTTCGTATGGCTGGAGCATCCGTGGACACACCTCATCAGGTTAGCACCATTGCTTTTATCGTGGTATGAACTTAATTGTTTCTTTTTGTGTTCTATAGGTTCTGTCATACCTACAAACCTAGCTGAATTTCGAAATCTTTATTTATTATTATTTTTTACTTTTAAAACCCACTAGAATTAAACAAAGAAATGTTGAATCATAAACATAAAAAGATAAAGAAAAGAAGAAAGTTGTTAACCTCAAGTTGCCAATTTTGCTTTTATTTTGGTTTTATTGTTTTAACCTTTTGCTCCTCTCCATAGGTTTTTCATTCTGGAAACTTAGTTGTATTACCTCCAAATTTTGTTCATCTAACAGTTATCCCTACTCAATTGGAAAAAATAATAAATGAGCAAGGGTGAGGCTCTTAGAGGATCTTGCACAGAGTGAGTTTAACACTTTGCTATATTTATTTGTTTTGACAAAAATAAAAGTGGCAGAGGCAGGTTTTGGAGGATCTTCATGAAGAGCTTCACGCCAAAACGAGATAGGGGAGTTTCAAGAGGAGCTCCAATTCCAACAGAAGTTATATTCTGAGATCCTCTTCCTATGTTTCATTGATCGCCAAATTGAGATGTGCCTAGTAGATAGCACACCCCTTCGTATGGTAGGAGCATCAGTGGACAGACCTCATAAAGTTAGCACCATTGCTCTTATCTTGGTTCGAACTTAAATGTTTTTTCTTGTGTTCAATGGGTTCTATCATTCTTACAAGCTAGCTGAATTTCAAAATCTTTATTTATTATTACTTTTTGCTTTTAATATCCTCCAATATTAAGCAAAGAAAAGTTGAATAAAAAATATAAAAAGATAAAGAAAAGAAGAAAGTTGTTAACCTCAAGTTGCAAATTTTGCTCTTATTTTGGTTTTATTGTTTTAGCATTTTGCACCTCTCTATAGGTTTTTCATACTGGAAACTTAGTTGTATTACCTCCAAATTTTGTTCATCTAACACATTTTCCTGCACAATTGGAAAAAAATAGATGAGCTAGAGGGAGCTCATGGAGCATCTTGTACAAGAGGTGTTTTACACAATTTTCTGTATTTATTTGTTTTAACAAAATAGATGAGGGAGAGGGAGACGAGAGAGGGAGAGCTTCAAGAGGAGCTCCAATTCTTACAGGGGTTATATTCTGATATCCTCTTCCTGTGTCTCATTGACCACCAAATTGAGATGTGCTTAGAAGATAGCACACCCCTTCGTATGGCTGGAGCATTCGTGGACACACCTCATCAGGTTAGCACCATTGCTTTTATCATGGTTTGATCTTAATTGTTTATTTTTGTGTTCTATGGGTTCTGTCATACTTGCAACCTAGTTAAATTTTGAAATCTTTATTTATTATTGCTTTTTACTTTTAAAACCCACCAGAATTAAGCAAAGAAAAGTTGAATCACAAACATAAAAAATGAAGAAAAGAATGAAGCTGTTAACCTCAGGTTGCCAGCTTTGCTATTGTTTTGGTTTGATTGTTTTAACCTTTTGCACCTTTCTGTGGGTTTTTCATAGTGCAAATTTAGTTGGATTTCCTCCAAATTTTGTTCATCTAACACATTTCCCTGTTTAGTTGAAAAAAAAATAGATGAGCGAGAGCGAGCTCATGGAGGATCTTGTACAGGAGGAGTTTAACACACTTTTCTGTATTTATTTGTTTGAACAAAAATAGATGAGGGAGAGGTAGATTTTGGAGGATCATCATGAAGAGCCTCACGCTCAGACGAGAGAGGGAGAGCTTCAAGAGGAGCTCCAATTCCTACAGGAGTTATATTCTGATATCCTCTTCATGTGTTTCATTGATCACCAAATTGAGATGTGCCTAGTAGATAGCACACCCCTTCATATGGCAGGAGCATCAATGGACAGACCTCATCATGTTAGCACCATTGCTCTTATCTTGGTTTGAACTTAAATGTCTTTCCTGTGTTCAATGGGTTCTGTCATTCTTACAAGCTAGCTGAATTTCAAAATCTTTATTTATTATTGCTTTTTGCTTTTAAAATCCACCAATATTAAGCAAAGAAAAGTTGAATCATAAACATAAAAAGATAAAGAAAAGAATAAAGTTGTTAACCTCAACTTGCCAATTTTGCTCTTATTTTGGTTTTATTGTTTTAACCTTTTGCTCCTCTCTATAGGTTTTTCGTTCTGGAAACTTAGTTGTATTACCTCCAAATTTTGTTCATCCAACCGATATTCCTACTCAATTGAAAAAAATAGTAAATGTGCAAGAGCGAGCTCTTGGAGGATCTTGCACAGGGTGAGTTTGTCACTTTGCTATATTTATTTGTTTTAACAAAAATAGATGTGGGAGAGGCAGGTTTTGGAGGATCTTCATGACCTTCACGCCTAACGAGATAGGGGGAGCTTCAAGACGAGCTCCAATTCCTACCGAAGTTATATTCTGAGATCCTCTTCCTATGATTCATTTATCGCCAAATTGAGATGTGCCTAGTAGATAGCACACCCCTTCGTATGGCCGGAGCATCAGTGGACAGACCTCATCAAGTTAGCACCATTGCTCTTATCTTGGTTTGAACTTAAATGTTTTTTCTTGTGTTCAATGGGTTCTGTCATTCTTACAAGCTAGCTGAATTTCAAAATCTTTATTTATTATTACTTTTTGCTTTTAAAATCCACCAATATTAAGCAAAGAAAAGTTGAATCATAAACATAAAAGATAAAGAAAAGAAGAAAGTTGTTAACCTCAAGTTGTCAATTTTGCTCTTATTTTGGTTTTATTGTTTTAACCTTTTGCTCCTCTCTATAGGTTTTTCATACTAGAAACTTAGTTGTATTACCTCCAAATTTTGTTCATCTAACATATTTTCCTGCACAATTAGAAAAAAATAAATGAGCTAGAGGGAGACGAGAGAGGGAGAGCTTCAAGAGGAGCTCCAATTCCTGCAGGGGTTATATTCTGATATCCTCTTCCTGTGTCTCATTGACCGCCAAATTGAGATGTGCTTAGAAGATAGCACACCCCTTTGTGTGGCTGGAGCATCCGTGGACACAACTCATCAGGTTAGCACCATTGCTTTTATCGTGATTTGATCTTAATTGTTTCTTTTTGTGTTCTATGGGTTCTGTCATACTTACAACCTAGCTGAATTTTGAAATCCTTATTTATTATTGCTTTTTACTTTTAAAACCCACCAGAATTAAGCAAAGAAAACTTGAATCATAAATATAAAAAATGAAGAAAAGAATGAAGTTGTTAACTTCAGGTTGCCAGCTTTGCTATTGTTTTGGTTTGATTGTTTTAACCTTTTGCACCTTTCTGTGGGGTTTTTCATAGTGGAAATTTAGTTGGATTTCCTCCAAATTTTGGTCATCTGACACATTTCCCTGCTCAGTTGAAAAAAAAATAGATGAGCGAGAGCGAGCTCATGGAGGATCTTGTACAAGAGGAGTTTAACACACTTTTCTGTATTTATTTGTTTGAACAAAAATAGATGAGGGAGAGGTAGATTTTGGAGGATCATCATGAAGAGCCTCACGCTCAGACGAGAGAGCGAGAGCTTCAAGAGGAGCTCCAATTCCTACGGGAGTTATATTCTGATATCCTCTTCATGTGTTTCATTGATCGCCAAATTGAGATGTGCCTAGTAGATAGCACACCCCTTCATATGGCAGGAGCATCAATGGACAGACCTCATCATGTTAGCACCATTGCTCTTATCTTGGTTTGAACTTAAATGTCTTTCCTGTGTTCAATGGGTTCTGTCATTCTTACAAGCTAGCTGAATTTCAAAATCTTTATTTATTATTGCTTTTTGCTTTTGATGAAGAAAAATAAAACATCGGATAGCGACTTAATCATTAATTACATTGTCTTGTGGAAATATAGGAGCATCAAATAGGAGACTCGGACGTTAATATCACATTTGTTTTGTGAAGGATTGAGAAGGAGTAGGTTATTTGGTCTTTAGATGTTTCTTCTCCAGTTATACATAACAATGATGTCAACAACGAAATCATATTATTAAGCCAATTGAAACAATTCAGAGGAGAAACAATTATTGCTTCTCATGTTTTCAGCCAATTGAAACAATTCAGATGTTTCTTCTCATGTTTTCTGCCAATTGAAACAATTCAGAGGAGAAACTTTTAGCAATAGTTTTGTTATAATCTCTATTATTAAGTTATACTAGCTTAGAATGATCAAAGCACAAAGGGAATTTGAAAAAATGGATAGTAATTTCGAGTCCATTTAAAAGCTTGGACATTTCTCATTTTTTTTTTGTCAAAATAGCTTCATATATTTTGGTGCAAACTGTACAGTATTTGGACAAGAGTCCAAGCACAAAAGACAACAGTCCTACCATTTACCTTGGTGCATTAGCCCCAAAAATTGGAATTCACCCATTCTTCATCCAATCAGATTTCAACAGCATGTTTGCTCAGCTTACTTATACTATCTCACCTATGTTAACAAAGGAAAATGAGCACAGTCAAAACAACCTACTAATAGACTGTATATCATCAATTAGTGCAGCAACTCGACTATTCTTATGGCCTGATCTCTGAATGTATTCAAATAATTTCTTGTTGTCCACCTCGATCTGGATATGTCTCCACCCTTGGTTGGCTGCTTTTATCATAGCCAACTTCACTGCTTCTGCCTGGTCCTGTAGAGAATCACCAGACCTCCTCTCCCTGATCATCCAAGCTGCCTGCAGTTGTCCTGAGCTGTCTGTTGCCATAATCCCTATCCCAACAACTAGCTGATCTTTGTTTTGTTGGGTGAGTATCTTGAGCTGCATTTTCCATTGTTCTTCATGATCATTTTGATTAGTTATGTGCTGTACTGCTATTTCCCGAGTGCTCTTTCTTGGTTCAGCCCCCTTGTTAGCTTCATAATACTCCATCCATTCCATTTGAGCCTTCTCAATTATTCTGTGAGGCTCCCTATCCTTTTTGTTGAATTCTCGGTCGTTCCTGGCTTTCCAGATTTGCCAAAGAACATTACTGGTTAGATTTATTTGGTCATCAGTTGCTCTGATTTCCTGAGATTCAGTGACAGCTGTCCACCATTTTAGAAAAGAATCTGTCAGGTGCTCTAAACCATCCCACTGAATTGGGGCCATCTCCCAGATGCCCTTAACTTTTTTACGTTGAAGTAGCACATGTTCAGTTGTTTCTTCATTCTCTCCACATCCTGAGCATATAGGATTCCCTTGCTTAGTTCTCCTATATATGAGCTCTCTTACTGGTAAAGCATTGTGCAGGCATTTCCAGATGAAGATTTTGAGTTTATGTTCCACTTTCTTCTTCCACACTATCTTCCAAACCTTGCTATTGTTGCTTTTGTAGCTTGGGCCAATCTCTTCCCCGACATCTGCATTTCAAAATTGGTCGAGGCATCTTCCAAAGCTTGGACATTTCAAAATTGGTCGAAGTTTTGTGTAATCAGAGAAACTAGAAGATACAACAACAAAGTTCACAAAAGTATGCAATATGTACTTCAGTTTCTTGGGCCCTTCTATTGGTGGAGGTTGCAGCACCATCACTTGGTTGCGCAATTTCCAGCAGCAAACACACCATTACCCACAATAAGTTGAACATCTCTTCCCCAAAAAAAAATATGCAGATAGCATTGAACATTGTCCAAATTTTAATCGGTGTAGCACTGCAAGAAGGGGGAGGTCAAAAGTGCTTTAATTAATTACTTGCATCTCAAACTGGTTCAAGTGCTATCTAGGAAAGCATGATTATGCACCCTGTAACCAAATATTTTTTGGTAGTCGAGCTTTATCAAACTTTTGATCAAAATCTATTAATTGTGTGGATGTAGAATTGTCTATAGGGCTCATGTATAAAGGAGATCAATTATTTCACTAGATGTTAAATTAAGAACTATTCTACCAATGTGTGAACCCTAAAACTTCTTTAGTTGTTATACCAACCACACAGGTTGAAAAAGCCCCAACCCCACAAAAGATCAAAGAGGTGCCTAGTTCATCCTGGTCTACAGTGAAACCCCAACCCAAACAATCCCGGTACCTGCTAGAGATTGAAGAATGGACTGTTGAGCCCGAGTCTATAGCAGAGGTCCGGTTCAGTGCTGAATCTGTCTCTATTACTCAATCTGAACACATTATGCCTACCCATTCACCTAGGTAATCTAGTATATTTTGTGTAAAGTTACATGTTAATGCGAAAACTCACACTTCCTTACTAATGAAGTCAGCATGATTTTCTTTTGAAAATTGCAGATTTGTTCAAAGGAAGGATGTCATCAATCGAATTCGAATTCTGAAGCTGCTAGCACTATTGGGTGGGATAACTGTAGGTTATGCCTTCAATGTTTCAGGTAACAATCCTTTTAACTAGACTATTACTACCAACGTTGAGTTTAGCATAAAATTAAAATCAATAGGCCACAAGGTTTCAGAAATTGGAAAGACGAACTAGATACATGATGATGATCCAAAATTTTCTACCCAGAACAAAAACATAGTAAAAACAAGTCTAAGATAACAAAGAGAGACCATTAATTCAGAATAGAGAGATGACAAAGAAAAAGAACCTCAATAATGTATACTTCATCCCAGCTGCTATGGAGTTTCAGAATGGCAGGCATTTCAGAACAATTGCAGTAGTGAATAACCAAAATCAGCAAAACCCAAAAAGAACAGGGAAAATTAGGGAGGGATTCCACTTCCACCTAATATATAGAGCCAGAGGATAGGAGAAAGATAAATAGAGAGAGGGAAGGGGAAAGAGAGGATTGCAGCATAGGGCAAGAGAGAAGTGGGGAAATCAAAAGCAAAAGAAATCATGAATTTCAATATTTGATTGATTGAAAAATACAATCCACCAATTTAGGAATAAAATTGTTGTCAGTATCTTCGCTCACTTTGCATATTTCTTGAGACTACAATCGGAAGTTTGCGACTACATGCTAAATCAAAAAATTAAATAAAAAAAAGTGAAAAAAATAGAACGATGGCGCAGTAGGATACATAGGTTAATATAAAGCTAAATACGTAAAGTAGACCATATTCTGTTGGAATTTGCCATTGGGCTGGCCCATTGCAATAGGCCTATTATATGATGCAATGACTTTCCTTTTTTGAAAATTTCTACCATCTATTATTCTGTAGATATCTAGAAAACATGCTAGCAATGAGAACAGAAAACCTAACACAGGATGATTATTCATATGCATGAGAGAGTTAGAGGACGGATAAGGGAGGTAGCTTAGCAATGTGGACTTCATCCTAATTCCACTGATATGGATTTCAAAATAATCTAGTACTGCTAAGAATTTTGCCCTCTTGGAAACTTAGAATAATTGAACAAAGTAGCAAATAACCAAAAATCAGCAAAGATATAAAAGGAGAACAGAGACAGAGGAGAAAGGGAGAGAGTGGAGAAAGAGATGTGGTACTTGCAGCATAAGGCATGAGATGAGGGGTTAAAAAAAAGTAATTGGGGACTTGAAGATGAAATTGACTGAATTAAAAAAAAAATTAGAAGCAAATACAATTCACCAATTCAGGAATAAAACCATCTCAGTTCCTTCACTCCGTTTGCATAGATCCTTCACCCTTGCCAGGGAATAAAAACAAAATTGGAAGATTAAATGAAAGTTTGGGTATGAACAATGGCGGCCTATCAGAGCCAAATCAAATTTATCAAAAAAAAAGGGATGACTGTCTGTTGGATACACCGATTATGCTATACATGTCAAGTAGACCAAATATGTTACAATTTGCGATTGGGCTGGACCATGGCTATAGGCCTATCCTCTGGTGCAAGTACATGACTCTTTTCAAGCGTTTTCTGATTTCAATTTTCCAATACGTACACTATTATCCATTAGTATTTGCTCTGAATAAATCTATACAGATATGGTATTAATCTGCCCATATTAGAGAACCGCTTCTCTAACATCATACATAGAAATAAAAATGGACCAACTAAAGATGCCTTATTCAATAGGTTAATTTATGATTCAAAAATGAAAACATTGTAGATTGACTCGATGCTTTGCCTATTCTTTCAGACATTGAAATTTATGCAGTGGAGAATGATTTTTACACAGTAATAGCATTCTAGTGTCCAAACAAGTTGCCCTAAACGCACCCTGCATCATCTAATGAGATTTTGATGTGTTTGGCATGCATTCAAGTTTCCCTATCTCTGCCCCCTCCCCCCGCCCTCCCTCCTTCCTTTTTCTCTCTCCCTCTCTCTTTTGTCTCCGTCTGTCCCCTTCTTCCCCTATAACTCCCTCCCTCTCTCTCTCTCTCTCTCTCTCACTCCTTCTGTAACACCCCAATCTCCCTCTCCTCTCCCTGTTGACCTACAACTGTCACCATAAGCTTCATAACTGTGACTTCTAACTTCACAGTTGAACAAAGTGGGAGGTAGTATGCTACTTTCAAGTCGATTTTTATAGTATGCTGCTGCTACTAATTCAAGATAATGATATTGATGATGCTATCTTACAGCTATTCCATTACATATCCTACACAAAACTGATTTGTGCTAATTGACATCCTAGTACTCAAGACAAAACTGTCTATTAACAGTTGGACAAATTTTCTACCATCTATTTTCCTGTAGATATCTACAAAAAGATGGTATAAATAAGAACAAATAACCTAATACAGGGAGATGATTCATTTGTAAGAGAAAGAGAGAGGATAGACAAGGTACCTCAGTAATGTAGACTTCATCTGTTCTGTGCTTTCCCTGATATGGAATTCAAGATACATCAGCTACTACTACAAAAGTGCCCACCTGCAAACTCAAAACAATTAAACAATAGTAGTAAATAATAAAAAATCAGCATAAATACAAAAGGAGACCAGAGACAGACAGATTTTACACAAAAAAGAAAAGGATAGAGACAGACAGAGGGAATGGTGGACAGAGAGAGAGATAGAGATGTGAAATTCAGCAAAGGGCGAGACAGAAGAGGGGAATTGAAAGAGAAAAGCAATTAGGGATTTGAAGATTAAATTGATTGGATTTGGAGCCAAAAGAAGTTAAAAGACATAAAATTCACTACCTTTCCATAGATCCATTACCCTTCCCAGAGAATAAAATTGATTTGTTTTTTGGTTCTAAGGGGGCCCAAGGCCCTTTTACATTTCGAAGAATAAATTTAAAGTTAGGGTATGAACAATGCCTGCCTATCAAAACCTAATGAAAAGTGAAAAAGAAACCTGTTGGCTACATGGGTTAAGTTAATATGTCAAGTTATTTAAAGAATGTATATAAACTGGGAAGAGGGTGTCAAAGCATGGTCGTCCTCCATGTCTTTCTCACGTGCGGGTTGTGAGAGTAGCCCATGAGATGGCATATGTGTCCCTTGTTCTTTTCTTGTTTCTTGGAACCAAAAAAAACCATCAACCGCTTTTTGTCCTTGGAACCTTACGGCAATTATTGTGTCTTTACTGATGACCTTATAGAAAGCCACGATGCTTTTTATGGAGCTGTTAAAAGCTGGGTAATGATGATTAGCTTCCTATTAAAAGTAGATAATGAGATGGCAGAACTTAAATGAATTACTGCTAGCCTTATCGAAAGGCATGATGCTTTTTATGGAGCTGTTAAAAGCAGGGTAATGATGATTAGCTTCCTATTAAGAGTAGCTAACGAGTTGCCTGAACTTAATTGAGTTATCGGTGCTTCCTTCGGGTACACAGCCAGCTATACGTTCCTTGGCTATTCGGCCTTCGGCCGCCTTGATGATTCCTCGATTTTGTGGCGCACGAGCGCTCTTTGCGTCTTTTCATGAAGCTCCTCTGCCCACCTTTTCGTCATGCATAGGGATGGAACGTACCATTTTCGTCCGTATCCTCATGCAAGCTTCTACCCTTATACATTCCTCTCCAGCGGCTCATTTTTCGCCTGTTTCTCGGTCTTCCCTGTTTTTCCTACACTTTTTGGACTGTTAGCATCAGTGTCGATATACTCCCTGTTGCTGTTGGCTGGAAGAGGTGTTCATTTTTTTCCGCTTTAGCCTTCTTTTATCATCTTTTATTTCTTATTTCGTGCTAATCCAGGTTTTGATCTTAATCAGCCCATTCATCCACCAATCTGCATTCGGTTTGACTTGTTTGCTGGTTAGCATTTTTCATTAGCAAGCTTGGTTTCTATTATTATATTGCTTTGCCATGGCGTCTGCTGTTTAAATGGTTTTCGTTAGCTCTGTGTCGGCTGCTTAGGTGGTTATATAGTGTGCATTGTGTTTGTCAACTTGTTCCTTCAATTGTTCTTTGTTATTTCCTGCTGGGTTTTGCCTCTTACAGAAAAAGTCATGCCTTTTTCCACTGAAACTCGCTTTTATAGATGAGTCCTTGCTGTTTTATATTATTTGTGCCTTTTCTCCCAGTTGAGCTAAGAAATCGTACTTATGTCTTTTACAATGAAATTGGCTGTTCTACGCTCGAAGTTTATATGCAGATGTTGGATTCTTTTTCCTCTGTTTCGTACTGACGCAGCATTTTGTGTGCTTCTTCCCTTTCTTGCATGCAGATTGTGTGTTGCGTCTCCTGGAGTTGTACGTACTCTCTGCTCTTCAACCTGTGTAAGCTTTTCAACTTGACCTCCATGCTCATTCAATCTTTTTGTCCAATTTGTTTAGCCTGTTCTTTTTTACCTCCCTGCAAGCTACCCTACTTTTTCTGCTAGCTTTTGCCGTTCCTTTCTTGTTGGCATTGTTTCGGTCACCTCGATTGCATAATTGGTCTGCTAGCCTATCGGTGTTGTCGGCCTTGTGGTGCTGTGCTGTTGTCGGTGTTGTTTAGCCTTCGTGTCTTGTCGATGTTATGGTGTTTTTTTGCTGCTTGCTGACTTGTATCTGGGAGCCGGTGAACTGTTTAATTTGGCCGTCCCAGCCTAATGGATAGAAATGCCAAGCGTCGGCAGCGTTATGCAGAAATGCCACGGGAAAAGAAGGATGACCTCTTGCGGCACCGCAGGGAAGCTAATGCTGCAACGAAAAAAAATATGGCCCTTGCTCCTTCGGGTCCTGGACCTACAGCTCGCCTGTCAAAAAGAAAACGCGGAGCTGATGTCCAGGAAGCGGCTTCACCAGGCATACACAGGTGTTCGTGTTTCTGCTGGTTCTGATCAGCCATGTAGTGCCTATCGTGCTAATGTTGGAACCAGCCAGTGTCCACCTCCTAAACGAAGTTCTTTTGCTGATCCTGCCAATGTTACTTTGGGTGGTCATCGAGCATCTTTACCAGGTTCTGTATCCATTGAGTTGTTGTTTCTCTATCTGGTGTTTCAGCTCTCATACAATTGCCTGCTGTGACAACGCCATCCACTAACGAAAATCCACTTACCAAATCAAATTCTCTCCTGCTGAAAAAGTTACCCCGAACACACGAATGCTTCCAAACATTCCTTTTTTCTAACCTCAATGCCTCCGTACTCACTCCTAACGAGCTACCAAAGTGCATGTCAAAGGTTATTGGACAAAAAATACAAATGTGCTTACATTTGCAATATATATTCTGTAACCCTGTTAAGAATTCAAAAACAAGCACGGTCAGCTAAATAATTTCTCTGTACAACAAATCTATTTTTAAATAAATACTTGCTGTCCTCTCAACCTGGGCAAACTTACAACGTACCACCATGCACAAGTACGGTGAACATCTCCTAGTACAAAGTAATGTTAGAAGTTGCCATTCAGCTAAGCCCATGGCTGTAGGCCTATTCTCTGGTGCAACGGACAACCTTGGGACTGAAAGGAACTCCATTCCAATTACCAACAGCAACTAGCAAAGCTTCTCTCACTTTACTCACACTCTCTCCCATTTTCTACCTTAATCCCTTTCCTTCCTCCTCCCCCTCTCTCCCTCTTTCTCCTTCCCTCTGTTCCCCATCTCTCTCTCCCTCTCTCCCCATGTCCCTCTTCCTCTACCCCACTTCACTTCCCTCTCCCTGCCTCCCCCTCTCTCCATCTTTCTTTTCTTTCCATTCTTTCCTCTTGCTGTGAGTAGTAAAAATTCAAAACTATGGTTCCTCACTTCGCAGTTGAACAAAGTGGGGATTTACAACATGCGTATGATTTTGGAGCACTTTCCACTTATTGGCAGAGAATTTGACATGATTCTGGGTACAGTTCTTTTTGAACACATAAACCCTCCTCTCTCAGTGAATGGAAATCATCTTGTGTAACCACTAATAATTCTGTCCTTAACCAGGACCTAGCATTAGGCATTTTAGGATCTAAATTATGTCTTTTATGGCTGTCCATCATGTAAAATCTCAAAAAGTTAAGTCGTTCTAAGAAGATCTCATCTTTAACTGCCGCTCAAACTATTTTCTAACATAAGCAAGAAAACCAAGCCACTGGCTTAGTTGTATAGTATGCAGAAAATGAAAGCAACTTGAAGAAGCTAGACTTAAATGTTCCTTTGAGTCATGCCTATCTTATAAGCAATTTGCTTTGGTTGCCAAGGAAACTAGCTTACTTTTACATATTACTCGAAGAATTTAGACTTACCTTTGAGTTTTCTCTGGCTTACAAGCAGGGTTCGCCAACTCGGCCGAGTCCGAGACGACTCGGCCGAGTCATAACCGGAACGGCACCTGCCGTTCCGATACCGATACCCGAAACGCCGATTACACCATATCCGATTTGAATCACTCTGAATCAGCCGATATCGTCCGAATTAGCACCGTGTAGCAAGATAACGATCAATTTTTCGGATTCAACTCGGATATGTACCGGCTAACAAGTTTACATACCAACTGGGAAGCCAAAACCAAACAAAAAAAGAACACGCCGAAAGGACACACAAGGCATCGCACCACAGTTGCAGAGCCTTTTACAAAACCAAACAAAACTACAATTACAAGGGGTGGTCCACACGGTGTTGCAGCCTTTTCCCATGCTTTATTGTTTCATTTTGCAGCCACAAAGACAAGGAAAAAGTGGGGATAAAGAGAAGCATACCAGCAATTTCTGCAATTTCTTCATCGTTCTGCAATTTCTGCAATTTTTTCATCGTTCTGAAATTCTTCATTGTTCTGCAATTTCTGCAATCCATCACTAGTTTTTGAGGTTCACTCCAGAATAAAGGTGACGGCCGGCTGGACAAACAAGCCGATTGGTTCTGCAATTTCTTCATCGTCCGGCTGCGGCTCAAAACAGAGGTGACGGCAGGCTGTTGGAGGAAGACAACAATAGCGGAAAAGGGAATGCAAAAGAAAGAGTAAAGGTGACGGCCGGCTCTTCAATTTCCACCTTATCTGGCCGTGAAGGAGGTGAAAAAATTGATCAACGGAAATTGGGAAAAAAAATGAAAGGAAGAGTCAGAGGAAGAAATGGCTAAACTTGAAGGGAAGAATCCAGTGTGTGAGAACCCGTAAATTCCTCTTAATAATTTTCCTAGGGTTTATCCCCTTTAATGGCATGTTTTCTGCATTTTCTGGCTTAGGAAAAAAATTTTCCTGGTGAATATTATGAGTAATTATGTTTTTAGATGATTTTTCTAGTATTGGAGAGTTTTTGAAAAATTAAGGATATATATCGGACGTGGGACCCACTAGTGCGAAAAGTTCGGAAAAATTCGGTCAATTAGGTTAAATTTCGGATACTGGTTGAAATTTATCGGGTGTTAAGAGATAAGTAGAGGATGCGAAGTGATTGATGTGAGAGGAAAAGAAAGGGATAGGAATGCATTTAATGAAGTGACAAGTGTCACTCTTCCATTGGTTGGACTTGGTGGACAACTATTCACCTTTTGACTTTTTTTGACTAATTGATTAAATACCCCAAAAATCACCAAGAATTCACTCTTTTCCTCTCCTTGTTGGTCGGCTCTCTCTCTCTAGCAAAGGAAGGAAGAAAACTCTTCAAAAGTTGGCATCCATCTAACTCAAATCATCCCAAGCAATCCCTTAAACTTGTTTCTACTCCATAAAACCTCTTCATTTGGTGTTGTTTAGTGGTTTGGTGAAGTGTTTGGAGGAGCTAAGGTGTCCTACAACTCTCCCTCTCTTGTTTACTAGGTGAGTGGTGATTGAACTTCTTCCTACACTTAATGAAGCTTAAGTTATGCCTAGTGGGAGCTAAAGTGTTGAAATTTGTGGTTTATTTCTTGGTTTGAGATGAATTGGTGAAGTTTTTAATTTATTGATGATTTTTCTGGTTTAATTTGATCATGATGTTGTGGCTGTCCATGATGGTTGGAAATGATGTTTAATAACTCTAGCAGGTGTAAATGATTGGTAATTGCAATCAATTTTGGGTTTGGAAGAAATCTGGAAAATTAGGGTTCCTTGGTTCTTCATTCTGTCCGGAATTTTAGGTCATAGATAGAGGCCGAATTGGCCTTAGCTCAAAACATGAAAGTTGTAGGGAATAATATTTTAGAGGTGCCTACAAAATTTCAAATCAATCGGAGTAGTGTGAAATGAGATAAGTCGAAATTACTATTGCTGTTCTGGTTTTACCCGAAATTGAGATTTGCGACTGTAATTGGGTGTTTTGGTCTGAATTGCTTCCGAATTGGTTGTTGAGGCCTTCTGATGAAATTTATCCCTGTTTCTTAGCTTTCAGCTGGTTTTGGAATTTCTGAATTTGGACTTGTAGAGCCTGAGTTATGATGTTTCCGCTAGAATGCGTTTTGGTGAATCTGTTTTACGTTTTTGATGTGGTATCTTGCATTTTTGACCTATTTGCACTCAAAACTGGGTTGAGTGACCTTCTGTGATGTTGTAGCCCTGTCTTTTAGCTTCGAAATCATGGGTCTTACACCTTCATCCGATAATCATAGGGCATTTGGTACCGTTACCGTAAAAAAAGAAGTCAAAAACTGTTTTTTCAGGGCCAAAGCTAATTGCAATTCCGAATTTTCTGGTTTTCTCTAATGATTGTATATGCTTATGGAACCCTATTGGGATCATATTTGGCATTGATTTATGATTAGTTATCGAGTCTCATTGTACTTTTTTGTATGTTTTAAGGCTTACTTTTATTCCGGTCATTTCCTAGTTAACTTTTACTTTGAGCCTAGTGAATGGCTTTTGGAAATGAGGTGAATTTTGTGTGAGATGTTGGGACTGATTCGAGGAAATAATGAAGCCTTAATGGCTGGAAAAGTAAGAAATTTAGGGGAAGTGCTGCCCGATTTTCTAGGCCGTTTGGTTCTTTTAAGTTGGATTTGCCTTTTGGCAGAAATAAAAGGGCTTTTGGGTTGTTGAACCTAGGTCTTTATGCTATCTTTTTGTTCCCAAAAATCATGTTTTGTACCCTTGCATTAGTAATTATTTGGCGAGACATACGACTAGTAGTCGAGCCTCATGTGCATTTTGTTTACTCGATTATGGATGTAAAACCTTCAATTGGTTTATTTTGGTTATTTTAGGATTTCTTGGCGATTAAGGCCAATCTGAAGTGAAACTTTTCGAAATTGAGCCTGTGAGTGTACCACTCCCCTCCATTGCTGTTTAACTTGATTTCTGCTCTGCAATCTGTTTATTTGTTTGAGACGAGGGTGTACTTTATCACACTCGTTCTCTTGTCTGTTCATATGCCAATTTACTATGCAAAATTAGAATCTGTTATCTGTGTCTGCATCTGTTCAGATTTCTATGACCTATGAGCTCAGTCCTGTGGCTAAGTTATTCGAGTCGGGCCGCCAAGGGTCTGGACGATTAGATAACGAATCACGGTAGTCTGTTCGGGAATTTTGGGTATTGAGACCCTTGATTCCGGGTATACTCGAGTATTACCATTTTGTTCGTTTGAGGTGAGCGGGCCCGGTAAAGGGGTGTTTGGTGGACGGAATTCGGTGCGAAGTGGGTCTACGGACGCGTTGGTTCTATATACGTTGACGGAGAGTCAACCGGTTTGGATCAAGTACTGCGCTGGAAATTTGGCTCCTGAGAGCCACCTGTATCCTTCCTATGTGAATCATTAGTTACTTTACTTTACATCTGGCATGTGTATCTGATTTGTTAAATGTGAAATGCCATGATTTTTCTGCTATATGTTTGGTACCTCATTGAGCGCAAGCTCACCCCTTTCTGTTTCTTTTGTTTTCCTTACAGGAAAATAAATACTTTTGGACTGGATTTGACAAATGGCTGCCAAATTGAGCTAGTTGAACATATCTTTTGTATAGCTCATGTATTAAAATCTTAAATGTACTTTTGGGAACTGTTTTCCTTTTGATTTGGCAAACCAGACATGTCTCCACTTTTGAATACTTTTGTATGCCACTTTGGCTTATAAATGCTAAGTTTCAAGATGGGAATGTTTGCTTGTTATTTGCTTGGTTTCTGACGGGTCGGTTACTATTCATAGCCGACTTCGATTTTATTTTATTTATTTATTTTTTTTACCCGCGTTGGTAAGTTTCGGGATGTATTAGCTCGTTCTATACCGAACCGTTAGTCCTGGCGAGAGCTGGGCAGGCGACCCGCCGAACCCTCTGGTTCGCCTTAGGGGGAGGTGGGGCCGTCACAGGTGGTATCAGAGCCACTTCGCGTGGTCTCTGCGCGGAGTGAGCTTGGGCCAGTGGTGTTATGGTCTTGATTTCCTGAATATGTCTAAGTGCTCGTTTGAGCGTAAGTTATGAACTGGGCATGTTATAAGTTTAAAAATTATTTTCATGAAATTTGAGGAAAATAGATATGTATGTCGGGTAGGAATCTTTAATAAGGATGGTTTACTCTTGGGACCGGCCGGCTCGAGCTGTGAATTATCTTAGATAGGATTCTTGCGCCCTGATACGAAAGATATGAGGGCCTAGGTTAGAAAGGATTTGGTGAACTAGAAAGGCCATTCCTCGGTGGATCGTTTATGTTTATGTTTATGGATCGAAAGTGTCCTCTCGGGTGTACTCCTTAGAACAACATCAAGTCTTTGACCCATTAGAGGACGTGGAAGGTAATTGTGAGAACCCTAACTTCCCTCAATTTTCTTGGCCTTTTGCTTATTTTCTTTTCTCCATTTTTAGTGAAAATTTGTTAACCCTTTTGGTTAAACAATGGAAGGTTCATTGTTATGTGCATTTGTGTGTGAGATATGTGTATGTGTATGTGTTAGAAGTACAGTTGAACGCGACAATCGAATTCGGAAAAAGAAGAGAAAATTTTGGAAAAATGAGGTGGCCAAATCCGGCCGGAAATCCGGCCAGTTTCTGGCCGGATAGCTGGCCGGATTGCCCTGCAGTTTTGAAAAAAAATTTGTTTAGCCTCTGCCTCATATCCGGCCAAGAATCCGGCCGGAAATCCGGCCAGATTCTGGCCGGATTGTGACGTGTCACAGCCGGTCAGAGGCTTTGACCGGCTGTTTCTTTCATTCTTATCCCACCTTTTTGGTCCAAAATATCTCATTTCTTCCCTGTCCAGCCGTGAGCTTTGAGAGCAAAGAGAGAAAAACTCTTCAATCTTCATCTTTGATTTTTGCTTCAATCTTGAAACTTCACCAATAGATTTTTAATTCCCTCCATACAAGTGAGCTTCTTGGAAGGTTAAAGCTTTGGGTGGAGTGATTTTGAAAGGGAAGCTTTGAATTTCTAGTCTTCTTGAGTTGTGAGGTAAGATGATTAAGAAGGTTCTCTCTTGCATTGATAATGGTTAAATTGTGAATTGTAAGAGTTGAAAATGTCATTTTGTGAGTTATATCTTGATTTGGGTTGATTTATGGTGAAGCTTTATATTTATTTATGATTTTTCTATTTGCATTTGAAGTTGTCTTTGTGGCCATGTAAGATGAAGGGGAATGTTATAGAATGAGGCTAGTTAATGTAAATGAAGGTTAATAGCAAGAAATTTTTGTTTAGAAGGAAATTTGGAAAAGTGAGGGTGTCACACCCTTCAATTCTGTCCGGCCCTATTCACCATAGTTAGAGGCCGAATTAGCTTTGGCTTAAAACATAAAGGTTGTAGGTAATAACATTTTAGGATTTCTACAAAATTTCGGGTCAATCGGAGTAGTGTAGAGTGAGAAAAGTCAAAAATACCCGTGCTGCCCTAGTTTCATCCGAACTTGGGACTTGCTTCTGTAATTAGCTAATTTGGCTAGGAATACTTCTGAACTGGTTGTTGAGGTCTTCTGAAGAAATGTAGCCTGATGTCCTAGCTGTCTTTTGGCTTTGGAATCAATGGATTTGGACCTAGGTAGACTGAATTGTGGCTCATTAACCAGAACGTGGTTGGTCCCCCTGCTCTTACGATTCTGAACTAGTGTCTTGTATTTTTGACCTAGTTGCACTACAAACTGGACTGAGTGACCTTCTACATTGTTGTAGCCCTATCTCTTAGCTTCGAGACGGTGGGTCTTACACCCTAATCCAAAAATCGGAGTGCCTTTAGTGCCATTTCCGCAAAATGTTGTCAATCACTGTTTTATCTGAAAATGTTTCTAGCTTGCTTTTCGTAGTTATTGTTGTGTTTATATGATTTTAAGCCTAGTGAACGGCTTTTGGACATGAGATTATTCTATATGACATGTTGGGACTAATTTGAGAAAAATAATGAAGCCATTAATGGCTGGAAAAATAGGTAAACACAAGGGACATGCCGTCCGTTTATTTTCTTGTAAAATGAATAAGTTAAAGTGGTTTTTTTGAAATGTATTTTGTATCATATTGAACGTATTTCCTTGGAAGTGTCTTCGGGTTTTTGAATAAGGGTTCGAAGACTACATTTCTATTCGAACTCGTATATTGTCTTTTGGCAAGTAATGTGACCGTTTTATCTTTTGAAAACATGATACCTTTTTCGTTTCAAACTTCAAATATTCCTTAAGCCTTTCCAACCTATAAAGGTAGGAGTTCGGGTTATATCGGCCATAAGTGCATTGTTTCTAAGCAAGGTTTTAAGTGTGGAAGTTAAGGTATTTTGACCTCTTTTTCGCATGATTTTCATCAAGGCTTCGGTCATTTCTTGGCCACTTGAAGATATATGCTTTTGAATCACATACGCAATTCCGAAAGAATGTTTTCTTAGCTCTATTGGAATTTCGAATTGTTTGGAGTGAGTGTTTCCTCTTAGAGATTTTATAACCTTCTTGGTTTGGGTTGCATTAGGGTTATTCTTGTCTACGAATCCAAGTGCCCTCTTTACACTTTGAGGGTCTTTTATATGTTTACTCGCGAGTAGTCGGGTATTTGTTGTTTTCATCTAAATCATGTTAGATGGATTGTAATGTGGTCTTTATGTCATTTTAGGTTTTCTTGGTGATTGAGAAGTGGGCGTTGTTTTGCGTGTCTGGGTGAGTGTTCCTTATTTGTTATGTTTCCTGATTTTATGGCTTGTTTGAATGATTGATAACGTGTTAAACGCTTTCAATGACTGCTAAAATGATTTTCGAGGCGAGTGTGTACTTTACCGCACTTAGCCTAAATGATTGTGAAATTTTAATGATTGAGCGATTGAAATGTTAATTGTGCATGAATGTAGGCCTTCGGGCTGAACTGGCCATAGCCCCTTGTTACCGGTCGTCTCGAGCCAGTCGGACTCGGTCGAGCGATTAGGAACTTGGGTGAACGATCCGGTATACTCGAGTATTACCCTGTAGGTTGGTGGAGCCTGGCCAAAAGCCAGGGACGGGGTGAATGAAATGAATGAATGAATGAACGAGGGGTTTTACTTATACAAAATGCATTTTCAAATGATTGAAGGAAGGAGAATGGAAGGAGAATGAATGAATGAATGAATGAACGATTGGCTCCTTGTGAGCCCGTATCCTTTTAATGAATGTGTTTATCGCTTTATTGTACTTGTATCGTGAATTGTTGTTTACATGCATTTGTTTCTCTTGTTGCCTATGTGTACGGAACCTCACTGAGCTTTCCAGCTCATCCCTTTAGTTTTTGTTTTCCTTAGCAGGGGAAGACGTGCGAGGACGGAAGCTACGAATAGATTAGCCGTTGTAGTACTTTGGTTTCTTTTGTAAAGGTTCTCGCCCTAGTGCTTGGCACGGGCTGGTTGTATGGTGAATTGAGAACCTATATTTTGTCAGTTGTACTTCCATTGAGACAGTAATGTATATAAGTTCACGTTTAAGTTTGGAATTATTGTTATTCCGATTGTTTTGTGGATTTTCTTATCTTTTCTTATAGTGACTGACTGAGTCTCGGGGAGAGTTGGGCAGGCGGTCAGCCGATACCCTGGGGTACGCCCTAGGGAGAAGTGGGGCCGTTACAGTAATAATTTATTGAACCTGACCAGTGAAGGGGTACAGATCTGTTAGCTAAGTATAATGCTCAATTGAATCCCGGAGTAGTCAATGATAAGGAATGACGGGTATTTTACATACGTGCAAGCTAAAAAATACCGAATTACACCCGTTCACTGCAAGTATACAGATCAACTAGTAGTTTAGGGTATATATCGGGTCGATCCCACGAGGAAGAGTGAACAATTACCGGTACTACTAAAGCTTCTCTATTATTTAGACTATCAATGAATTATAACAAATTTAACCTACTGAAATTATACAAAATAACAAATAAAAAACAAATAAATGCTCCTTAGGTTGTGGTATCCCTAACTACTCATGCAAGTGCTATATTTAGATCATTGAGTACTACATCTAAGCTAATTATGGTGTAATTTCCTTAAACATGTGAAACCTACTTTCGTAGTGAATCAACTATACTCATAACTAATCCATACCTATTTTCATGGTTATGAAATTAGCTACAAGTTCATTTCTTCAATGAAATTACATGAAATGAATCACTAAAAACCACATAAGTGCACCTCTACTTCCGTGAGTGTACTCCCTATGTTTAGCACTTCTTGAACTAGTGTTAAATCTCAATTTTCATTGTAGAAACAACACCTTAGATAATCACAATCAATGGTACCAGATTAATCATGATTTCAAGAGCCAAAGTGCTAAATAACTTGCTCAAATACTAGCAATCAAATAGCCAAATAATAAACACTAACAATCATAGAAAGTTCAACCAAACCCAAGGTATAAACTTTAAAAACACATATTACACACAAAATCCAGAACTTGTATATTAACTAAACTTGGAATCAAATACAAAAGATAAAGAGTTTTGAAGGAATACAACCCTTGTCACATGAGCTTTCTTCCTTGCCTTCTTCATCCTCCATCTTCATCCTAATCTAGATAATAAACAAGAATGGAAAAGCTACACTACTCTATACTAAGCTAAACTAATACTAGGAAGATGAAAGAGCTACATTTCTGCAGACTCCAAGCTTCTCCCGTATGTCTCTCTATCTCTTACTCTATCATCCCCTCTTCTCTGCTATCTACTCCCCTCCTTCTTGCAATGAACTTGGCTCTTTTATGATGAAAGGTGGTCAAGAAATGAGGATTACATCTCCCTTTTACAGCTGGGAATGTTTCTCACATGTATAGCATCCCATGTGAGTTGGTGGAGGTGAAATTGAGTTTTCCGCGTAAAAAGCAGACTTCTCTGACCACAATCCGGCCAGGAATCCGGCCACAAATCCGGCCAAATTCCGGCCGGATTGCTACAGTAAATCTGGGCTGCTACAGTGATCCGAGCTGCTACAGTACCTCGGATCCACTAACCCAGAAACAGCCGAGGGTTCGGATGAATAGTGGATCCGAGTGTGGATCACTTGCTCTGTTTTTTGCCCAACTTCAACCGAACCTTTCGTGATGATAAAAGCTGATTTAGCTCTTGACCAAAACATGAAACTTGTAGCTCTTTGAGTTAGCTTTCCAATGCATCAAGAATCACCTCATTTAGATCTGTGTAGGCTGAGAAATGACCAAAATACCCTTGCCTGTTCATTGCCCTGTTTCAGCTTCGACCAACAGAAATTAGCTAATGTATTTCGGCTTTTTGATTTTGAAAACCTTCAAACTGGATTTAGATGTCTTCACCAAAGTTGTAGATCTTTCTCTTATCTTCAAATTGGTTCAAGAATCATCTCAATCCGATCATTGTAGCTCAAGTTATAGCCGAAATACGAAAATGTGTCAAAACTGTCAAAATACACAAAATCCCACTAAAAAATGATAAAAACCTCATTTAATCACTTAAAAGCATTTTTCACCAATTATAGCCAAAATGATTCATATTCTTCCAATAATATAACCAAAGTGACTAAAAATAGTATAAAATATCATACAATTATTACGTAAATTAGTCACTTATCAAACTCCCCCACACTTAAATCATTGCTTGTCCTCAAGCAATTCACACATAATCAAATGCAATGATTCAAGAGGTGAAACAATATATGCACTCTGTCCAATTTAATTCCTCAAGACTTGAAAAATAATCATTGTACAATTATTCAATTTACACTAAATACTCATAATATCAAGTAAAGGAAAGATAATTATACCCTAAATTCAACAAGTTAAACTTAATCTCTTACCCTAACTTAATTTTACAAATAAGCAAATCACATAGTCAATTTATAGCTTTCCTCCTCCTTATAATCATCTTTTTCTCAAAATTCTATAACTAAGAGGGATTTATTCACACAAATTTTACTTAAATAGTGAGAATGCCTTTTTACCCGAAAATCGACACTTTTAAGTGAAGATCCCCGGTTACTCAACATTTCACTTATTCAAGTTGCTAATGCATACTCTTAATTCAAGTACCTTTTTACGCGAATGTCGACATTTGTAGATGCCAACCCCCGGTTACTCGGTACGAGAATCATTGGAGTAGAACAATTTTTATTTACTTTCTTTTCTTTTCTCTTTTTTTTTCTTCTTTTTTTTTCTACTTTTTTTTTCTTTTTCAGAAATAAAGGACAATAAATAGATATTCCCTCTTAGAAAATATATAAGAATAATCAAAGGAGGAATATAACCTTTATCGACTATATCAATCACTTACTTGCAAAATTAAGTAAAGAGAAGAAATCTCATTAAACATGTAAAATTATAGGCATAATTTTCCTCACTTTACCGAATATACTTTCTAAAATGTAAAAATTCTAATTGCATAATACTATTTCCAAGTTAAATGAGGACTAAACCTTCCAAAATACATATAACATTTCAACAATTGAAAGAATTAAACACTTAAGGTTGGAACAAATTGGCCCTTTTTGAATGAAAATGCAAGAATTTGAAGAACTTTTGGGCCATAGTGAAATATTGGAAAAGTTTTAGAAAAAATTTTGACGGAGTTTCCCCATATAAATGGATGAAAACTTCCTGCCAACAAACCCAATTTCAAGCAAATTATCCACATGGCAAATAATTCAAACATAATTCCAACATTTCTAAGCATTTAAATCACCAAAATATCATCACATGGCAAGTAAATGCAAGTTCAATACTTTCCTCCCCCACACTTAAACTTCACATTGTCCTCAATATGAGAAAAGGAAAATAAATGAAGAGTAAAAGAAAATACTGCTCAATTGAACTTGCGTAATCCGAATCCATGTCCAAGTGATGAATTTCCAACCATATTTGAGAAAGAATGGAGAGTTCACTTGTTGCACCCTGAAAAAGACAAAATAAAAACAAATAAATTTCTTAAAAATAAAAGGTTGCAATCAACAAAAAGAAAACATGCAAGTCAAGGAAAAAGGAAAGATGATCAACCATGTGGAACCATACAATGTTCAAGGGATAAAAACATGAAATGAGCTAATCCTTGCTAATCAAATATATGCATTAGTATCCAAAGCAAAGGGAAGCTAATTTCACACAAAAAATCCACAATCATGAACAAAATAAGTTCCATTTATACATTTTGTCATCAATGATCAAATCCCCGCAAGTACAAAAGTAATCTCAAAATGGAGGCAAATACACCGAACCAAAATATAAATGACCTTCGTGAGAATTCATGAAATACTAAAAACTATTGAACCACAAAAATTGTAAGTGCATTTATGAATTTCATCAATTAAGGTCATCTTCAATTCACCTCTTCTTTTAGAATTATCTAAGAATTCACGAAATCATTCAATCAAGCACCTTTTCATTCATTAGATAATCTAAATTACTCACATAAATATAAAAAAACTCCCACTAAGCTAATTAAAATGCTACATTTGGCTACTTAATATGCAACTTTGTCCCCAAGCCAAATTAAGTATAAAACTAGCAAGAATTCACCAAATAAGTACAATAAATGCAAATCACAAAATATAGTTATCACTAACAATCACCAATAGCATCAATAAGCTCAAATAAATGCACCTAACTTCACATATTAAAAATTACCTAAAAATAGAAAATATTCATTCATGGCAAAATTCAAATAACAAAGTTAGGTGAAGAATTGTTACCTCAAGGTGGTTTGGTGATGTTTAGAGATGAATATGATGTGAAAACCCCCAAGAAACTTACTCCAATTTAACCTCAATTGAGTGATTTCAAGAAGGTAGAACCCTAACTAATGGTAAGCTTGAAACCACTTTAGAGTTGTTTTTGAAAGAATATGAACTATGAAATTCACTCTAGAGGATGGGAGAAAGTGATTTGGTGAAGGTTATTTGAAGACTAAATGGTGAAAAGTGGTGTTTTACTGAGTGGTGTGTGTTTGAGGTGTTAGTGTGTGAGTTGGGTTGAAGAAGAAGGGAGAAAAATTGTGAGGAATCCGTGAAACGGATTCATCTTACGCTGGTTACTGTTCACAATCCGGCCAGAAATTGGAGGGATTCGTGGAGGGATTGCTGGAGGGATTCTGGGCAGAAATTTTTTTTTTTTTTTTTTTTTTACTGTTGCATATCCGGCCGGATTATTGGCCGGATTTGCTACAGTGGTTTTTTTTTTTACAATCCGGCCAGTTTTTGGCCGGATTTCAGGCCGGATATTCGGCCGGATTCTGTCCAGAATGCTCGAAAAAATTTTCTTTTCTCCCCTGACTATCCGGCCTTCAATCCGGCCAACATTTGGCCGGATTTATGGCCGGATTTGCTGCAGAAAAAGCTGTTTTCTGCAGTTTTTCCTCCAAATTTGCTTGGCCAACCTTCCACATTCAACCTACTTCATGTTCTTTGAATAAAATTCAAATTTAACATAATCATGCATGAATATAACTTAAACATGAAACACTTTAAATGCATGAAATGCAGCAATTGAACATGAAAACTCCCTTTTTGCCTTAATATAAACACCTTTGCAATTGAGATCATTTGCATGAACTCTTGTCATTGCCACCTACAAAACACACAAAAACATTAATCGAACAACTAAAACTTACTAAAAACAAGCCAACATGAAGAAAAGTGGAGTTGAAAAGTGATCCAAGCCTTCGTTTTTAAAAGGATCCGAGGTCGTTTTTGAAAGGATCCGAGGTCGGATCATGATAAGTGAGCTCGGATCAAGAAGCTCGAATTTTTTCTGATTGCAGAAGTGGATCCGAGGCCTTGGATCCATATGGATCCGAGCTCGGATCAAGAAGCTCGAAGTTTTTCTCTGATTGCAGAAGTGGATCCGAGGCCTTGGATCCATATGGATCCGAGGCCTTGGATCCATTGAATCTGCACTTATTGCAGAATTTTTGCAATTTTCAGTTTGACCTCAATTCTTCAAAATACACCCTAGATCATTTCTATGTCAAAATAAACCATTCACGCACATGTAAAATGATCTAAACATGCATTCTAAACCTCTTTAATGCATCAAAATTCATAATTACTGAATTTGAGGTATTGAGATCTTTGATCAAACTTCGCCTTTTTCACCTCATTTGGTCACTTTTCCAAAACCTACAAATGAAAAACAACAAAATTACTCAAACTTATACTTTAAACATAAAATCACTCCAAAGTAAAATGAACTTAAACAAACATTGGGTTGCCTCCCAATAAGCGCTTCTTTAAAGTCAATAGCTTGACTATTTCTCCTCATTTTTTCAAGGAGGCTTTGTTAGCGAATAATCCACCATTTGTGGTCGTGGTGGATCATTAAATGGTGACTTTATAGCAAAAGCCACAAGATCTAATGATGTGAGAAATGGAAGTGACTTACCTATCCCAAGTGTTTCATAGATATTACCTTGAATATACACCACTTGAGAACTTACCAAAGGGAATGCCATGAGAGTATCTTGAGCAGGCATATCTTTAAAACCTGTACTTTTTATACACTCCTCAAGAGGGGTGAAAATTGAGCCATTAAAACTCACCTCTTGAGGTTCAAAGTTAGTTCCAAAGATATTATTATGTGAAATGGATATTTGCTCATTAAAACACTCTTGAGATTCATCATTTTCATCAAAATGCAACCCATTTTCACATACAACATTCCCACCATTCATGCTAGGATCATTTTGCACATTATTAGAGGAAATAACTTCACACAATGCACTCAATTGCTCATGTATTCGACCAAAGTGAGAAGCTAATTCATCTATTTTTTCCTCAATCCTATCAAAACGATCGGAAGTTGCATTTGCTAGCTTTTCTAATGCTAAATCAAATTGATTAGAAAAATTTTCTACAGCTAGCTCCCAAGATGCATTAGAATCATTAGCTAATGGTTCACTTTCTAACTCCCAAGGCAGAGGTGCATTAGCTAACTTCTCTATTGCCAACTCCCAAGATGGTTTTGATTCATATTGGACACTTTCAGGTTGGTGATCATAAAAATATGAATTATCACTATAAGTACATTGATTATTCCAACCATAAGCAGGAAAATTGCTCCAATTAGCACTATATCGATCAAAACAGGGATTGTAATGCTCTAATTCATCATAATAATCCACATTTTGTACTTGCATACATGTATTAGTAGCATGATAACCTCCACACAAGTCACAAATCACATGATAAGAATTAAAAGCATTAACATTCCTCCCTTGCTCAATTTCATGCATAATTGTGTCCATTTGAACTTGTAACATGATTACATCAACTTTTTCCTTTAAACACTTCAAACCATCTTCAAAAGACATACATTCAGTAAATTCTTGGTTACCTCTGTTGAAGGAGCTTTGCACTTGGTAACCATCCATTGCCAATCTTCCACTTCTCAAGCTTTGTCCTCCAAATTGACCTACCCTTCTCATTACCTAAAATTGCTTTTAAACAACCTCAAGAGCAAAATTAGTAAGAAAAATAGGTGATAAAACACATGCACATATAAAACACAGAAAATAACATTCACAGTATAACTAATAATATGTCTAAACTAATAAAGTTGCTCTTCACACTGATATTGCCAAATCTTCCCCGGCAACGGCGCCAAAAACTTGACGGGTATTTTACATACGTGCAAGCTAAAAAATACCGAATTACACCCGTTCACTGCAAGTATACAGATCAACTAGTAGTTTAGGGTATATATCGGGTCGATCCCACGAGAAAAAGTGAACAATTACCGGTACTACTAAAGCTTCTCTATTATTTAGACTATCAATGAATTATAACAAATTTAACCTACTGAAATTATACAAAATAACAAATAAAAAACAAATAAATGCTCCTTAGGTTGTGGTATCCCTAACTACTCATGCAAGTGCTATATTTAGATCATTGAGTACTACATCTAAGCTAATTATGGTGTAATTTCCTTAAACATGTGAAACCTACTTTCGTAGTGAATCAACTATACTCATAACTAATCCATACCTATTTTCATGGTTATGAAATTAGCTACAAGTTCATTTCTTCAATGAAATTACATGAAATGAATCACTAAAAACCACATAAGTGCATCTCTACTTCCGTGAGTGTACTCCCTATGTTTAGCACTTCTTGAACTAGTGTTAAATCTCAATTTTCATTGCAGAAACAACACCTTAGATAATC
The DNA here is from genome assembly GCF_036785885.1 of Coffea arabica. Classification (NCBI taxonomy): domain Eukaryota; kingdom Viridiplantae; phylum Streptophyta; class Magnoliopsida; order Gentianales; family Rubiaceae; genus Coffea; species Coffea arabica. Next base: position 45,841,720 of record NC_092316.1, on the reverse strand, counting down.
ACAATCAATGGTACCAGATTAATCATGATTTCAAGAGCCAAAGTGCTAAATAACTTGCTCAAATACTAGCAGTCAAATAACCAAATAATAAACACTAACAATTATAGAAAGTTCAACCAAACCCAAGGTATAAACTTTAGAAGCACATAATGAACACAAAATCCAGAACTTGTATATTAACTAAACTTGGAATCAAATACAAAAGATAAAGAGTTTTGAAGGAATACAACCCTTGTCACATGAGCTTTCTTCCTTGCCTTCTTCATCCTCCATCTTCATCCTAATCTAGATAATAAACAAGAATGGAAAAGCTACACTACTCTATACTAAGCTAAACTAATACTAGGAAGATGAAAGAGCTACATTTTTGCAGACTCCAAGCTTCTCCCGTATGTCTCTCTATCTCTTACTCTATCATCCCCTCTTCTCTGCTATCTATTCCCCTCCTTCTTGCAATGAATTTGGCTCTTTTATGATGAAAGGTGGTCAAGAAATGAGGATTACATCTCCCTTTTACAGCTGGGAATGTTTCTCACATGTATAGCATCCCATGTGAGTTGGTGGAGGTGAAATTGAGTTTTCCGCGTAAAAAGCAGACTTCTCTGACCACAATCCGGCCAGGAATCCGGCCACAAATCCGGCCAAATTCCGGCCGGATTGCTACAGTAAATCTGGGCTGCTACAGTGATCCGAGCTGCTACAGTACCTCGGATCCACTAACCCAGAAACAGCCGAGGGTTCGGATGAATAGTGGATCCGAGTGTGGATCACTTGCTCTGTTTTTGGCCCAACTTCAACCGAACTTTTCTTGATAATAAAAGCTGATTTAGCTCTTGACCAAAACATGAAACTTGTAGCTCTTTGAGTTAGATTTCCAATGCATCAAGAATCACCTCATTTGGATCTGTGTAGGCTGAGAAATGACCAAAATACCCTTGCCTGCTCATTGCCCTGTTTCAGCTTCGACCAACAGAAATTAGCTAATGTAATTCGGCTTTTTGATTTTGAAAACCTTCAAACTGGATTTAGATGTCTTCACCAAAGTTGTAGATCTATCTCTTATCCTCAAATTGGTTCAAGAATCATCTCAATCCGATCATTGTAGCTTAAGTTATAGCCGAAATACGAAAATGTGTCAAAACTGTCAAAATACACAAAATCCCACTAAAAAATGATAAAAACCTCATTTAATCACTTAAAAGCATTTTTCACCAATTATAGCCAAAATGATTCATATTCTTCCAATAATATAACCAAAGTGACTAAAAATAATATAAAATATCATACAATTATTACGTAAATTAGTCACTTATCAAGGAATTTCGAGGACGAAATTCTTTTAAGGGGGAGAGAGTGTGAGAACCCATAAATTCCTCTTAATAATTTTCCTAGGGTTTATCCCCTTTAATGGCATGTTTTCTGCATTTTCTGGCTTAGGAAAAAAATTTTCCTGGTGAATATTATGAGTAATTATGTTTTTAGATGATTTTTCTAGTATTGGAGAGTTTTTGAAAAATTAAGGATATATATCGGACGTGGAACCCACTAGTGCGAAAAGTTCGGAAAAATTCGGCCAATTAGGTTAAATTTCGGATACTGGTTGAAATTTATCGGGTGTTAAGAGATAAGTAGAGGATGCGAAGTGATTGATGTGAGAGGAAAAGAAAGGGATAGGAATGCATTTAATGAAGTGACAAGTGTCACTCTTCCATTGGTTGGACTTGGTGGACAACTATTCACCTTTTGACTTTTTTTGACTAATTGATTAAATACCCCAAAAATCACCAAAAATTCACTCTTTTCCTCTCCTTGTTGGTCGGCTCTCTCTCTCTAGCAAAGGAAGGAAGAAAACTCTTCAAAGGTTGGCATCCATCTAGCTCAAATCATCCCAAGCAATCCCTTAAACTTGTTTCTACTCCATAAAACCTCTTCATTTGGTGTTGTTTAGTGGTTTGGTGAAGTGTTTGGAGGAGCTAAGGTGTCCTAAAACTCTCCCTCTCTTGTTCACTAGGTGAGTGGTGATTGAACTTCTTCCTACACTTAATGAAGCTTAAGTTATGCCTAGTGGGAGCTAAAGTGCTGAAATTTGTGGTTTATTTCTTGGTTTGAGATGAATTGGTGAAGTTTTTAATTTATTGATGATTTTTCTGGTTTAATTTGATCATGATGTTGTGGCTGTTCATGATGGTTGGAAATGATGTTTAATAACTCTAGTAGGTGTAAATGATTGGTAATTGCAACCAATTTTGGGTTTGGAAGAAATCTGGAAAATTAGGGTTCCTTGGTTCTTCATTCTGTCCGAAATTTTAGGTCATAGATAGAGGCTGAATTGGCCTTAGCTCAAAACATGAAAGTTGTAGGGAATAACATTTTAGAGGTGCTTACAAAAGTTCAAGTCAATCGGATTAGTGTGGAATGAGATAAGTCGAAATTACTATTGCTGTTCTGGTTTTACCCGAAATTGAGATTTGCGACTGTAATTGGGTGTTTTGGTCTGAATTGATTCCGAATTGGTTGTTGAGGCCTTCTGATGAAATTTATCCCTGTTTCTTAGATTTCAGTTGGTTTTGGAATTTCTGGATTTGGACTTGTAGAGCCTGAGTTATGATGTTTCCGCTAGAATGCGTTTTGGTGAATCTGTTTTACGTTTTTGATGTGGTATCTTGCATTTTTGACCTATTTGCACTCAAAACTGGGTTGAGTGACCTTCTGTGATGTTGTAGCCCTATCTTTTAGCTTCGAAATCATGGGTCTTACACCTTCATCCGATAATCATAGGGCATTTGGTACCGTTACCGTAAAAAAAGAAGTCAAAAACTGTTTTTTCAGGGCCAAAGCTAATTGCAATTCCGAATTTTCTGGTTTTCTCTAATGATTGTATATGCTTATGGAACCCTATTGGGGTCATATTTGGCATTGATTTATGATTAGTTATCGAGTCTCATTGTACTTTTTTGTATGTTTTAAGGCTTACTTTTATTCCGGTCATTTCCTAGTTAACTTTTACTTTGAGCCTAGTGAATGGCTTTTGGAAATGAGGTGAATTTTGTGTGAGATGTTGGACTGATTCGAGGAAATAATGAAGCCTTAATGGCTGGAAAAGTAAGAAATTTAGGGGAAGTGCTGCCCGATTTTCTAGGCCGTTTGGTTCTTTTAAGTTGGATTTGCCTTTTGGCAGAAATAAAAGGGCTTTTGGGTTGTTGAACCTAGGTCTTTATGCTATCTTTTTGTTCCCAAAAATCATGTTTTGTACCCTTGCATTAGTAATTATTTGGCGAGGCATACGACTAGTAGTCGAGCCTCATGTGCATTTTGTTTACTCGATTATGGATGTGAAACCTTCAATTGGTTTATTTTGGTTATTTTAGGATTTCTTGGCGATTAAGGCCAATCTGAAGTGAAACTTTTCGAAATTGAGCCTGTGAGTGTACCACTCCCCTCCATTGCTGTTTAACTTGATTTCTGCTCTGCAATCTGTTTATTTGTTTGAGACGAGTGTGTACTTTATCACACTCGTTCTCTTGTCTGTTCATATGCCAATTTACTATGCAAAATTAGAATCTGTTATCTGTGTCTGCATCTGTTCGGATTTCTATGACCTATGAGCTCAGTCCTGTGGCTAAGTTATTCGAGTCGGGCCGGCAAGGGTCTGGACGATTAGATAACGAACCACGGTAGTCTGTTCGGAAATTTTGGGTATTGAGACCCTTGATTCCGGGTATACTCGAGTATTACCATTTTGTTCGTTTGAGGTGAGCGGGCCCGGTAAAGGGGTGTTTGGTGGACGGAATTCGGTGCGAAGTGGGTCTACGGACGCGTTGGTTCTATATGACGGAGAGTCAACCGGTTTGGATCAAGTACTGCGCTGGAAATTTGGCTCCTGAGAGCCACCTGTATCCTTCCTATGTGAATCATTAGTTACTTTACTTTACATCTGGCATGTGTATCTGATTTGTTAAATGTGAAATGTCATGATTTTTCTGCTATATGTTTGGTACCTCATTGAGCGCAAACTCACCCCTTTCTGTTCCTTTTGTTTTCCTTACAGGAAAATAAATACTTTTGGACTGGATTTGACAAATGGCTGCCAAATTGAGCTAGTTGAACATATCTTTTGTATAGCTCATGTATTAAAATCTTAAATGTACTTTTGGGAACTGTTTTCCTTTTGATTTGGCAAACCAGACATGTATCCACTTTTGAATACTTTTGTATGCCACTTTGGCTTATAAATGCTAAGTTTCAAGATGGGAATGTTTGCTTGTTATTTGGTTGGATTCTGACGGGTCGGTTACTATTCATAGCCGACTTCGATTTTTTTATTTTTTTATTTTTTTTTACCCGCGTTGGTAAGTTTCGGGATGTATTAGCTCATTCTATACCAAACCGTTAGTCCTGGCGAGAGTTGGGCAGGCGACCCGCCGAATCCTCTGGTTTGCCTTAGGGGGAGGTGGGGCCGTCACACAGTGACTTGCGGCTGCACTAAACAAACCGAAGGGAAGAATCCGCAAGTGCATTAAACAAACTGAAGGACTTGCGGCTGCACTAAACAGAAGATGGGCTTTTGTACCGAAGCCAGCCATAGGGAAAAAAATTGAAGGAAAAATTAGAAGCATGTAAAGTCCAGCTTTGGCCCAAGTAATTAAGAGATTAGACTCCTAATCTTAAACCCAAGCATCAGTCAACAGGTCCGCATCTTCTTTCAAAATAACTTATCAATTTTAATTTTTTTTAATTTAGCATTCAGATATGATATTTAGGTATTTGTAAATTTAAGTAATGCTTTTTGACATTTTTTACATATTATTAAGTATATGATTAATTTGTATTAGTAGTCTCTTATCTAAATTTTAGTTAGAAAATATGTAGTGATTATTTGGATACATTTTAATGATCATAAATGTAATTTATTTATTTTCATGTATCTCAATTATGTTGGTTAAAATGATTTTAGGCAAATTAATTAGAAAAAGTAAAAAAAAAAAAAAAAGAGTTGGTTGCAGTTAGTTAAACAAAAAATTGAATTGGGCAAATTGTCAAAGTATAAATTACCTGGCATAATTAAACTTGATTAGAAAAAATTTAATATATTTAGATAATAAAAAAAATTTATTATTATCGAAATAATGCAAATTACCTTGCATAATTAAACTTGATTAGAAAAAATTTAATATATTTATATAATAAAAAAATAATTTTATTATTATCTAAATAATGCATATTACCTTGCATAATTAAACTTGATTAGAAAAAATTTAATATATTTAGATAATAAAAAATTTATTATTATCTAAATAATGCATATTGATTTGCATAATTAAACTTGATTAGAAAAAATTTAATATACTTAGATAATTTTATTATTATCTAAATAATGCATCATACCGTAGGTATTTAGTAAATTTAAGTTGATAATTGTGCTTTTTATGGTATTTTATATTTTTAGTAATTTTTTCAGACTTTTTGAAAATTTTTATATACTATAATGTATGTATCACCCGATATTCATCCGATATGCCGCGACGGATGTAGAACAACCGAGACTGCGACGCGACCGAGATCCGCGACGGCGAACCATGCTTACAAGCATTGTTTTGGTTGAAAATGAACTAGCTTAATTTTTACATATTCCTCTATTGAATATATCACCATACAATCTACTACAAAGCCTTGGGTTTACACATAATAAATATATCACCTTATTCCTCTAATGAATCTTCTTTTCTATGAAAAAATTGACATTTTGATTATTTACATGATATGAAGTTTTTAGGAATTAATGATTGTTGTCAATCCTGATTATAAGTGTCATGTCCAACTTTTCTTAGACATGAAGCGGTTGATTTTCAGGAGGCATTTTCAACATACCAATTTTCTTGAAAAGATTTCCAAAAGTCAGAAGAAAGATAAACATGGCAAAGAGAACAAACTTATGCACTTATGCAGATTTTAAATCTCTAATGATTTTATCAATCATCCCCCTTGGTGCTTCAATATCAGTGCTGCCAGCACATGTATTATCCAATCGATGGGGGAGGAAGCCAGTGCTCAGGATAGGACTCATACTGCTTTCAGTGGGATCAGGTCTCTTTTCTTGGCTTCCACTTGCATTTTTGGGGATTGTGGGTTTGATTATGAGTGGTCTTGGTGGCGGCATTACAAATCAGGTACAATAATATTATGAGGAGTACAATTGATTATTTGATTTGTTTGAAGATTTTTTGGATTTCACTAATGTAACTTGTTATGTTTATCAATTGCAGGTCATTCCCATTATATGCTCTGAGTTAGCCCCAGAAGAGAACCTAAGTGTCTTATATGGATACCAAAGTTTGGGTGGTTTTATTGTCTTGGGGATCTATCTCATTGCATCCTACTCACCTAAATGGGTCTGGAGAGTTCCATTTGGCATCATGGTTCGAAGTCTCGGCCGAGACCGAGACGACTCGGCTGAATCGTCACCGTCTCGGCCCCTACCGTGACGAAACGATACCGAGATACTTTACTCGTCGAGAAATCGGCTGAGACGTTATCGCGACGGATTGACTCGGCCGAGTCACACCGAGTCACTCCGAGTTATCCCGTGTTAAGATGAGAAATCGGTCGAGTTACATCGTGACGGATTGACTCGGCCATTTCTTTTGCTATTTTTTATTATTTTTATTTAGCATACTTTTTTTATATTATTAATAATTTTTAGAATATTAAATATTTTAAAATTTGCGTCTCACCGAGACCGCGACCGATATACTGAAACCAATGTGGAACGTTTCGGGCCGCGACCGTGACCGCGACTGCGACTTTGAACCATGTTTGGCATCCTCTGTTTCCTCGCTGTGGTCTTGCTAGTTATCTCATTTTTTATTGATGAAAGTCCACGATGCCTAATTCAGCAAGACAAAGTGCAAGCTGCTCGACATGTTTTCACAAAGTATAGGGATCCGAGGAAGACCATTGTTGATGTGGAATTTGCTGAGCTTGAAAAAGCCATAGAGGATGAGAAAAAGATAAGTGCGGTCAAAGATTTGCTAAGTCCTCAAAACAGAGCTACTTTGATCATCAAGGCAGTAGCAGAACTGGTGCCTCAATTGTTAGGAGCATCTTCTCTAATGTTCTTCGGGCCATTGGCTTCAACATCAGTCTCTTCTAACTCACATATCCTATTCATCACATCAGCCGGGGCTGGATTGTGGGGTTTCCTCATGACACTGTTTGTTTCTTTCTTTCTACTCAAGAGATGTGGACGAAGAAGGGTGGCCATTGGTTCTTCTTTCCTTACATTATTATCACAGGTTTCACTTCTTACCTTTCTCCCCTTTTGATTCAAAATTTGACATTCATCCTCCTTTTATGATTTTACACTTAAGGGTTCACCATATAGACATGCAATAATTTCTTGGTTTATTAGTACTTTTCTAATTGTTGCAGATCTCCTTGTGGGTAGTCTTACACTTCTTTGCAAATTCACACAGCGATTTCACAAAGCCTGTTGCCTATAATATGATAGGAGCAATAGCTCTGAACTATGCTGGCTTCAATATGCTAACCAACCCATATGGCTGGATCAAGAGCTCAATAGGGGGATCTGGTGGAGCACTAGCAGACGCTTGGTTGAAGAGTCTTGGCCCTTTCACGATGGTTATCATGAATGTGGCATTAATCCATATGTTTTGTACAATCGAGGCCTTTGTTTATCTGTTCACAGGTTTCTTTGCAGCTTTTGCTACTTCCTTTGTATACATTTTAGTGCCGGAGGCCTCTCAAATTGGAACATATAACATGACGAGGCTTGTCTGGATGCGGCATTGGTTTTGGAAAAAGTTTATAAAGGAAGGAGACTCAAAATTCGTAAAGGAAGGAGACTCACGCTCGAAGCAGAGAGTATAGTGTTGATAGTTGTTATTAAGGCATGACATTAATAATAACCTGAATCTTTGTTGAATCAAAGCTATATGTAGCTCCAACACAGCACTTTTAGAGGGTAAATACAAGGTAACAATCGGTAAATATTCTAGGAGGTTCTTTGCTCTGAAGAAAAATGTCTAAATATTCTAGGAGGTTCTTTGCTCCTAAGTAAAATGTCTTACTCTTTAGATGTCTTCTACTGGATTTGATTAAAAAGGCCATTTTGCCTCCAGCTCTCAGCTCAACTTCTGATAAAAATTAAAACTCTCTCTGCGCTTCCCCCCCCCCCCCCCCCCCCCAAAAAAACAAAAAAATCCTCCCTTGCTTTTCCCAATTGCTAAGCTGCTCGCAGATGCATGGAGAAGGTTGCAGCTTTGCTCCCATCTTCTTTTTGCTTCATTTCTATTCCCCTAGGAAAGTACACAACCTATACTAATAGACTTCAGCTTGAGCAACCCAACAGCACATTCTTACACCTCAAAAAAAAAAAAAGGGAAGCATGAAGGAGACCAAGCCTGTGGAAAAAGTAAAAAAAACGACGGTTAATTACATTTGCCTCCCTTGAGGTTTGGCCAAATTACAAATCAGACCCTGAGATTTGACCATATTACATGCACCCCTTTTAGTAAAACTGTTTAAACCCACAAACAGAAATACCTAAAGCGACAAATCTGCCCTTATCCTCAACATAGAAGTCGGAAATTTTATTCTTTGAAAAAATAGGAGATGAATAAAGAATTATAGTAATAAACAAAAGATCAAAAAATCTCAATGGCTACAAAAAATCTCATGTCCAAGTTTTGGAAGGTAAAGAGTATTCGCATTTTTTTTCCAAGCTAATGAAGTCAAACATCCAAAACTCCACTCATTTCATAGAAAAAAAAAATATCAAAGCTAAGGTTCCAAGGTTCAAGTATAAAATAAGGTGTCATTAACCAAGAAAGTAGAACAACCAAGAAAACGCATTAGGAAAGGTTTAACCTTCGGAAACCAAGATTTGAAATGAAGGTTTAAAGTTCTAATAAAACCGTGTATTCCTCCATGAAATTATACCTAAAACTGTCCAACAATTGCAAGGGAGGATGGAAAGTTCTTAAAAGTTCATTTTCTAAGAAATCAAGAATTTCAGCTTTGCGCGACAAATTTGGTAAAATCAGATCTTGAGTTTTGTATGTCCAAAAATGGAAAAATTTATACATTTGGAAACTAGATCCAAAGTGGTAAAAGTCCCTAGAAGACATTTTTCCAAGATTCTAAACGGAAAGCATCATTTTTCAACTCAAAGTTTCAGTTCCAATGGAACAGGTTTAAAACAGTCTTGGTTTTGCAGTCATCTTTGGAAATTCGCTGTAATTCACAGAAATTGAATTAGCCCTTGAAATTTGTGACACACTAAGAGCTCTAACCAAGGTTTCGAACATGACAAACGGAACTAAATTTGGAGTTTTTGAGCATCGATATATAATAGTATAAATTCAGCTGAATTTGTACACTATACAGAAATTTTCCAGATTTGAAGACCCAACTTTGGGGCGTTATTTGGGTATCAAAATGGTATTGAATTTAAACATACTTTGGTACACTTAAACCTCTGTATATGGACTACCCCTGTATCAAATTTTATGCAAAAAATTAAGTGGGAAGGCAGTTAACAAAACTACCAAAGTTCAGAAAATATTTCAAGGCTAATCTGCCTTCTTGCTTTTATTTCTTTTCCAAACATTTTGCACTATGAAATCAGTCCAAATTTGATCTATTTTTGAAACCAAGGTCCTAGAAACCTTTAATAAACACTTGATGGTTGATTGACATCAAAATTTTCGAAATAAAACATCCCACCACAAACTAGACCAGTCAGCCAGCAAGAAGGAAAAACTTTCCAGTTTTCCAGCTTTATCGCACTTTCAAAATCAGGCCATAACTCACTCAATACAAGTTCAAATTAAGAATGGTTGGTGGAGTTGGAAACTAGATTCAATATGTTACATTTCATCAGAAGAAATCATTTCCAAAATCAGTTCACAAGTAGTTCAAATTCAAGCCACAAGTTTCAGCCTCTCATTTCCTCTCGGATAGATAGGCCTAACAGGACAGTCAACTTTGTTGGATCACTACAGTTCGGTCATTTTGAACCAGCAAATGATTTTTATACCATTAGAAAGATACGGATGTCTATTTTCAAATGCCACAAATGGCATTCAATTTTAACTTCTATACAGAGAGATATGTTCGATCAAAGGAGCACTGTTTGGCTGCCCTGAACCCATTTCCAGATTTCTTCAAATTTCGAAAATTCAAGTTTTGCTCAACCAAATCAAATGATTTTTGGTAGACACTTTCTACACACAATATACAACATATATCAACCAATTTCAAAGCCAAGGAACCAACAAAAATTTGAAATGCATGCACGATAACAACAGGGCAGTTTCGGCTAGCTTCATGCACCAACTTCTTTCGATTTTTCCTTCACTTTCTAACCGTATTCAACTCAAATAACATGTAAACAACCACAATCAACTAATTACACCTCAAGGTAGCTACCTAAAGGCATCACCAAGTCCACTAGCCTAGTGTTAAAACAAGATAAAATGGGTTTCCTGATGTCCTCTACCTATTTCAAGCTTAGGGTTGTCAAACCCGTGAAATCTAAGCTTGATTCTTGAAGAAAAATGGAGAGATTGCAAGAGTTGACGGTTACCTCCTTAACCCTTGAAGAAACCAGAAATTTCACCACAAAAACTCCAAGAAATTGCCACTAGATGATGTCTTCCTCCAAGCTAAGGTTAATCTCGAAGTAGTTTTGAAGTTGGTTGCAATTTTGGAAGTGAAATGGAAGCAAGATGAAGTAAGATGGAGTGGAGCTCTCTTCCTCTTCCTCCTTTGCTGTTTTCGGCGGGCTCCAAGAGAGAGAAAAGAGAGGGTTTTGTGTGTTGATGGTTGGTGGATGAAGTGTGTTAAGGAAGCCAAGTTAAAGTGCAAAAAGTCAACTCGCAATAGTGTGTGAATAGTGAAGTGTACTACCACTTTTCTCTCTTGTTTGTTGCACTTGTACACTAATCCTCAAATGTAATTCCTTTAACAGTATAATTATTAACTCTTAGTAGTTTAGTATAAGTTTCTTAAATTTTCACTTAGCGAACTTCCGATTTGCGCGCGATAAGGCGAAAATTTGAACTCACTCACCTCTAATCCCTCAATTAACTTTTCTTAGTCTACTATTGATCATTCTTAATATTCCAAGATTATTGCACTTTCGGATCGAATATTGTCTCGAAAACGTGTACTCTCTATTTCTCACTAAACTAGTCTCCGAAAAATTAAATTTGCTAGCGAAACGTTTTAAAAGTATAAATGAGACGTTTTTGTGTACAAATGGGTTTAAAATGAATGAAATAAATTATTCGGGGTAAACGGGTGAATAAATAATTAATAAGTCAGTAAAATAAGATAAAAATAAGAAAATTTTCGGGCCCTCACACCGAACCCTTTTCAACTTTGATACGAGATGTTTAGCTTTGATATGAACTTTTAAACTTTGGTGTATGATTTTTCAGCTTTGATATGAATTTTCTAAGTTCTATATGCAGTTTTCCAGCTTTGGTTGAAATTTTCAGCTTTTGGGTTTAAAATTCCATCTTTGATGTAGTTTACTTGGAGCTTTTTATATGTCAAAGTTTGATAGCTTTTGATGCCTAGAATATGTACCACATAGGCCTTATAACGTGTTAGCTTGATTAATTGCAAATTGCCATGAAACAAGGGTTGAATATTGAATGGTTAACTTGAAGAATTGGAGGACATATTGCTGGATTTTTTTCTCCTTGTTGGTCAAGTGAGAGAGAGTGAGAGTTGAGGTGTAACTTTAGGATATTTTTTCTTTCCTTTTGCATATGACATTACTCGAGACACTTGTTACAATCTTATTCTTTACTTGTATATCGATTTTGGGCCAAAGAAAGAGGTTTAAGTGAAAGGAAATGAGTTTTTCCCAAACTGTTTTAGAGTCAGAAATTTCCAGCTTTGAACATTACAAATCTTGACTAGTTTTTTCTCAAAATTCTTGACTTTAAGTGACGTATTTTTGCCCTATATTATACTTGAAACATTGAGCTATCATACATATGGTTTCCGCCTTGATTTGACCTTGATTTGAACAAGAAACCGTGGCACTTTTGACAAGTGATATGAGGGTTAACCCTGCAAATTACTTTGTTTTCTAAGTGAAGTTTTGAAACTTACATTTTGTCATTTATGTGTGCCTCAAGTGGTTAGATTCTTGATATATTATTTGATCATAGGAATTGAGCATATTTAGGACGACAAATTAGGGGTTTGAAGTGAAACTATTGTGATTCATTGGTGAGTGTTCCTTGCATGTTTGTGCAATAAATGACTATGTTGAATGTTTGTTTGAGTGCTAAATGTTCTCCAATGATTGTTAAATGGATTTTCAATGGACGAATGTGTACTTTATCACACTCGATCTATGTGAATGTGAATTTTCAATGATCAAATGATTGAATATTACTTGTGCATGAATGTAAGCGATGTGTACTATATCGCATTGGTTGAATTGGGCCCTTACCCTTCGTTGCTAACGAATTCGGTCGGGAGGCTGGTGGCTCTGGGACAGTGTTTTGGTATGCTCGAGTATGACTACGAAGTCGGGTGGAGTTGACGGGTATTTTACATACATGCAAGTTAAAAAACCGAATTACACCCGTTCACTGCAAGTATACAGATCAACTAGTAGTTTAGGGTATATATCGGGTCGATCCCACAGGGAAGAGTGAACAATTACCGGTATTACTAAAGCTTCTCTATTATTTAGACTATCAATGAATTATAACGAATTTAACCTACTGAAATTATACAAAATAACAAATAAAAGCTGCTTAGGTTGTGGTATCCCTAACTACTCATGCAAGTGTTATATTTGGATCATTGAGTACTACATCTAGGCTAGTTATGGTGTAATTTCCTTAAACATGTGAAACCTACTTTCGTAGTGAATCAACTATACTCATAACTAATCCATACCTATTTTCATGGTTATGAAATTAGCTACAAGTTCATTTCTTCAATGAAATTACATGAAATGAATCACTAAAAACCACATAAGTGCACCTCTACTTTCGTGAGTGTACTCCCTATGTTTAGCACTTCTTGAACTAGTGTTAAATCTCAATTTTCATTGCAGAAACAACACCTTAGATAATCACAACCAATGGTACCAGATTAATCATGATTTAAGAAGCCAAAGTGCTAAATAACTTGCTCAAATCGTAGCAATCAAATAACCAAACAATTAACACTAACAATCATAGAAAGTTCAACCAAACCCAAGGTATAAACTTTAGAAACACATAATGAACACAAAATCCAGAACTTGTATATTAACTAAACTTGGAATCAAATACAAAAGATAAAGAGTTTGGAAGGAATACAACCCTTGTCACATGAGCTTTCTTCCTTGCCTTCTTCATCCTCCATCTTCATCCTAATCTAGATAATAAACAAGAATGGGAAAGCTACACTACTCCATACTAAGCTAAACTAACACTAGGAAGATGAAAGAGCTACATTTCTGTAGCTTCAAGCTTTCTCCCGTAGCTCACTCTATTTTTCTGCTATGAACTCCCATCTCTGCTATCTACTCCAATCTCCCCCTCTTGTTGCAATGAATTTGGCTCTTTAATGATGAAAGGTGGTCAAGAAATGAGGATTACATCTCCCTTTTACAGCTGGGAATGTTTCTCACATGTCTAGCATCACATGTGAGTTGGTGGAGGTGAAATTGAGTTTTCCGCGTAAAAAGCAGCCTTCTCTGACCACAAATCCGGCCAGGAATCCGGCCACAAATCCGGCCAAATTTCGGCCGGATTGCTACAGTAAATCTGGGCTGCTACAGTGATCCGAGCTGCTACAGTACCTCGGATCCACTAACCCAGAAATAGCCGAGGGTTCGGATGAATAGTGGATCCGAGTGTGGATCACTTGCTCTGTTTTTGGCTCAACTTCAACCGATCTTTTCTTGATGTTAGAGGCTAAACCAGCTCATGTCTAAAACACGAAAGTTGTAGCCTTTTGAGTTATCTTTCCAATGCATCAAGAATCACCTCATTTGGATCTGTGTAGGCTGAGATATGACTGAAATACCCTTGCCTGCTCCATGCCTTGTTCCAGTTTCGACCAATAGCAATTGACTCTGTACTTTGGCTTTTTGACCTGGAAAACCTTCAAACTGGATTCAGATGTCTTCACCAAAGTTGTAGATCTATCTCTTATCTTCAAATAGGTTCAAGAATCATCCTAATCCGATCATTGTAACTCAAGTTATAGCTGAAATACGAAAATGTATCAAAACTGTCAAAATACACAAAATCCAAGTAAAAAGTGATATAAAACTCATTTAATTGAACAAAAGCATTTTATACCAATTATAGCCAAAATGAATCATTTTCTTCCAATAATATACCCAAAGTGACTAAAAATAATATAAAATGTCATACAATTATTACGTAAATTAGTCACTTATCAGGAGTACTGGCTAGTGAATGCAATGCAATGACTGAAATGAATGATTGAATGACTGACTGAATGAAATGATCACTGTGGGAGTTTTTGTTTTCAAATGTTTTTAAATGCTGGAAATTATAAGGAAGAGATGGATGGAGAATGACTGAATGAATGAATGAATAGCTCCAAGTGAGCACATATCCTTTTACTATAGTGTGCTACTGTTACTTTTATGTTCCAAATGTTTTCCTCGAATGGTTGTTGTTAAATGTAATATGTCTGTGATTTAACTGCTTGAATACTTGTTTGGGAACTTCACTAGGATTCTAGCTCATTTTATTAGTTTGTTTTCCTTACAGGAGTTGAGATCCGAAGCAGATAAGCTTGAACTAGCGTGTAATGATCCTCTTACACATGTATTCTTGACAGATAGATTGTATATTGATATTTGGTAGTGTATCTTACATTTTACTTTTAGGTTGTAATTAAATTTGAATTTTGATTGAATTGTAGAATTCAAATGTTATTTTGGAGGATTGAACAGATATCTTGAGAATTTATTAGAATAAACGTAGTGAGTCCTTACGAGAGTTGGGCAGGTGACCCGCCAAACCCTTGGGTACGCCCTAGGGGAACGTGGGGTCGTCACAAAGAGAATACACAATCATCCAATACGCGACCTAAGTCCACGTATTGAGGTCGCGTATTGCCTTATGGATTGATTTTTTGATTGTTTTTTGCTCCAATTCCTCACTAATCATCATGTCCAGATGTTTGTTCATCCAATGCATCATTAATACTTGCATTTGATCTTCTACTTTCCGAATTACCATTGAATCAAGAGCTAATGACTTCGAATCGGATCCATCTCAATCCAGCGTTTTCAGCTCACCTTAGTTCCTGCAAATATAACCAACTTTTGCACATTAGGTTGCTCAAATAAAGCTTGCAAAATTTAGAAACTTAAGGAGTAAGTTATATTTTAAATCCTCCTAATTTATACACAAAATGCTGCCAATATCCATATATAATAAACACTTATCAAATTCCCCCACACTTAAATCATTGCTTGTCTTCAAACAATAAGAAAAATAATCCGACAATGATTTAAGAAGTGAAACGAATCAAGTGAACTCAAAATTCAATCTCTCTCAGCTCGGCAAGCCTTCATTATGTAAGTATTCATATCACCCACAATACTCATCGTATCATGTAAGAGAGAGATAATTATACCCAAAATTCAACATAACAAAGTCAATCTCTCTATCTCACCTAATTTCACAAATAACCAACCTATATAGTCACCTTAGAGATTCTTCCTTTGAAATGAAATGTTTACTTTATGAACCTTAAGAGGGAATTATTCAATTTATTTCTCTTTTATTCGTTCTCGAAAGTGTGAAGGTATCTTTTGATATGAAAATCGATATTTTTAGATGAAGATTCTCGGTTACTCCTTAATTCAAATACCTTCTTACACGAAAATCGACATTTTTAGATGAAAAGTCCCAATTACTTAGTATAAGAATTTATTGGAGCACTCTCTTTTCTTTCTTGTTTTTTTGATGAACAATCCCCTCAATAATGTAGATACAAGGAAGAAAACACTTTAGCAACTATACAAATCAATTACATGTAAAAACAAATAAAATGAGAGATTTCATTATCATGCAAAATTATGGGCATAATTTTCCCTATTTTACAAGATATACTTTCTTACATGCAATAATGCTAATCATATAATAATTGCTACCAAATTGAGTGAATATTGAATTTTCAAATTACTTACTTCATTTCAATCATACAATAGAATTTGAAACAAAAAAGAACTTAAACATCATTCACTTGTGGACTTAAGTGAAGTAGATATGAAAAATTTGGTGGCAAAAGTGGAAATTTGGATAAAATCTTGGAAAAATTTTGACAGAATTTTCCCTTAAACCAGAACAAAAATTACCTGCCAGCAAACCCAAACGTCAATAATTCACCATACAGGCAATTTTCCAATAATATGTTGACAGAATTTTTCCTTAAAATTGGATGAAAACTCTCTGCTAGCAAATCCAAACATCAACAATTCACCATACCGGCAATTTTTCAATAACATATCCAAACGTTCAAACGCAAAAGTAACTTCTACTTAAGACATTTCTTTTCCCACACTTAGCATACACATTGTCCTCGATGTATAGGGAAAGAAAATAAAGCAAAATGAGAACAAATTACTCCCCATTTCAATAGTTGCAGTCTAGTTTAACTTTGAGTCACAAGCCATCGACAATCAATGACCGAAATCAAATAAAACTGCCACAAATCCCCAAGTGCAACTACAAGGTAGATAATGTTCTCTTTTCACACTATTTTCCAGGCATTGAGGTGAGCTGCAAAATTAGGTCCAGATTTTGCAACTTGGTCTGTTTTCAACTACGAGGTAGATTATGTTCAACTACTATCCGGATATTCTGCTATTTTATTTAATTAATCAGCAAAAATGGATAACTACGAGGTAGAGTTAAATAACATTTTAACACAAGAAAGTAACCACATTGTAAGCAAGACTATTTAGACTTTCCTAGATCTAGTTACCTAGCTAGAAAGTGAGGATTTATCTTACAATTTGCTACACAGAGTTCTAGCAAAATTCGCATTTTCTTTTTTACTCTTACTTCAGTTTTGCTTTGACTTTATTTCTTTCTATTCAAGTAATACTAAAGCAGCAACCAGAAATAAGATGCAAGACACGCCAGAGAAACTGATAATTCAACTGTAAGCATTAATAGTAACCAAATTACCTTAAGAGAGTTTGGCCAACTTTGGCTACAAATAAGGCTATAACTATCTTCTTCCCTGAAGCAGCAGATCCTTCCACTCAATGAAGACACCAATTTGACTTATTAGAACATATAGTCATTATATTTGTTTCAAGTCCAACTTGAAGACCTGGCACTGAAAACATCAGTTCACCTCCTGCCAAAGATTTGGCTTATTTTTTTCCTCTCCCAGTAGAACTAGTCTTGATACTATCTCAACAAAAGAAATAAATGATGCTCCATCATTTTCTTACAGAAAATAGTAAAAGATAACAAAATCATGCTTATAACTACCATTTAGCTATTAATTTATCTATGGCCCGCAAAGTATGCAGTCTTTTACAATTTCATTAAGGAAATGCATCTTGGCAATCCAACAGAAAAGTTGCAATCCAATGAGAGAATTAACAAATGGACAAGCCATTTTCAGTCCTCGAAGAAATTGAAATCTGGAAGAAATTTCAAAATAAACAAGTTGCAACCTACTTAGCCAAATTACATGTATTATGCAGAAATCAACTGTTGGGCATGCAATTTCACAAGCAGTATAGACCGGCTGGAACAACAACATCATCCAGATATTTCCAGTTATAAAGGCTTACAGCAAGACACCACCAAGTTTCCCAGCCAATCACAACTAAGGCCCCTCAATTTAATCTTTCCTCACCAGGAACTGCCTAACATAAATCCATGAAAAGCTGCTCGGACACTTTCTTAGCCTGCAGTAGTTGGAAGCCCCAAAAGACTTGAGCATCTAGCATCTGATCCCATGGACCTCTTGTATGAATTATATCTGTCAAATCCCTAATTTATGTCTGCTAATGCACATTCAGTGTAGAGCTCATAGAAAAGTAAAGCAAAATTGAGAAAACAGCAATGGGTGGTCAAAAATATCAACTTTTCACAACCAACTTGCTTGAAGTCTAGTTTTTATTGTGTCTAGTGGGTAACAAACAGATAGCTATAGCACCCTCTACAAAGCCATAAAACTGAATAAGGGAAATGATTGTGAACGCAATGAATGTGACACATAAGATTTTGCATAAGAAAGTTTGAAAAGGATATTCATCTTACTTTGAATAGATTCTACTTCCAAAACAAAGAAATGGTTGTGATGGGCATGAACTTGGTTAATGCTTGTTAAGTACCTGGCAGCCTTCTAAACTTTGAATGTGATATATTAGTTGAATACCTGATAGGAAAAAGTGCAAATTCCGACCTTATTCACCCGACAATTAAAATCTAGTTCTTAAATGGAAATTTCTGCATCAATTAGTTCTATTGTTTTTAACAGACTTCAACATACCGCAAATTTAGTCATGATTTAGAGAAACATTGACATGTGAGTTGGAATCTTTTTGGTGGGCTACAATGTGCGAATACCATAAAAAGGGTGGCAAGAGTTGGCACCGAGATATTTCTACACATTTTAATTTCAACAGAAATGCGATTCACCACCTTGGTGAAAGTCCAAACCAGACAACAAAAAACCATAAATCACAGAAATATGTAGAACAACAAGCATAAATGCCACATCACCTAACAGATTTCAATTTTTCTCTATATTTTGATATGTAAGGGGTGGCAATCCAACCACCAAACAGAACCACTTCTTAATGTACAAATCATATGGCTAACCATCTGATAAACAAATGAAATTTGGATTTCACAAAATGTTTGCCAGTTCACTTTCAGTGTAAGAACTGAATGAACATTTATTGCTCTGTGGTAGTTGTGAAGGTCATCAGTGATCAATGGCTACTAATAACTTTAACAAAGGCTGCAGCAAAAGACGAAGCTATTCTATAGAAGGCTTGCCTGAAAGTTAACTGGATGCTCAAGAAAATAATTAGCGTTGTCTGATGGCCAAAATACACTATAATCCTACAAAAACTACATAGTAGCAAAAATATAACTTTTTTTTATCGATTTTCTATTATAATTAGTTGCACTCATATGATTTTTATGTTTTTAATCAAGTTTATCTAGTTATTTTTGTGAGTTTGAAATTGTGAACTTACTAGTCAAGTTCAATTCGACTATCTATTTTGGTTCATCATTTATGCCTTACGACCAATTTACCACATTATGCATGCAGTATATTGGAAGTGGTAATCTTCACTGGACTTGTAACATCCAAGCAATGGAATTGAAATACCATTATCACTTTTTACTCAAAGAAATCCAAAATAAAAAAATATATAAAAAGTCTCTTCAAATTTCTTTTTTTATTTTTCTATTACAGTTTTTGAACAAAATTTAGTCGAACTTCTGGCTTGTCATGTCATTTAGATTGTTTCTTTTTTCTTTTTAATTACAAGAAGGACTACAAATAGTTTAAACTCAAATTTTGACCTACCAAATCCCAGGTTGGGGTTAGTAGGACTATTCATGGGTCTTCACCAAAATCCCCAAGGAAAGTAAGAGCTCAAGATGTAGAAAAACGTATACTTCCCCTGATGGATGAAGGTTAGGGCATCTGCCATCAATATTCATACCTTGGCCCACGAGCTGAAGTAAAACCAACCTTAGTTTTTTCCCTTTTCCAAAGTGCAGAACTGCCCTATGTGGCCAACCAATACCTCTAGTTGAGGTGCTTGCATAGCATTTGAAACCTGACCACGATACAGATGGCATTTAGAATTATCTAACTGACAGTTGTCGTCCAGTACTAAAGACTAGCCCAAAAGAATGGTGATATCAGCAAGTAGAGCCCTACATCTTATCCCTCATAGTAGATGGCAATTGATCCCTCAGGAGGATGAGTCACCGTCTGTGATGGCTCAGGAATATCAATGGAGAAGGACCTTTTCAAAGGGTATTTTGTCCTAATGCTTGTGGCATTGAAATGTGTGGTGAAACTCCAAAAGTGGGGACTTTCTGAAAGTCAAAATCATCCAACTTCTTTGGTGCAGGAGGGCTCCTCTATGCCCATCTTGAAGGGCTCGTCCTTAGATTCCTCCTACTCTCCATCTTCTTTCCAGCTGCTCTTCCTCTAAGTTGGTTCCGGTGGTCTCGGAATCCTCTCCTGAGCTACTCCCTTACACACACTGGCAGCCCCTCTACTGTTGAGTACCTAGGAGTAGCCGATATTGTCAGAGGCTATATTGTCCAAGGTGCTACTTGTACCCACTTTGTAGAATAATTTACCGCTACCACCAAGTACTCAGTAGCACCCTAGCATTATCGGCTATATAACTATGGGGAAATTTTTGGGGCGTTGATATATATACACGCACACACACACATACATATCTGTGTGTGAATGTGTATGTTTGTGCATGTATATGTGTGTGAGTGTGTGTGTATATATATATATATATATATATCAGTTTGTTTAATGGGTATTCATAGTATACTCGTTAAGATTTATTTTAAATTTTTATTTTTAAAAATATAAAATTAATTAGGGAAAGTAAATAAATGCAAGAGAGAGTAGACAAGATTAAATAAGCAAAGTATACAAGTGCAAGAGAGTATAATAATTGCTAGAATGTATATATATGTGGTAAGTTGGGTGAATATTAGATGTGTTAACAAGAGTTCTTAGGGCACCTATTAGAAAAAACCCTATATATGTGTGTGTGTGTATTTGTGCATATGTATATATGTACATATATGTATTTGTATTTGTTTGTATATGTATGTATATACTCTCTCCGCCCCTCTTTGACAGTTTTGAAGTTTTTTATCTTACATGGTTTAAGAATAGTTAGTTAACTTTATTGGAAGTGTAAATCTACCCTATTATTTTCCTAAGATACATTACATTAATATTAGTAGTATAAGTAACCATTATACCTTTACATTAATTGCAACAACAATATTGATGAAAAGTTGCACCATTCAAGGCATGAATCAAAGCAATTAATAAATAAAGTAGGATATATTCTCTAATAACAAAGTAAAATTAAATAAGGGTATTTTAGAAAAGTTAAAAGTTAACAATATTTTTTAATTTAAAAGTGGACTATAAATTGGAATAGATGAAAAATGAAAATAAAACTATCAAAGTGGGACAGAAGTGGTATATGTTTACATATATTTATTCAGTTATTTATTCACATATGTATTCATAGAGCTATTCTATCAATTTGCCAACACGTTCGAGTTCAAATTGATTATAAGTTGTTTGAATTCGATTTGTTTTTCATATGAACAAATTTTTATTGAATTTGAATGAGTAAGAACTAGTTTTATGCATGAAATTTCGATCCACTAATAGTCGTATTTTTAGGTTAAAAAAAAGAAACAAGACATATTACATGAAAAAGAGACCATGAATTAAAAAAATTGCAAGTCATCTAACCAAGCCAAAGTTCCAACATTTTTTCAGAGGAAATTTTTTTTTGAAAAAAGGTTACTATAATGAAAAGTATTAGTGTTATATTTATTGTTATAGGCAAATGACTATTGTTTCTTGAAGAAAAGGAAACATGCTAGAAGCACATAGTCGTTTTACTCAAGTCACTTCTAGCAGTCATACAATTTAACATCCACTCAGGGCCTGAAGTAAACATTTCCCTCTATTGCATTTGTCGTTAAAGTGGCAATCCCTCTAGCCATAAAGAAGTCACCAGTTCCACCTATTACCAAAATATCTCTCGTCGGGTTCAAGGTTGGATCAGCACCCGCAAAATTAAGGGAGCCCTTATGTTCAGTTGAATTGAATACGAACAAGAAAGGAAGCAAACCAGTGCTAATCATAAAGGTACAAGCCCCGTGCTCTACCTACTGGGGTTGATGTAGATTTTTGTCTAGAGTGATGGGATCATCGAAAACGACCGTCTCCAAAGTTGAAAGGGGGTGCCAATGCAGTTCTAGTACCCCAGTCTGGTGCCCCAACTATGGCTGAAGTTGCATTGTTTCTGTTGTTTCCCTTGTACAAAATATTGTGAAAGAAAAAGACGGGCTCTTTGCAAGGTTGTGATTGAGGTTGAGGAACTAGTATATAGCTGTGTGTGGTGGTGGAGATGGAGAAGAGGAGGCTAAGGAAGAGAGTTGGGATGAGGGATTTTGCAGCCATTGCTTTGACCTTTCGATTGTTCTCTCTGGAGATGATTGATGATAAAAAGTATTAACAAAAAAGTTCCACCAAAATTGCAATGGCGAGTGAGAGCCAAGGTCACTAAAATAAGATGGATTAAGTGAAAAATAGTCAGCATTAATTTCACACTACAAAGTAGTATAAAGACATCCGAATTACTGCCCTCTATTTAAAATCTAAAATGTTTGAAATTAATCAAAGTGGAGACCGACAAGGTGGCTTAATTTTATTGGCTTCTCTGGTTCTTTGCTATTTCAAGCTTCTGTGATTACAGCAGCTGAAGCAAAAGAACGATGGTACTATTGAATGTTGCCAACTTCGACAACTAGAGTCTTTTGATAAGATGGATTAAGTGAAAAATAGTCAGCATTAATTTCACACTACAAAGTAGTTCATATAAAGACATCTGAATTATTGTTCCCTATTTAAAATCTAAACTGTTTGAAATTAATCAAAGTGGGGACCGACTAGGTGGCTTAATTTTATTGGCTTCTCTGGTTCTTTGCTATTTCAAGCTTCTGTGATTACAGCAGCTGAAGCAAGAGAACGATGGTCCTAGTGAATGTTGCCAACTTCGACAACTAGAATCTTTTGATAAGATGGATTAAGTGAAAAATAGTCAGCATTAATTTCACACTACAAAGTAGTTCATATAAAGACATCCGAATTATTGTCCTCTATTTAAAATCTAAACTGTTTGAAATTAATCAAAAGTAGAGACCGACTAGGTGGCTTAATTTTATTGGCTTCTCTGGTTCTTTGCCATTTCAAGCTTCTGTGATTACAGCAGCTGAAGCAAGAGAACGATGGTCCTAGTGAATGTTGCCAACTTCGACAACTAGAATCTTTTGATCATTGATTCATTTTGACATAAAATCCGCAAAAATTAAGCAAAGAAAAGTTGAATCATAAACATAAAAAATAAAGAAAAGAAGGAAGCTATTAACCTCAGGTTGCCAGCTTTGCACTTATTTTGGTTTGATTGTTTTAACCCTTTGCACTTTTCTGTGGGTTTTTCATACTAGAAACTTAGTTGCATTTCCACCAAATTTTGTTCAACTAACACATTTTCAGTGTAAGAACTGAATGAACATTTATTGCTCTGTGGTAGTTATGAAGGTCATCAGTGATCAATGGCTACTAATAACTTTAACAAAGGCTGCAGCAAAAGACGGAACTATTCTATTGAAGGCTTGCCTGAAAGTTAATTGGATGCTCAAGAAAATAATTAGCGCTGTATGGTCAAAATACACTATAATCCTACAAAAACTACGTATTAGCAAAAACTTTTTTTTATCGATTTTGTATTATAATTAGTTGCACTCATATGATTTTTATGTTTTTAATCAAGTTTATCTAGTTATTTTTGTGAGTTTGGAATTGTGATCTTACTAGTCAAGCTCAATTCAACTATCCATTTTGGTTCATCATTCATGCCTTACGACCAATTTACCACATTATGCATGCAGTATATTGGAAGTGGTCATCTTCACTGGACTTGTAACATCCAAGCAATGGAATTGAAATACCATTATCACTTTTTACTCAAAGAAATCCGAAATAAAAAAAATATAAAAAGTCTCTTCTAATTTCTTTTTTATTTTTCTATTACAGTTTTTGAACAAAATTTAGTCGAACTTCTGGCTTGTTATGTCATTTAGATTGTTTCTTTTTTTTTTTAAATTACAAGAAGGACTACAAATAGTTTAAACTCAAATTTTGTTTTACCATTTTCAGTATTAATATTCATTTTCAAATCATGACGGAAGCATAAAAAATTTCCAAGAACGTATGTGCACCGGTGGAAGGGTAGCATGAGAATGTTTATTTCTTTCTGATGCATTGTTAAAGTTCTCTCTGCTTTACCGGACTAGGTAAAATTGTGCATTTAAATGGATAGAGGCGTAGCGATATGGTAATGTGCTGGGAAAGATGAGTGAGTATAAGCAGGGTTGGATGTTTGTCAATAAATGTGGAAGGTCTGACATTTGTCGTTTGGTTGATTCTAGCAATATTCTGTTATATTAGTTGACCAACTTCTTTGCCCTTGAAAGCCTTTTGGGTTGTTTGGGGGCAATGACATGGAAGCAAGTATTGTCGGAAAAGAAATGTTTCTATTGTAGGTCTAGAAGTTAAACTTTTTGTGTATATAGGCCGTTTCGGAGTTCGGTTAACTTTAAATTACTGATATGATGTATATTTCATATATTCTCTATTACAGAAAGAAGAAGGCAATTCACAAGACCACAACTACAGATGATAAAAGACTTCAAAATACCTTGAAGAGGATAGGAGTGAATGCCATACCAGCAATTGAAGAGGTCAATATTTTCGAGGAAGATGTAGTGATCCAATTCATCAACCCCAAAGGTAGCATCAGTCATTGTGTATTTTGTGTTTTTATTTTATGCCAAGTCTTTACAAATAATTTCTTTTCAGCTGATGTTGATTTCTTTTCAATTCAGTTCATGCCTCCATTGCTGCAAACACACGGGTTGTTAGTGGATCTCCTCAGACTGAGACTATGCTCTCTCTCTCTCTCTCTCTCTCTCTCTCTCTCTCTGTGTGTTAATTGATTTGGCTATGTATCTCTTCAAGTTACTTGATGAATTCTGCTCTCCATATTTGAGTTAATGTGTTATATGGGAATTCTGTTCTAAGTAATGTGACTGGAGGGCTTTACCTTGAGCATTTAGCCCCAAACTTTAAGGTAAGATCTTGATTGTACGGCTCGAGGGCTTCATCGGCTGATCATCAAGGATTACGATCAGCTGTTGCGTCTCAAGAGTAGGTTATGAGCTAGGCGGAGTAGCAGTTGTTTTTATGATCTTTGTAGAGACGTTCCTCAAGGTCACCATCTTAATAATAGCCTTTCTCTTACATTTGGCAAAACCATTCCACTTCTCAAGATCATATCAGTTACATTCGATACAACAAAAGAGCACAAGGATTAGTTAATGCTCACGGTAAATATACAAAAGCAAAAGGAAAGGAAATTATTAGGCTTCTAGAGCCTCGGATAGAAGTAGGGCTTCTTCATAGGGTTGAGATTAGCCTAGCTCAACTCGTGTCCACCAAAATTGCATCAGGGAAGAAGTAGCTGTATAAGACAAGGCTCAATTTGTTTATCTTCTAGAAGGCCTTTTCCTCAGTATTTCCAGGGTTGGGGTTAGTAGGGCTATTCATGGGTCTTCACCAAAATCCCCAAGGAAAGTAAGAGCTCAAGATGTAGAAAAACCTATACTTCCCCTAATTGATGAAGTTTAGGGCATCTGCCATCAATATTCATACCTTGGCCCACGAGCCGAAGCAAAACCAACCTTAGTTTTTTCCCTTTTCCAAAGTGCAGAACTGCCCTATGTGGCCAACCAATACCTCTAGTTGAGGTGCTTGCATAGCATTTGAAACCTGACCACGATACAGATAGCATTTAGAATTAGCTAACTGACAGTTGTTGTCCAGTACTAAAGACTAGCCCAAAAGAATGGTGATATCAGCAAGTAGAGCCCTACATCTTATTCCTCATAGTAGATGGCAATTGATCCCTCAGGAGGCTGAGTCACCGTCTGTGATGGCTCAGGAATATCAATGGAGAAGGACCTTTTCAAAGGGTATTTTGTCCTAATGCTTGTGGCATTGGAATGTGTGGTGAAACTCCAAAAGTGGGGACCTTCTCAAAGTCAAAATCATCCAACTTCTTTGGTGCAGGAGGGTTCCTCTATGCCCATCTTGAAGGGCTCGTCCTTAGATTCCTCATACTCTCCGTCCTCCTCTTCAAGCTGCTCTTCCTCTAAGTCGGTTCCAGTGGTCTCAGAATCCTCCCCTGAGGTACTCCCTTTTTCTTACATACATACATACATACATACATACATACATATATATATATATATATATTCACACACACTAGCAGCCCCTCTGCTGTTGAGTACCTAGTAGTAGCCGATAGTGTCAGAGGCTATATTGTCCAAGGTGCAACTTTTACCCACTTTGTAGTATAATTTACCGCTACCACCAAGTACTCAGTAGCACCCTCGCATTATCGGCTATATAACTATGGGCAAATTTTTGGGGCGTTGATATATTTATACACATACACATACACACACATACATATCTGTGTGTGAGTGTGTATGTTTGTGTATGTATATGTGTGTGAGTGTGTGTGTGTATATATATATATATATCAGTATTCATAGTATATTCGTTAAGATATATTTTAAATTTTTATTTTCAGAAATATAAAATTAATTAGAAAAAGTAATAAATGCAAGAGAGGGTAGACAAGATTAAATAAGTAAGGTATGCAAGTACAAGAGAGTATAATAATTGCTAGAATGTATTTTGTGGAGGCCAATTGAGTATTTGTCTGCCTCAGCAACGGGTGCTTGGAGGGGGGCCTCCCCAAGATTCGAACCCTAATCCTTTGGGATAAGGGTCTTGGGGTTGAAGTTCTGGTGGCCGGTGAATGTTAGATGTATTAACAAGAGTTCTTAGGGCACCTATTAGAAAAAACCCTATATATGTGTGTGTGTGTGTGTGTGTATTTGTGCATATGTATATATGTACATATATGTATTTGTATTTGTTTTTGTGCATGTATGTATATATTCTCTCCGTCTCTCTTTGATAGTTTTGGTATTTTTTATCTTACATGGTTTAAGAATAGTTAGTTAACTTTATTGGAAGTGTAAATCTAGCCTACTATTTTCCTAAGATACATTACATTAATATTAGTAGTATAAGTAACCATTATACCTTTACATTAATTGCAACAATAATATTGATGAAAAGTTGCACTATTCAAGGCATGAATCAAAGCAATTAATAAATACAGTAGGATATATTCTCTAATAACAAAGTACATTAAATAAAGGTATTTTAGAAAAGTTAAAAGTTAACTATATTTTTTAATTTAAAAGTGGACTATAATTTGGAACAGATGAAAAATGAAAACAAAACTATCAAAGTGGGATAGAAGTGGTATATGTTTACATATATTTATTTAGTTATTTATTCACATATGTATTCATAGAGCTATTCTATCAATTTGCCAACACGTTCGAATTCAAATTGATTATAAGTTGTTTAAATTCGATTTGTTTTTCATATGAACAAATTTTTATTGAATTTGAATGAGTAAGAACTAGTTTTATGCATGAAATCTCGATCCGCTAATAGTTGTATTTTTAGGTTAAAAAAAGAGAAACAATACATGTTACATGAAAAAGAGACCATGAATTAAAAAAATTGCAAGTCATCTAACTAAGCCAAAGTTCCAACATTTTTTCAGTGGAATTTTTTTTTTTAAAAAAAAGGTTACTATAATGAAAAGTATTAGTGTTATATTTATTGTTATAGGCAAATGACTATTGTTTCTTGAAGAAAAGGAAACATGCTAGAAGCACATAGTCGTTTTACTCAAGTCACTTCTAGCAGTCATACAATTTAACATCCACTCAGGGCCTGAAGTAAACATTTCCCTCTATTGCATTTGTCGTTAAAGTGGCAATCCCTCTAGCCATAAAGAAGTCACCAGTTCCACCTATTACCAAAATATCTCTCGTCGGGTTCAAGGTTGGATCAGCACCCGCAAAATTAAGGGAGCCCTTATGTTCAGTTGAATTGAATACGAACAAGAAAGGAAGCAAACCAGTGCTAATCATAAAGGTACAAGCCCTGTGCTCTACCTACTGGGGTTGATGTAGATTTTTGTCTAGAGTGATGGGATCATCGAAAACGACCGTCTCCAAAGTTGAAAGGGGGTGCCAATGCAGTTCTGGTACCCCAGTCTGGTGCCCCAACTATGGCTGAAGTTGCATTGTTTCTGTTGTTTCCCTTGTACAAAATATTGTGAAAGAAAAAGACGGGCTCTTTGCAAGGTTGTGATTGAGGTTGAGGAACTAGTATATAGCTGTGTGTGGTGGTGGAGATGGAGAAGAGGAGGCTAAGGAAGAGAGTTGGGATGAGGGATTTTGCAGCCATTGCTTTCACCTTTCGATTGTTCTCTCTGGAGATGATTGATGATAAAAAGTATTAACAAAAAAGTTCCACCAAAATGCAATGGCGAGTGAGAGCCAAGGTCACTAAAATAAGACGGATTAAATGAAAAATAGTCAGCATTAATTTCACACTACAAAGTAGTTCATATAAAGACATCCGAATTACTGTCCTCTATTTAAAATCTAAAATGTTTGAAATTAATCAAAGTGGAGACCGACTAGGTGGCTTAATTTTATTGGCTTCTCTGGTTCTTTGCTATTTCAAGCTTCTGTGATTACAGCAGCTGAAGCAAAAGAACGATGGTACTAGTGAATGTTGCCAACTTCGACAACTAGAATCTTTTGATCATTGATTCATTTTGACATAAAATCCACAAAAATTAAGCAAAGAAAAGTTGAATCATAAACATAAAAAGATAAAGAAAAGAAGGAAGTTGTTAACCTCAGGTTGCCAGCTTTGCTCTTATTTTGGTTTGATTGTTTTAACCCTTTGCACCTTTCTGCGGGTTTCCATACTAGAAACGTAGTTGCAAGGAGGATCTTGTACAAGCGCAAGGAGGATCTTGTACAAGAGGAGTTTAACACACTTTTCTATATGTATTTGTTTTAACAAAAATAGATGAGGGAGAGGGAGAGGGAGAGGGAGATTTTGGAGGATCTTCATGAAGAGTTTTACGCTCAGACGAGAGAGGGAGAGCTTCAAGAGGAGCCCCAATTCCTACAGGAGTTATATTCTGAGATCCTCTTCCTGTGTTTCATTGACCGCCAAATTGAGATGTGCCTAGAAGATAGCACACCCCTTCATGTGGTGGGAGCATCAGTGGACACGCCTCATCAAGTTAGTACCATTGCTCTTATCTTGGTTTGAACTTAAATGTTTTTTCTTGTATTCTATGGATTCTGTCATACTTACAACCTAGCTTAATTTCAAAATCCTTATTTATTATTGCTTTTTTGCTTTTAAAATCCACCAAAATTAAGCAAAGAAAAGTTGAATAAAAACCATAAAAAGATAAAGAAAAGAAGGAAGCTGTTAACCTCATGTTGCTAGCTTTGCTCTTATTTTGGTTTGATTGTTTCAACTTTCAGTAACTTTCTGTGGTTCTTTCATACTTAGAAACTTAGTTGCATTACCTCCAAATTTTGTTCATCTAACACATTTCCCTGGTCAATTGAAAAAAAAAGTAGATAAGTAAGAGCGAGCTCATGAAGGGTCTTGCACAAGAGGAGTTTAACATATTTTTCTATATTTATTTGTTTTAACAAAAATAGATGAGGGAGAGGGAGATTTTGGAGGATCATTATGAAGGGCTTTACGCTCAGGAGAGAGAGAGAGAGAGCTTCAAGAGGAGCTCCAATTCCTACAGGAGTTATATTCTGAGATCCTCTTCCTGTGTTTCATTGATTGCCAAATTGAGATGTGCCTCGAAGATAGCACACCCCTTCCTACGGCAGGAGCATCAGTGGACACACCTCATCAGGTTAGTACCATTGCTCTTATCTTGGTTTGAACTTAAATGTTTTTTCCTGTGTTCTATGGGTTCTGTCATACTTACAACCTAGCTTAATTTTAAAATCTTTATTTATTATTGCTTTTTGCTTCCAAAATCCACCAAAATTACGCAAAGAAAAGTTGAATCATAAACATAAAAAGATAAAGAAAAGAAGGAAGCTATTAACCTTAGGTTGCCAGCTATGATCTAATTTTGGTTTGATTGTTTTAACATTTTGCACCTTTCTGTGGGTTTTTCATACTAAAAACTTAGTTCCATTACCTAAAAAAAAAAATCAGATGAGCCAGAGCGAGCTCATGGAGGATCTTTGTAAGAGGACTTTAACACACTTTTCTGTATTTATTTGTTTTTGACAAAAACAGATGAGGCAGAGAGAGATTTTGGAGGATCTTCATGAAGACCTTCACACTCGGACAAGAGAGCGAGTGCTTCGAGAGGAGCTCCAATTTCTACAGGGGTTATATTCAGAGATTCTCTTCCTGTGTTTCATTGACTGCCAAATTGAGATGTACCTAGAAGATAGCATACCTCTTCGTATGGCGGGAGCATCAGTGGACACACCTCATCAGGTTAGCACCATTGCTCTTGTCTTGGTTTGAACTTAGTTGTTTCCTTTTGTGTTCTATAGGTTCTGTCATACTTACAACCTATCTGAATTTCAAAATCTTTATTTATTATTGCTTTTTGCTTTCAAAATCCACCAAAATTAAGTAAAGAAAAGTTGAATCATAGACATCAAAAAATAAAAAAAAGAAGGAAGCTATTAACCGCAGGTTGCCAGCTTTGCTCTAATTTTGGTTTGATTGTTTTAACCTCTTGCACCTTACTATAGGTTTGTCATACTGGAAATTAGTTCCATTACCCCCAAATTTTGTTCATCTAACACATTTCCCTACTAAGTTAAAAAAAAATAGATGAGCGAGAGTGAGCTCATGAAGGATCTTGTACAAGAGGAGTTTAACACACTTTTATGCATTTATTTGTTTTAACAAAACTAGATGAGGGAGAGGGAGATTTTGGAGGATCTTCATGAAGAGCTTCGAGATGAGCTCCAATTCCTACAGGAGTTATATTCTGAGATCATCTTCCTGTGTTTCATTGATCGCCAAATTGAGATGTGCCTAGAAGATAGCACACCCGTTCATATGGCAGGATCATCAGTGGACACACCTCATCAGGTTAGCACCATTGCTCTTATCTTGGTTTGAACTTAAATATTTTTTCTTGCATTCTATGTGTTGTGTCATACTTGCAACGTAGCTGAATTTCAAAATCCTTATTTATTATTGCCTTTTACTTTAAAAATCCACCAAAATTAAGCAAAGAAAAATTGAATCACAAACATAAAAATAAAGAAAAGAATGAAGCTGTTAACCTCAGGTTGCCAGCTTTGCTATTATTTTGGTTTGATCGTTTTAACCTTTTGCACCTTTCTGTGGGTTTTTCATACTAGAAATTTAGTTGGATTTCCTCCAAATTTTGTTCATCTAACACATGTCCCTGCTCAATTGAAAAAAAAAATAGATGAGAGAGAGCAAGCTTTGTACAAGAGGAGTTTAACACACTTTTCTATATTTATTTGTTTTAACAAAATAGATGAGGGAGAGGGAGATTTCGGAGGATCTTCATGAAGAGTTTCATGCTCAGACGAGAGAGGGAGAGCTTCAAGAGGAGTTCCAATTCTTACAGGAGTTATATTCTGAGATCCTCTTCTTGTGTTTCATTGATCGCCAAATTGAGATATGCCTAGAAGATAGCACACCCCTTCGTATAACAGGAGCATCAGTGGACACACCTCATCAGGTTAGCACCATTGCTCTTATCTTGGTTAGAACTTAAATGTTTTGTCCTGTGTTTTATGGGTTCTATCATACTTACAAGCTAGCTAAATTTCAAAATCTTTATTTATTATTGCTTTTTCCTTTTAAAATCAACCCGAATTAAGCAAAGAAAAGTTGAATCATAAAAATAAGAAGATAAAGAAAAGAAGGAAGCTGTTAACCTCAGGTTGCCAGCTTTGGTCTTATTTTGGTTTGATTGTTTTAACCTTTAGCACCTTTCTATGGGTTTTTCATACTAGAAATTTAGTTGCATTACCTCAAAATTTTGTTCATCTAACACATTTCCCTGCTCAATTGAAAAAAATAGATGAGCGAGAGCGAGATCATGGAGCATGTTTGTACAAGAGATGTTTTACACATTTTTCTGTATTTATTTGTTTTAACAAAATAGATGAGAGAGAGGGAGACGAGAGAGGGAGAGCTTCAAGAGGAGCTCCAATTCCTACAGGGGTTATATTCTGAGATCTTCTTCCTGTGTTTCATTGACCGCCAAATTGAGATGTGCTTAGAAGATAGCACACCCCTTCGTATGGCAGGAGCATCCGTGGACACACCTCTTCAGGTTAGCACCATTGTTTTTATCTTGGTTTGAACTTAATTGTTTCTTTTTGTGTTCTATGGGTTCTGTCATACTTACAACCTAGCTGAATTTTGAAATCTTTATTTATTATTTCTTTTTACTTTTAAAATCCACCAGAATTAAGCAAAGAAAAGTTGAATCATAAACATAAAAAATAAAGAAAAGAATGAAGCTGTTAACCTCAGGTTGACAGCTTTGTTATTATTTTGGTTTGATTGTTTTAACCTTTCGCACCTTTCTGTGGGTTTTTCATACCGGAAATTTAGTGATAATAATATCATCGACATAAACGACAAGATAAATGCTACCTTTTGATGGAGAATGACGATAAAACACTGAATGATCAGCCTCACTACGGATCATGCCATATTTTTGGACAACATCACGAAAGCGTCCAAACCAGGCCCGAGGAGATTGTTTGAGACCATAGAGTGCACGTTTTAGTCGACAAACCATTCCACTAGACTTCCCCTGAATAACAAAACCAGGTGGTTGATCCATATAAACTTCCTCCTGCAATGCACCATGAAGGAATGCATTCTTGATGTCTAATTGGTGCAAAGGCCAATGATGAACAGCAGAAAGAGATAAGATGAGACGAACAGAAGACATCTTGGCCACTGGAGAAAAGGTATCAGTGTATTCCAGACCAAAAATTTGAGTATAACCCTTAGCTACTAGACGAGCTTTAAGATGATCAATTTGACCATCCGGACCAACTTTAACAGTATAAATCCAACGACAACCAACAGTTGATTTACCAGGTGGGAGTGGGACCAGCTCCCAAGTGGAATTGGAGTGAAGAGCAGCCATTTCATCTTTCATTGCCTGACGCCACCCAGAGTGGGACATAGCCTCACCTATAGTTTTAGGAACAGACATGGACGACAAAGAGGACAAAAAGGCATAATAGGATGAAGACACGCGCTGATAATTGAGACAAGTATAGTTGGGACATTGATTGCGAGTAGAACGAATACCTTTGCGGACAGCAATGGGTGGGCTGGCTGGAGAGGAGATCGTGGTAGGTGACGAACTTGGAATAGTTCGTGAGGCATCAGGGACATCAGCAGATTTTCCAACACCATTATCTGGAACTGTAGTAGGACAATTCCTTACATTGCGTCTCTGGTAAGTGAGCAATGGTGGTGATGCGGGTGAAGGTAAGGACTCTTTAGGAGGCTGACTAATGTCAGTGTCATGAGTAAGAGGAACAAAATAAGTAGAAACAGGAATATCCTCCGTGATTGTAGAATGGTCAGACTTGTTAAGCTGAAAGAAAGGAGTAGACTCAAAGAACGTAACATCTGCAGAGATGATGTATCGTCTAAGATCAGGAGAAAAACATTTGTACCCTTTTTGTGTTCGAGAGTACCCCAAAAATACACATTTGACAACACGTGAAGATAGCTTATCTTTTCTAGGAGTGAAATCATGTACAAAACATGTACAGCCAAATGTACGAGGGGAAATAGAAAATAGTGGAGCATTAGGATATACAAAAGAGTAAGGAACTTGATCCTTAAGGACAGATGATGGCATGCGATTAATCAAATAACATGCAGTGAGAATGGCATCCCCCCAAAAACGTAACGGAACATTTGCATGAAGAAGTAAAGTACGTGCCGTTTCAACCAAATGTCTATTTTTCCTTTCAGCAATCCCGTTTTGTTGTGAGGTGTGAGAACATGATGATTGATGAATAATCCCTTTAGACTCCATAAAGGACTTGAAAGAGGTGGAGAAATACTCATGTGCATTATCACTACGTAAGATTTTTATGGAAACACCAAATTGTGTTTGAATTTCAGAGACAAAACTTTGAAAAATAGAAAACACTTCAGATCTATTCTTCATAAGAAACACCCAAGTACAACGAGAATAATCATCAATGAAAGTGACAAAATACTGAAAACCTAAAGTAGAAATAACACGACTCGGTCCCCAAATATCAGTGTGGACCAAAGAAAATAGAGATTCAGCTCTACTATTAGCCCTTTTCGGAAAATGACTACGAGTGTGTTTTCCAAGCTGACATGATGCACACTCTAAGGAAGACATAGTAATAAATGGCACCATCTTTCGAAACTTATTTAAACTTGGATGACCCAAACGACTATGGATTAGCAGAGGATCATCTACGGCAGAACAAGATACTGGTGTTGGTAAAGACAGATGGTAAAGTCCCTGAGACTCACGCCCTGTGCCAATCGTCCGCCCCGTACCTCGATCCTGTAAAATTACAGATTCCTCATCAAATGTAACTAAGCAGTTAAGAGAACGACACAAATGACGAACAGATACTAAACTAAAAGGACAATTGGGTATAAAAAGAACAGAATCGAGAGGCACAGAAGGTAGAGGGTTAGCCTTGCCAATCCCTTTAGCTTGAGTTTGTGAGCCATCAGCAAGAGTAATATTGGGTAGAGAAGTAGAACTATGGAGTGAAGAGAAAAGTTGTGGATTACCAGATATATGATCTGTGGCAGCAGAATCTAAAACCCATGGGCCAAGAGATGGAGATTGAGAGACACATGCTCTAACATTACTAGTGTGTACAACTGAGGCAGTAGGTGTGGAAGACTGTTTGGCTGTAAACCATTTCACAAAATCTTCATACTCGGGCTTGAGAGTTGGTTCTGAACTTGCGCAAGGTTCGGATTGAACAATATTCGCCACTTGTTGGGGAAGACGTCCATGCAAGAGCCAACACCGATCTTCTGTGTGGCCAACCTTTTTACAATAGTCACAGTAGGGTCGATTTTTGTTACCATTATAACCACCTCGACCACGGCCACGTCCACGACCTCCTCTTTGGTTGGATTGAGATGCCAAAGCTGATGAATCAACAACGATATTCTCCGAAGATGATTTTGATTCATCCGGGAGCCGTAACAGCCGTGAAAAAGCTTGAGACAAAGTAGGAATTATGGGGCTAGCAAGAATCTGATCACGAATGGTGGAATATTCTGCAGGTAATCCAAAGAGAGCCAAAAGCATAAAAAATGTACCTCGCTGAGAGAGTTGTTCCTGCTGAGTTGCAGCAGGGGGTAGCAACTCATTGAAATCGGAAAGGACCCCTTGAATTCTGCCTAAGTAAGAACTCATAGGCATATCAAGTTTTCGAGGTGCAATGAGACTCATCAAATCAGAACAAACGACATAAACACGAGATATATCATTAGTGTGTAATGCTTTGGCATGCTCCCAAACACTAAAGCAAGTCTTATGTGGACGGAAAATTTGCTTTAGTGAAGAATCAATGGTCTGCCAAAGCATGCTACACAATTGAGCATCGATTCGCTCCCACTTGGATGGATCAGTCATAGTATCATCAAGTTTAGTAGTAAGATGATCTTTATATCCTTGTCCCATAAACCATAGCTCAACGTCAGCAGCCCAAGTAGAGTAGTTACTGCCTTTTAGTTTTTCGGTAGTAATAATAGTAGAACCAGTAATAGATGGATTGGACATGAGAGGAGTTGTGGATTTAGATGTAGATGTTATAGATGTATCGGATGTAGACATAATGATATTGGGTTAAAGAAAATCACCGGGTAAAATCACCGGGTGGGATGATTAGAAAACGAATTTCTTTTTCTCAGTTGCTCTGATACCATGAAAGAGAAGAAGCAAGAGAGGAAGATATTTTGGGATAACATTCCTTCACACTCTTTTGTGAGTAGTACAACTGACATATATATACAAGATTGAAATAATCTAGATCCTAAAATCAAGCTATCAAGATCCTAAAATCAAGTTAGAATAATTAGCTATCTACTTCCTATAATTAAACTAGGATAATCAGGCTAATAATCAGGCTATCTAATCCCTATAATTGATGTATAATATATCACACATATCTAGATATATTCAACACTAGGAAAGCATGATTAGGCACCCTGTAACCAAATATTTCTTGGAAGTCGAGCTTTATCAAACTTTTCATCAAAATCTATTAATTGTGTGGATGTAGAATTGTCTATAGGGCTCATGTATAAAGGAGATCAATTATTTCACTAGATGTTAAATGAAGAACTATTCTACCAATGTGTGAACCCTAAAACTTCTTTAGTTGTTATGCCAACCACACAGGTTGAAAAAGCCACAACCCCACAAAAGATCAAAGAGGAGCCTAGTTCATCCTGGTCTACAGTGAAACCCCAACCCAAACAATCCCGGTACCTGCTAGAGATTGAAGAATGGACTGTTGAGCCCGAGTCTACAGCAGAGGTCCGGTTCAGTGCTGAATCTGTCTCTATTACTCAATCTGAACACATTATGCCTACCCATTCACCTAGGTAATCTAGTATATTTTGTGTAAAGTTACATGTTAATGCGAAAACTCACACTTCCTTGCTAATGAAGTCAGCATGATTTTCTTTTGAAAATTGCAGATTTGTTCAAAGGAAGGATGTCATCAATCGAATTCGAATTCTGAAGCTGCTAGCACTATTGGGTGGGATAACTGTAGGTTATGCCTTCAATGTTTCAGGTAACAATCCTTTTAACTAGACTATTACTACCAACGTTTAGTTTAGCATAAAATTAAAATCAATGGGTCACAAGGTTTCAGAAATTGGAAAGACGAACTAGATACATGATGATGATCCAAAATTTTCTACCCAGAACAAAAACATAGTAAAAACAAGTCTAAGATAACAAAGAGAGACCATTAATTCAGAATAGAGAGATGACAAAGAAAAAGAACCTCAATAATGTATACTTCATCCCAGCTGCTATGGAGTTTCAGAATGGCAGGCATTTCAGAACAATTGCAGTAGTGAATAACCAAAATTAGCAAAACCCAAAAAGAACAGGGAAAATTAGGGAGGGATTCCACTTCCACCTAATATATAGAGCCAGAGGATAGGAGAAAGATAAATAGAGAGAGGGAAGGGGAAAGAGAGGATTGCAGCATAGGGCAAGAGAGAAGTGGAGAAATCAAAAGCAAAAGAAATTATGGATTTCAATATTTGACTGATTGAAATTACCAAGATAGGTTAAAAAAAATACAATCCACCTATTTAGGAATAAAATTGTTGTCAGTATCTTCGCTCACTTTGCATATTTCTTGAGACTATAATCGGAAGTTTGGGTATATAAATGATGATTACATGTTAAATCCAAATTAAATAAAAAAAAGTGAAAAAAAATAGAACGATGGCTGCAGTAGGATACATAGGTTAATATAAAGCTAAATGCCTAAATATGTAAAGTAGACCATATTATGTTGGAATTTGCCATTGGGCTGGCCCATTGCTATAGGCCTATTATGTGATGCAATTACTTTCCTTTTTTTAATAATAATTTGTCTTGCTGGTTTTCTTTTGTAAATTGTAATTAGTATCTGATTTAGATAGACTAGTGAGATGGCCTGCGCTATGCGCAGGAGGGCTAATATGTTCCGTATTAAATTGCTTAATTTTTAGCCATTATATATTTTTTATAATATAGAGAGTCATATAATTGTTATAAGTCTGGCTTGAATTATAAAATAATAGTATGGTAAATTGGTTGGGTGAATATAATGTTAATAGTTTGTGTACTATGGACTATGGAGGATATTTTATAATATAATGGTTAATAAAGTACTATAATTGAGAAAATGCAGTGTCGACATTTGTGTGGTATGATTTGTATAAATTATGTGGTCTGGGTGAGGCAATTATAAAGATACCCATCTATATTTATGTATATATCTATTACTCACTAAGTTTCATAAATATAAGCTTATTTCCTTTTTTTGTACAAATTAAAACATTATAATCAATATAATCACAACAATTATTTTTCTATCATATTTTTGTAAAATATTGCTCACTAATATTAGATCATTAAATCCACATTAAGAGCCATGTATTATTACATTGTTTTTGAAATTTACAGTATTTTAATTTTTTAATGTAAGAAAAAATCTAATTAATGTTGCATGCTTGACTAAAAGAATAATAAAAAAAATAGCATACAACATTGCTTTACAATTTAGAGCAATTTAGCACCATTAAGAAAAATGAATATGCTAAAAATTTTATAATAATTATATATATACATTAAATATGGATATCTATCTAACAATATAAAAGTGAGAGTTTGTCAAGTGATTATCCTACAATTGTTATTGGATGTCTGGGCTATTAGTAAATTACAAACTAATTATTGTTTTTTAGGGAATGAAGAGAATAAGAATAAAAACAAGGACATTAGAAATTTGTAATAATTATATAGAGTAAATATGGACATATAGACTAATATATCTTTATAATTGTATGTTTTAAAAAGTAGTAGGATTAGAAACCATTTTTAGTCCAAACCCTTAACACCTTAACCGATTTTGGTTGATTGTGATAACAATGTTGGACCTCTCTTTTCTTCTTTTTAATTGGTATTCAATTTTTGGGAATCGTGCGGTCAAAAGCTACTGCTGAACATGCTAAACAACCACTGCATTCAACAATTTTACAAAACACTATTTTATTTCATGTTTTTGCAATATATGCATTCATTTTTCTGCAAACAATTTTATTTCA
This sequence comes from Coffea arabica, assembly GCF_036785885.1. Taxonomy (NCBI): domain Eukaryota; kingdom Viridiplantae; phylum Streptophyta; class Magnoliopsida; order Gentianales; family Rubiaceae; genus Coffea; species Coffea arabica. Next base: position 45,802,972 of record NC_092316.1, on the reverse strand, counting down.
TGTCACAGTAATAAAATCCATTTTTTAAAGTCACTATAGCCAATAATAATTTATTCATTATTTCCTCAATGTGTATTTACAGAACACTTAGCAATTTTATTTCGTGTTAAGCCAACAATAATTTATTAATTGTTTCCTCAATAATTGTGCATTTACAAAAAACTTCAAAAGCAAATAATTAACCACAAAATTAACTTTATACTAAAAATACAAGACTAACTTTTAAGTTTTTTTAAAAAAGTAAAAAAAAAATCACCAAATTCAACGTTCCAACTTAAAGAGCCTACATAAAAATGTATATAATAACATTAAATCACATAAATTGTCTCTTTTTAAGATGTACAACATATAAGGTAAAAGTTAGATTGGATGGTAAAGTAGCACATGTGAATTTTGACAATCAATAATTTTGTTTTTCTTCTTCTTTTCAAGTAGTACTATTAAAGAAATATAAGAAATCAATAAAATCCAGCATTTTACGTTCAATCCAAATTTCAAAAAGGAAGTCCCAAACCCAAGAGGGATGAATCATGAAAAAGGAGGGCGTGATGGGCGTCTGCTGGCAGATACGAAATCACGGTCACTTTCCATTTAGTTACAGGCAAAGTAGCAAACAAAGAGGTAGCAACAGCTGGAAGCAAATGAAGCAGTCCAATTGACAAAAAAAGGCCAACCATTTGGCAAGAATTACGGGATAACCGCTTGACAAGAAATGCAATATTCATTGGACAACTCTCCCTTTTATATAATTAGATTATATAGATTATATATATATGTTATAATATGGTATAATATAATTGTTAGATATCTAAGTGGTCTTAGCGATACACACGCTGCTCCTGGAGAGATAAGGTGATGGTGATGATCCTTGAGTGTGAAGACACGTGATGCACCATTCCCTAATCTATGCATCATAATAATGCAGTTTATGCATGCCACCACCACTTTTTTTTCTTTTGGTTTTAATCTAAGTCATTTCACACAATTGACGAAAATAGCCTCCACATCCAACAACAATTACAGCATAGCCGCTTGACCAAAAAGGAACTATTCAGTACCCAACTCTCCCTTTTATATATTTAGATGTGCGCATGTATGATATATTAGCAAGAGTAAGTTGACTCAAAATCGGGTTGATGCATTGTTGTTGTTCATTCCTCCACTTTGAAGGTGAGCACAGCATTCCACACATGCATTTTGCATAAGAATGTAGGTATCATCATACTACCCTGAATAATTGATCCCATGTAAACACGTGGCTAGTGTGCATTGCACTAGCAGTGGTGTTGAGAGGATCAACCCAACTCCGAGACTCAGAAGGAGACTGTTGACAATTTGTTGGCATCTAATGTCTGAAGCTTTGGGAACCAAATGTAGATTAAGTTGCATTAGTGACGCTCGATCGTCATGCAATATATAGCAAGACAGAAGGTTGATGTAGATGGAGATTGTCAACAAATATTGTTTATTGATGATGGAAGAAAATTTCTACCATCTATTATTCTGTAGATATCTAGAAAAACATGCTAGCAATGAGAACATACAACCTAACACAGGAAGATTATTCATATGCATGACAGAGTTAAGAGGACGGATAAGGAAGGTAGCTTAGCAATGTGGACTTCATCCTAATTCCACTGATATGGATTTCAAAATAATCTAGTACTGCTAAGAATTTTGCCCTCTTGGAAACTTAGAATAATTGAACAAAGTAGCAAATAACCAAAAATCAGCAAAGATATAAAAGGAGAACAGAGACAGAGGAGAAAGGGAGAGAGTGGAGAAAGAGATGTGGTACTTGCAGCATAAGGCATGAGATGAGGGGTTAAAAAAAAGTAATTGGGGACTTGAAGATGAAATTGACTGAATTAAAAAAAAAATTAGAAGCAAATTCAATTCACCAATTCAGGAATAAAACCATCTCAGTTCCTTCACTCCGTTTGCATAGATCCTTCACCCTTGCCAGGGAATAAAAACAAAATTGGAAGATTAAATGAAAGTTTGGGTATGAACAATGGCGGCCTATCAGAGCCAAATCAAATTTATCAAAAAAAAAGGGATGACTGTCTGTTGGATACACCGATTATGCTATACATGTCAAGTAGACCAAATATGTTACAATTTGCGATTGGGCTGGACCATGGCTATAGGCCTATCCTCTGGTGCAAGTACATGACTCTTTTCAAGCGTTTTCTGATTTCAATTTTCCAATACGTACACTATTATCCATTAGTATTTGCTCTGAATAAATCTATACAGATATGGTATTAATCTGCCCATATTAGAGAACCGCTTCTCTAACATCATACATAGAAATAAAAATGGACCAACTAAAGATGCCTTATTCAATAGGTTAATTTATGATTCAAAAATGAAAACATTGTAGATTGACTCGATGCTTTGCCTATTCTTTCAGACATTGAAATTTATGCAGTGGAGAATGATTTTTACACAGTAATAGCATTCTAGTGTCCAAACAAGTTGCCCTAAACGCACCCTGCATCATCTAATGAGATTTTGATGTGTTTGGCATGCATTCAAGTTTCCCTATCTCTCCCCCCTCTCTCCGCCCTCCCTCCTTCCTTTTTCCCTCTCCCTCTCTCTTTTGTCTCCGTCTGTCCCCTTCTTCCCCTATAACTCCCTCCCTCTCTCTCTCTCTCTCTCTCTCTCTCTCACTCCTTCTGTAACACCCCAATCTCCCTCTCCTCTCCCTGTTGACCTACAACTGTCACCATAAGCTTCATAACTGTGACTTCTAACTTCACAGTTGAACAAAGTGGGAGGTAGTATGCTACTTTCAAGTCGATTTTTATAGTATGCTGCTGCTACTAATTCAAGATAATGATATTGATGATGCTATCTTACAGCTATTCCATTACATATCCTACACAAAACTGATTTGTGCTAATTGACATCCTAGTACTCAAGACAAAACTGTCTATTAACAGTTGGACAAATTTTCTACCATCTATTTTCCTGTAGATATCTACAAAAAGATGGTATAAATAAGAACAAATAACCTAATACAGGGAGATGATTCATTTGTAAGAGAAAGAGAGAGGATAGACAAGGTACCTCAGTAATGTAGACTTCATCTGTTCTGTGCTTTCCCTGATATGGAATTCAAGATACATCAGCTACTACTACAAAAGTGCCCACCTGCAAACTCAAAACAATTAAACAATAGTAGTAAATAATAAAAAATCAGCATAAATACAAAAGGAGACCAGAGACAGACAGATTTTACACAAAAAAGAAAAGGATAGAGACAGACAGAGGGAATGGTGGACAGAGAGAGAGATAGAGATGTGAAATTCAGCAAAGGGCGAGACAGAAGAGGGGAATTGAAAGAGAAAAGCAATTAGGGATTTGAAGATTAAATTGATTGGATTTGGAGCCAAAAGAAGTTAAAAGACATAAAATTCACTACCTTTCCATAGATCCATTACCCTTCCCAGAGAATAAAATTGATTTGTTTTTTGGTTCTAAGGGGGCCCAAGGCCCTTTTACATTTCGAAGAATAAATTTAAAGTTAGGGTATGAACAATGCCTGCCTATCAAAACCTAATGAAAAGTGAAAAAGAAACCTGTTGGCTACATGGGTTAAGTTAATATGTCAAGTTATACAAAGTAATGTTAGAAGTTGCCATTCAGCTAAGCCCATGGCTGTAGGCCTATTCTCTGGTGCAACGGACAACCTTGGGACTGAAAGGAACTCCATTCCAATTACCAACAGCAACTAGCAAAGCTTCTCTCACTTTACTCACTCTCTCTCCCACTTTCTACCTTAATCCCTTTCCTTCCTCCTCCCCCTCTCTCCCTCTTTCTCCTTCCCTCTGTTCCCCATCTCTCTCTCCCTCTCTCACCATGTCCCTCTTCCTCTACCCCACTTCACTTCCCTCTCCCTGCCTCCCCCTCTCTCCATCTTTCTTTTCTTTCCAATCTTTCCTCTTGCTGTGAGTAGTAAAAATTCAAAACTATGGTTCCTCACTTCGCAGTTGAACAAAGTGGGGTTGCATTATTTACAACATGCGTATGATTTTGGAGCACTTTCCACTTATTGGCAGAGAATTTGACATGATTCTGGGGACAGTTCTTTTTGAACACATATAAACCCTCCTCTCTCAGTGAATGGAAATCATCTTTTGTAACCACTAACAATTCTGCCCTTAACCAGGACCTAGCATTAGGCTTTTTAGGATCTAAATTATGTCTTTTATGGCTGTCCATCATGTAAAATCTGAAAAAGTTAAGTCGTTCTAAGAAGATCTCATCTTTAACTGCCGCTCAAACTATTTTCTAACATAAGCAAGAAAACCAAACCACTGGCTTAGTTGTATAGTAAGCAGAAAATGAAAGCAACTTGAAGAAGCTAGACTTAAATGTTCCTTTGAGTCATGCCTATCCTATAAGCAATTTGCTTTGGTTGCCAAGGAAATAGCTTACTTTTACATATTAATCGAAGAATTTAGACTTACCGTTGAGTTTTCTCTAGCTTACAAGCATTGTTTTGGTTGAAAATGAATTAGCTTAATTTTTACATATTCCTCTGTTGAATATATCACCATACAATCTACTACAAAGCCTTGGGTTTACACATAATAAATATATCACCTTATTCCTCTAATGAATCTTCTTTTCTATGAAAAATTTGACATTTTGATTATTTACATGATATGAAGTTTTTAGGAATTAATGATTGTTGTCAATCCTGATTATAAGTGTCATGTCCAACTTTTCTTATATATGAAGCGGTTGATTTTCAGGAGGTATGTTCAGCATACCAATTTTCTTGAAAAAATTTCCAAAAGTCAGAAGAAAGATAAACATGGCAAAGAGAACAAATTTCTGCACTTATGCAGATTTTAAATCTCTAATGATTTCATCAATCATCCCCCTTGGTGCTTCGATATCAGTGCTGCCAGCACATGTATTATCCAATCGATGGGGGCGGAAGCCAGTGCTCAGGATAGGACTCATACTGCTTTCAGTGGGATCAGGTCTCTTTGCTTGGCTTCCACTTGCATTTTTGGGGATTGTGGGTTCGATTATGAGTGGTCTTGGTAGCGGCATTACAAATCAGGTACAATAATATTATGAGGAGTACAATTGATTATTTGATTTGTTTGAAGATTTTTTGGATTTCAGTAATGTAACTTGTTATGTTTATCAATTGCAGGTCATTCCCATTATATGCTCTGAGTTAGCCCCAGAAGAGAACCTAAGTGTCTTATATGGATACCAAAGTTTGGGTGGTTTTGTTGTCTTGGGGATCTATCTCATTGCATCCTACTCACCTAAATGGGTCTGGAGAGTTCCATTTGGCATCCTCTGTTTCCTCGCTGTGGTCTTGCTAGTTATCTCATTTTTTATTGATGAAAGTCCACGATGCCTAATTCAGCAAGACAAAGTGCAAGCTGCTCGACATGTTTTCACAAAGTATAGGGATCCGAGGAAGACCATTGTTGATGAGGAATTTGCTGAGCTTGAAAAAGCCATAGAGGATGAGAAAAAGATAAGTGCGGTCAAAGATTTGCTAAGTCCTCAAAACAGAGCTACTTTGATCATCAAGGCAGTAGCAGAACTGGTGCCTCAATTGTTAGGAGCATCTTCTCTAATGTTCTTCGGGCCATTGGCTTCAACATCAGTCTCTTCTAACTCACATATCCTATTCATCACATCAGCCGGGGCTGGATTGTGGGGTTTCCTCATGACACTGTTTGTTTCTTTCTTTCTACTCAAGAGATGTGGACGAAGAAGGGTGGCCATTGGTTCTTCTTTCCTTACATTATTATCACAGGTTTCACTTCTTACCCTTCTCCCCTTTTGATTCAAAATTTGACATTCATCCTCCTTTTATGATTTTACACTCAAGGGTTCACCATATAGACATGCAATAATTTCTTGGTTTATTAGTACTTTTCTAATTGTTGCAGATCTCCTTGTGGGTAGTCTTACACTTCTTTGCAAATTCACACAGCGATTTCACAAAGCCTGTTGCCTATACTATGATAGGAGCAATAGCTCTGAACTATGCTGGCTTCAATATGCTAACCAACCCATATGGCTGGATCAAGAGCTCAATAGAGGGACCAGGTGGAGCACTAGCAGACGCTTGGTTGAAGAGTCTTGGCCCTTTCATGATGGTTATCATGAATGTGGCATTAATCCATATGTTTTGTACAATCGAGGCCTTTGTTTATGTGTTCACAGGCTTCTTTGCAGCTTTCACTACTTCCTTTGTATACATTTTAGTGCCGGAGGCCTCTCAAATTGGAACTTATAACATGACAAGGCTCATCTGGATGCTGCAGTGGTTTTGGAAAAAGTTTATAAAGGAAGAAGACTTAAAATTCGTAAAGGAAGAAGACTCATGCTCAAAGCAGAGAGTATAGTGTTGATAGTTGTTATTAAGGCATGACATTGATTGTTGTAATTAATAATAACTTGAATCTTTGTTGGACCAAAGCTATATGTAGCTCCAACACAGCACTTTTAGAGGGTAAATACAAGTTAACAATCGGTAAATATTCTAGGAGGTTCTTTGCTCTGAAGTAAAAAGTCTTACTCTTTGGATGTCTTCTACTGGATTTGATTAAAAAGGACATTTTGCCTCCAGCTCTCAGCTCAACTTCTGATAAAAATTAAAACTCTCTCTGCTTCCTCCACCCAACCCCTCCCTCCCCCCCCCCCCCCCCCCCCCCCCCCCAAAAAAAAATAAAATAAAAAATCCTCCTTGCATGGAGAAGGTTGCAGCTTTGCTCCCATCTTCTTTTTTCTTCATTTCTATTCCCCCAAGAAAGCACACAACCTATACTAATAAACTTCAGCTTGAGCAACCCAACAGCACATTCTTACACCCCAAAAAGGGGAAAAAAAAAAAAAAGCACGGAGGAGACCAAGCCTGTGGGAAAAGTAAAAAAACGAGGGTTAATTACATTTGCCTCCCTTGAGGTTTGGGCAAATTACAATTCAGACCCTGAGATTTGACCATATTACATACACCCCTTTTAGTAAAACTGTTTAAACCCACAAACAGAAATACCTGAAGTGACAAATCTGCCCTTATACTCAACATAGAAGTCGGATATTTTATTCTTTGAAAAAATAGGAGATGAATAAAGAGTTATAGTAATAAAGAAAATGATTAAAAAAAAGAAATATACATATTAAAGAACAGGACAATTAAAAATTATGCTAAAGAAAGCCAAAAAAGGCATTCCCCTGATTGGTAAAAGAATACAACAGAAGCAAGCCCTAAAAATAAAGGAAATGAAGGAAAGAAGGTCTGCCTCCACTACTACCACCTTCCTCAAAACATATAGTTCTCCATGGTTGCCACTGTCACCAATACCACCATCACCCTGCTACTGTTGCCATTCATCACTATCCTTCGCTGTCACTATGGCTTATGGCATACCCATCATCTTTCCTATCATCCTTTCTTGTTCTCTCCATCTTTCTCAATTCTAGGATTTCCTCCTCCACTGTCATCTTCTCTTGTACAAGCCAAAAAAAATACAAACAGAAAACCTACGTTGTTGGATTTATAAGGAATCAAAGATCCCAGTAGAGGAATCAGTTGGTGCTCTCGACCTAATTTTGGTTTTGATAATGTTGATCTATTTTATGCTAATGTTTGCATTAAAGTTGAGGTTCTTTTTTCTTTTTGGGTTGAACCCAAGGCCACCAGTTCATTCTTGACTTTCCATTTGGAGTTTCTTGGTTAACTAGGTATTCTGCCCTGACGCTATGCGTCAGGTAGGTACGACCTGGTATTTTATTATAATGAGTATGAGTTTGAAAAATTGGAGGGCAGAAAGAATTATTCAACCGACAGGAGGAGGTCGAAATTGCTGACTGCCAAAATTTAGGTAGCTGAGATTCGTTATTTAGCTGGTCTATGTGCGCGCGTGTGTGTGTGTGTTTTTTTTCCCTTCGTTAGATGTAGTGTTCATGTGTGTGCATGTGGAACGGAAATATTGATGAATAGAGTTAATGACAATCTTAACTATGACTCAAAAGCTTTAATACAAACAAAGAGAATGTTAAAATGATGGAACTACCTCAGAAGTGGCATTGCAAGACTTAATCTTTAAATGATGTAATTTTCTATCAAAAGGCATAGGAGCATAGGATAAAAGGTACATTTATAGAAGAAATAGGTAAAGTGCCACCTAATAAAATGGCAGATGTGGGAGAACATTTCCAAACAATATCATGCATGAAAAAGGGGAAAAAGTGGTATCTTAATAAACTACAGTCCTCCAACTTAACAACGCCAAAGCTCTCTCATGCTTTATCAATCTGTTGACAATTCGTGAAATTATCACCTTGTCTAATTTAGACTTTTCACAAAAGTTTCTAAAGTTGTAATTGTTTTGAGTACTCTTTACACACTTCCGTAGCCAATAGACACAAGCTCCACATATACCAGTTATACAACTTAGATTTGCCCGAAGATTATGTGTAAAGAAACAAAATACCCAAAGATAAATGCAAATAGATCTATGAGAGAATTCAAAATTACCAGATCATTCAATTTTGCCAAGATCTATCTAGTCCTTTTTTGCCAATTAACATGAGGAAATGCAGCAGATTGAGAGAGTCCCAAAACTGAGATAGTCTTAACTACTTCCTGCTAAAGCACTACTACGTGAGCTGATAATCACCATAGAGACATTCAATCAATTGGAAATACCCCAAAGGAATAACACGCAATAGCATCAGTCTCAATAAAGCAAGACACAATTTAATCACATAGAGATAACAAGCCTCTCTGAAGATCCTTGTCAGCAATATAAACTTAAACTAAATGAAACGGAACTTTGAAACAGACAAATCTAACATCGCAATAGACACATTTAGCAAAAAGATTCAATTATTACCTGAAACCATCTATTGGGGAAGCTTCAAATGCTTGAGATATGGCTTAGTACAATCGATATCTTTGACTTATCTTGCATCAGAAACATTGCTAAGCTTAGATCAATGATACAGAAGCCAAAAGCATAACTATGATACAAAAGTAAAGCAACTAAAAAAGAGAAAGCATGACTTATATACGAACATCAAACATCCAATTTGCAACCAATGAGTAGTCATGAGTTGTAATGAGTAGTAATCTGCATGAGTAGAAAATTTGCAACCAATGAATAGTAATGAGTAGTAAATGCAAATTTGCCACCAAAAACCAATCCTAATTCAGAAATATCCATGAGATAAACAAAACTTAATCCAATGCTCAGGCTCCATAAGAATTGAAAGGAAAGAAGCCGAAGTACAGCATGCAAAGTACCAGCCAGATTCTAATTTATATAAACCTCAACATGATTGAAGAACACACATGAATGACAATCAACAATAGCAGAATAATACAAGACCAATTATACCTCATATCTAGCACAAGATCAGTTCAAAGGACCGGAGATTAGGAGAGAGTCCCAAAACTGAAATTGATGGGCATTAAGTCTCATAGGATCCAGAGAAAGGGATTGAATCAACAAAATCAAATTGGCCTTGGTGGAGGGAAATGATGGTGGAGGGAAATGGATATAAGATAGGTATATGAAAAATAAAAAGGGATTGAATCAGCAAAATCAAATTGCCCTTGGTGTAGGAGATGGATATAAGATGGGTATATGGAAAACAAAACTAATGAGGTTGGTACTTCAAACTCTGCCAGTCATAGGAGAATTGAAGATCTTGTTTTGCATTTGCTAGGGGATTTTAGATAGAAAACAGTAGAGAGGAGGAAGAGGAAGAGTGGGAAGCAAAGTTTATCAGTGTTTTGCCACGGAATTGCCACATGTCCTCCAGGTCGTGTCTTAGCAAGTTACTTGTTGGCATCATAAAACACAAAAACAAAAGCAAAAGAAAAGACTACAACTCAATTTACCCAACACAATTAGCAACTCGTCCTCATATATCCGCTGCCGAGCTTTCTTAGTTACACATAAGCCATTCACGTAAGCCAACAAAACAGAGTAAAGCTCACATAGAACACCTGTAGAACACCTAAATAATGATGAAAAATCCTAAAATCCACTGTTCCATTTCAACACATCCCCAGATAAAATTGCACCACTGTCAAAAACAGCAAAAATTAACCAGCTCCTGCAAATAACACCTACCAAGTCACTTGCTCCTTCTTAGACTTAATTGGCTAACATAAATTTCCCTACTCTTTCTAGAACACTTAAAAGTCAATTATGGAGAAAGATGCAGTGTAGGAGGCAATTAAATAGGAAGATGACGAGGAAAAAAAATGACCGGTACAATAGGCTAAGAAAAGAACGAGACAAAGTAATAGAAATTGCAAAGCTTTCGAGCGGTGGTTCTTGCACTCTTTCCAGAACACTTAGATTCAATTATGGAGGAAGACGTGGTGCAGGAGGCAATTAAATAGGAAGAGATGAGGGAAAAAAAAACAACCGGCAAAGAAGGCTAGAAAAGAATGAGAGGGTAATGGAGATTGCAGAGCTTTCAAGCGGTGGTTCTTGCACTGTACATTAATTCACCACTAAGCTTGTTCCTGTTCGAGAACAACACGTGGAGAGCGGTGAATTTACAGCAAAATCACTGCCATTCAGCACCAAAAGACCATAACACCCCGCAAGCTCACAAAAATCACAATATAACCGGACCACCAGGCACTGTTCACAAGCAATTGACGTTTTATATATGTGACAACAGGTATCTTGGGAGGAAAACATCTAGTCACCGTATTATGAGTGACCAACTAGTATTTATAGGAGTACAAACCTAATAAACTATTTACAAGAATACCCTTACTAATTTATTATCTACAAGAATACTTATATTCTCTTGACACTCCCCCTCAAGTTGGAGCATATATATCATAAGTACCCAACTTGTTACAAATGTATTTCACCCTAGAGCCCCCTAAACTCTTGATAAACACATCAGCCAATTGATCTACAGACGGTACATGAGATGTCTTGATGACCCCGTCAAACAATTTCTCTCGAATGAAATGACAATCAACTTCAATATGTTTTGTCCTTTCATGAAACACTGGATTAGACGCAATATGAACAGCCGCCTGATTATCACACACTAAATTCATAGGCTGTTTATGCTCAAACCCAAGTTCCAGTAACATGCTCTTCAACCAAACCAACTCACACACAGTGTGAGCCATAGCGCGGTATTCAGATTCTGCACTTGATCTGGATACAACTGTTTGCTTCTTACTCTTCCACGACACTAAATTACCACCAACAAACACACAATATCCCGTAGTCGATCTTCGATCTGAGGCAGAACCAGCCCAATCTGCATCACTATATCCTTCAATATCAGTGTGTCCATGATTTTGATACAGCAACCCTTTTCCAGGAGCACTCTTAAGATACCTGAGAATCGATCCATGTAACAGTATCCCAATGACTAGTACGAGGGGTATCAAGAAATTGACTCACAACACCTACTGCAAACGAAATGTCAGGTCTCGTTACAGTGAGATAATTTAATTTACCCACAAGTTTTCGATATTGCTTAGGATCATCAAATAATGCACCTTGATCTCCTGCTAATTTCACATTGGGATCCATAGGAGTATCCATAGGTCGGCAACCTAACATCCCAACTTCACTCAATATATCGAGTACATATTTTCTTTGACATAAATAAATCCCATATTTAGATCGAGCTACCTCAATACCCAGAAAATACTGTAGATGTCCTAAATTTTTTGTCTGAAAGTTTGCCTGTAGATTGGATTTAAGTTTCTGGATCCCTACAACATCATCACCTGTAATCACAATGTCATCCACATAAACAACTAATAAAATTTTACCAGTATTAGAATGCCGATAAAATACAGAGTGATCTACTCCACATCTTGTCAGACCGAACTCCATGACAACACTACTAAACCGGCCAAACCAAGCCCTCGGAGACTGTTTCAATCCATATAAGGATTTTTTCAAACGACAAACCAACCGCGGATTCTCCCCCTGAACAACAAATCCAGGAGGTTGTTCCATATATACCTCTTCTTTCAAGTCTCCATGCAGAAATGCATTTTTCACATCCAACTGATGTAATGGCCAATTATAAGTTGCTGCCAAAGAGATAAGAAGACGAACAGAGGTAATCTTTGCAACAGGAGAAAAAGTTTCTAAGTAATCTACTCCATACACCTGAGTAAATCCTCTAGCTACCAGCCGAGCCTTCAACCTATCAATAGAACCATTAGGCTGCACTTTTATAGTGTATACCCATTTACAACCAACAACAGGCTGACCTGAAGGACGAGGGACAAGATCCCAAGTACCATTTCGTTCCAAAGCAGACATCTCTTCTTGCATAGCTAATCTCCAACCAGGATGATTAAGAGCATAGGTAATAGACTTAGGAATGGAGATAGAATCAAGGGAAGCAACAAAAGAAGAATATGATATAGAGAGACGAGAATAAGAAACAAAATTAGAAATAGGATGGGAAGTACAATGTCTCTTACCTTTGCGTAAAGCAATAGGAAGATCTAACTCAGAGGAGGGCGTCATACCTGGATTGGAAGATTGAGAGTTAATTGGTGAAGTGCGTGACATATCAGGAACTTTTTCAACCATGGAACGACGAGAGTAAACTTGAAGATGAGGACAAGATAATCGAGCTATGGAATCTGGTGGACTAGATAACTCAGATAATAAAGGGGAAGGGACTGGTAAATCAGGAGAGGAAAAAGAGGGACACTGGTCTAACTCACAAGACATACTTTGTTTGATAAAATATGGAGTGGATTCAAAGAAAGTAACATCAGCACAAGTAAAAAATCGATTTAAAACTGGACTGTAACATCTATACCCTTTTTGCGCTTGTGCATATCCTAAGAAAATACACTTAATAGCACGAGAATCTAATTTATCCACCCCGGGAGCAAGCTGATGAACAAAGCACACACATCCAAAAATACGAGGAGGCAATTTAAATACAGGTTCATGAGGAAAAAGAATGGAGTGAGGTAATTGACCTTCAAGAATATTAGATGGCATGCGATTAATTAAATAACATGCAGTTAGAACTGCATCACTCCAAAATTGTTTGGGCACATTCATGTGCAACAACAGTGTTCGAGCAATTTCGATTAAATGTCCAATTTTCCTTTCAGCAACTCCATTCTGTTGTGGAGTGTGAGGACAAGAGAACTGATGAATAATACCAGACTTAGTCATAAAGGTATTAAAAGGAGTGAAAAAATATTCTTTCGCATTATCACTGCGAAGTATACATACAGGCACACCAAATTGATTCTTTATTTCTGTAACAAATGCACAAAAAATGGAATATAATTCTGAACGATCTTTCATTAAATAAAGCCATGTAACTCTGGAAAAATCATCAACAAAGACTATAAAATATTTAAAACCTAACTTTGAAGTGACTCGACTAGGACCCCAAACATCAGAATGAACTAACAAAAAGGGTTCAGAAACACGTTTATTGACTTTAGGAGCAAAAGAAACACGATGATGCTTTCCTAACTGACAAGACTCACATTCTAACGAAGATAATTGATTCAAAGTAGGAACCAATTTTTTCAAATTTTGTAAAGACGGATGACCTAAACGACAGTGAATTTCAAGAGGAGAAACAGTAGCAGGACATGCTATCGGACCATTGAAGTTGAGAAAGTAAAGACCATTATGCTCATGCCCTCCACCAATCGTCCTCTTTGTCTTCAAATCCTGAATGACAACGGAATCAGGACAAAAAGTAACTGTACACTGTAGAAATTTAGTGAGCTTACTAATAGACATTAGATTAAATGGCAAATTGGGTACGTAAAGAACAGAAGACAGCGGAAGTGATGGATTAATTTCTACAGTGCCTAGTCCTTTAACTTTAGTGGTAGATCCATCAGCCAAAGTAACATGAGGAAAGGGAGTAGACTCTTGAAAATTAGAAAAAATTTTAGAGGTAACTGACATATGATCAGTAGCCCCGGAGTCAATAATCCATGAGTCATTACCTTTTTGTGCTAAAGAAGCAGAGGGAAGAGATGCGTGACTTGTAGCTTGGTACTGTAAGAATTTAACATAATCTTCCTCGGATATAGTAACAGTTTTCTGGGACCCATGTGCTGAAGAACTTGATTTAACTTGATCAGTGGTAACCCCATTAGCAAAACTTTCAACCATAGCGAATAGCACTTTAAACAAAACAGCAATCAAAATTCGCTATGAACAGTGCGCCGTGAATAGTACCGGGTGAACAGTGCGTGATGAACAGTATCACGTGAACAGTGCGCGATGAACAGTATCGTATCAAGACTTTTGCTAGATGTTTAACCCTAACCCTAGGACTTTTGCTCTGATACCATGACAATAGGTATTTTGGGAGGAAAACATCTAGTCACCGTATTATGAGTGACCAACTAGTATTTATAGGAGTACAAACCTAATAAACTATTTACAAGAATACCCTTACTAATTTATTATCTACAAGAATACTTATATTCTCTTGACAATATGTAAGATTTGATAGACTTTGATAATGGTTTGGTAAATGTGGTAATGAAATTGCTGGTGAATAGCTTCCATTTGAATAATTTTTGTTCTACATTTTTTAGTTTTGATGTTTGAAAACTTTGTTTACAGAAGAAGAATTTTAGTTTGATAATTTAAATTTTTATGAATTATGAAATTGATAGATGACGGCAAATAGAATATACTACCTTTTTCTGCTGATATGATTTTTTCAGAGAGAGACAGAGAAAGAAGAGGAAGAGGATAAAGAGGACTAATGGTTTTGGGACTTTAATTGGAAATTTTTGTTGACATTACTAAGGATAAGAGGTCAGATGTTTATCAAGAAACGGTAGGGGACCATTTGTTATGCTTTTGTGAGTTTCAAGGTTAATTTGGTAAAACATCAAGGTTTAAATCGCAATTTGGCAAAACCTCAAGGGTGGTAAATGTAATTTATCCTAAAAAAAAATCCTCACAAAACTTGAATTGAAATATGAGCTTCTAAAGCTTGTAAAGTATAATTTGGATGGCCAGTAATTGAAGGTACCGCAAACTGATTTTTTAGATCAAAGCACCTCCATTCCACCTATTACTTGTTTCACTATTTTCTTTGGCATTTAAGAGCACAAAATTTTCTACAGGGACTTTAGAGATAATTTCAAAAGGAAGGCTTTTATTCATTATGTATAACATGGCATTGAACCAAAACAGGCATCTCAACAACAAGAAACCCTAAACCTACCAATACTGTCTATATTCAAAAGTATGTATGTACGTCTAAGAAAAATTGTAAAGACATATACAAGCAGAAGGCTATGGGCCTGATGTTAATTAGTTAATATGCTGAACTCCCTAAAGGGCCTACAAATATAACAACATATTGAATCTTGTTTGGCCTCAGCATCATAAAATGCAAGGTTTGTCAAGTTTTAAATGTGTTAACAATGATCATTTCTGCAATGAAATATTCAAGTAATGGTCAAGCAATTTAATTCAAATTTTTGCATCACTGTCACTATACAAGTGACATAAGTAGCTACTGATGGAATGTATAGGATTTCCAGTTTCACTAAACCAGTTTCTCCAAAACAGCAAAGCACATTGATGATATGGCAAGAAGGAGAATTCCATTCAGTTTTTTACCCCTTTTTTGAACATTGTTCTCGTTACCCAACTTTTCGGAACCCTTTCCCTCAGCTGGGGAATTGTCAAGGGGCTCCCAGCACCTTGGCAATTCTACACCAGTGCTTTCATTCATCCATGGGTGGCCAAGTTAGGCTGGCCACCGCCCCTTCATATTGGCTTACACAGCTGTCTTGCTCATCCCCCTTTCTCCCATTTTTTCCCACTGTTTCAGTGATTTCCAAATCTACCATATCCGCATCAGTCAGAAGAAATTTTCTTTTCCCCGTAGTCTCCTTACATAGCCTAGATTGCTTAGCCTGTCGCATTGATTTTCTCTTTAGCACTGGAGCTTTTAATTGTTTCCATGTTCTTCTCGCCATTCCATTGTTACTCGGTGCATCCATAACATCTATCTGCTCTTCCACTTGCATGTACACAGCTTCAGGTTCCTTAGAGGATTGCTCTACCTCCTTGTCAAGGACTATGTCTAGCTGACCACCATCTACTCTCCCTTCAATGATTTCCTGAGACAGTTTTTCATTTCCCTTGCTGTTTTCCATCTCCTCACCCCTGTCTTCCGTATTTTCTGATTCCTACATTGTCATTACAGCATCTACTGCTATGTCTCCCCCAGCAGGTCCACTATTCTTACGTGTACTTCCATCCTCCCGAGCCATGCTCCTCTCCATTAGCACCTTATCCCCTGTTTTTGGTACTAATTCTCCATCCTTAAAACCCCATCTTTGCTTGTTTGGAGAAATGTTAACAGGTTGTCTCCCTCTCATTTCTTTTGGAGGCGACAATTTCCCCCCTCCTACTCTCATCCATGAGCCAAATTGATTATCCTGCTGACCTCTCCCACCTAAACTGCTATTTGGGCACTTCCTTTCACTATGGCCTATTTTACGACAAGTATAACCGAAATCTAGTCCCCTCTCATATTTGAAACTTAACCACTTCACCTTTCCTTCCAACTTTACCGTAGTACCTCTCATGAGATGTTGGGATATATCAGCCAGCACTAGTAATTTGATATGTCTCCCTTCCTTTCCTCCTCCTTGAGGGATAATCACTTCCTTAGTTTCACGAAACACTGATGCTATTTTTTTCCCCACCTCTTTAGAAATCCAATGCACTGGGAGGTTCTACACTTGAATCCATAATGGAGCAAGATTAAATTCAGCTCCTTCCTCCTCAAATCCTGCGAACCATGGTCTAATAACTAGAATCTGGCTATCAATAATCCATGGACCTCCTGTATGTATTCTATCTCTGTCTTTCTCGCTTGGTACAAAGAACTGGAAGGTGTTTACACCAACCTCCACCACCTTGAGACCTTTCGGGTAGCCCCATGCTAGTGTAACGAAATTTTTTACTCCTACAAAATTAATGATTTTCTCCCCCATGATCTTCCCAACCAGATTCTCCTTACACTCCTTCACACTTGTTCCTACATCTCCCAAGTCCAGCTCTGTTTCTCCCCTTTCTTTGCTAGAAAGTTCAAACCTTTCCAATATATCAGCTAATTCTTCCGCCATGACTCCTACTGATGGTTAGAGGGGGAATATCACCGCTCAAAATCAGTCCAGATCGAAGGAATCAGAAGCGGGGGATGGCAGACCCCAGATGGACCCCTAACTACAAATGTATCAAATGTGTGGTTCACTGAGGGCAAGAAGTTCAGACAAAGAAAACCTGAAGCCCTCCCTGAGCTCCGCTCTTACTCTATTTGTCTCAAAAAAACCATGTAGAGAAAACAGGCATCTAATGTGTGCGATACAGACCCAACAGGACTGGGAGTTTTAGAAAAGTTTTTTTTTAAAACCCTTGATCATCTTTTTTTTTTTTAAAATAAAAGCTGGTGTAAAAAGCCAAAGGAGACTAGCAGATAGAAAAAAACATGCAGCTCAAGAGTACATGCAGGACCTTGAAAGATCCTTGGACAACAGCCTTAAAGATACCTGTCGTAGCTTGGAGTAAAGGTCCGACAGGGAAGGTAGTGTAATGCCTACACTTTGCTACATCCGTTTGTCCACCAATCAGAACTGGCAATGAGATCTTGTCGACAATGGATGAATAGTAGTCCTAAACATGTCGGAATGCCTTTTAATGCTAAAGTGAAGATTTGTTTTTAGTGCTGAAATTGTTCCTCTGTTTGCAGACACAAAACGCTTCAGTACCCTTCCAAGGAGGAAGATTGGCACATTTCCCAAAAGAGAGAAAATTTGACCCTCACTAAGGAGAGAAAATATTCAGAATTATTAGAAAATGAGAATTTAGGAAGGAGAGAGAGTTGAGGGAGAGAATAGAGATATATAGATTTCTTATTCATCATGTTTGATTAGATACACTTATGCCTGAGCTATATAGATTTAACTCAATCCAACTAACTAAGTGAATTACACTAGCTACAAATAATTTTTCATGATGGTTGCTAATTTCTATTACTATCATTAAAGCCCATTATTTCACAATATTTTGCTAGTAAGTCCTTTTAGGCTTGACAAATTCCTTCCCTGGCGATGAAAGGAGCCTTTTCCTGAAGGCTAGAATTGAGGAAATTGCTTCTTAATGAATGTCTTGTCTTCCTAAGAGGGCTCTTCATCACTCAATTGGTGTCATTTGATCAAGTACTCAATTGGTTCATCATAATGACTCTCTGTTTGAGAATGGCAGCTGGTTCTAACAAGCATTAATCATTAGAATCTAGTTCTGGGATACTAGGTGTCACATTCACTTGTGGTCCCAAGTTTTTCTCTAAAAGTGAGACATGAAAGACATGATGAATATTTGCTCCAGTAGGCAGTTTAAACCTATGAGCTACTGCATTGATCCTTTCTAGGATTTGGAACGGGCCAAAATATTTTGCAATTAGCTTGGGATTCTTCCTCATTGCGACGGTTTGTGCCTATACGGTTGTAGCTTCAAATATACCCAATCTTCCAGAATTTTTCCCGCGTCAATTTCTGGGCAAGCTGTAGAATCGGCATGCTCTATATATACGAACAAAGCACTAGGCTCTATTCCTCTAAATGCCAGCTCTCGTGCTGATCCTGCCTTCAACTCTGCCTCTTATTCCTATACGCACTTGATATGATTAATACTGTTTATCAACTCCCCCAGGTCCCTGAAAACTTTTTCTTCAAAATGCTTGACCACCCCGAAGTTCCTCATCCCTACAAGAGCAGCATCAATATACTCCTTCTGGGGAAACTTTTGTATTACAGTGCATTCTAACCAATCTGAACTGTTCCAGGAATTGTCCAATTGTCTCATTGACCTTTGCGATCATATGGCTAATGTCGGTAAACTTCAATTTCGGCAAAAGACTATAGAATCGATTGCGGAAGGCCTGCTCCATTTGATCCCAATCTTTTATTGAATTCGGTGCCAACTTGGTGTATCAGTCAAGTGCCACACCCGTCAATGAATATGGGAAGAGTTTGAACTTCAGGAACACATTAGTCCCAGCCTCCCCATAGTAAATACTGAATTGGCCTATGTGCTCAATTGTCAATTGCTTGTCTTCCCCCATAAATGTGGTGAAATTAAGAACTTGAAACCCCTGGGAAGGACACAGGTTCTATCAATCCAATTTGAGTATGGTTTGTGATAATCTAACCTTTCTCTATCCCTTACCATATTAGTAACCATAAGCCCGATCAACTCCCTTAGATCTTGCCAATTAACGTAATTGGTACCTTGATCGAACTCTCTCTGAATAGTCTTTTTTTTCGAAGATGATAAATCTATTCTATCTTACACTAAGGGGGAGGGGGCGAACCTAAGGAGGTCCAGGGGTAACTCAGAGGGGACTGAACCACCACCGACCAGACGGGTGAACGGCACACCTGTTTGAATTTTTTTTAGAAACAAACCACTTAAATGTGACATTTTTTGGGTGAGAGGCAAAATATGGCATTTTTTGGGTAGGAGGCACCCCACCCACTTAGGTGGTGGCCACCAGCCCAAAGGCTGGTGGTTTCTCTCTGAATAGTCATCCGTGAGAATTCTGCATCAGTGTGTAGTAGTATTGTTTGACCACTCTAACTTTCTTCCCAAGGGTGTGAAAAGATGTCATTCTACCATGCTTCCCATCGGTCACTATTTCCTCAAGGGTCTGTTTGTATTGTGGGGCCTCGATGGCCGACTATTATCGTTAACGTACTCTCCACTCCTCATGGCTAGAGGTGCATATAATTGTTGACTAGGTCGATACTTATTAGACAAGTACTAAAATTGTCATACCTGGTTAGTCCAACTTTGTCGGTCTCCTATTGGTGGAAAGATGGGGAACCCTTCTTTTGATATGCTTCCACCATGTTGGTAATGATTATATGCTCCGGGCTAGTTCTTCAGAAACTGCACCCTATCTGGCACCTTCAACATACTAGAAGGCATCACCACCCTTTCATTTGCCCATGAAGTGTTTTCAACTGCTGTTCTTTTTCCTTTCCAGGCACCCTTTGTTCGCGTGCTAGTGATGGGTGATTGCGTTACTACCAATTCTTTGAAACTAGTTTCCATTATGGGTACTACTGTGGCCCTTTTGTCTGCACATCTTGTCATTACCATAATCTGTCCCCTAATCTGAATTTTTATTGAGGTTGCAAATCTTTTGAGATCAGCAACTAATAGATCGGTCTGAATGTCCAACTTCGACCTCATAGCATTGACTGCAACACTAGTCTGTTGGCAAACTTACCTAACTTCTTCTTCTAGAGATGAAAAGGCTCAAAATGATGCCTCTTTTACTCCTTCAGTCTCTTGGCTGAATTTATTGGCGAGTGGTCAGTGATTCTATTCATTGTCTGTTCCACGTACAGTTTCTGATCTCTTTCTATAGTATTCCAGCAGGCTTCCTGTCTGTGTATCATGTTTTTTGCAATCTTGATTTGAAAAGCCAAAAGGTTAGCTATGACCGACTTGTGGTGTCAGTGTCAACACCTACTGTGGAGGCCTGAGAACTGGAAAGGGTCTACTCTCCTTGGCCCTCCTCCTAAGTTGGTGTTTGGGGTGTTATTTCCTCTAGGAGTTGTTCTTTTAGTGGCATCTTTATTTTTTGACATTGTTCACATACTTTCTCTTGACACAATCCCACTGAAACATGCCACTATGTTTGTGCCAGTTTTTACCAATCGACAAGTTGATGTCGATGAAATGATAGTTGTTGGCGAGCCGCCCGATTTATACGAGCAAACCAAGAAAACCTTATGAATGAACTGATTTGGAGGAAATGAGAATGCATTGATTATGTTGACTTCTAGGACGATTGTTGTCTGTCTTGAATAGCCTCAAGGACTTAAAAATCTGTGCCAAGAGTAATCGACTAAGAAGGAAAGAATACACAGACAATGACTGGTGGCTAAAGTTAATGAATTATAAAACATAAAATGTGCTTAGAAATGGAAAGAAATTTCAAACTAGTCTTGCTGATTTGTCAGAAGACTGACATGAAACTGTTGAAAATATGAACTAAGAATGAATTGATTGCACAAAAATCTAGAAATCCTAGAAATTAGCCTAATACTTCTAAGTTTAGGAATTCTTGATTCTAGCTTATGATTTCTAACAAAGCTATTTAAAATGAGAGAAATATCAAATTTGTCAAGTTGTGGAATTGGAAGTCGGGGTTCCTCAATTTGATGTATCTTTGGTTATTTATAGAGGTAGAGTTTCCCTTCAAAATCAACAATTCAACTCCCTTAATGCCAGCATTATGCTCTCTATCAACCATATTAGGGTCTGTTTGATGACATAAAAAAGTGCTGAAATTGAATCTTTTCAGACATTCAGATATTTTGAGTGTTTGATAACTGAAAATCCATCTGCTGAATTTGTTAAGTAGTGCTGAACTTGTGTGTATTTTTTTCAGCACAAGAATCCTAACTGAATGTTTAATTCTGATAAGAATCAATAGAATTACTTCAACTACCTTATCTTATCTGCCAAATCTACCATTGTTTGTTAATTATGTTCAAAATTTTTATCCAATTAAACGACCTGATATTCTCTAATTATGTTTTATCCTGATATTCTCTAATTATGTTTTATCCAATTCTTTTTTCTCTTTTTTTAATGACTTTCACATATTTTTCATAATCCGCATATAATATATTTCATTTTTTATAGTAATTTGATTTAAAAATAAATATTGTTATTTTCATACCTAACAATTTTAAACTAATTAAATTATAGGTTCTATTTCTTTTTTGAATGAAAAAATATAAAAGCAAAATTGTCAAATTAAATTTATTAAGCATTTAGTTATAAATATTTATCAAATAGTATAAATAGGTTTAGTATTAAAATTTAGACATTCATATATTTCTTTTCAGTGCTTAAAATTCAGCAAATTAATTATTTTAGTATTTAAATTTCAGATTTCAGAATTTAGATTCAGTTTTATCAAAAGGAGCCTTAGTCTCCAAACATAGGTAGTAGTAACTGCCACTCCTATATCCTAGAGATCGTATAACTGCCTCATCCCTGAAATATAAGAATGTAAGCTAATACATGTATCTTTTTTCTAGCCAATTGTTATGACGAAAGGCTCAAGGCTGTCCAAGCTTCGCATGGTCAAGTTGTCCAAGTATCAAGTGGTCCGCTTACTCTGTCTCACGCCAAGAAACTTAAGGAGTCACTACAAGTACTTGTATGCACAATTCAAGATCAAGTTGGTAACAACATAAGGAGCATTAAAGATCTTAAACATGAGAATTCTACATTCTACACTTTACGTCAAGTTTCAGATGGAAGCCTTCAAGAAGCTGATCATTAGCTCGTTGTTTTAGCTAGTTAGTTAGTGTCATTTGTTAGTAATGTTAGTAAGGGTTTAATTATCAATTTTTGCTTGCTATCCAATGAGTAATTATTCTGCCAACTTAGTCTTCCTAAGAAGTCCAAATTCTAGTTGAACTTTTAAGTCAATAAATGATTCCAAATCACATTACGGTCTCCAGTCTTTGTAAGGCTATAAATAGCCGACATTTTACAACATTAATGTTAGTTCAGAATTTCCAGCTTTTATTGTGAGTTATTCACTTTCTCTTGCCTAAGAGAGCCTTCTTGAATACTTGAGAGTTTCTTGAAAGTATTCAAATTGAACTCACGTCATCACCCTTGGTTGTGGCGTTCTTCTACAAACAGTTTTGGTTCACTAAATTATTAAGTTGTGGGTTAAAAATCTTCTTAATTCATAGTTTCGTGGTTTAGAAGGGTCAAGGTATTCCGCACCTTAACTCAATACATTGGTCTAGATTCGAACTTTGTGGGATATGAGTTCAGGCCAATATGCAATGACTATTACCCTAGTAGTGTCTTTTAGAGAGTAGTGATTTACATATTAGAAGACACAAGAAGTTCTAACAACTATGTCCAGTATAAGCAAGTCAAGAACATGGGTCTTAACTATTAGATGACGAATCCATTTTTAATAATGTCTAAGGTTATATTGTGAAATATAGTAATATAAATTTTATGATAACCTCTGGATCATGAATTTGGGAGATTGGCATGACATTCTTGGGATGAATTGGATGTACCTATTTTAGCTAAAACACTTTTGATTTCTACCAATATAGTGTATCACTAGTTTGTGAAAAGGAAAAGAGGGGAATTGCAAGGATATATGGATGAACCAATGCTAGGGCTGTCAGAAACAAGGATCTTCGAGAATATATAGAAGTTAAAAGGTGATACTGTGCTCCTTTTGGTCACCTTGCTAGAGGATATTCAAGATTTGAAGTCTATGTTTTGAATGTGCTCCTTTTGTTTAGTTAGGAAAGATTCTAATCATCTTAGTGAAAGGATTAATGGTTATGCGTTAGGCATATTGCAAGATGAGGAACTCTGGTTTCCTTAGTGCCATGGAGCACTGATTATATAGTATCTTCGAGCCTTTGCTCGACTTTGTAAAGTTAAAAGTTTATCTATAAAATCACTTATCGTTTCGGAAAAAAAAATAAAAAAAAATAAAAGGTGATACTGTGCTACTTTAGAGATTTTCAATCTCGAGTCTTCCAATATAGAGTGGTTGAGGTCATTGAAATGCTTCAATAGTTTCCCAAAACGTTTGAACTTTCTACATAGTCTCAAAAGAATGAGATTGAAAAATAGGTGTTTGAGATGCTTCACTATGCAATAATCAGACATAACATTAGGCTATTTGTTCTTCAATGATTTAGTGAAGAAAAAACATGGAGTTGGAGCTTTTGTATAAATTACAGGCATTTCAATGAGCTTACAATTAAAGATGGTTATCCTGTTCTCAATGTTGATGAACTTTTAAATGAGCAAAGATGTTGAACATACTTCTCAAAAATTGATCTCAGATCTAGATATCATCAAACTAAAGTCAAATCTGAAGATATTACTAGAGTAGTCTAGACTCATTTGGGACATTAAGAGTTTTGGGTATGGTCATTTGGCCTCACTAATACTTCAAAATAATTAAAACTTTGATGAATTAGGTATTCCAGCAAATCTCGAGGAAGTTCATGTTAGTCTTCTCTAATGATATAGTAGTATCTAGGTCTATGCTTGAATTGCATATTCAGCACTTTAACATTGTTCTTGATGCACTAAGATAATAATCTATATGTAAGCTTTATAAATGCTAATGTATTCAAAAGAAGGTGAAATATCTAGGCCATATAATTTTCATAGTGGGCGTAGACATAAAAAGTCAAAAGTTGATTGTATGTTGAAGTGCCCGTTTCCAATTCTGTTAACGAATTCAGATGTTACTTGGGGTTAATTGGTTGTTATTGTAGATCCACTAAAGTACATGGAATTATCTGTGAATCGTTAAAATGATTTCATGAAAATATGGTTTTGAGTAGAATCAGTCGGCACAATTGACATTTACATAAATTGTACAATTAATGTGCTTAGCTCTATTACTTAGTCTACCAAACTCTATTAAAGCATGTTTTGTTGAGATATATGGATTAGGAGTTGTATTGGTGCAAGAGGGACATCCAATAGCCTTCATTCATAAAGCTTTATCATTTACTAGTTTGGGAATTTCAAATTATGAGGGGAAAAAAAGCTCATGGCACTAGTAATAGCAAGTGGAAATATTATTTGATTGGGTATCATTTCATTATAAGAACTGACCATATATCAATCTCTCAAGGTTTTGCTAATACGAAAATTTATTCCAGCTTACAGCAAAGTAATTGGCTCACTAAATTCTTTGGTGTATATTATGAGATTCACTATATGAAAGGAGTAGAGACCAAAGTAGTTTATGCTCTTTCTAGAAAAAACTAACCTCAAACAGTAGCCTATTGACCATCTTATTGCCATAACTTTTGTCTTGCCACATTGGCTGGTAGAATTGTAGCAGAGTTCTTGTTGCATTATATGTGAATCCTAGTACATAAGTTTCTCAAATCCTTATTCTAATACAACTCTTATATTTGGAAGACTTATTTGCACCATTAGTTCCTCAAATCTAATTTGTCTCACAAATTAAATTAAAAGTTATAAAAACTTATATTTCAAATCCCCACTTGAAATTAGTTTAATCCATCTAAAGAAGTTCTTAATGTGTGTGATCCATTAAATTCTCATATATATTCGCAATAACTATGAGTTATAATTCATAGTAAATAAGAACTAGATAAATTAAATTTTCTTTTAATTTATCATTGATTTCACTAATCAATCAACTCATTCTTATAGATCAAAATTGGCATCTAACAACGTATCATGACCACCCAAATAATGAGAAAAATCAAGTGGATGATTTCAACTTTCAATGAATGTTTACCGTATAATTAATATCATTTTACCACACTTGTCTCACATTAATCTTAGAATAAGTTGTTGCATTTTGTGATTAATGTTCATTTCTTATATCAAATATAACTCCAATGAAAAAAATACTTAAAAACACCTTTTAAGACTCTTCTACTTAGCATTAAGAATTCTAAGTTATACCTTATTAGTAGCCAAACATGAGATAACTTTCTTCTATAAGGGTGGTAAATCTTTATAGGTTATTTACCATCTTTCCACAATTCAAGTATACACCCATATACTAATGATGTGAGCATTTCCTATAATGGAAGTAATCCTATAGCAAACAAAGTATAACTATCCATAGTCAAGATACTATGATAACTTTAAATCTAAAAATCACTTATACAAATGTTACTTAAAGATTAATCCTTTGGCACTTGAAAAATATTTCTATGTAGATCAATTTAGTGAACTTGATCATCTTATCAAGTACTTATATACTAGTTTAGGTGTTTCGCATACCATAGTAGATAAGATCTACTGCTACTCATATAAAAGCGACATAATATATGTTAGCTTAACTATATTAACAATGTCTTATCTTGTTAACACTTTAATTAGAGATATTTAAGAATAAGTCTTATGTATAATCAAATGGACGAGCCTTTTCTCTAAGTGGGAGCCTTCTCTCTCTAAGTTGAGAGCTTTCTCTCCACTGGGTGGGAGCAACAGCTCGGCACAATTTCAAAACTCATGAATTCAAACTCTAAACACAAACTTTTCCCAGACAAACAACAGAGCTTCCACAAACAACAACAAATCATCTCCCCGAAACCAGACAAATGAAAGATAGGGAACATTGGTAGGACCGATTTCGGAAAACAGAGGACCGACACTCATCGAAGTCCAAGGAGAACTTAATAGTCGCTCATTAAAGCTGTCTTAGATCGGCTGACCAACTTCACTAAGGGAGTCTAAAAGGTGCGAGGAAGGAAGGTGTTAAATGCTAGTGGCCCTTCTCGGAAAGCAAGACAAATAGGTATAACAGTTATGTTCCACTCTAATATGCCTTAAATGCTGCATCTTTGCATGGTTAGGGTTGTAATTTGCCTATCTGGTAGTGTATTTACGTAGAAAAGAGAGTAGTTTTAGTCATTTTCTTTACTGGCTTTTCAACTCCTTTTCACTGGTTGGATATAGTTAGAGGAATCCCACTAGATTTCTTTAGATCTCATGGTGGAGGAACTAGAGGAAGTGTCAAAAAAATTCGCTTTGTCCAGTTTAGAATAGAATAGGACGTGGATTGAGCTAGATGATGTTGATGCAGGAGTGTCTGAGTGTTCAAATAGTATTATTGGTAAGATAAGAGGAGAAAAAATGGCCAACTGATGTGATCTACAATTGACACGATCTAGACAACCAATCACCAACGGTTTGAGTAGCGGAAATTTGACCCAATCTAATCCCCGAAGTAGCAAACAATATTGATATTATCTCAACCCACTACTTAATGAATTAGCAAACCAAACTATAGGTAGAGGAATGCCACAACTAAGGAGTTACTTGATTGATAAGCTCTCTTGGAAAGAGAAAGTGAAAACTCATGATTTTATTAATGCAAAAACTGATCATGAAGGTCTCTTGCTTTGGCTATATATAGCCTTACAACTTGAAACCTTAAAGTGACTTGAAAACCCTAACTCGGCCAGGCTAAGCCTTTTTGGGCCGAAAATGACTTAAATTGCTATCTAATGTTCGGCCAACTACAAGGACTTGTTTGGCCGATTTATTTAACAAGAAATAATAATGAAACAATGACAAAATAACTAAAGTGCCCTCGGTCTTCTTTAAGCAACTAGCCTTCACTTGACTCTTCAACTTGGAGCAAGGTGTATATTGTTGAATCTTCATTCTTCAAACCTTCAATGACTTTTAAATCATCTCCCACTCTCTCTTGGATGGTGCATACAAGAGCTTGAAGGGATTCGGCCATCTTCTTGGCACGAGCTCTTGTGATCGGATCACTTGGTACTCGAATGACTTGTTCTTGATCGCCATTGGTCCTTGATGTTCCGTCAACAGTCTCCCCCTCTTGAAGGCGATTTGTCCCCAAATCAATCGCTTCGTCTGCATAGAAAGGGCTTAAATCAGCAACATTGAAAGTAGCATGTACCCCATACTCACCTGGAAGGTCAAGTTTATAGGCATTGCCGTTGATTTTCTCCATGACTTGGAAGGGACCATCACCCGTTAGAAGGAGTTTGTTGCGCCTTTGGAGTGGAAATCTTTTCACATGTGGATCCAAACCCAGTTACTAGGTTCGAATACCATTTTTCGACGTCCTTTGTTTGCACTTTGGATATATTGAAGGGTGCGTTTCTCGATGTTGGCTCGAACTTTGGCATGTAAGTCTCGCACAAATTTCACTTTTTTCTTACCATCCAAATTAACTCTCTCATGATCAGGTAAAGGGGATAAGTCCAATGGAGTGAGAGGGTTAAAGCCATAAACAATTTTAAAAGGGGAATATTGTGTAGCAGTGTGCACAGTGCGATTATAAGCGAATTCAACATGCGGTAAGCAATCTTCCCAGGTCTTAATGTTCTTTTTTATTATGGCACGCAACAATGTAGATAAAGTCGTATTGACTACTTCAGTTTGTCCATCAGTTTGCGGGTGACTAGAAGTAAAGAAAAGCAGTTTAGTGCCTAGTCTACACCACAAAGTTTTTCAAAAGTAGCTAAGGAATTTTACATCTCTATCAGACACGATGGTGCAAGGCATGCCATGCAAACGTACTATGTTTCTAAAAAACAAATCAGCTATATGTTTAGCATCAATGGTCTTATAGCAAGGTATGAAATGTTCCATTTTAGAGAAGCGGTCAACCACAACATAGATAGAATCATGACCTTGTCTAGTCCTAGATAATCCAAGTGCAAAGTCCATAGACAAGTCAATCCAAGGTGCATGTGGGATGGGTAAAGGGGTGTAGAGACCATGAGGATTTACCTTTGACTTTGCATGTTGACAAGTTACACATCTTTGTATATGTCTCTCGACATCCCTCTTCATGCGGGGCCAAAAGAAGTGCTCTTGGAGGACGGATAGCGTCTTAGTAATTCCAAAGTGACCCATGAGTCCTTCTCCATGTACTTCTCGAACCAACAGGAATCGTATGGAGCTCAATGGAATGCACAACTTGTCTTTGTAATACAAGAACCCCTGTGATATAGAGTAATGCTCACGAGTGTCTCGTGGCAAGGAAGTGAAAATCTCTCCAAAATTTGGGTCAATTGCATAAAGATCTTTAAGAAATTCAAAGCCTAGCAACTTAGCATCTAATGTAGTAAGAAGTGTGTGTCGTCTAGAAAGCGCATCAACGACTACATTAGACTTACCTGTTTTATACTTGATCACGAATGCAAAAGTGTCGATGAAGGCTATCTACCTTGCATGTTGTTTACTCAATTTGGTTTGTGACTTGATATGCTTGAGTGATTCCGGATCAATATGTAAGACAAACTCTTGAGGTCGAAGGTAGTGTTGCCAAATTTGGAGTGCTCGAACTAAGGCCATGAGCTCCTTGTCATAAGTTGAGTAGTTCAAAGCGGCTCCATTTAACTTGTCGCTTAAGTAGGCAATCGGACGACCTTCGTAGAGTAGAACAGCCCCAATACCTATACCAGAAGCATCACACTCTATTTCAAAAGGCTTGTCAAAGTTAGGTAAACTTAAAACAGGTGCGTGTGTGAGCTTGTGTTTAAGTATTTGGAAGGACTTAGATTGTTCTTCCCCCCATTGAAATGGTGCGTTCTTCTTGACAATGGTTGTAAGTGGGGCAGCTAGGGTGCTAAAGTCATTGACAAAGCATTTGTAGAAGCTTGCTAAGCCATGAAAACTCCTCACCTCACTTACATTGGTAGGTGTTGGCCATTCATTTATAGCTTTAACCTTTGCTTGATCAACTTGTACCCCCTGTGCACATATAACATATCCTCAAAAAATAAGTTGATCAGTGCAAAAAATGCCATTCTTAAAGTTGGCATAGAGTTTTTCCTTTTGAAGTACATCCAAGACAGTTTGTAAATGCATTGCATGCTCTTCTAAACTCCTACTCTAAATGAGGATATCATCAAAATATACTACCACAAATTTACCAATGAAGGGATGTAAAACATGGTTCATTAATCTCATAAAAGTATTAGGTGTGTTAGTTAAGTCAAAAGGCATGACTAACCACTCATATAACCTATGTTTAGTCTTAAAAACGGTTTTTCATTCGTCCCCATTTTTCATGCGAATTTGATGGTACCCACTTTTTAGATCAAAATTTGTAAAAATGCTAGTACCATATAATTCATCAAGCATGTCATCTAAATGAGGTATGAGATGGCGATACTTTACCGTTATGGCATTAATGGCTCGACAGTCAATGCACATCCTCCATTCTCCATCCTTCTTAGGCACAAGTAGGATGGGTACAACACAAGGATTTAGACTCTCACGAATCCATCCTTTGCCAAGTAGCTCCTCTACTTGCCTTTGTTGCTCTTGAGTTTCCTCGGGGTTAGTCCTATATGGTGCCTTGTTGGGCAAGGAAGCCGTTGGGTAAGGAAGCCCCAGGGATGAAGTCAATTTGATGTTCAATCCCTCTCAAAGGTGGCAATCCATTAGGTACATCATTAGGAAATATATCATGATACTCCTGTAATAGGTTAGTGACAATACTAGGCAGAGAAGTATCAAGTTCATTAGTGAGTAAAGCTTCTTTACAAATCAATATAAGCAAGACTTGGTTAGAATGTAAAGCTTTTCTCACATCCTTCACTCGAGTTAGCATGTTGTGTTTTCTTTCTTTTCCTAACTCAAGGGTTCGGCTAGACATACTTTTATTTTTGGTGTTTTGGCCAACTCTCTTAGTTTCCCTTTTGAGGTTTGTTTTTGATTAGTTGCATGTATATCATACTCCTTTTGTAAACTGACTTGGTCTTCATGCACTTGTTGTGGTGTAAGAGGTGCAATGATTTTTTTTTTACCATTATGCAAAAATAAGTATTTATTCAAGAAACCATCAAAAGTGACTCTCCTATCAAATTGCCAAGGACGACCTAAAAGAATATGTGCAGCTTGCATAGGTACTACATTGCATACAATATCATCTTCATATCGACCAATGTGAAAAGTAACTAAGACTTGTTTATTAATACGTACATTGCCACTATTATTTAACCATTGAAGCTTGTAGGGTCGAGGGTGGTCAATTGTTGGCAAGTTGAGTCATTCCACTATCAATGCACTTGCAACATTAGTGCAACTCCCCGAGTCAATAACTAGGCTGCACACCTTGTTGTTGATATGACACCTTGAGTAGAAGATATTTTCTCGTTGTAGGTCATCTCGACTAACTTGGGTGGCTAGTGCTCGCCTTGCTACTAGACACCCAACCGTGTCATTGATTGGTATTTCCTCAAGCTCATCTACTTCCTCTTCCAACGAAGGCATCACCTCGGGTTCATCCTCTTCTTCATCAGTTAACATGTCTCCATTGGGTAGCAAGATCAAAGCCCGTTGATTTGGACATTGGGAGGCAATGTGTCCAAACCCTTGACACTTAAAGCATTTAGTGTTACGGGTCCTTGGTTTAGAGACCTCTTGGTTGGTTTTAAACCCTTTCTTTGGAGTTTGTTTGGAAGGTGGGACATTTGGCCTCATACTCTCTCGGTAAGCTCCACTCGGTTTTGAGGCAGTAGGTGCAATCGAAGGCCTAGTTTCGTTCCTTGGGGTCGGATTTCTCCAAATTCCAGATTAGAAGTTGGAGTTTTGGCGAACCGTACCCCTCCTCTTAAACCTCCGTTCTACCTTGATGGCTTTGTCCAATAGTTCTCCCATGTCAAGGTAGTGTTGAACCTCCACAATGTCGGCAATTTCGGGCCGTAACCCTCCCAAAAATCGTGCCATAGTGGCTTCTTCATCTTCTCGAATATCAGCCCGCATCATCACCATTTCTATCTCTTTGAAGTAGTCTTCAACCGTCATACTACCTTGAGTGAGGGTTTGCAATTTGTGATGCAAATTTCTGTGGTAGTAACCGGGTATGAAGCGCTTCCTCATTATTTGCTTTAAGTCCTCCCACATTTGAATGGGTGGTTACTCATTCCTTCTTTGCTTGTTGCGAAGTTGATCCCACCATACAACGACATAATTGGTGAATTCTATGGCTGCCAACTTTACTTTTTGAGGCTTCGTGTAGTGGTTGCAATCGAAGATCAGCTCGATCTTTCTCTCCCACTCCAAGTATGCTTCAGGATCCGATTTATCTTGGAATGTAGGAATTTTTAGTTTTATTCCTTTGAGTTGGTCCTCTTCACGGTCAGCTGGTCGTGTAGTCCGCCTCGGCTTTTGCTCATCATTTTTGAACTCCCTCTCTAAATTGGAGTCAGTGAGTTCATTCAAGGTAAGTTTTCCTAGAGGAGTTTCTTGAGGGGTCCAATTGTTTGATTTGCTCTTCATGGATTCAAAACGAAGCTCAAATTTTCTTTGCATTTCTCTCCACATAGCATCCATTTTTAGTGCCAATTGTGCAATGGTAACGTCGTTTTCATTGGCCATGGTTTAAACCTGCAAAACTTCAACAAATGTTAAGGTAAAAAATCCTTACTCACTCCCTCACGTCTTTCTCTCATCCTCGTGTATCACTCAAGTGTTTAAAACACTTTAATGTTCTCACCACACACTTTTCAAATCCCTTGATTGCTTTTTCGAAAAAATCAGAAATTTTCTCCAAATAGTTCAATCAAACTTCAATCAAGTTTTTCCCCAAAAAAAATAGTGTTTGGATAGCTGAAAATTTAAGACTGACTAACGACTCAAAAGGAAGCAAAAAGGACATGAGAAACACACTAGAATTTCACTGACTTAGTCCACAAAGAGTGAGAATTGGACTCGGGGAAGGATTCTAACAAGTTAAGTTTCGGTTGGACCGTTTGAACCCTTGTATTGCTGGAATTTGGTGCATTTGTTTTCTTTTTGGCTTGGGCAGGTTTGTTTATGGAGTTTCGGTTATTTTTGAGATACCCAAGTGGTGTGGTTTCCAACCCTTGAAGATTAGCTAATTTGGTTTGCAGTTGGAATGGCAACCGACTTAAAAAAAATTGCAACAAGGGGTGGCGGCTGTTTGATTAGACAAGGTGTAGGATTGTTGTCTCGGATCTGATGTGGCTGGATGAGGATGTTTTAGGGAGGTTTGGCTTTGGTTTCTTGGCTTTCTTGGCTGAATTCAATCCAAATAGCTTTAGGATTAGAAGTAGATCAAGAATGGGACTTGTTTTCCAAGTAGCAGACCTAGAGCCGTACTTTCCTCTTTCTTTTTTTTTCTGTTTTCCATTTCTTTCTTTTGCAGCTCTTACTAACCCTTTTCAAGAAGTCAGATTTAGTCCCAACAATTGAATTTTCTTTCCGATCAAGGTGCACAATTTGCCAAGACAAGTTGGAGTTTGTTTTCAAGAAACCCAAGTCTTTTCCCAAGAACTCTCAAATTTGTTTTCAAGAACTTCAAGAAATCTGTCCAAGAAGCTCAAGAACTTCCCAACTATGCTTTTGGTATTCAAGGTTTGCAAGAAACAACACAAATATTCAAGGTTTAAGGGTGAAACAGGTTCGGCAGCCCAAGAAAAGAAATTCTAGCAAACCCGACTCAAGAAACAATGGTATGCGACACTTTTTTCTTTTTTTTTTACACTTTGCTAGGTTGTTTTCATAACCAAAGCGACACAGCCAACACAAGAAACACACTACAATCTGGACAAAAGGCAATAGGAAATAGCATCCAAGATTTCGGACAAATTACAACACAATACACGAGACATGATAAGAAGGAACAAGAAAGCCCTAGCAGCTGCAAAATTTTTTTCTTTTTCGTTTGTTTTCTGGACAAAACACAATGACCACAATAATTATCAACAAACTAGACACAAACACAAAAGAGATAACACACCAACAGATTATAAGGAGGGGACAATGGGATGTTATAGGAAGAAGGAAAGCTCTATGGGGCAAGAAATGGATTATAATGGGAGACTTTAATGATATAGCTTCAAATGATGAGAAATGGGGGGGAGGGGGAAGAACTAGAGATGATAGGGGTCTCCAGGACTTTAGGAACCTCATAAATGACAACCAACTTTTCGACATAGGATTTGAGGGGAAGCCATGGACTTGGTGCAACAACTGGTATAGGGAAGGAGAAGTTAAAGAAAGAATTGATAGAGGATTAAGTACCCTTGAATGGTCTCAATGTTATAATGAGGCTAGTTGCAAGCACATTAGCTCTATTGCCTCTAATCATAGCATGTTATTGTTGAAAACGCAGAAAGAAAACAAGAAAAGGAAAAAAAGATTTCAGTTTGATAAAAGGTGGATTCAACACAAGGAAGTGGAGAAAGTAGTCAGAGAAGCATGGAACATTCCAAGTAAGGGAACGAGATGGTACTAAATGACTTAGAAGATCAAAAACTGCAGAATTGAGCTTCTCAAATGGAATAGTATTAAAAAAGGGAACTCACTGGAAAAGATCAATGGATGCAACAAAATGATTGAGGAAATTAAGGCACTAAATGGGGACAATAAGAAACAACAAATACAGGTGGCCGAAAAACAATTAAAAGAAGCCTATGATGAAGAAGAGGCTTACTGGAACCAGAAAGATCGATTGAGATGGCTGAATGAGGGGGACAAGAATACTCAGTTTTTCCATGCTATGGTTAAAGGAAGGAGGAAGAGGAATAGGTTACAGAATTTGAGAAAAGCTAATGGAGAAATAGACGGAAAATGAAGAAGAGGTGGGAAAGGAGGTTGCTTCTTACTATGAACATCTGTTCAAGACTTCAGAAATAGGAGATTTAGATGAAATATTAGAGGGGATTCTTATATCCATATCTGACCAAATGAACAAGGAGTTGACTAAAAAAGTAACAGAAGATGAAATCAAGGTTGTCTTCTTCTCTATGGATTCTAATAAGGTTCCTGGGAGTGATGGTATGTCTCCTTTGTTTTTTCAAAAATTCTGGAGCATTATTAAATAGGATCTAGTAAATGCAATCCAAGGTTTTTTCCACCACAGTGTCTTACTTAGAGCCATTAACCATACTGTGATTTCTTTGATTCCAAAAGTAGATTGTCCCACAGAAATCAAGCAATATAGATCCATTAGCCTTTGCCAAGTGGTTTATAAAGCCACAACCAAAATTTTGGTTAACAGGCTAAAGCCTTTTCTTACTCATTGTATCAACAAAAATCAATCTGCTTTTGTCCCAGGTAGGCAAATACTAGATAACGTCATCCTGTCTCATGAGTTAATGCATTTCCTAAAAAATAGAAGGTATGGTAGAGTGGGGTTCATGGCTGTGAAACTAGATATGTCCAAAGCATATGATAGGGTAGAATGGAAATTTTTGAAGGCCATAATGGAAAAAATGGGATTTTGTTCTACTTGGATAGGATGGATTTTATCTTGCATCAGCTCAGTTACATACTCATTCAACATCAATGGTGAGCATAAGGAGTACATTACCCTTACCAGAGGCATAAGGCAAGGTGATCCCCTCTCTCCCTATTTGTTCATTTTGTTCTTAGAGGGATTCTCAAACCTCTTACAGAAGGCAAAGGTGGGAAAGGAATTAACAGAGAGGAACTCCAACAATTACACACCTATTCTTCATAGATGATTCGCTAGTATTTTGCAAAGCCTGCGCTCAGGAAGCTGACAATCTCAGAAAGATACTAAAGGTGTACGAAGAGGCAACTGGGCAACTCATTAACATGGACAAATCAGCAATCTACTTTACCAGGAACACGAACCAAAATGTGAGGAACGATGTTTGTCAAGTCCTGGGATCAATGCAGCAATTTAATCAGGGAAAATACTTAGGCCTGCCTATGATCATAACTAGATCCAAAGAGCAAGTGTTTGGATTTATCAGGAATACTATAGACAAGAAGCTGCAAGGATGGAAGAACAAATTACTGAGTCAGGCAGGTAAGGAAATAATGCTCAAATCAGTGGCAATGGCTATGCCAATATATACCATGTCTTGCTTCAGATTGAACTCCAAATTATGTAGAGAGGTTAGCTCCAAAATGGCTAATTATTGGTGGGGAGAGGCAGAAGGAAAGGCAAAGGTGCACTGGATTGGATGGAAAAAGATGACAAGGGATAAAAAGGTTGGGGGTTTGGGGTTCAAAGACCTGCAAATGGTCAACAAAACCTTGTTGGCAAAACAAGTTTGGAAGCTGATTACTCAACCAAACTTGCTAGTCAATAAGGTATTGAAGGAGAAATACTTCCCCAAGCAATCTCTTTTTAATTGTAAGGTCCCCAATAACGCATCCTAGATATGAAAAATTATCTCATCAGTAAGAATGGATGTACTAGAAGGAATAAGGAGAAGAATTGGCAATGGTAGAGGAACAAGAATTTGGGAAGACAAGTGGATCCCAAACAGGCCAAATGGAAAACTAACAACGAATAAGCCTCATGGATGCCAACTGAAACAGGTTTCAGATTTACCAACTGCAGGTGGAATAGAGTTCTACTCTTTAAGACATTCTGCCCTCAAGATACTGAATGCATTATGAGCATACTAATAAGTGTGGCAGGGAAACAAGATAGCTACTACTGGATACATGCTCAGAAGGGGGAGTACACAGTACAATCTGGATACAAGAGATGGATGAAGGGAAAGGAACAGGAAGGTAGGAATGAAGGAGAGCAGGCTGGTCCAAGCCATGAAAGAACATCCTCTATTGTTTGGAAAGCACTGTGGAATCAGAAGGTGAAGCAAAAACTGAAGGTGTTCATCTGGAAATGTCTTCATGATGCACTCCCAGTCAAAGAGCTAATATTCAGTAGAACTAACAAAGGCAATCCCATGTGTGGAGGATGTGGAGAAAGCGTGGAAACATTAGGACATATGCTGTTCCAATGCAAGAAAGCCAAGGAAATATGGGAGATGGCTCAAGTGCAGTGGGATGGTTTAGTGCATCTAACTGATAACTTCCCAAAGTGGTGGTATACTGTGATAGAAGCCCAGATGATTAGAGGACGCGAGGAGCAAATCAACCTCACAGTCAACATCCTCTGGCAAATATGGAAAGGCAGAAACGAGAGAGAATTCAACCAGAAAGACAAGGAACCACACAAGATAATTGAAAAGGCTTCTATGGAGTGGATGGAATTTGAAGAGGCTAACAAAGGGAGGAAAGAGAGAAGGAGCATTCAAGAAATAGGAGTACAACAAAGGACTGAACTAAATCATGTAGTCGGAGACATGAGAATATTGCTAAAGATACATACCCAAATGGACAAAGACCATCATACAGTGGGAATTGGAATTATGGCAACAGAACACTCAGGACTACTACATGTAGCCTGGGCACTTAGAGAAAGAATGACAGGAGATCCACTGCAAGACCAAGCGGAAGCTGTCAAACTAGCTCTAATGAATGCTGCCAAGCAAGGCTGGAGCAACATAGAAGTGAAGCTAGACAGCAGTAAGCTGAAGGAATTCATTGTGGACTCAAGACACAGTAGCTGGCGGACGGCAACTATAAGAGAGGATATTCAATCCATTAGCAGCCTGTTTCATTAGTGCTCCTTTTCAGTATCTAATACAGGGAAACTAGATAGTATTAAATTGAGCTTGCATGCTCTAAATAGCTGGGTTGATGAAGAATGGGTAAATCCCAATCTTAGATGCTAATGCATGAAGGATCATCATGAGACGGGTGTCTCTTTTGTTTGGACCTTTGTTCAATTACCGTAAAGTTTTTGTGATGAAATACAATCTAATGTTTCGACAAAAAAAAAGTATAATCAAATGAATCTCACCATCATAACTCTTATGATTTTATCGATCAGCTTTACTCTAAGAGTTTTATCATACAAATATAAATATATAAACAATCAATATGATAAAGATGTCATTTATTATAACATCAATGGTTCAAGTGCATATTAAACTCTAAACGTTGGTTGTCTTTAGGGGATATACACTTTCAATCTCCCACTTACATTAAAAACAATCCCTCATAAGTCAAAAACCAAATAAACCCATGTGGCTATCATGTTTCTTTAAAAGTAAGCTCTAGTAAATGGATCAACTATGGTGTTATGCATGGGTACTTTTTTTATCTTCACTTTTATTCCTGCCAATGATTTCACTAAATAATGTGGTAGCACTTTAACAAGTTTATGGATTTATGATGAGACCTTAATTCCTTTGTTAAGGCAAATTTTCATTATATCATAATATAAGATAAAGGACTTCTAACAAAGAGAACCAGTCCAAGCTCATATTTGAACTTATAGATCCAAATGCTTTTCTTTGCCACTTCTCAAATAGCAATTTGTTAAGGTTTTAATTGTAGAAACTTTAGTTGTAATTTGCTTGAAATTCTTTCAACACACAACACCAAAATTATGAATAAATAATTAATTACTTACAAATTATCTTTATAAGATTGTTTAAAAGTATATTTTTGAACTTTCAATTTTAATTCTTCATAAACCAAAGGAGACAATAAGTCTAATACATTGAAAAGATTATTCTGTACAATATAGATAAGGCCACCTCTTAGATCATTTCATGCTAAACATCTTTGGCATTTTATCTATGAACTTTGAAAGGTTAAGCAATCATGATCCATCGACATAGACCATTACTCCAGAGAAGATTGTCTCTCCTTAATTACATGTTTAAAATCATGGATAGCTATACCTATAATTTTAGAGTATAGGTGTACTCATTTCATGTATAATATGTCTGCTACATATATAATAAGGAAATTAAAATAGTTCCTAGTAATTCATACATAAACACAAGATTCATCCATATTTTTTGATAAAATCAAACTCTTTGATTATCTCACTAAAACAAATGATACAACTCTTAAAAATTTGCTTTATTGGCACATAAAATGTAAAAAACTTTAAATTGTATAATATACACAACTATTTGTTATTTCTATTTAAGGAAAGTGATTTTAATATCTATTTATCATATCTAGGCTGTCAATGGGTTGAATCTTATCCAAATCCAATCCAGACCCAATATATTTGGATGGAATTTAGATTTAATTTCTCAAACCTAGATCCTACCCAAACCTAAATCCTGTAAGAGGATCATGGGTTTGGATAAAGTCTAATTTTCTATGATCCATATCAAATCCTACCCAGATCCATGCATACATAATAAAATTATATATATACACACACATACATATACATATATGTATGTATATATATTAGTAAATTTATAAAATAATCTAATATTCTATGGCCTTTGGATTGAATACAGTAAGATTTCATGATTGTTTTCTTTTTTCAAGTTTATCCAAGTTGTCATTATAATTGGTACAAAAATTTTCAGAAAAAAGAGCAAATGTAAAGCAAACAAAGAAAGTTTGGGTGTGGATACAATTGAATCTTTGAAAATAAATAGAAGTAGTCAATAATAATTCCTTTTTTGAATTCATAATATTGTATTCAATTTCTTGAATATTAATTTTATTATTTGAAAATAAAATTGGATTGTATTTATATTATTTTTTAACTCTATATATTTTTAATATATTTTGAATTTAGTATATTTAGAAAAATATAATGGATGTCCATTGGGTACCTAGATCCATGAGAATTTATGTATGGACTTACTTTTTCAAACTCATCTGGATCTAGATCTAAGTCTAGCTAAATTTAATGAATCTGCAACTGAGTCAAAATGATTCAATCTAAACCCTACCCATTAACATACCTAACCATACCATAACTTGTAGTTAAAGCAAGTAAATAAATCTAATTGAATTCAAATGTGTTGATTAGATAGAAAGTTTTTTTTTTAAAGATAATTACTTATCTTTAATGGTATCTATTCTATCAATCAAACTTTTAGATAACACTTTACCTTCCATATTGGTTCTTATTCTAAAAACTCTCTTACACCTAATAGGCTTTTAAACCTTAGATGGATTGATTAAGGTTAATTTCTTTTTTTAAATATGAAATTCATTTTAGATTTATGGTTCTTTATCATTTCTATAAGTTGTAAAACTATTAATACGTCATTAGGAACACCGTGATCAAATATCATGATTCTCCATAAGAAATCTATATTTCTAACGCTTATGAAACCCTTGTTCTAGGAGCTCTTGCTACGGCTTATCAACATAAAATGTAAGTTTCAATTTCATGCATTTATTCAACTTCTTTTTGTGATACTTGAAATTCTTTCAAGTTTTAAGTTCTGACACAGAAGTAAAATAGACCAAATTGTTGCACGAACAATTCAAAAAAATAACCAAAGGGTGTTTCACAAACAACCCTTATCAAGATTTGAAGAATCTTAAGAGACCGTGAGGATGCTCACAAAGAACTTGGTGAAAAAATCAATGAGGATTTTATTAATGACTGAGATGTGTTTCAATGCCTAACACAAGGGCCTATTTGTGCGTTTGACTACTAGAGAACTAAAAGAAATGTCTTGCTAGTTAAGACCATCAATCAAACTTTGTCTTGCTAATCAAGACAATCAACCATGCCAATCAATTATTCTAATTATATCAATCAAATTAAAATAAAATAAAATTCTATCAAATCTCATCATATCTTGGTGTTATGGTAAGATATTGTCAAATCTTCAAGTGGTATTATTGCCATAATAGTCTTCTTCTTTCCATCCTTCATGCGATCTATTTTGGTCAAAAAATCTTCGGAAATCTATTTATATCAGTCCTTCCCACATGAGAAAAACCCATCTTCAAGTTGTTTTGTAGAGTAGGATAGAGAGGTTTATCAGATGGAAGATACAGGTAAAGGTTCACAACATTGAACGTACCTGAGATACTCCATGATTCTGGCAAATTAATAACATAAGCATATGGATTCATCCCTTGCAAAATCTTGTAAGGACCATATTTGCGTGGTTGCAGCTTATGGTATTGATCAATTCGAAACTACTCTTTAGCAGAAAAATCATCACCTCATTGCCAACTTTGAGTTCTGCATCACGACGATGCTTATTTACAATACTTTTAAATTTTTCATTGGTAGCTTCCAACTTCTGCTTGACTTCCTCCAGTATAACTTCAGTATCCTTTGCCATATTTCCTACTGCAGCACTATATTTTGGAATGTTAGAAAGTTTCACCAAATCAACTGCATGTCTAGGAGGCTTCACATGCACAATAGAGAATGACAATTTCCTAGTTGAGCTCTGACCGGTATTATTAAATGCAAACTCAGCTTGAGGAAGTGCATGATCCCACTGTTGGGGACGTCCTCCACAAATGCATCTCACCAAGTTGCCAAGAGTAAGGTTGACCATTATTGTCTAACCATTTATTTGAGAGTGAGGCATATTGCTGAGATTCAACGAAGTGTTAAACATCCTCCACAAGATTAGCCTAAAGTGGATCAAGAAGTTGGTGTTTTGTCAGAAGTGATAGATTTTGGCACTTCATGCAAATGAACAACCTTTTGAAAGAATAGTTGAGCAATATGAGAGAGGCATTTAAAGTCTTTTAGCACGACATAATGTGCACCACCTTGAAAAATCTGTCAACAACCACAAACATAGAATCTACGCCTTGTTTGAGTTCTAGGTAGTCCAAACACAATGTCTATTGATATGTCTTTCCAAATAGTTTCAAGGACAGACAATGAATATGCAACCCCGTATTTTGAGATTGCCTCTTTGTTGTTTGGCAAGCGTAGAATTGCTTACAGAGTTTCACACATCGCGCTTTTATTGAGGGCAGAAATACCTCTCCTCCAAAGTTGAAGTAGTTTTATCAATGCCCAAGTGTCCATTAAGACCATCTTCATGCAAATCACGAATCAACTGCTCATACAAGGAAACACGAGAAATGCATAGACGATTACCTTTGAAAAGATAACCATCATATATATAATAATGATCTTGTGTCTTCTTAGTCTTGCATACAAACCACAATCGCTTGAAATCATCATCATCTGCATAGGCTTCTTTCAATATATCAAATCCTATAATTTCATGGTTCATAGTTACAAGTAAAGTAGCACGCTACTTAAGACATTAGCTACCTTGTTCTCCTACCCAGTTTTGTACTTTGGAAAGAATGAAAATTGCTAGAGATAAGTACTCCATCTGGGATGCATCTTACTCACATGCTTCTGACTATTGATGTATTTTACGGGTTAGTGATCCGGATAGAGCACAAACTAATTTGGGACCAAGTAGTGTTCCCAATGCCTTAGAGCATGAACCATTGAGTAGAATTCCTGATCATAGGTGGACCACTTCTGGCGAGTCTCACTCAATTTCTCACTGAAAAAGCCATATGCCTACTTTTTGAGATAAAATAGCTCTGATGCCAATGCCACAGGCATTATATTCCACTATGAATAGTTTGTCAAAATTTGGAAGAACAATGCAGGGTGAGATGGTTAGCTTTTCCTTGATTAAGGCAAAGTTCTTAGTCTTACTCAAGACCCCATTAAAATTTTTCTTTCTTTAAGCAATCTATCAATGGTGCCACAATTGAACTAAAGTTATGGATAAAACACCTGTAGAAAGTTGGCAGGCCATAGAAATAGTGTACATCAGTCATACTACATGGAGTAGGCCGTTCACAAATAACCTTCACTTTTTCTTTATCTATGCGAATGCCATCAGCGCTTATAACAAGCCTAAAAAGACCAAGTTTGTCACTATGAATATGCAATTCTTCAAATTGATGTACAACTTATTGGAATGCAAAACCACTAGCACTGGGTGCAAATGCTCCAAGTGCTTTTGATCAGTAGCACTGTAAATCAAAATATCGACAAAGTAAATCACAGCAAATTCCAATGAATGATTTTAGAACCTCATTCATAAAATGCACAAATGTACTTAGGTCATTAGACAATTCGAATGGTATCGCCAATCACTCAAACAAGCCATCACTGGTTTTGAATGCCGTATCACATTCATTATCTTGACGAATATGGATATGATGATATCCATTATAAGGTCAATCTTTGAGTGAATTGAGATCCAAATAGGTAATCTAGCATGTTC
The DNA here is from genome assembly GCF_036785885.1 of Coffea arabica. NCBI lineage: Eukaryota > Viridiplantae > Streptophyta > Magnoliopsida > Gentianales > Rubiaceae > Coffea > Coffea arabica. The sequence goes on along the minus strand of NC_092316.1, from coordinate 45,760,503 downwards.
TCCAATCTAAGAATTGAAAATTGATACTTAAAAGGTAGCTCGGCTATCAACACACATCCCCCATGAACTATCCTTTTTAAGAGTTAGCAAAACTAGTACTGTATAAGGACTCATCCTAACTCCAGTGGATCCTCATTTCAAGAAATCCTCCATAATCTGCTACAAGATCTCATTCACTTTAGGACTCGTACAGTAGTGTGGTAAATTTAATAGACTCGCCCCAAAACAAGATCAATTGCGTGTTAGATATCTCTCAAGGGAGGTAAACCTATAGGTAGCTTATCAAGTATCACGTCCTCAAACTCATTCAGGACTATTTGCACCATTGTCAAAATTTTTAGTTTTGACATCTGCAAAGAAGGCTCCTTTCGATGTTGCAGCAATTAAAAATTTTCTATTATCATTCTCATAAGATTCTGACTTAGAACACATACTTTACTTTAAAGGCATTGAAGTGATCATTTTGCCATCCTTTACGAAAGTGTAAATATTCTCTCAGCTCCTAAGTATGCATCTACATCATATTGCCATGGACGACCTACTAATACATGATATGCATCCATGTCAACCACATCACATATAATTTCATCAAAATATTTTACAATAGGAAATAAGATTATACATCTGTCAGTGACCGTAATGGACTCAATGTCTTTCATCCAATCAATAGTATATGGGTCAAGATGCTTTTCGACGGGTAAGTGCAACCTTTCAACAAGTTGTTTAGAAATAAAGTTTTTAGAACTTCCACTATCCATAACTAAATCACATAACTTATTGAAAATTCAGTACCTGGTTTAGAAGAGCTTGTGCTACCAGGTGTTATTCTCCTTTTTTGGTGCTAATATTAATCTATGAAACACAGACTGGGTGATCAAATGTCTCCACGTCAACCTCGTTTGGGTCACAATTGATGTTCTACAATTGCTCTACTTCTGGATAGTGTTCATACTCCCCTTCTACATGTTCCGCCATGTTGACTTGTTGCTTGCGATTTGGACAATTAATTGAAGTATGCCTCGGCTATCTACACCTGTAACACTTATCCGTCATTAGAAAAGTATAAGGGTTGTTAGATTGGTATGAGTAGGTAGTGGTGGTGGAAAATTGATGTTGATTTATTTTAGTGCCTCCTTTGATTCTCCTATAGGGTGCATGTCCTCATAATAACCTGCATGTATCTCTTGGGGAGATCTTTGGTTTACACAATCTATAGCATAGGCTGACTCATATTGTCTCTGTGAACTTTTTATCCTCGAAGACTTCTTTGATGACAAATGTCGTTCAGCTTTTAAAGCAACATTATACTCAACTAACAAGATAAGTATACATTGACAGCCCATCTTTTCCTGAATGGGTTCTTTCAAGTCATCCAAGAATCTTGACACCAATTATAGGCAAGTAATCATGAGAAATGAGGATGGTATTGGGGAACATATATGTTACCTTGAGTACAGTGCTGGAATTGTGAGAAAAGATATTGCTCATAATCTAGCAGTAGGAAATGAGACTTTAGCAACCGCTTCATTCTTTACCCAAGAGTTCACAAGCTGCTTTCCTTGGCATCACCTCTGGATCTACAACTGCTCCCACCAAGCAAAAGCATTGATTTTAAGTTGATATGCCACCAACTTAACTTGTCATTCCTCTGGGATATCCGTGTATTTGATAAACTGCTCGACTTCCATGACCTAGTCAATGAAGTCTTCAATTTCCAAACTAGCATTGAAGGAGAGGACATCTGCTTTCAATTTGTATTATTTAGACTGATGCTCCTAACACCGATAATGCCTTGGGTTGGGGTTGTTCTTACAATTGAAACTCACTAGACGAATCATTGTAGGTCAAATTTCCTTTGCGTGGTCCTGGCCAAAGTACCGTTAGGAGGCACTCTCTCATCCGGTTGACCATAACCATCTCGATCCTAATCACATGGCTCCTCTGAACACTATAATAAAATTTCAAGAATCCTTTGCATACAGTTCTAACTCTCTTCCATGCAGGTATAGGAAAACTCTAAATGATCCATGAGCTCATTAAGCAATTGCGTCTCAGTTTTTATTGATACAGAAGTAGGAGAAGCCAGCTTTGATACCAACTGATGTGGAAGCAAATAGGCCAAATTGTTACACGAAAAATTTAAAGAAATAATGAAGCGTGTTTCACGAACAATTCTTATCAAGATTTAGAGAACCTTAAGAGACCATGAGAAAACTTAAGAAGAACTTGGTAAAAAATCTCAAGAGCATTTTATTGATAGCTAAGGTGTATTTCAATGCCTAACACAAGTGCCTATTTATAGGCTTAACTAGCTACTAGAGAACTAAAAGGAATGTCTTGCTAGTCAAGACAATCAATCAAACTTTGTCTTGCTAATCAAGATAATCAATCATACCAATCAAATATTCTATTATATCAATCAAAATAAAATCCTATCAAATCTCATCATATGTTGGCATTATGGTAAGACATTGTCAAAATTTCAAGTGGTATTATCGCTATAATAGTCTTCTTATTTCGACCCTTCATGCGATCTATTTTGGTCAAAAAAGTCTTCTAAAATATGTTCTATATTAAGTTTTATTTTACTCCCACTAATTTATCTAGAAAATAAAATATTTATCTAGATTGAGAAGATTATAGTATTTCTTGAGAAGATGAGAGAATTCTAACTTTCGAGTTAGAAGAAATCAACCCAATGAAGCAGAGAGAGCCGATTTGCTCTTCTTTTTTTAGTCAATTTTTCTTTCCTTTTATTCTCAAGAACAACCTACAAAATATCTGAATCTGATCTTAAGTTCACTTTATCCAATTATACCTACTGCATAATTGATTAATCCAAATTTTCATAAGGATTTGGATTCTTTATAAGACATATCTTATATGTTAAGATTTGAAATATATATATATATATATATATGGAAGAAAATTTAGTGTATAGGCGGTGACGGGTATTTTACATACGTACAAGTTAAAAAACCGAATTACACCCGTTCACTGCAAGTATACAGATCAACTAGTAGTTTAGGGTATATATCGGGTCGATCCCACAGGGAAGAGTGAACAATTACCGGTATTATTAAAGCTTCTCTATTATTTAGACTATCAATGAATTATAAGAAATTTAACCTACTGAAATTATACAAAATAACAAATAAAAGCTCCTTAAGTTGTGGTATCCCTAACTACTCATGCAAGTGCTACATTTGGATCATTGAATACTACATTTAGGCTAGTTATAGTGTAATTTCCTTAAACATGTGAAACCTACTTTCGTAGTGAATCAACTATACTCATAACTAATCCATACCTATTTTCATGGTTATGAAATTAGCTACAAGTTCATTTCTTCAATGAAATTACATGAAATGAATCACTAAAAACCACATAAGTGCACCTCTACTTTCGTGAGTGTACTCCCTATGTTTAGCACTTCTTGAACTAGTGTTAAATCTCAATTTTCATTGCAGAAACAACACCTTAGATAATCATAATTAATGGTACCAGATTAATCATGATTTCAAGAGCCAAAGTGCTAAATAACTTGCTCAAATCATAGCAGTCAAATAACCAAATAATAAACACTAACAATCATAGAAAGTTCAACCAAACCCAAGGCTTAAACTTTAGATACACATATTAAACACAAAATCCAGAACTTGTATATTAACTAAACTTGGAATCAAGTACAAAAGATAAAGATTTGGAAAGGAATGTAACCCATGTCACTTGAGCTTTCTTCCTTGCCTTCTTCATCCTCCATCTTCTTCTTCATCTAGCTAATAACAAGAATGGATGAACTATCCTACTCTATACTAAGCTAAACTAACACTAGGAAGATGAAAGAGCTACATTTCTGCAGACTCCAAGCTTCTTCCGTATGTCTGTCTATCTCTTACTCTATCCTTTCTTTTTGCAATGAATTTTTGGCTCTTTTATGATGAAAGATGGTCAAGAAATGAAGCTTTTCACTTTCTCCTTACAGCTGGTAATGTTTCTCACATGTATAGCATCCCATGTGAGTTGGTGGAGGTGAAATTGAGTTTTACGCGTACATAGCAACCTTTTCTGACCACAATCCGGCCAGGAATCCGGCCATAAATCCGGCCAAATTCCGGCCGGATTGCTACAGTGACCATTTGGTCACTTCTGGTTCAATTTCCAGCTCTGCTCCGATTTTGTATCAATTTCCACTGAACTTTTCTTGATGATAAAAGCTGATTTAGCTCTTGACCAAAACATGAAACTTGTATCCCTTTGAGTTAGCTTTCCAATGCATCAAGAATTACCTCATTTGGATCTGTGTAGGCTGAGAAATGATCGAAATACCCTTGCCTGCTCATTGCCCTGTTTCAGCTTCGACCAGTAGAAATTTGCTACTGTAATTCAGCTTTTTGACTTTGAAAACCTTCAAACTGGATTTAGATGTCTTCACCAAAGTTGTAGATCTATCTCTTATCTTCAAATTGGTTTAAGAATCATCTCAATCCGATCATTGTAGCTCAAGTTATAGCCGAAATACGAAAATATGTCAAAACTGTCAAAATACACAAAATCCAAGTAAAAAGTGATAAAAACCTCATTTAACCACTTAAAAGCATTTTTCACCAATTATAGCCAAAATGAATCATTTTCTTCCAATAATATACCCAAAGTAACTAAAAATAATATAAAATATCATACAATTATTACGTAAATTAGTCACTTATCAAACTCCCCCACACTTAAATCATTGCTTGTCCTCAAGCAATTCACACATAATCAAATGCAATGATTCAAGAGGTGAAACAATATATGCACTTTGTCCAATTTAATTCCTCAAGACTTGGAAAATAATCATTATACAATTATTCAATTTACACTAAATACTCATAATATCAAGTAAAGGAAAGATAATTATACTCTAAATTCAACAAGTTAAACTTAATCTCTTACCCTAACTTAATTTTACAAATAAGCAAATCACATAGTCAATTTATAGCTTTTCTCCTCCTTATAATCATCTTTTTCTCAAAATTCTATAACTAAGAGGGATTTATTCACACAAATTTTACTTAAATAGTGAGAATGCCTTTTTACGCGAAAATCGACACTTTTAGGTGAAGATCCCCGGTTACTCAACATTTCACTTATTCAAGTTGCTAATGCATACTCTTAATTCAAGTACCTTTTTACGCGAATGTCGACATTTGTAGATGCCAACCCCCGGTTACTCGGTAGGTGAATCATTGGAGTAGAACAATTTTTTATTTACTTTCTTTTCTTTTCCTTTTTTTTCATTTGTTTATATATTTTTTTATTTATTTATTTTTCTTTATTTTTTCCTCATAGAAAAATATATAGAAATAATCAAAGGAGGAGTATAACCTTTATCGACTATATCAATCACTTACTTACAAAATTAAGTAAAGAGAAGAAATCTCATTAAACATGTAAAATTATAGGCATAATTTTCCTCACTTTACCGAATATACTTTCTAAAATGTAAAAATCCTAAGTGCATAATAACTATTTCCAAGTTAAATGAGCACTAAACTTCCAAAATACACATAAAGTTTCAACAATTGGAAGAATAAGGTTGGAACAATTAGCCCTTTTTGAATGAAAATGCAAGAATTTGAAGAACTTTTGGGCCATAGTGAAATATTGGAAAAGATTTTAGAAAAATTTTTACAGAGTTTCTCCTTATAAATGGACGAAACTCCCTGCCAACAAACCCAATTTCAATAAATTTATCCACATGGCAAATAATTCACACACAATTCCAACATTTCTAAGCATTTAAATCCACAAAATACCTAGCAAGTAAATGCAAGTTCAATACTTTCCTCCCCCACACTTAAACTTCACATTGTCCTCAATGTGAGAAAAGGAAAATAAATAAAGAATAAAAGAAAATACTGCTCAATTGAACTTGCGTAATCAGAATCCATGGCCAAGTGACGAATTTCCAACCGTATTTGAGAAAGAATGGAGAGTTCACTTGTTGCACCCTGAAAAAGACAAAATCAAAACAAATAAATTTCTTAAAAATAAAAGGTTGCAATCAACAAAATCATGCAATTCAAGGAAAAAGGAAAAATGATCAAGCATGTGGAACCATATAATGTTCAAAGGATAAAAACATGAAATGAGCTAATCTTTACTAATCAAATATATGCATTAGTATCCAAAGCAAAGGGAAGCTAATTTCACACAAAAAAATCCACAATCATGAACAAAATAAGTTCCATTTATACATTTTGTCATCAATGATCAAATCCCCGCAAGTACAAAAGTAATCTCAAAATGGAGGCATACACACCAACCAAAATATAAATGACCTTCGTGAGAATTCATGAAATACTAAAAACTATTGAACCACAAAAATTGTAAGTGCATTTATGAATTTCATCAATTAAGGTCATCTTCAATTCACATCTTCTTTTAGAATTATCTAAGAATTCACGAAATCATTCAATCAAGCACCTTTTCATTCATTAGATAATCTAAATTACTCACATAAATATAAAAAACTCCCACTAAGCTAATTAAAATGCTACATTTGGCTACTTAATATGCAACTTCGTTATCAAGCCAAATTAAGCATAAAACTAGCAAGAATTCACCAAATAAGTACAATAAATGCAAATCACAAAATATAGTTATCACTAACAATCACCAATAGCATCAATAAGCTCAAATAAGTGCACCTAACTTCACATATTAAAAATTGCCTAAAAATAGAAAATATTCATTCATGGCAAAATTCAAATAACAAAGTTAGGTGAAGAATTGTTACCTCAAGTTGGTTTGGTGATGTTTAGAGATGAATATGATGTGAAAACCCCCAAGAAACTTACTCCAATTTAACCTCAATTGAGTGATTTCAAGAAGGTAAAACCCTAACTAATGGTAAGCTTGAAACCACTTTAGAGTTGTTTTTGAAAAAATATGAACTATGAAATTCACTCTAGAGGATGGGAGAAAGTGATTTGGTGAAGGTTATTTGAAGATTAAATGGTGAGAAGTGGTGTTTTAGTGAGTGGTGTGTGTTTGAGGTGTTAGTGTGTGAGTTGGGTTGAAAAAGAAGGGAGAAAAATTGTGAGGAATCCGTGAAACGGATTCATCTTACGCTGGTTACTGTTCACAATCCGGCCAGAAATTGGAGGGATTCGTGGAGGGATTCTGGGCAGAATTTTTAATTTTTTTTTTTTTTACTGTTGCATATCCGGCCAGTTTCTGGCCGGATTTGCTACAGTGGACAGTTTTTTTTTTTTTTTTTTTTTTTTTTACAATCCGGCCAGTTTTTGGCCGGATTTCAGGCCGGATTTTCGGCCAGATTCTGTCCAGAATGCTCGAAAAAATTTTCTTTTCTCCCTGACTATCCGGCCTTCAATCCGGCCAACATTTGGCCGGATTTATGGCCGGATTTGCTGCAGAAAAAGCTGTTTTCTGCAATTTTTCCTCCAAATTTGCTTGGCCAACCTTCCGCATTCAACCTACTTCATGTTTTTTGAATAAAATTCAAATTTAACATGATCATGCATGAATATAACTTAAACATGAAACACTTTAAATGCATGAAATGCAGCAATTGAACATGAAAACTCCCTTTGCCTTAATATAAACACCTTTGCAATTGAGATCATTTGCATGAACTCTTGCCATTGCCACCTACAAAACACAAAAAAACATTAATCGAACAACTAAAACTTACTAAAAACAAGCCAACAAGACGAAAAGTGGAGTTGAAAAGTGATCCAAGCCTTCGTTTTTAAAAGGATCCGAGGTCGGATCATGATGATTGAGCTCGGATCAAGAAGCTCGAAGTTTTTCTCTGATTGCAGAAGTGGATCCGAGCTCGGATCAAGAAGCTCGAAGTTTTCTTTGATTGCAGAAGTGGATCCGAGGCCTTGGATCCATTAAATCTGCACTTATTGCAGAATTTTTGCAATTTTCAGTTTGACCTCAATTCTTCAAAATACACCCTAGATCATTTGTATGTCAAAATAAACCATTCACGCACATGTAAAATGATCTAAACATGCATTCTAAACCTCTTTAATGCATCAAAAATCATAATTACTGAATTTGAGGTATTGAGATCTTTGATCAAACTTCGCATTTTCACCTCATTTGGTCACTTTTCCAAAACCTACAAATGAAAAACAACAAAATTACTCAAACTTATACTTTAAACATAAAATCACTCCAAAGTAACACCAACTTAAATAAGCATTGGGTTGCCTCCCAATAAGTGCTTCTTTAAAGTCAATAGCTTGACTATTTCTCCTCATTTTTTCAAGGAGGCTTTGTTAGCGAATAATCCACCATTTTTTGTCGTGGTGGATCATTAAATGGTGACTTTATAGCAAAAGCCACATGATCTAATGATGTGAGAAATGGAAGTGACTTACCTATCCCAAGTGGCTCATAGATATTACTTTGAATATGCACCACTTGAGAACTTACCAAAGGGAATGCCATGAGAGTATCTTGAGCAGGAATATCTTTAGAACCTATACTTTCAATGCACTCCTCAAGAGGGGTGAAAAATGAGTCATTAAAACTCACCTCTTGAGGTTCAAAGTTAGTTCCAAAGATATTATCATGTGAAATGGACATTTGCTCATTGAAACACAATTGAGATTCATCATTTTCATCAAAATGCAACCCATTTTCACATACAACATTCCAACTATTCATGCTAGGATCATTTTGCAATTTATTAGAAGAAATAACTTCACACAATGCGTGTAATTTCTCTTGTATTCTACTAAAGTGAGAAGTCAGTTCATCTATTCTTTCTTCAACCCTATCAAAACGGTCGGAAGTTGCATTAGCTAATTTTTCTAAAGCTAACTCCCAAGATGGCTTAGAATCATTAGCTACCATTTCAATTGCCAACTCCCAAGATGGTTTTGATTCATATTGGACACATTCAGGTTGGTAATCGTAAAAATATGAAGAATTACTATAAGTAAATTGATTATCCCAACCATAAGCAGGAGAATTGCTCCAATTAGCTCTATATTGATCAAAACAAGGATTGTAATGCTCTAATTCATCATAATAATCCACATTTTGTGCTTGCATACATGTATTAGTAGTATGATAACCTCCACACAAGTCACAAATCACATGATAAGAATTAAAAGCATTAGCATTCCTCCCTTGCTCAATTTCATGCTTAATTGTGTCCATTTGAACTTGTAACATGATTACATCAAATTTTTCCGTTAAACACTTCAAACCATCTTCATAAGACATACCTCTAGTAATTTCTTGGTTACCTCTATTGAAGGAGCTTTGCACTTGATAACCATCCATTGCCAATCTTCCACTTCTCAAGCATTGTCCTCCAAATTGACCTACCCTTCTCATTACCTAAAATTGCTTTTAAACAACCTCAAAAGCAAAATTAGTAAGAAAAATAGGTAATGAAACACATACACACATAAAACACAAAAATAACAGAAAATAGCAATTACACTATAACTAATGAAATGTCTAAACTAATAAAGTTGCTCTTCACACCGATATTGCCAAATCTTCCCCGGCAGCGGCGCCAAAAACTTGACGGGTATTTTACATACGTACAAGTTAAAAAACCGAATTACACCCGTTCACTGCAAGTATACAGATCAACTAGTAGTTTAGGGTATATATCGGGTCGATCCCACAGGGAAGAGTGAACAATTACCGGTATTATTAAAGCTTCTCTATTATTTAGACTATCAATGAATTATAAGAAATTTAACCTACTGAAATTATACAAAATAACAAATAAAAGCTCCTTAGGTTGTGGTATCCCTAACTACTCATGCAAGTGCTACATTTGGATCATTGAATACTACATTTAGGCTAGTTATAGTGTAATTTCCTTAAACATGTGAAACCTACTTTCGTAGTGAATCAACTATACTCATAACTAATCCATACCTATTTTCATGGTTATGAAATTAGCTACAAGTTCATTTCTTCAATGAAATTACATGAAATGAATCACTAAAAACCACATAAGTGCACCTCTACTTTCGTGAGTGTACTCCCTATGTTTAGCACTTCTTGAACTAGTGTTAAATCTCAATTTTCATTGCAGAAACAACACCTTAGATAATCATAATTAATGGTACCAGATTAATCATGATTTCAAGAGCCAAAGTGCTAAATAACTTGCTCAAATCATAGCAGTCAAATAACCAAATAATAAACACTAACAATCATAGAAAGTTCAACCAAACCCAAGGCTTAAACTTTAGATACACATATTAAACACAAAATCCAGAACTTGTATATTAACTAAACTTGGAATCAAGTACAAAAGATAAAGATTTGGAAAGGAATGTAACCCATGTCACTTGAGCTTTCTTCCTTGCCTTCTTCATCCTCCATCTTCTTCTTCATCTAGCTAATAACAAGAATGGATGAACTATCCTACTCTATACTAAGCTAAACTAACACTAGGAAGATGAAAGAGCTACATTTCTGCAGACTCCAAGCTTCTTCCGTATGTCTGTCTATCTCTTACTCTATCCTTTCTTTTTACAATGAATTTTTGGCTCTTTTATGATGAAAGATGGTCAAGAAATGAAGCTTTTCACTTTCTCCTTACAGCTGGTAATGTTTCTCACATGTATAGCATCCCATGTGAGTTGGTGGAGGTAAAATTGAGTTTTACGCGTACATAGCAACCTTTTCTGACCACAATCCGGCCAGGAATCCGGCCATAAATCCGGCCAAATTCCGGCCGGATTGCTACAGTGACCATTTGGTCACTTCTGGTTCAATTTCCAGCTCTGCTCCGATTTTGTATCAATTTCCACTGAACTTTTCTTGATGCTAAAAGCTGATTTAGCTCTTGACCAAAACATGAAACTTGTAGCCCTTTGAGTTAGCTTTCCAATGCATCAAGAATTACCTCATTTGGATCTGTGTAGGCTGAGAAATGATCGAAATACCCTTGCCTGCTCATTGCCCTGTTTCAGCTTCGACCAGTAGAAATTTGCTACTGTAATTCAGCTTTTTGACTTTGAAAACCTTCAAACTGGATTTAGATGTCTTCACCAAAGTTGTAGATCTATCTCTTATCTTCAAATTGGTTTAAGAATCATCTCAATCCGATCATTTTAGCTCAAGTTATAGCCGAAATACGAAAATATGTCAAAACTGTCAAAATACACAAAATCCAAGTAAAAAGTGATAAAAACCTCATTTAACCACTTAAAAGCATTTTTCACCAATTATAGCCAAAATGAATCATTTTCTTCCAATAATATACCCAAAGTAACTAAAAATAATATAAAATATCATACAATTATTACATAAATTAGTCACTTATCAGGCGGCAATTTACCTAAGATAAATCCTAAAACTATTTTGGTAAACTTGCATGGTACATCTTATCTCATAAGACATAATACCTCACTTTGTTTACTCATTTTAAATTGAGATGCCTAGAAGGAATTTTACTTGAGAATCTCATTTTTTTTAGATAATTTTGAAACCCTTGGACTAAGTATTCTCCACCTTGATCAAATTATGGTATTCCAATACTTCACCTTGGATCAAGTATTATTCACCTTAATTATATTTAGGTGTTCAAATATTTCACCTTTTTATTTTTCTACTTTACATTCAAACCCCCTAACTTTCCAAATGCATTAGATTTGTGCTTAAAAAGCACATATATATTCATTTTTGGGTAGTTATTAATGAAAGTAATAAAGTATAAGAAATAATCATCTCTAACATTAATTGTTAATTTTCCATATACATCATTATGTATGACTTTTAACAGTCTTTTCGAATAAAAGGCCGATTTAGTCTTTTATTAATGAATAAGATTCATATATTTCAAATGATTCATAATCAATTGAATCCAATCAAACATCATCATTTAACTCAGACATATGATACTTATTCACAAGAATAATTTTATAAATGTCAAAGATAAGATGGTTTCAAATCATTTAATATTATATAGAGAAATGGACTTTAGTTTAGAAAATAATAGCATTGATTTAGTTCCAAAATATGTCCACTAGATTAAGAAAGATAATTTGGTACTACATCTTAATGAAGTAACTTTTAGTTATAAAAGTAGATACTTATTATCATTCTTTTCAATTTACTTCTTTTAAATCCTAGTATATCGAACATCCGATATCTCATACCCAAGGATCTTAATTAGGAAGTAAATATATCAGTTAATCTCAATTATAAACTTAACTTGAAACAAAAATTTCACGAAGTTGCATTTTATTCAAGTTCAAACCATGCAATGAAAGTTTATACCCTAAGGCTTGTTCTTTAAAAAATCTTAACTTATCAACTCTTAATAATTATTTCACCTTGTCAAACTCCTGATAAGTGATATCCTTTTAGTCAACACTTGACTTATAGTTTATGACAAAACTTGATTAAACTAATTTTTCAATATAGCCAATCATTCTCTAATAAATCAATATTTATTTAGAGAAATTTTCTCATCTAGTAATGAAATTATTGTTCAAGGATTTCATATATCTTAAACCTTGATTATCCATCATTCAACTCTTAAGCTGTCTAATCATGGTAAAAGAAAATGAAACCTTTATAACAAAGAAGGTTTAGGAAGCATTTATGATACACTATCATTATCTCTTTCATTCTTACTATACGTATTCACTATTAATTCCATTCCATCTTCCATAATTGAAAACATCAAAGTTTTAAAAGATATAGCCAAGTTTATTTGAGAACTTTTCTCAATTTCATTGCCAATCCAAGAAATTAGAATATTAAGTATATCGAGAATAGGATGCAATTACTCATAATTTCTACAACAAGTAATAAAGACAAAAGAGAATTACTATTTATGTGAAATTAAAACCAAGTAAAAATGATATAAAAAATAAGTTTGGTTTTGCTTCCACTATTTTATTCAAATCTATAACCCTATTGTATAGATTTGGAAATTTAAAAGTTTCTAGTAGGTTAGGTAGGTGAGTGTACTGATGTGGAGTGTGCTCAACAAACCAAAATAATTTAAATTAAGTAGGTACTTGTTACCAATTACAATTCTTGTAACTTTTAGACAGTTGAGTTATCAACAGTTGATAAGACACATCACATGTGTTTCTCAACCTTTACTTCTAAAACTTAATGATCTTGAGTGTACTCAGTAAGTCACAAATTTTAGTCAAGTTATACCCATTATTCCAAAATCTCATCCCATTGTTAAAACACCTCATAGTAGAGCAGCTTTGAGTATATTCAACTGGGATTCAACTGGGTTACCCCTGTTTGCTTTCTCGGCCTTTTTTGGGGACACTACGTGTTTGCGTGCGGAGGCTGGAGCCCTTTTGATGGGTCTTCAAATGTGTGCTCAAAGGGGCTTTGATAATCTATGTGTGCAATCGGATTCATTGGTCTTGGTTGGGATTCTTCACCGGCGCATTCAGTGTCCGTGGCATATCCAACGAGAAGTGAGGCAGATCAGGCACTTAGTTGAGGATCCTGTTCGATTTTCACATTGCTACAGGGAGGCTAACAAAGTCGCTGATGTGTTGGCTAATGTGGGGATAACTCATCCTGAGCAGCAGGTCAAGGTCTATGACTGCTTTCGTATGCTTCCGCGGCGGGCTCAAGGGGAAGTCCGGCTGGATAGGATTGGAATGCCTTCGATTAGGAAAGTTAGGCGTATGTAAAAGGGACTTTTAGATTATGTCGTTGCAATAAAATAAAAAACTATTTGAGCAAAAAAAAAAAATAGTATATTCAATAAGTTAATTCGAACATGATTGTATTTTATTTATGATAATGGAAGGCAACTTAAGTCTTGACCTAGTATTTGAGCAAAGGGATTCTAGACATAATATATCTAAGTTGATCTCATCAAGAATGTAGCATGCATAATATATCTTGGAACATGGGTGATTATGGAGTTTATTCATAGACTAGTTTCCTTGAATCAAATGGAAACTAGATGGTCAAACTAAGAAAAAAGAAACATTTCCATTCCCTATATGTCTTTTATATGTCCGCTATGCTGGAATTGATGCCATCTTCATCTCCTTTGTATATTACAAATGTAAATCTAATCTAAACATTTTATGTCCTCACCCTCTCTTTATCTCTAATATAGCATATTATATTATATTAAGAGAAATCTCGAATTACATTCAAAGGGAGTGAGATGAGAAGGCAAGACATGCAAGGCCTATTTCAAAAATACAAAATTCAAACCATACATGCATTCAACCATTCATAATCACATTGTTTTTAAATCAATAACCATGCATCATGCATTCACATAATATAATATTAAATGGAAGCCTAATAAAGTATTTATTTAATTCTAATCATGAATTATTATATGCTCAAATTTTAAACCCTTTAAGTTTCAATTCGGGAAGTTCAAGATTAACCAAAAACAAAAAAATTCTACCTATAGATCTGCGCCTTTAATCCAATCCATGCCTGACACAGATCTGCGAGAAAGATCCACGGATGGTCAATGAGGATCCATCCGTGGATTTTTGTAAAAATCCTTGGCGAATATTTACAATGTGTTTTGAACTTATGGAAAAATGCTTTTCTAATTTCATTAGAAACAATTTTCAATATTTTAAAATCATGGAAAAAGTTTTCATAATCCAATATCGAGCCCAACACAAAATTAGGATTTTCTAACCCAACTAGAATTCCTTGTTCACTTAGGTTTGGAAATTTTCCTTTAAAAACTATTTTAGAAATTCAAACGCTAATTTTAGACCACTTTCTAAATTTAATCTTATCAAATTAAAAAGTTTCTAAAAGTATTTGAATTCTTTCCAAATTTAATCTCATCAATTTTGGAAGTTTTTAAAACTTGTTAGATTTTCTTAATTTTAGTCTCACTTAAATATAGTAAGTTTCCAAAACTTAGATGAACAACTTCTTGCCATATTGGATTTCTAAACTTTTTAGAAAATATCTTTATTCTTTATTCTATTTATTTTAGAAATATAAGTACTTTCCATGTTTGTTTAAATACTCAAATACAAAAGGAAATCAATGACTAAACACTTTATCCTAGGAAACTAACTGGTTTCCTAATTTCTTCTTTTCAAAAAAAATTCCATCAGCAATTGACAACCAAAAACCTTCATTATCTAGATCATCGTATGAACACGAAACGGAGCAAGATGAAAACTTTTCAACAAAATGGGCATTGGAATTTTACAAAGAGTAACACTACTGTCAAGCATATTCTGCTGTAATTTCCAGCAACGTTAGTTGCCCTTGCCAAACTTTCATGCAACTAATGCTACATGAACCTGTTTTGGACCGTCATCATCTTTTTGTTTGATTATCAACCATCGATCAGTACTCAATGTCCGTGGAAAATTCGAAGATACGTCAACCAGATTTGGCAGTTATTAGATGATCCACCTAGATTCACGCATTGCTATCGGGAGGCTAATACAGTTGCTGATGCTTTGTCTAATGTTGGTATATCTCATCCAGATAAACAAATTAAGGTTTATGACACCTTCAGTACATTCCCAAGGTTGGCTCGTGGGGCAATCCGTTTGGACAGAATAGGGATACCTTCAATTAGAAAAATGAGGAATATGTAAGAGGAATATTTTGTTATATTTTCCATGAATAAATAAAAACATATATAATTAAAAAAAAAATCCGTGGACTTTTACCCTCAGTGTGGTCAACGATGATTTCTTCTTTCCACTGTTATTGTTTCGCTTATTTTGGTGGCCTGACCATATTGCTACCTCAATGCATCTAGAAACCCAAGTGATCAATCAACTTGAACATTGTCTCCAATTTTTCGAAAAAAAAAAAAAAATTGTCTTCAAAAGCAATGTTCCGTGGGCCTAATCAGTTTGGAAACAACGTCAGACCGCCGATCATCTCATGATCTATTTTATATTGTTTCTTATCAGACAAATCATGATCATGATTTGTTATTAAACTGATTGACACGTGTAAAGTACACAAAGAAGCAGTAGCAAATTTTTTATTGTAATCAGTCATGCTCCAAAACACTCCCTTTTTGTTTCTGTTTCTTTTAGTAATCTGATCACATAAAAAACAGCCACGGGAATCGTTTTTGATTGAGAACTTTCCTATCGAAACTTTGAAAAATATTCATTGAACCATTCTAGGAAAATTTTCAAACAACTCTTTTTTTTTTGGAATAATTTTTCAAACAAGTTTGTCCATGAGAAACCTTAAACCAACATTCAAGAATAGCATATAGTTGTGATCTTATCACAATTCATGACAATTAAATAAACTTGTCAAATGGATTAATCAAAGTTGGATCTGATATCACGGTAAGGAATCACGGGATCATGCACAGCGGAAAGCTTAAAATTTTTTATTCTTTTAGTAGATTGATATTTGATTAAATCAATGTGACACAGAGTCAATTTAAGGAAATTATCTCAGCCCATAAAGATCTTCTTAATACCGGTGGAGGTTTGATGCAAATGATATAAAGAGATCCATGTAGTTGCACACATCCAACCTCTAATGGTGATCCACACGAACCCCCGTAGTTAGAGTCTCTTAGGTTGAATAATTTTAAATTCGATTAATGCTAACTATTACTAAAATGCCTATACACAAGTCAATTAAAAAAACCCCAGTTTTTCCCTAGTGAGAGAAATAAGAGATGCAATTTTTCTTTATTTTCTTGGATGAATTTTTGGGTATTTTATCTCAAGATTTTTCTCAAAAATCTTACAAGACAATTTGTGTCTTATTGGCAAATGCTTAGGGTGTATTTATAGTCGAATAAGCTGTCATATCCTTATGAAAACCTAAAACTACTTTCCAATAGGATTTAGTTTCCTTATTCTAATGCAACTCTTGTATTTGGAAGACTTAAACTTATTTGTGCCATAATTTCCTCAAATTTAATTTGTCTTATGAATCAAACTATAAGTCATAAAAACTTATCTTTCAAGTCCCTACTTGAAATTCTTTTTAAACCAACTATAGAGGTTCTTAATGTGTGTGATCCATTAGGTTCTAATATACGTTCACAATAAGTATGAGTTATAATTTTTAATAAATTAAAACTAGATAAATTAAAACTCCTTTTAATTTATGATTAATTCCACTAATCAATCAACTCATTCTTATAGATCAAAATTAACATCTAGCAATGTATCATGGCCATCCAAATAATGAAAAAAACAAGTGGATGACTTTATCTTTTAGTGAACGTTTATTGTATAATTAATATCCTTTTATATAATCTTTTAAAATTAACATCTGTGCAACACATGTAGTGACTGGCCGCGGAGTGTGTGACGCCTCCACTTCTCCTTAAGGCAAACCAAAGGGTATCGGCGGGACGCCTGGCCAGCTCTCGCCAGGACTCAGTACAATTCTCATTCAAGCTTAATACAAAACTAGCTATCACGACAAGACAAAGTAAGAAAGATAAGTCGCTTCCATAAATAACATTAAAACTTACACCACTAGTTCCAAAAATATATCAATCATCCAATTCTTACATTGGTTCCCAAAAGATACATCAATTCCCAAAATATACAACAGTCACAATGTCTAGTCAATTGCATTTGGAACCTTAACACAAACTGACAAAAGTACAACAGAAAGGTTTCTTCAAGTCTCACTCCATGTCCATCCCTGTTAAGGAAAACAAATCTATGGGGCGAGCAATCACTCATGAGGCCAAGAAACACATATGCAAGCACGTTGTTCAAATAACAATCCCAATTCACAAGAAAAACGATAATAATCGAGTAACTAACAATTCAAGTGAAATATAAACAAAAACAATTCAACAATATGGTAACTCTCAGGAGCTAAGTTCCACTTGCCTTGCCAGATCTCAATCATATACCTTCCCGTGGTCACTCTCCGTTAGCCGGATCGGTATTTCCAATCCGTGAACTCCACTTTACTTCACATGTCCTTCCACCTTACAACCCCCCATCAGGCCCGAATGACGATAAAGGCACTACTGCACGAGTAGGCCAAGCAAGACCTCTCCAATAGATCAAGCTTATCATGTTATTCTCATGGCTCACCGAGGTTCCCGATGAAACCCATGCCGGCTCGAGTCCCAAGGTCGGCTTATGAGTTGGGGCGTCCCCCATGTAACATTTGTGAGTCGAGGAGATTCACTCCACGACACATGCAGCCATAGTATACTATTTCATGTCATTCAAGCATTCAATACATTCATTCATTCATTTCATTTCAAGCAAGTCATTCATGAGTTATTCATTTCAAATGAGAACGGGTGCGGCAAAGTACACACTCGACTCCATTTTCAAAATTTTCAATCGACAATAACAATTGAACATGTATCACGTTCCCATAATTTCAACTATTCATGCACTTGACACTCACCAAATAACTCAAGAAGTAAAGTACACTTGAGGGTTCAGGCATCCACCGTGGGATCCTCTCGAAGGTCCTCTTGAGTGCTTGAGCAATTAATAATAAACTATTACACATTATCGCTTAAGATCCCTAATTATCGAAGAAGATTGTACTAGTGTACAATCTAAGAAAATATCACGAAAATGAGCCTTAATTACTCGTAAATCGAGGCTCAAAAGTGGGGTTTTAAAACATAAGAAAAATCTGATTTTTATCTTTGAAATTGAGTGTAAAACGATCAAGTGGTATCGAAGGAAAAATTGAGAGTTCTAAAAACTCAATTTCCTTTAAGTTTGAAAATTTCAGATTCGACATGCAATCTTTGAAAAATCGTAACTCACACTCGGTAAGTTCAAAATTGGAAAACTTGGTACCGTTGGAAACTACTTCCAAAGTACTAAAAGTTCCTAGAAGTCACTTTTCCCTGATTCCAAATGGAAGACATTCAAATTTTAGGTCCAAAATGTTGTTTTGGAATACCAAGACAGATTTGGGTTGATTTTCGGCAAAGTTTGGAAATTCAGAAAAATTCACATAATGTGAACTAACCTATGAAATTTAGGAATCAACTAGAGTTACAATCAAAGTTTAAAACACAACAAGCAGAACAAGAATTGGAGTTTTGAGCACCAAGATGTAGTGGCTCAAAATTACTGAAATTTCCTCACCAAACAAGGGATTTCCAGATTTAAAATGGAAACTTTAAGACTTTGGTTGAGCATTGAAATGGATCTGGAAGGACATCAAATTTGGTAGTATTACCCTACCTTATGAGAGCTATTCCTCTGTCAATTTTCATGTAAAAATTCGCACGGAAAGTTGGGTAACAAAGTCGCTAAATTTCCACAATTTCCTAAGGCAAATCTGCCTTGCACTTTCATTTTTCTTTTCTCAATCATTTGGCCAATGAAATCTTTTCAAACATGATCCATTTATGAAGACAATGTCTAAGAGAAATAAAAAAAAATATGTTTGATAGGTGATTAACACCAAGAGTTTCGAAATAATAACTCCCAATCAAGATTAGCCATTGACCAGCCCAAATTTAGGGTTTTCTTGCAATGAGGCAGGTTTGAAATTCAGCCATAACTCACTCAATTCAACTTGGAATTGAGCGTGGTTGGCAGTTTGAAAACTACATTCATAAGGCTACAATTTCATAGAAGGAATCATTTTAAAATTCTATCCACAACTTGCTCATATTCGAGCATCAAGTTGCAGCTCATAACATGCACTCCAGTAAATCCGTGAAACAGGACATGCATCTTCAAACGATTGGTAGTTCACTCAGGTGGAATCATGGGATGCATTTTATACCGATGGAAAACTGGAAATGTCTAGTTTCTAATTCCACAAACAGAACTGGATTTTGATGTCGGAGGAAAAAGTTATGGCCAATACAAAATCACTGCTAGAGAGACTTTGGTCACGTTTTCCAGTTTTGGTGAAATTTTGAAATCTCAACTTTTACCCAACCAAATCAAGTAATGTTTTGAGAAAACTTTCTACACAACCTATATTACACATGTACATCAAAATCAAGTCAATTGGACCACAAAAATTGCACTAAAGGGGCACGGTAAAATAGGGGCAGAGCCATCCCTTTTTCTCATTTCACTCCCTTTGAGTTTTCTTCCACAATACAACTTATATCCACTAGATTAAGTACTAATCAAACATAAATAATACCCAATATCATCAAACCAGCTCATCAAGTCCATTGTGGGATTTCATAGAGCCCACTCACAAGATTTCCAACAATATAGAGCTACCCACATGCATCTATAAGCTTAAAAGTGCAATATAACTTATATAAGCCAAGATTCAAGAGGTTGATCATTTGTTACATCCTTAGATGACTAAAGCAGAAATTTTCGGTCCTTTGAAGCTCAAGAAAACCATGCAAATGAAGCTCCTTTACTAGATTGAGTTGATCTCCAAGTGGTTTGCAAGGTATAGTAAAATTTTGGAGTGATTTGGACAAGAAATGAAGCAAGAAAATGAAGAGATTTTGGTCTTGTTTCTTCCTTGGGGTGGCCGGCCAGCAAGAACAAAGAGAGAGAGTGTGTTTGGCTGATGATGAAGCTTCCTTGAGAAGCTTAAGTGTGTAGCCAAAAAGTGCTCCAAAAGTCAACTAGGAATAGTGCGCGTACGTGCGCATTTTGTGCTCGATTCCTCTCAGGTTTGTTTCACTTGTGCACTAAACTTCTAATACACTTGCATTGATACTATTATTATTCACTCTTAATAGCCTAAAAGTAAAGGTCTAAAGTCCCTCGATTAATCGCGTGTGCGAAAACGCATACTTCCGATTTGTGCGCGATAAAGCAAAATTTCTAAGAAATTCTTGTAACGATAGTATTACTAACTAATACTTGAGTACTTAAACATAAAAATACCTATTTTAAGACTAATTTTTGAGTCTTCAATCTCCAATCTCACTGTACCCTCAAATCGATTATTGCCTCCAAACGCATGTCCACTATTCTCACTAGACGAGCTTCCAAAAATTAAATTTTATAATAAGTCATTTTAAAAATATATGCAAGTCATAGTTCCAGGTAATTGGGTCTAAAAAGGTTGGAATATAATATTTGGAACAAATGGGCAATTAAATATTTAAATAAGCTAATAATAAGAATTTAAAGTAAGTAAATTTGTGAGTCCTCGTACGAGTCCAGTATTAATTTCTCAAGTCTCCAATTTGTCGTGCGGTACGACTTTCGAGAAATTATCGATGTACGCGTAATAAAAACTTTATTTAACTTAATCACATCTGATCTCTCAATTAACTCTTCTTAGTCTCCTATTGATCATCCTTAATTCTCCAAAATCATTGTACTCTCAGATCGACTATCATCTCGAAGGTGTGTATTTGTTATTCCTTAATAAATGAGCCTTCAAAAAATTTAAATTTGTTAGCGAGACGTTTTAAAAGTATAAGACATGGCTCCATAAAAATGAATTTAAGAGGGTTGAAATAAATTGTTCGGAGAAAACAGGTGAATAAACATTTAGATAAGCCAGTAATATGAGATAAAATGAGAAAATTTTCGGGTCCTCACATCCTTCTCTCCTTAAAAGGAATTTCGTTCTCGAAATCCACACTTAGGACAATATCATTCCCTTAATAGTTAAGCCTATCAGATCAATCACTAACTTACGTTTTCCAACCCATACTTCGAAATTTCTATTCATCCAACTAGCAATCAAACCTTGATTTTTCCCCAATAAGCATTTTAACTTCCAAGTCATAAGATAACTTAATCGGTCTCACATCTATTTTACTCATGAATCTAGGGTTTGCAAAAGGAATGTGTCATACCGTGGTCACTTAGAACCTTAGTTAAGTAAATTCTACCAGTGTTAAGTACTTATTCCAACTTTCTCTAAAAATCCAAGATACATGTCCTTAAGGGCCTGAATTGTCCTCTCGGACTGTCCATCAGTCTATGGGTGGTAATTGATCGTACAATCATAGTCCTCCAACTCCACCCACCTTCGTTATCTCAAGTTCAACTCCTTTTGGGGAAAACAGGTACTTAAAACTCTTGTGATCCATGAAATCCTCAAAAGTTATTTCATACAAATAAGATCTTTATTTTTTAATCTAAAATCTTTACTGGTCCTTTATCATAGGTCAAATTCTCATCAAGTCCTATTTCTTTCATTCAAACTCACACTTATTGAACTTGACAAAAATTGGTGCCCCCTCGGAGTTTGTAAAACTATCATCAGGTGTCTTTCATGATTTTCTCTAACCTTAGAGCATACCGATATACCATCAATAAATGCCGCCACAAATTGATCCAAATATGGTTTAAACCTCGATGCATTAAGTCCATAATTACTGCTAGAGCATTAGTCAACTCAAAAGGCATAGCTGTGAATTGAAAGTGTCATGTTTTAAATTAAAAGTGATCTTGAATACGTTAGTTTCTAGGATCCTCAACTATCAATAGCTTCTGCTGTAAACCCAACTTGAATAATTCCACGGCCCTTGCAATTGATCACACTCTTATCTATACGAGGCGAAAGGGCAATTGTTCTTAATAGTCATATTGTTCAAGTTTCAATAGTCTATGTATAGTTTCAAGCTTCCATCCTAGATACTATACCCTGTCCCTTAATTGTTAGACTCATTCAATCTATCAAATATTTCCTTTCACTAACCCAAACCTCACAACCTTAATATATCAATTTGACAATCAAATATCAGGTCCCAACTTCAACCCTAAGTTCTCGGATTTTTTTTTGTCACCAATCCCTGGTCATCTCTGAGACCTCGGGGTTGCCTATGCTCTCAATTATAATCCTGACCACGTCTACTATCGTCCATGTCTTATCACCAAGCTAAAGGTGTGGGGCAAAGTTTAAATATACCTGCAAGCCATGACATCATTCAAAAGTAAGTAAATTGTCATATGTTATAAAAGATCATAATAGTTACTTCAAATTGGAATAGGTCTATCAAATCATTTCAAAAGAAGAAGAGAAACGACAAGGTCATAACTGAACATGCCGAGTTACCAAAATACAAAACAACAAAAGTATGTTTCCTTTTTTTACAAAAGATTGCCACTTCTAAAGTATCAGTCTAGACTAGGTAAATTATAACCTCTATTCCTCGGACAGAGTCAAATCCATTCCCGCTCATATTACTTCCATTACTTGAGTCTCTCTCATAGCCATTAGCATTAATCACCCTTCTGGCCCTCGACTGCTTTGCAGTAGATCCAGCAGACTGCTGAGTCTTTCCTCTTTTCTTAGAAGCTCTAAGACAATTTGAAAACTTATGCTTGGTACTACCGCACCTCAAACATTTTCCTTGTTTTCTCCAACACTCAGTCTCAGCGTGGTTAATCTTGCGCGAGAAGTGACGGCTTGACCAGTTTGAGGTTTTTCTTTGTATTTCTTCTCTAGTTCTACGTTCTAGCGTAGCAACTCAGTTTTCTCTGCATATTCTTGTTTCCACCATCCTTCCCATTAGTCAGCCAATTTCCTCTGAAATTCTACCTCATTTCGAAAAATATCCATTTCCTTACGTATTTCTTCCAAAGTTGTCATCTTATCAGTTGGTTTAAGTCAAATGCTAGCCTGCTAGGTAAATCAAAGGATCAAAATAAGTAGCTATCCACAATGGAATCTCTGGCCATGTCACTCTTTCATTATTTGACTTATAGGTTATTTCAACTTATAAATCTTACCTGCTCTCTGCTTAACATGGATGGGCTCTTAAGTCTCTACAAGATTACTATCATTACTTCTAAACATAATGAAATACGGAGATCTTATTCCTTAAAAGTTCCACACCCTAATTTACTCTCCAATACTTAATTACAAAGTTGTTCGAGAAGATACCCCAACCTCTTGCGTTCACTAGCACCTTATTTTATCCCCTAAAATCAATTCCGCTATTTTGAGGCTACATCTTCCATGAAACCCAGATGAGCGAACTTCAAGAATTGTTCTATCCTCTCACCTCTCTTGGTTCTGGGGTAGATTAATTGGTTTAGAATCTTGGTGCTCAGCTAATCATGCTAAAATATCAATCATATGGTCAATAGCAGTAGCTACGTGATTGTTTCCTTTATTTCTAGGGTTTTGGTTCGACCCAGTTGCCGTTCCCTGAACCTCCTCTTGAGATTGGGTTACTTAACCCCTCACCGTCAGTCCCTTTTCACTTCTTTGATCATCCATAAATTTAACATTTTTAAGGGCATGACGTAAAATAAGTACACATAAACGAAGTTTGAAAATAACACTTTGATCATGCAAACTAAAAATAACAAGAGGGACATCGAAATAATTGTCAATGTGTACAATCCATAGCATAGTTTTAAGGACATAAAGCAATAAAATCAAGCATCTGATAAGTAACATTCAATTGCTTCAAAAGATAGGAAGTATAGTCAAGCAAAACACATAAGCATCACCCCGATTAACTTTGACAAAACCATTAAAGTAGACTAAATCACTAGCTTAGTGATTGGTGGGGCTAGAAGTCTCTGCTACTTCAGTAGGATCATTTTCATTTCCTGCACTAGAAGTTTTAATCTTATGTCCCTTATCGAGTATCTTGTCATTCTCCACTTATTCAACCAAGGTAACACACCCAACCATTGACTTATCCGTCCGGTCTCAAATTTTGTGTAATACTCTAGCAAGTCGGTTTTTAGCTTTTGAAGCTTCTCACAAGGAGCCTTTTTTTTTTCCTCGCTCCACAAGTACATCCATCTCCATTTCAGGAATTCTAGTAGTTTGGGCCTCCACAATTGCCCTCAGTCCCCGATTATCCTCCCGAATTACCCTAGTTTGCTCAGATACCCACTTTTGGTCATTGATTACCACTAACACTACATTATTTGGGTACAAGTATGTCCTCTAGCAATCCCATGGAGTCCTAGTTCGATGAGTTGAGTTATACTTCCAACAAGCTTCCCTAGGCCCTTCCCGACAATGGCCACCGAAATGCGTCCCCGAGACGGTTCAATACCACAGTTACCTTTCGTAACTTACAATTAAAATTAAAAACTTAAATGAGTCGAAGTATACTAAATAGACTAGATTTGATCATCTCATACTATCCCCACATATCTCTTACAAGATCGAGACTCCTAATTGTCCATTAATTCAAATCTAGGTTCTAATTTTCATCCCCACAAATAGTTAGTTAACTTTCAAATTAGTCCCACAGTTCGGTATCCTGAACTTCAAGTCTAGGATACACTACAAAGATCTGAAACCTAAACTCTGATAGCAATTGTGACACCCCCACTTCTCCCTAAGGCGAACTAAAGGGTATAGGCGGGATGCCTACCCAACTCTCGCCAGGACTCAGTATAATTCTCGTTCAAACTTAATGCAAAACTAACTATCACGACAAGATAAAGTAAGAAAGATAAGTCGCTTCCATAAATAACATTAAAACTTACACCACTAGTTCCAAAAATATATCATTCATCCAATTCTTATATTGGTTCCCAAAAGATACATCAATTCCCAAAATATACAACAGCCACAATGTCTAGTCAATTACATTTGGAACCTTAACACAAAAGTACAACAGAAAGGTTTCTTCGAGTCTCACTCTACGTCCATTCCTGTTAAGGAAAACAAATCTATGGGGTGAACAATCGCTCGTGAGGCCAAGAAACACACATGCAAGCACGTTGCCCAAATAATAATCCCAATTCACAAGAAAAACGATAATAATCGAGTAACTAACAATTCAAGTGAAATATAAACAGAAACAATCCAAGGATATGGTAGCTCTTAGGAGCTAAGTTCCACTTGCTTTGCCAGATCTCAATCGTATACCTTCCCATGGTGACTCTCCGTGTAGACACCAAAATTTTAAATTATTGTTTTTTTTTAATTTTTTCTTTTTCTCGTAGCATTTCAGATCATTATTATTACTTATTATTTTATTGTTATTTTTTTTATGATCCAGTTGCTTATTTTTATTTTTTTAAGACTTTCTAGTATTAGGATTTATCGAAAAGAAGAGAGAGAGAAAATTGTTCACAAAAATATGTTTATTTTCTTTTGAATTCAATTTTGTAGTGTTTTATTTTTCTTGTTAAAATTATTTCATTATGTGTTTAAAAAAAAGGAAGCAAGCTCATGCTTGCGTGAGCCACACAGGATCCGAGCCTTTACTTCATATTGCATTTCAAGCAGAAAACATGAAACGGAAAAATATAGAGGATGCAAAAAAAAAATTTCAGCTCCATTTTCTCTTACTCTTTTTCTCCTCCGTTCGATAATTCGAACAACAAACCACTTGGTTTGATCCAAGGTTATCAAAAGACCCCCAGAAATTATGAAGATCCAAGGATGTAAAAAAAAGGGGCAAGAGAATTGAGTTTTTTCTGAGCCTTAGATGTTAGGTTTCGGGAAGAAGCTTCCCATATAAAAGCTAAGAATGTGACGGCCAAGGAGGGGGGAGGACTGACGGCTAGAGAGAAACCAAGCAAAAGTAAGGAGCTTTCGGGCTGGAGTGAAAAGGAGCGGAGTGATTGAGAGAGTTTCAAGAGAGGTCTGAGAGCAAAAGAGAGAAAGAAGTAACGGGCTGGAAAAGGAGAACTGAGCGAGAGAAATACAGAAAAAGAAACCCACGGGCTGAGGAAGAGATCTGGGGAGCGGAGTAAGAAAACCAGAGAGAGGCTATGGAAGAGTGCTACGGGGAAACTAGAGAGGCTATGGGCTGAGGAGAAAGGAAGCCATGGGTCTGTGATTGAGAGGAAAGGTAGCGAACGGAAGGAGAAACCAACGCCACCGTCATCGGCTTCAACCATTGTTGAAAGGCACGGTTCTACAGCAAGCTACCGGCTGTGATCTTCCTTTTTGCTTTCGGCTAAGGTCCAAGTTGTCTCTTTTGCTATTTACTTGTTTGACCTTTGCTGTTTTATGGTTTATTCTTTGATTTTCATGCTGTCTGATCGTTGTTCATGGATGGTTTACTCATAATCTGCTTGCTCCTTTTAAGAGCCATATTTTCTTGGCCCCTTTCTACCATAGATCTCCCTCTGCTGCATGTTTAGCCGTGGTTTCATGATAGGTTTAGGGAGCCTAATGAGCAGCAAATTCTTGTTTATCGGTTGGATGAGTTATCTTGTCTATGTAGGCTGCTTTTTCCTTTAGTCGAGCAAGTTTGCAGTTTCCTTATGGGTTCCGTAACTGGTTTTCCTCAACTGAAACGGGGGAATTTTGCTACAGTTGGCTGATTCGCATTAGTTAAAGGATTAGAGGGCTTTAATGCTTGTTTTTGTGGTTCGAATGAAACAAAGTTAGCTTGCAATGATTCTGGTTTCATGTTTTTCTTTGGTTGTTGCATGTTTTTCTTTTTCGGATAAATCAAGAACCTTGGCAAGATTATGCTAACCAAATGGGTTGAAGTTTCTGGAGGTTTGTTCAGGGGATCCGGATTTGTTTTGGTGTTTTAGTCATGCACATTTGTCTCATTTTTTGTTCCTTCGTGGCTGCTTGTTTTCGTCTGGATATGTGTCTTGTCCTAAGAACCTGTTCCTCTCATTAAGGTTGGGGAAGCTTTCTCTCTGCTTTGTTACAGCAATGGTTGTTGTTGATGAGGCCCTTGACTTGTTCTAAGTTCATGGTTGGTCTGTTGTTAATTGGTTTCACCGCAAGTCTCTCCCTTTGCACCTATGCTGCATTTTTCAGCTGCACTTCTGACTATGTTGGAAATGTGTAAATGTTTTTGTTTAATGGTAGCAATGGATTGAGGTTGTTGCATCTGAGTTTGGTTTGAGTCACTTTGCATGGGCATGCTTCGGTTAAATGAAAAGTTGCATTGAAAGGAAACCAGAAAAGAGAAAGCTACCAGAGCTTCGTAATCCTATCCTGAGTTTCCTCTTGCATGTTTAGATTTTAAGTTCCAATGGGCTTATTGTTTAGATTAAAGCTTTGATGTGCGGTTGAAAAGGTTTTGATCAAAGTTGTGTTTGAGGCTGAAATCCGCATTTGAAAATGAAGTTGGTAGCTAGTTTTGTTGTAGAAATGTTCATTATATGTCAAAAGCCTAGTCGCAGAAGCTTGTTTCGTACTACTTTGCATGAACTTGCATGAAAAGTTTTGAAATATTGCCACTTGACCCCCCTACACTTCCCTTTATTATACTATGGCCCAATTATGTTCTCATTTCTTGCAATTAGGTCCTAGAGTAATTGCAATTTGAACCATTCCTTGGCCCTTTCTTTGCTCTTGGACCCGTGAAGTTCCCAAAATGTTAATTGGACTTGAGTGATTGGTTATGTTTGCAATTGGGTCCTTGGTAGTTTTTTCTATTTTAGAAATTTGATCAATAATTTACTTTCTTGGAAATTTATGCATTATGTGATTTCATTTAAGTTGCAATTGGGAGGGATTTGGTAGTTTTGTTTATACTTTACTATTTAATTGGTACCTTGACCCTTTTATTGTTTTGAAACTAATATTTCCTTCATTTCATTACCATTGCAAGGGAGGTAACCTCTATCTCCTTGATTTTATTTCTCCTATGTGCTCCTACATGTTTTGTATGAATCTGCATGCTTTAATTCGCTTTTCATTATATTAATGTTTAATTACCTGTTTCGCTTTCTTTTTATTTTGTCTTCTTTAATTGGCAAGTCATTTGAGGGCATTTGAACCCCAATTTGTAATAGCTAGATTTTGGCGCCTCTCTTGAAGACATGTCTTAGCTAACCAATGTAATAGTTAGGATTTACTTTTATATGTCTTCCCCCTGTAGATTGTAGTAGGCATCCCCTTTTTGTAATAGATATGGCTTATGTGCTATGTATTTGTGTATGCCTATATGCCTATATGCCTATGTGTTTAATCGCTTTCTCTAGGATTCTGCATCTAGACAAACATGCTTATGTGTTACGTGCTATGTGAAACTATGTGTATTGCATGCCTATTTGCTTTTAGTATTATATCAGATTATGTGGATGGAATGTACGTTACCGTGGCTAGTCCAATGCTAGTCATGGTCTTCCCTTCGAGCTCTTACAAGTCCAATGCTTGTGAGAGAACCTTAGTTAAGGGTTAGTCCAACGCTAAACTCTCAAGAACCATCCGCACGTTAGATCATGATTGTGTGATAAAATCACTTCATCTCATGCATATTTTCACTTTTAGGGTCTTTTATCATTTTTTGCATGACATCCCTCCTTATACGTATATCCCTTCCCCCATATTTTTCCTTATATGTGTATTACTTACCCCTTTTTATGAAACATGACATTAAACTTGCATTTCATTTAAGCATTAGACCTAGGTTAGTACATTTGCTTGGTTAGACTAGGAAAAACCCCTTGGATATGGGATATGGACGAGTTTGGCTTCTCTAGCCATAGCACGCTCGTATTCCCTCTATTAAAGGGAATATTAAAAGTCACGAGTATAAGTGTCCCGCACCCATTATGATGCATTCCTTTAGGTCATGCACATTTGTATATTATTATTTTCTTTACTTTTTCTTTCTTTCGAGTCTCATGACTTGCATTATTCGTGACTTCTTTGAAGAGTCTTTATTGCGCGTCACAATTAATGTGATTGGTACCAAGTAAGCTTTGAAGATATATTCCGACACCCTTCTAGGTCTAGGGTATGCATTCATATAGTACATTCAAATGTGATAAATCTTAAGGGTAAAATAAGAAAATCTTTGACTAAATCGCGCAACTAACCTTGGTTAGATTGAAAGGGTGTCTTGGATTCTTATCCTTGCCTTCCCTTTCTTCAAATGTGACTCCCGAATCATTTTCTCTGATTTTCATAGACTTGGAGTCGTTTAAAAAGGGTTTTCTACTTTTTTCTTTAAAAAATTCATTTTTTAGGTGATTTGGTACACCTTAACTCTATACCAAGTGACGACTCCATTTTTCATTCAAAAAAACCCCTTTTAAACTATATTTTGGGTCAAATCGTCGCATTTTCAATTTCCATTTAGACCCATGTTTTTCATTTTCTTTTTAAATCAAAAATTCATTTTTCAATAAAAAATTGAATCAAAAGTCATTTTTTTAAACTCGTCTTTTATTTTTTCTTATTAAAAAAATGGGGCGTGACAGTTGGCGACTCCACTGGGGACTTAGAGAGTCCAACCAAATTTGATTTAGTCAATTTTTTACCTTTTTTAACCTTTTCATATATCGCATTTGGATGTTTAGGGTTGCATTTTTCTTTTCTAGGATTTTTACATTTCGCGCGTATCAACTCACTCCTTCACCAATTGGCGTCCGATTGATTTGATGAATGGATGGTTTTATTTGTATGATCCCGCGCTTTGCATTGCATTTGGGTGGGGGGACATTACCCTAGAGTCTCGCGTTGGGTCTCAAATCCCTCCATTCCAAAGGAAAGCACTTCATACGTGCATGTATAGTTTTATTTACCCTATTTTTTTCTCTTTATCGTGGGCACTATCCCACATCTCCCTGTAGGATTAGGATCGATTTCTTTAGGTAGGCGGATGGTGTGCACTGCGCCTATAGCGATGCCTAAAGGATCACTCGAGCCACCAACCGAAGGCCTTGGGAGTGATGACCCTTCGCCTTTAGGTCTGAAGGCTTGGGAGCCGAAGCCTGATTGAGTCTAAATGCATTAGTGAGCCAAACCTCATGCATCCATACTAGAATTGCCTTAGGGTAAAGTCGACCTTACCCTATTAGGGACACCATTCACGAGGGAAGGGATTCCAACCTTTTTTTTTTCTTATTTTTCTTTCTATATTTTATTATTTTGATTGCCACAACGTGTTATGTGTTATTTATTGAACTAATTTTCCTTGTCTGTTGTCTTTTGCATTCACAAACGTTAGGAAATAAGAGTTTTGCCACGATCCTCTTTTAGGACCTACCCTTATAGATAGGCTATTGCACGTTTAGAATTTCTGGTATATTTCATTCGTAAATTAATAATGGCATATCATTTTAGGCCTACCCTGGCATATAAAGGGTTCCTTAGGTCACGTTTTCATTTAAATTGCATATTTTATTATTTTAATAAACTGACATCATGCATCCACCTTAGAGGGAATGCCATTTAGGGGATCCCGTGCTAGGAATCAACCGCCTTATGTCTTGGATATATAATCCAATGAGACTTGCACGTATATATTTTTTGTACTGTCCGAAGGGGTAGTGCACGAGGTAAGGTAGGATCTGATTTTTTCGAAGACGGAAAAGCAATTTTTGCACATTAGAATATGAGCATCTAACAATCATCTTTTGGTCATTTTTAACATAGTTGGTAAAAATCCCTTGCTTCAAGGACATTGACTTGAAGAAATTTCACAAATGATTCCTCCTTGTTGAGACGATAAATATAGAGGCCAAATCTTGATTTTAGGAGTCTCATAGACTAATGCATCGCAATGATTTTCTTGAAACTACCAATGGGTAGACAATTCGATCAATTTTTGAATAAACTATCAATTTCATTCAATTCATTGGACCATTTTAACCATCAATTTCATCCAATCCATTTTATCGATTCATTCAATTTTAGGACAATCTAATCATTTTTGAATAAATCATTAACTCCATTTCATACATTTGGCCAATTTACCTATTTTTAGGGCAATCGAGTCGATTTTGAAAAGATCATCAATTTTATTCAATTCAGCTGACCAGTCTACCTATTTTTAGGGCAATTCAGTCGATTTTGAATAAATCATCAATTTTATTGGACCAATTTACCCATCGTTAGGGTCACCTAGTAAATTTTTTAATAGTTTATCGATTTCATCCGATCCATTTGACAATTTAGGGTTTCAGTGCCAAATTTTAGAATTAAAACGACTAATTGTTTTGAGAAAATCATCAAAATGTATTCATTAGGGTTTCGATCCATGTTAAGAAATTTCAAATTTCTCCAGTAGCAGGCTCGTCAAAGTTAAATTGATTTGTACGAGTTCCTGTGCCGATCAAAACCATTCCTTCATTAAAAGGTCTCCCGCTATTCAATTGGTTCAAAATTGACAAATTACGTTCTAATCAAATGTCAATAAATTGATCGGATCCATCAGGTATAGTATAGTGCCTACCTCAGAGGATTACATCATGTTAGGCCTACCCTTGGCGCTAAAAGGGTTCCCCCATAGGACATGCATCTGAATTTTTTGGATATTTACTAACTCCTATTTTTTTCTTTTTCTTTATTTTATTTTTGTTGGAAAAGCTAAGCGAGGGCTAAATCTAAAGACGATTCCTTTCAAAATTTTCAGGTAATAATTAAACATAACTTCTCGTCGAAACCCCATCATAACACGATCCCGTAGTCAAGCCCAGAGGAGTCGTGTAAACATGAGTTTACAACCGGAACCGTCGGATAGATCTGCTACTGCAGCTCAACCTGAGACTACGAGTTTAGTGGTTCAGCTAACCGAGATGCTTACTAAATTTGGTGAGATGGCTACCGCGATGGCGGCCCAAAGGAAATTGATTGATGAGCTTATTAGCAGCAGAGTTCAACCCGAGCCCGTACCCGTCAGACAACCTGAGTAAGAACCATTTGTCATACCTCCGACTCAAACCACCTTTACTCCATCCTTCCTTATTCCACCCGAAGAAATTTCACCTATGCCACAACAAATTTGCCACACACTTACCCTCCTAATCTTTCATTTTTTCCTACTCACATACAAGGTCCACAACCCCAAGTAAGTTCGAATATACCTCCCGAGCAGTATACTTTTTATCCCACCACCACAGATCCCTTCCTGCCGGACTGTACTGTCCAAGCTAAACCAGAGATAGGAGAATCTTCTGCTCCTGTTGATATGAAATTGCTCAAGCGCCTAGACCGTTTCGACGAATTTATGAGGAAAAGTCAAGGGTTAAACAAGTAAGGAGTGCTGGACTATGATGTACTTTGTCTCTTCCCAAATGTGCAATTGCCTGCGGGGTTCAAAACCCCAAAGTTTAACAAGTACGATGGAACTGGCAATCCCAGAACGCACCTCCGTCTGTTTGCTAATAAGTTGGGAAGGCCCGTAGATGACGAGAATCTGCCTCTAAGGCTGTTCCCAGAAAGTCTGGAGGGAGATGCACTCGACTGGTATTCGAATCTGAAACTCGAGGAAGTAAAGACTTGGTTTGACTTGTCCAATGCTTTTGTGAGACAGTACGAGTACAACTGTGAGCTGGCTCCGACACGAACCACGTTGGAAGGAACAAAGAGAAAACCCTCTGAGAACCACAAAACCTACGCTAAGAGATGGAGGAAAATAGCTGCAAAAATCGAACCACCAATGACTGAGGGTGAAATTATCCGCACTTTCATTAAGGCACATGATCCGCTGTACTTTAAAGAAATTTTTCGCATGATTGGATGTTCGTTTGCTGCTATTGTCAATAAACTTGAAGAGTACGATGACTTCGTAAGAGTTGGGAAGATTGTTAATGTCTCTGCCCTCAAATCATAATTGGATGCTTTGCAAGGACAAAGGAGCAGTGGGAAAAAGCCACAATTTCAAAAGAAAGAGGGGGAAGCTGCCTTCATTTGGGATCAAAATCCTACACCAAGACCCAGATTTCAACACAAACTAATATATTTACAACCTTATCCCTACTATCCAAGTCCTTACCCTGTCTACAATACCAATATCTCCCATCCCCGACCTCGCCTAAATTACGCCAAACCGCCCATAACCCCTTTTCAAATATTTCAACCAAATTTTCAACAAACTCGTCATCGACTTCCATACAACCAGAGATTTCCCCAACCAAACGGACCCACCTATAACTATCCCCAACCCACTAAAACCTACAATCAAAGCCGTACCGAACCTTCACCAACCTAAGAAGGCCTTTGGACTGAGTGTATGAGCAGTTAAAGGATGTCGGTAAAATAGGTGTGATTCCCTCTCCAACTTACCGTTATGGCATGCCTGCCGGATACAATCCACAGTCCACTTGTGCCTATTATTCGGGAGCACCTGGTCAATCAACCGCTGATTGTAAAGCCCTTAAGCACAAAGTCCAAGACATGATCGTGGCAGAGGAAATAGTGTTAAGGAAAAAGGGTGAACAAAGGCCGAGCATAAGTACAAATCCTTTTCCTGAACACAAGGACACCTTTTAGACATTCACCTCCAATGAAAAAATTTGAAAATCTTGAAGGAGTTTTGCACAATTGGATTGCCGAGTATCTTCCCTCTCGAAGGGAATTTTGATAAAATCTGGGGGTTGTCATTTGCTAAAATTCATAAAAATTGTCACTGATTTTGTGTAAATAGTTTTGGCTAAAACAATTTTCGCATTATCAAGCTCCTGCGTTGTTTTTTGAATTTTTCAACGGAGTGCATAGTTATATCTTTTCATTATTCTTGTTTGTTTGATACCATTTTGTTTATATTGGTTGATTGTGTATTGTTTTTAATTTCCTTTTACATTCTTTCAGATAGCCAAAAATAAAATTATTTGACCTTTGGATATCACTGTTCTGGAATTCGATGACGGCAATCTCGATATCACTCACGACTTTGACATTATGGAATCTGAAATTCAAAGCGAGAGTGATAATGAGGAAGTATCTGGTTTTTTCAAAAGATCACGAACAATATGAAGAGAAATCCAAACCGAACCTAGAAGAGACAGAAATTGTTAACAATGGCACCGAGACTGAAGTCAAAGAGATAAAGATCAGTAGACATTTGAATGAAAAGCAGAAAAGGGGAAGCTGTGCTGCCTGTCGAGATTGAAATCCCTTCATTGCGTATTCTAATGGAAGCCAAGTTGGAAGAAGCTGACTGATTAAAGCAACGTCATGAACAATTGGCTCTGATTGATAAAAAGTGTCTGAATGCTATATGTCATGGCCAAAGCTACCAAAAACGCATGGCCCAAAAAGGTCCACCGGCGATCCTTTGAAGAAGGGGACAAAGTGCTACAGCGAATTTGCCAATGCAAAATGAGGGCAAAGGCAAATTTGCTCCAAATTGGCAAGGGCCATTCATTGTTCAAAAGGTATTACCTAGCGAAGCACTCATTTTAGCAGAGATGGATGGACAGACATCCCCTCAACCTATCAACTCAGACATATATAAGAAGTTTTTTATTTCATTATGCAAGTTTCTTTTAGGAAGTCACGCAAGGGACGAGACAAAAGTCAGGCCATCTTCCTTTCCAATTAAAACATTTCATCCCTAATCATCCCCTTTGAGCTATCAGAACAATAATTTTCGTTTGACAGCCCCTGAGAATTGCAAACCCCATACTGGGGCAAATTTATTTTGAAAAAAAAGAAGAAAGCAAAAAACCCCACACTGGGGTAAATTTATTTTGGAAAAAAAAGGGAGAAGAAAGCAGAAAACCCCACACTGAGGCAAATTTAGTTTTTTAAAGAAAAATGGCAAAAGTGAGAAAAATGCAATGGAGAAAATGCAAACAGAGAAAATCCAATCAAACTGGGGCAAATTTTCCTCAGTTTCGTTCAAAATTGGAGATAGTTTTAAAGTGGTGCAATCTCAGGTTATTTCACACCTCTCATAAAAAATTTGCTTTCGAATTTCAACTTTCTTGAAAACACCCACCTGACCTCATTACAAAAGCCCAAAAGTCCTGACTTTCCTCACTTGCTGTATTTCTATTGGAAATTTTCTAATCAACTGACAAGTGATGTCCATAGTGCCTTTGCCTAAACTTATAAGGAAAGCGCATTTTACTGATGCCAGCAATCTTCAACTCACATTTCTAAGTCGATTATGGTCGGGATTTTCCATTGTTTCTGAAGTGAAAGCCCACAAGGGCACCTTTGAAAAAAAAGAAAAAAAAGAAAAGGGAAAAGAAAAGAAAAAAAGGAAAAAAAAAGAAAAACAAAAGAACGAAAAACAAAGCAATAGGGGTGGGGGTAACCTTGGTGAAAACCCGAAAAGGCGCCAAGGTAGGTTTTTTGTAGTAAGCAACCACGAGGAGGAGCAGCTGGTGACTTGGTTCATTTGGATTTCTCTTCGTTTTGTAATACTTCTGCCAATGCTGAATTCCAGAACAAATATATCCGGAGATTCGAATATGACATCTGTTGGCCAAAAGCTGTGTCACTTTGTGAAAATATTTTTTCTGCAAAATACATTCTTGTGAAGCTCATTTTTCTCAATCGCTTGTATTCATGGCATTTTGTAGGTTTAAGTATAGTTGGCTGTGTTGGCATATTCATTTCTGCATGACATGTGAAATTCCCTTGCATACATCTGTGACAGCCCCACCTTCCCCTAAGGCGAACCAAAGGGTTCGGCGGACCGCCTGCCCAACTCTCGCCGGGACTCAGTCGATCACTACAATTCTCAAATATATTACAATATAAATCTCAAATATTACATCAAATGTTCCCACAATTACACATCCAAGTCTCCAATAATTACATGTCATAAGCGAAGCGAAAACAATTTCCAACTATACATAAAATGATTCCAAATCCAAATTGTACAAAATATAGGCCATCCATTCACGTGAATAAGCACAACAAGCCCTTTCTTCGCCTTGAGCCCTGTGGAGGGGAATAAAATATTTTTTGGGGTGAGTTAGAAGTTCAGCGAGTAACCAGAAAAATCAGTAATCAAATCGGTTTCACAATAGTTCATTTCAATGATGTCATATATCAAATTATAAGTCCAGAAACAACTACAACTTTTGCAAAATAGTAAATATGGAGTATCAATAATTCAAGAAACATTTACAATGGAAAGCGATAGTAACATTCATGAAAAAGATACATTCGTTCTCCTGACATTTCCTCCTTCCTTCAAACTTTTGAAAAATGCATTTTCTTTTCTTTTATAAATAAACCCCTCGCTCATTTGGTCATTCATTTCATTCACCAGACTCCACCAACCTCCACCAACCTACAAAGGTAATACTCGAGTATACCAAACATTCACCAAGTCCCTAATCGCCCGACCGAGACCGTTTCTGGCTCGAGACGACCGGTAACAAGGGGCAATGGTCAGTTCAGCCCAAAAGACTTACATCATGCGTAACTAGCATTTCAATAATTAAATTCTTGAAAATTGCACAGTTATTTAGGTCGAGTGCGATAAAGTACACACTCGCCTAGAAAGCTCGTTTTGGAAATCATTCAAAACACTTAACACGTTATCAATCAATAATACAAGTCATGAAGTCAAGAAAATATAGCAAATAAGGAACACTCACATGCAAGCACGCATGATATGCAAGAAAACAGTTCAAAAGTAACTTTGGAAACAGTTTAAAGGTAAATAATGCAAGAAAACGGTACAAAAGTAACTTTGGAAACAGTTCAAAAGTAAATAATGCAGGAAACGGTTCATAAATAACTTCAGAAATAGTTTGAGGTCACTCACCTCCATGGCTCAGAAATCATCCATCATATAACATTGCCTTGCTCAAATCCAAGTCTTAGATCACAAACTCAAAGCAATCAAACCCTTTAAAACTTCGGACAGCACTTCCCCTAAATTTGCTTACTTTCCCAGCCATCATGGCTTCATTATTTCTTCAGCCAGTCCCAAAGGTACACACACAACAACAAGTTCATCCAATAGCCATTCAGCAAGCTCCAAGTAGTACTAGTACAAATCAAGCTAGGGAAAAGTTCGGAAATGAAAGTTAAGCTCAAAACCAGAAGCTTTTGACATCCTTTTGCGGTAATGGCACCAAAGGCACTACGATTGTCGGATGAAGGTGCAAGATACACCATTTCGAAACTAAGAGATAGGGCTACAATATTACAGAAGGTCACTCAACCCAGTTTCGAGTGTAACAAGGTCAAAATGCAAGATACTACACCAGAATCACAAAAATGGATTCACAGAATGCATTCTAGCGGAAACATCATAAATCAGTCTACGTAAGTCCAAATCTAGAAATTCCAAAACCAGCTAAAAGCTAAGAAACAGGTCTAAATTTCATCAGAAGACCTCAACAACCAATTTGGAAGCATTCCTGATCAAAACAACCAATTACAGAAGTAATTCCCAAATTCGGGTAAAACCAGGACAGCAAGGGGAATTCTGTCTTTTCACAAGCTACGCTGCTCCGATTGACCTGAAATTTTGCAGGAACCTCTAAAATATCATTATCTACAACTTTCATGTTTTAAGCCAATGCCAATTCGGCCTCTATCTATGAGCTACAAATTCGGGCAGAAGGTTATCATCATAAACCCTAACTTTCCAAAATTTCTTCCAAAACAGAAATTGTTTGCAATTAACCACTTTTTTTCACCTCATAGAGTCCTTAAACATCATTTCCAATCATCACACATCACCCCATAATCATATCCATATGAAAACAGAAAAATCTCCAATAATTATAAAACTTCACCAATTCAACCAAAATCAAGATATAATCCATAAAAGTGCATCTTACACCACCACCAATCATGAATTGAACATCATTAGAGGAAGGAGAGGGGTCCTTCACAACTCACCTTAGCAATACAAGAGATAGAGCAATTAGTCACCTTAGCTTTCCAAACAACTCCACAACCAAGTTCAACTCCACCAAACTAAGAGGTTTTATGGAGTAATTGGAAGATTAATCGGTTTAATTGAAAGATTGGGCAAGATTGGAGACTAGAAAATTGAGAGCTTTTCTTTCCTTCTTTGAGCAAGAGAATTCGGCCAAGAAGCTTGCAAAATGAAGAGATTTTTGACCAATTTTAATTAAATGGTAAAGTTATGAATAGTAGTCAAACTCAAGACTAAATCTTATGGTGACACTTGTCACCTTTAGGTTTAAAACTTATCTTTTTATCTCTCCAATACAAATATCTTAACACCTTGTAAAATAATATCACTTAATACAAAATTCCAACAAGTTGTCAAAAATATAATGCATTTATCGCACTAGCGGGTCCCACGTCCAAAATA
This sequence comes from Coffea arabica, assembly GCF_036785885.1. NCBI lineage: Eukaryota > Viridiplantae > Streptophyta > Magnoliopsida > Gentianales > Rubiaceae > Coffea > Coffea arabica. The sequence continues at coordinate 45,721,748 of NC_092316.1, read as the reverse complement.
TGCTTTTAATTTCTCAAAAACTAACCGATACTAGAAAAATCATTTTAAAACTATCTTTACTCATAAACTTTATCTGGAAAATTTTTCTAATAAAAAAACTGTAGAAAAGGCGGGCGATTAAATAAAATAAACCTTAGAAAATTATAAAATTTTCGGGTTCTCACTCTCATTCTTTTCGGGGCGTCACAACATCATTTTTAATCATTTGAATTCTGGTGAATAACAACCCCATGGTTTAATTGAAGCATACTTGGATTCAGTCCTCTTTTGGAAATGGTTGAGACCCAGCAAAGTTGGCTACGAAGGTTTCATGATACGGCAAGTGCATACCTAGTCAGTCTGGAAAAATGCCGTAGCAAAAGTTGACGAAAGTATCGAAAGACTCATGTTTACACGATTCTCAAAAGAAGACGGATCAAATGGTGGTAGCAATTTCTTCATTCTTTCTCTTTTGCAGAAGAGTTTCATACATGGATGAAAACAACCACACCCTACACTGGAGTCGATATCGGAAAGAGTTCCCCAGTAAACAAATGCATAGAAGTTCGATCAGAAGGTGCTACAACATGGCATGACAGAATCAACTATGGACTCAGATTGCAAAAACTCAACCTCTACTGGGGCAAAATTTTGGGCTATTATCAGGTAAGTATATTGGAAAGTCCCATGTTTAAATTCTGTTCGGATCAGTCCTATGATTTAATTTCTGTTCGGGTCAGTCCCATGATTTTAAATTTTGTTCGGGTCAGTCCCATGATTTAAAGTTTGTTCGAGTCAGTCCCATGATTTAAGTTTTGTTCGGGTCAGTCCCATTATTTAAATTTTCTGTTTGGGTCAGTCCCATGATTTAAATTCTGTACGGGTCAGTCCCATGATCTAAGTTTTATTCGAATCAATCCCATGATTTTAAATTTTGTTCGGGTCAGTCTCATAATTTAAATTCTGTTCGGGTCTGTCCCATGATTTTAAATTTTATTCGAGTCAGTCCCATGGTTTAAATTTTCTATTCGGGTCAGTTCCATGATTTAAATTCTGTACGGGTCAGTCCCATGATTTAATTTTTGTTCGGGTCAGTCCCATGATTTAAAGTTTGTTCGGGTCAGTCTCATGATTTTAAAGTTTGTTCGAGTCAGTCCATGATTTAAATTTTGTTCGAGTCAGGTCCATGATTTAATCCTTGTTCGGGTCAGTTCCATTTTAAAATTTCTTGTTGGGGTCAGTCCCCTTTTAAATTTACTTGTTCGGGTCAGTCCCGATTTAAAAATTTTCATTTGGGTCAGTCCCATTTTAAATTTTTGGTTCAGGTCAGTCCCGTTTTAAATTTTTTGTCTGGGTCGGTCCCATTTTAGAATTTTGTTAAAGGAGTTAGTTCTCAGTTGCTCGAGTAGTTTGCAGCCGAATAACACAGGTGAGTATTTGGTGTTTATTTCATTGTTTCAAGTTTTTCCAAAACTCAGACAAAGAGGGGCAAACTGTAGACACCAAATTTTTAAATTGTTATTTTTTTTAATTTTTTCTTTTTCTCATAGCATTTCAGATCACTATTATTACTTATTATTTTATTGTTATTTTTTTTATGATCCAGTTGCTTATTTTTAATTTTTTAAGACTTTCTAGTATTAGGATTTATCGAAAAAAAAGAGAGATAAAATTGTTCACAAAAATTTGTTTATTTTCTTTTGAATTCAATTTTGTAGCGTTTTATTTATCTTGTTAAAATTATTTCATTATGTGTTAAAAAAAAAGGAAGCAAGCTCACGCTTGCATGAGCCACACAAGATCCGAGCCTTTACTTCATATTGCATTTGAAGCAGAAAACATGAAACGGAAAAATACAGAGGATGCAAAAAAAAATTTTCAGCTCCATTTTTTCTTACTCTTTTTCTCCTCCGTTCGATCATTCGAACAACAAACCACTTGGTTTGATCCAAGGTTATCAAAAGACCCAGAAATTATGAAGATCCAAGGATGTAAAAAAAAGGGATAAGAGAATTGAGTTTTTTCTGAGCCTTAGATGTTAGGTTTCGGGAAGGAGCTTCCAATATAAAAGTTGAGAATGTGACGGCCAAGGAGGGGGGAGGACTGACGGCTAGAGAGAAACCAAGCAAAATTAAGGAGCTTTCGGGCTGGAGTGAAAAGGAGCGGAGTGATTGAGAGAGTTTCAAGAGAGGTCTGAGAGCAAAAGAGAGAAAGAAGTAACGGGCTGGAAAAGGAAAACTGAGCGAGAGAAATATAGAAAGAGAAACCCACGGGCTGAGGAAGAGATCTGGGGAGCGGAGTAAGAAAACCAGAGAGAGGCTATGGAAGAGTGCTACAGGGAAACTAGAGAGGCTATGGGCTGAGGAGAAAGGAAGCCAAGGGTTTGCGATTGAGAGGAAAGGTAGCGAACGGAAGGAGAAACCAACGCCACCGTCATCGACTTCAACCATTGTTGAAAGGCACGGTTCTACAGCAAGCTACCCGCTGTGATCTTCCTTTTTGCTTTCGGTTAAGGCCCAAGTTGTCTATTTTGCTATTTACTTGTTTGACCTTTGCTGTTTTATGGTTTATTATTTGATTTTCATGCTGTCTGATCATTGTTCATGGATGGTTTACTCATAATCTGCTTGCTCCTTTTAAGAGCCATATTTTCTTGGCCCCTTTCTACCTTAGATCTCCCTCCGCTGCATGTTTAGCCGTGGTTTCATGATAGGTTTAGGGAGTCTAATGAGCAGCAAATTCTTGTTTATCGGTTGGATGAGTTATCTTGTCTATGTAGGCTGCTTTTTACTTTAGTCGAGCAAGTTTGCAGTTTCCTTATGGGTTCTGTAACTGGTTTTCCTCAACTAAAATGGGGGAATTTTGCTAGAGTTGGCTGATTCGCATTAGTTAAAGAATTAGAGGGCTTTATTGCTTGTTTTTGTGGTTCGAATGAAACAAAGTTAGCTTGCCATGATTCTGGTTTCATGTTTTTCTTTGGTTGTTGCATGTTTTTCTCTTTCGGATAAATCAAGAACCTTGGCTAGATTATGCTAACCAAATGAGTTGAAGTTTCTGGAGGTTTGTTCAGGGGATCCGGATTTGTTTTGGTGTTTTAGTCATGCACATTTGTCTCATTTTTTGTTCATTCGTGGCCGCTTGTTTTCGTCTGGATATGTGTCTTGTCCTAAGAACCTGTCCCTCTCATTAAGGTTGGGGTAGCTTTCTCTCTGCTTTGTTACTGCAATGGTTGTTGTTGATGAGGCCCTTGACTTGTTCTAAGTTCATGGTTGGTCTGTTGTTAATTGGTTTCACCGCAAGTCTCTCCCTTTGCACCTATGCTGCATTTTTTAGCTGCACTTCTGACTATGTTGGAAATGTGTAAATGTTTTTGTTTAATGGTAGCAATGGATTGAGGTTGTTGCATCTAAGTTTGGTTTGAGTCACTTTGCATGGGCATGCTTCGGTTAAATGAAAAGTTGCATTGAAAGGAAACCAGAAAGGAGAAAGCTACCAGAGCTTTGTAATCCTATCCTGAGTTTCCTCTTGCATGTTTTGATTTTGAGTTCCAATGGGCTTATTGTTTAGATTAAAGCTTTGATGTGCGGTTGAAAAGGTTTTGCTCAAAGTTGTGTTTGAGGCTGAAATCCGCGTTTGAAAATGAAGTTGGTAGCTAGTTTTGTTGTAGAAATGTTCATTATATGTCGAAAGCTTAGTTGCAGAAGCTTGTTTCGTACTACTTTGCATGAACTTGCATGAAAAGTTTTCAAATATTGCTTCCCTTTATTATACTATGGCCCAATTATGTTCTCATTTCCTGCAATGAGGTCCTAGAGTAATTGCAATTTGAACCATTCCTTGGCCCTTTCTTTGCTCTTGGACCCTTGAAGTTCCCAAAATGTTAATTGGACTTGAGTGATTGGTTATGTTTGCAATTGGGTCCTTGGTAGTTTTTTCTATTTTAGAAATTTGATCAATAATTTACTTTCTTGGAAATTATGCATTATGTGATTTCATTTAAGTTGCAATTGGGAGGGATTTGGTAGTTTTGTTTATACTTTACTATTTAATTGGTACCTTGACCCTTTTATTGTTTTGAAACTAATATTTCCTTCATTTCATTACCATTGCAAGGGAGGTAACCTCTATCTCCTTGATTTTATTTCTCCTACGTGCTCCTACATGTTTTGTATGAATCTGCATGCATTAATTCGCTTTTCATTATATTAATGTTTAATTACCTGTTTCGCTTTCTTTTTATTTTGTCTTCTTTAATTGGCAAGTCATTTGAGGGCATTTGAACCCCAATTTCTAATAGCTAGGTTTTGGCGCCTCTCTTGAAGACATGTCTTAGCTAGCCAATGTAATAGTTAGGATTTACTTTTATATGTCTTCCCCCTGTAGATTGTAGTAAGCATCCCCTTTTTGTAATAGATATGGCTTATGTGTTATGTATTTGTGTATGCCTATATGCCTATGTGTTTAATCGCTTTCTCTAGCATTCTGCATCTAGACAAGCATGCTTATGTGTTACGTGCTACGTGAAACTATGTGTTTTGCATGCCTATTTGCTTTTAGTATTATATCAGATTATGTGGATGGAATGTACGTTACCGTGGCTAGTCCAATGCTAGTCATGGTCTTCCCTTCGAACTTTTGCAAGTCCAATGCTTGTGAGAGAACGTTAGTTAAGGGCTAGTCCAACGCTAGACCCTTAGGAACCATCCGCACGTTAGATCATGATTGTGTGATAAAATCACTTCATCTCATGCATATTTTCACTTTTTAGGGTCTTTTGTCATTTTTTGCATGACATCTCTCCTTATACGTATATCCCTTCCCCCATATTTTCCCTTATATGTATATTACTTACCCCTTTGTATGAAACATTACATTAGACTTGCATTTCATCTAAGCATTAGACTTAGGTTAGTACATTTGCTTGGTTAGAGTAGGAAAAACCCCTTGGATATGGGATATGGACGAGTTTGGCTTCTCTAGCCTTAGCACGCTCGTATTCCCTCTATTAAAGGGAACATTGAAAGTCACGAGTATATGTGTCCCGCACCCATTATGATGCATTCCTTTAGGTCATGCACATTTGTATATTATTATTTTCTTTACTTTTTCTTTCTTTCGAGTCTCATGACTTGCATTATTCGTGACTTCTTCGAAGAGTCTTTATTGGGCATCACAATTAATGTGATTGGTATGAAGTAAGCTTTGAAAATACGTTCCGACACCCTCCTAGGTCTAGGGTATGCATTCATATAGTACATTCAAATGTGATAAATCTTAAGGGTAAAATAAGAAAATCTTTGACTAAATCGCGCAACTAACCTTGGTTAGGTTGAAAGGGTGCCTTGGATTCTTATCCTTGCCTTCCCTTTCTTTAAATGTGACTCTCGAATCTTTTTCTCTAATTTTCGTAGACTTGGAGTCGTTTAAAAAGGGTTTTCTACTTTTTTCTTTAAAAAATTCATTTTGTAGGTGATTTGGTACACCTTAACTCTATACCAAGTGGCGACTCTATTTTTAATTCAAAAAAACCCTTTTTAAACTACATTTTGGGTCAAATCGTCGCATTTTCAAGTCCCATTTAGACCCATATTTTTCATTTTCTTTTTAAATCAAAAATTCATTTTCCAATCAAAAATTGAATCAAAAGCCATTTTTCTAAACTCGTCTTTTATTTTTTCTTATTAAAAAATGGGGCGCGACACTCCGTCAGTCGGGTCGGTGTTTCCTATCTGTGGTCTCCACTTTACTTCACTTGTCCTTCCGCCTTACAACCCCCCACCGGACCCGAACGACGATAAAGGCGCTATTGCACGAGTAGGTCAAGCAAGATCTCTCCAATAGATCAAGCTTATCATGTTATTCTCATAACTCACCGAAATTCCCGACCAAACCCATGCCAGCTCGAGTCCCAAGGTCGGGTTATGAGTTTGAGCGTCCCCCATGTAACATTTGTGAGTCGAGGAGATTCACTCCACGACGTATGCAGTCATGGCATACTATTTCATTTCATTCAAGCATTCAATACATTCAATCATTAATTTCATTTCAAGCAAGTCATTCATGAGTTATTCATTTTAAATGAGAACGAGTGCGGCAAAGAACATACTCGACTCCATTTTCAAAATTTCCAATCGACAATAATAATTGAACATGTATCACGTTCCCATAATTTCAACTATTCATGCACTTGACACTCATCAAGTAACTCAAGAAGTAAAGTACACTTGAGGGTTCAGACGTCCACCGTGGGATCCTCTCGAAGGTCCTCTTGAGTGCCTGAGCAATTAATAATAAACTATTACACATTATCGCTTAAGACCCCTAATTATCGAAGAAGATTGTACTAGTGTATAATCTAAGAAGATATCATGAAAATGAGTCTTAATTACTCGTAAATCGAGGCTCAAAAGGGGGGTTTTAAAACACAAGAGAAATCTGATTTTTATCTTTGAAATCGAGTGTAAAACAGTCAAGTGGTATCGAAGGAAAAATGGAGAGTTCCAAAAACTCAATTTCCTTTAAATTTGAAATTTTCAGATTCGACATGCAATCTTTGAAAAATTGTAACTCACACTCGGTAAATATAAAATTAGAAAACTTGGTACCATTGGAAACAACTTTCAAAGTACTAAAAGTTCCAAAAAGGCACTTTTCTATGATTCCAAATGGAAGACATTCAAATTTTGGGTCCAAGATGCTGTTTTGGAATACCAAGACAGATTTGGGTTGATTTTTGGCAAAGTTTGGAAATTCGAAAAAATTAACACAATGTGAACTTGCCTCTGAAATCTGGGAATCAATTAGAGTTACAATCAAAGTTTAAAACACAACAAGTGAAAAAAGAATCGGAGTTTCGAGCACCAAGATATAGTGGTTCAAAGTTACTGAAATTTCCTCACCAAACAAGGGTTTTTCAGATTTAAAATGGAAACTTTAAGACTTTGGTTGAGCATCGAAATGGACCTAGAAGGGCATCAAATTTGGTAGTATTACCCTACCATATGAGGGCTATTCCTCTGTCAATTTTCATGTAAAAATTCGCACGGAAAGTTGGGTAACAAAGTCGCTAAAGTTCCACGATTTCCTAAGGCAAATCTGCCTTGCACTTTCGTTTTTCTTTTCTCAATCATTTGGCCAATGAAATCTTTTCAAACATGGTCCATTTATGAAAACAATGTCTAAGAGACATAAAAAAATGTGTTTGATAGGTAATTAACACCAAGAGTTTCGAAATAACAACTCCCAATCAAGATTAGCCATTGACCTGCCCAAATTTAGGGTTTTCAAGCAACAAGGCAGGTTTGAAATTTGGCCATAACTCACTCAATTCAACTTGGAATTGAGCGTGGTTGGCAACGTTGAAAACTGCATTCATAAGGATACAATTTCACAGAAGAAATATTTTTAAAATTCTATCCACAACTAGCTCATATTCAAGCATCAATTTGCAGCTCATAACATGCACTCCAATAAATCTGTGAAACAGGACAGGCATCTTCAAACGATTGGTACGGTTCACTCAGGTGGAATCAGGGGATGCATTTTATACCGATGGAAAACTGAAAATGTCTAGTTTCTAATACCACAAACGGAACTCAATTTTGACGTCAGAACAAAAGTTATGGTCAATAAAAAATCACTGCTAGAGAGACTCTAGTCACGTTTTCCAGTTTTGGTGAAATTTCGAAATCTCAACTTTTACCGAACAAAATCAAGTAATTTTTTGAGGAAACTTTCTACACAACCTATATTACACATTTACATAAAAATCTAGTCAATTGGACCACAAAAATTGCACTAAAGGGGCACGGCAAAATAGGGGTAGAACCGTCCCTTTTTCTCATTTCACTCCCTTTGAGTTTTCTTCCACAATACAACTTATATCCACTAGATTAACACTAATCCAACATAAATAACACCCAATATCACCAAACCAGCTCATCAAGTCCATTGTGGGATTTCATGGAGCCCACTCACAAGATTCCCAACAATATAGAGCTGCCCACATGCATCTATAAGCTTACAAGTGCAATATAACTTAAATAAGCCAAGATTCAAGAGGTTGATCATTTGTTACCTCCTTAGATGACTAAAGCTGAAATTTTCGATCCTTTGAAGCTCAAGAAAACCATGCAAATGAAGCTCCTTTCCAAGCTTGAGTTGATTTCCAAGGTTTGCAAGGTGTAGTAAAATTTTGGAGTGATTTGGACAAGAAATGAAGCAAAAAAATGAAGAGTTTTTGGTCTTGTTTCTTCCTTGGGGTGGCCGGCCAGCAAGAACAAAGAGAGAGAGTGTGTTTGGCTGATGATGAAACTTCCTTGAGAAGCTTAAGTGTGTGGCCAAAAAGTACTCCAAAAGTCAACTAGCAATAGTGCGCGTACGTGCGCGTTTTGTGCTCGATTTCTCTCAGGTTTGTTTCACTTGTGCACTAAACTTCTAATGCACTTCCATTGATACTATTATTATTCATTCTTAATAGTCTAAAAATAAAGGTCTAAAGTCCCTCGATTAATCGCGCGCGTGAAAACGCGTACTTCCGATTTGTGCTCGATAGAGTGAAATTTCTAAGAAATTCTTGTAACGATAGTATTACTAACTAATACTTGAGTAATTAAACATAAAAATACCTATTTTAAAACTAATGTATGAGTCTTCAATCTCAAAACTCACTGTACCCTCAAATCGATTATTGCCTCCAAATGCGTGTCCACTCTTCTCACTAGACGAGTTTCCAAAAATTAAATTTTGTAACAAGTCATTTTAAATATATATGCAAGTCATAGTTCCATGTAATTGGGTCTAAAAAGGTTAGAATATAATATTCAGAGCAAACAGGCAATTAAATATTTAAATAAACTAGTAATAGGAATTTAAAATAAGTAAATTTGTGAGTCCTCATACGAGTCTAGTATTAATTTCTCAAGTCTCCAATTTGTTGTGCGGTACGACTTTCGAGAAATTATCGATGTACACGTAATAAAAATTTTATTTAACTTAATCACATCTAATCTCTTAATTAACTCTTCTTAGTCCCCTATTAATCATCCTTAATTCTCCAAAATCATTATACTCTCAGATTGACTATCATCTCAAAGGTGTGTATTTGTTATTCCTTAATAAACAAGCAGTCGAAAAATTTAAATTTGTTAGCGAGACGTTTTAAAAGTATAAATAAGACATGGTTCCATAAAAATGAATTTAAGAGGGTTGAAATAATTGTTCGGAGAAAACAGGTGAATAAACATTTAGATAAGCCAGTAATATGAGATAAAATGAGAAAATTTTCGGGTCCTCACAGAGTGTCCTTGGCATATTCGCGGGGAGGTCCGGCAAATTTGAAAATTGGGCGAGGACTCGTCTAGATTTCTCATTGCTTCAGGGAGGCAAACAAGGTGGCAGATACTTTGGCTAATGTAGGGGTAGCTCACTCTCACCAAGCTATTAAGATCTATGAGCATTGGAGTGACTGGCCGTGTTGGCCCGCAGAGAAGTAAGACTCGATAGCATGGGGTTGCCCTCCCTTAGGAAGGTGCGGAACCCCTAGTCCTCGATCCTGTGTAATTTGATTTTCTTGTACTACGGTTTCCACTATGAATAAAAGTGGGGGTGACGTCCCTCCCTGTGGCCAGGGTTAGCCAAAAAAAAAATACATGCAACACATGTGCAAATAATCAACTCTACAAAAGATTGGAAATTGTAACTTTAAAATAAAAAATTTATTTTTATGATTAAGTATTATATATCAGTATTACATATAAACTTCAATGCATTGTCCAATTTGATTGGAAAATAGGAGAGCTAATCCTATAGAATAGGCCATATCTTGTATGAGAACTAGATTTACTAATGTAACTTAATTAAATTAGGTTAGCTTTTATTCTCAGACCTTCAGTCATGTGCCAACAAATTTTCTTCTGATTAGGCGATTTGGTTTTATCCTCTTAACATAGCTATGAGCACAATGTCACATTGACAAATGGAAGAAGAAAGGAAAAGAATATAACGTTAAAAAATAAATAAATAAAAACAATGCTGGTAACCTGAGGTGGCATGTCCATTGATGCTCCCTCTATACCAAAGGATCTACTAACTTCTACTGACTCTTCAATGTAGCGGTCAACCAAGCACAATAGTAGAATTTGGGTGTAAAACTCTTGGAGTACTTGGAGGTCCTCTGGAAGCTCTCTCCGTCTCTCTTTCTCTCTCATCTGAGTATCAAACTCTTCTTGTTCAAGATTCTCCACAAACTCACTCTCGCTCATCTATTTTCTTAATTGAGTAGGGAAATGTGTTAGATAAACAAAAATTTGGAGGAAATGCAACTAAGCTAAGAGTTTGAAAATCCCATAGAAAGATACTTTAAGAAAACTAAAAGCAATACTGACAACTTGTGGTTGTCTATCTGCTAATGCTCCCTCTGTACCAAAAGGTGCACTATCCTCTAGAGACACCTCAATGCAGTGGTCGATGAAGCACAATAAGAAAATTTCTATGTAAAACTCTTGGAATATTTGGAGCTCCTCTATGAGCTCCCCCTCTTTCATCAGAGCATGAAATGCCTCTTGTACAAGATCCTCCACGCGCTTGCTCTCGCTCATCTATTTTTTTTTCATTTGAGTAGGGAAACGTGTTAGATAACAAAATTTGAGGGAAATGTAACTAAGTTTCCAGTATGATAAACCCATAGAAAAATACTTAAAAAAAATAAAAGCAATGCTGGCAACCTATGGTTGCATGTCCATAGATTCTCTTTTTGTATCAAGGGATGTGCTATCTTCTGGAGATGCCTCAATGTTGAGGTAGATGAAGCACAATAAGAGAATATCAATGAAAAACTCTTGGATTACTTGAACCTCCTCTGTGAGCTCCCTGTCTCTCATTTGAACATTAAACTCTTCTTGTAGAAGATCCTCCACGATAATTGAGCAAGAAAATGTGTTAGATAAATAAAAATTTGTGGGAAATGCAACTAAGTTGACATTTCGAAAAACCCGCAAAAAGATACTTTAAAAAAAGCTAAAGAAAGATCCCTCATCAGTATAATACACAAGAATAAAAACTGATCTACAACCTCACATCCATCTAAAGTTTTCTATACAAATTGACATATGAGTTCACCTATGACCTCATCTATGCCTTAAATATTGAGTCACAAAAGATAATTTAATTAAAAAATAAGAAATGAAGTTGTTGTTTTCTTAATTTTATGACAGATTTTTTTGTAATTTATTTAATTACTTACTTATTTGATTTGATAATGGTTATTGATTGTTTAGTTTGAACTTGGAAATAATAGGATTTTGGAGGGGTGGCGCTGCCGTTACTCTTCCTAGGGTTGTTTAGGGTTGCCATGCCTTCATGGCTGCAAGTCCCTCCTTTACTGTAGGGGAGGGGGTTGCCCCTACTGTTAGCGCACAGGCTGCCTGTCGTTCGTTTGTGGAGGTCGTCTCGGCAAAGTAGAGCCTGGGATTTCAGTCCAAATCTTTCTCTTCTCTTTTGTCCCCTGCCGCTGGGGAAACAAGGGTGCAGGCCATTGCTTCCACTCATAGAGGGGAGCCAGCAGTGTGTTTCTCTGTGGAAGATATCGAACGGGTCGCGGTTCCTTTCCAGTTTGCATTGGTGGGGAAGTTCTCTAGAGGTCGTCCAGTTACGGAGAACTTGCAAAAATTTTTTCGTGCGCTGGACTTGAAGGATGGTTTTTCACTGGGTTTGCTGGATCATCGGCATATTCTCATTAGATTAACAAACGAGGCAGATTTCTATCGCATTTAGTCGCGTAATATCTGGTATGTTCAAGATGTTCCGATGAGAGTTTTTAAATGGTTGACTAATTTTCACGTGGATAGAGAATCTTCAGTTGTGCCAGTTTGGTTCTCCTTCCCCAAGATTCCGGTACATCTCTTCCACAAGGAATGTCTCTTCTCCATTGTTGCATGCCTGGGCCATCCGTTTTGCGTGGATACTGTTACAGCTGTGGGTTCGCAGCCAAGCGTAGTAAGGGCTTGCGTTGAGACGGATTTGTTAGGGGAGATTCCAGGAAGGGTGTGGATTTCAGTGGGGGATAGGCTGGGTTTCTGGCAGGCTTTGGTGTCGGAAAATCTCCCAAAAAACTACTTTTTTTGTCTACACCAAGGGCACGAAGAGGGAGAATGCCAAATCAAGAATCCTATTGCCCGTTCTGAGAAGATGAGCCGTCCGCAGGTGGAGAGGATAATGTAGCGGTATAAGTAGAAGGATGTTCCCATGACTGGGCATGGTGCTCGCATAGCCTGGGGAAAAGCAGGGAAGCGTGAAGGCAACACTGGAGCAGCGCTCGAGGACCTTGGTAGGAAGGTAGCACTGGAGGAACCTGAAGTAGGGGATCAGTCGCAAGGGCTGGTACCATCAGGTGAGCAAATGGTTTCGAAGCCATCACCATCTGTCGAACCCCATGTGTTGCCGTTGGAGGGTGCAAGCGCGGATACATGTAGACCCATGCGGCCAGGGGATGGGCAAGGAGGGATTACGCCCACTGCTGGGGTTGATGCCGAAGTTGTTACTGCGTTAGAGGCGGTGGAGTAGGTGTTGTAGATGCCGCGCCAACTGGTCGTAGGGATTGGGCAATGGCAAGCCAAGATTCCAGTAGTGGTGGCGGGGGAGTAGGTTGAGGTTGCCGAACCAATAGGGGCTATGATGGAGGTATCAAGTAATAGGGAGACGAGTGCTTTGTCAGGAGCCTGTGGGGGACCTGCCCAGGGGCTGGTGGATGCCAAACTCTTTGCAATGGTGTCATTGGTGGAGGAGGTAATTGATCGAGCTGCTGACAATGTCATACAGGACATGGCTGAGCGTGTCATGGAGGAGGAAATGGTGGTAGTGGAGCATAGCGAGCAACAGAAGGCACTGCAGATGGGTAACAGCGTGGTCGGGGTAGCTACAGCCAGGTCGTGTGAGCAGGGGGATGACGATGCGGTTGACGGGAGGTCCATTGATCTACCCCAAGTTGTGGGTAACTTGTCGCCAAGGATGGTTGTAATGCCAGAGCCCAACTCGGCATCATTGTTTGTGGAGTTGAACATTGATCACCCCGGCGAAGCAGGGAAGGGGCTCAAATCATCAAAGGGTTGGGGAGCTCGGGTTCGTATTCCGTCAGACAGGTAGCTCAGGTCAGCAACATCTCAAAATTCTTTCCAATCTCTCCATCATGATTAATGTTCTTTTGTGGAATATTAGAAGGGTTTCTAGAAGCTCTAACTTGCATAGATTGATTAGATTAGTTAGATCGCATGGCATTACATTTGTAGCTATATCGGAACCTAAAATGAGTGTTTCTCATATTGATTATATCCGCATGCAGTTAACATTTGATTCGGCAGTTATCAACCAAACGGGGGACCTTTGGATCTTCTTCAATACTCCGTTTGGTTGCTCGATTGTGGGGAATTCTAGTCAGCATATCTCAATATCTATTCGCCATCCGTGGATACCGGGTCCCTTGGTATTTTTATTCGTACATGCGAAATGTTCTGTAGAGGAACGGCGGGAGTTGTGGTCTAGTTTACTTCGGGATAAACCTAGGGATTCTCCTTGGTGCATTGGGGGAGATTTTAATGCTATAACGGCCCCCCATGAAAAGCGTGGATGCCGGCCCTTTGCTATGGCTGATGGTGTGGAGCTCTTGGCATTTATGGAGGAGGCTGAGGTCTTCGATGCTGGCTTCTCGGGGTCAAGTTTTGAGTGGAGTAATAACAGGAGGGGACGGGTGCGAATAGGGAAGCGGCTTGATAGACTAGTAATGAATGACGAGTGTATGGGTGTAGCCTCGGCCATATCAGTTGTCCACCTTGCTAGGTATCCATCGGACCATTCTCCTCTAAAGATCTTGTTCAAGTCTAGGCTTGACAATAAACCATGGCCATTTCGGTCTTGAATGTGTGGACAGCAAGGTCGAACCTGTTGGAGGTTATTCGAGAGGCTTGGAATGGGGACGTCCAAGGCTCCCCTTTGCAGATTTTCTATGCCAAATTGATGGCGATGCGGAGGAGTATTCAGTGATGGAATAGGTAGGTATTTGGGAATATTTTTGATGCAGTCAAGACAGCAGAGTTAGTGCTCCTAAGAGCCGAGAAATGTGTGGAGAAGGATGCCTTTAAGGGGGTGCAGATGGAGCTACAAAGGGCACAAGCTAAACTTAGCCGGGCACTAGCAGTGGAAGAGCAGCACTGGCATCAGAAGACTAGAGTCAAATGGATCCATAGTGGGGACCAAAATTTCAAGTACTTTCATGCTGTGGTTAAGCAGAGGCGGGTGCAAGGAATGATACATAGGGTTAAGAAGGCCGATGGAGCGTGGGTGGAGGATGAGGATGCCATTGCAACTGACGCGGTTGCATACTTTTCTAGTCTATTCTCGGGTGAGGCAACGTCTCACTTGGATGGGTTACTCACCTTGATCCCGACATTGATTACGGAGGAGGAGAATTTGGGCTTAGATGAGGTACTAACCATGGAAGAAATTAGACGAGTGGTGTACGCAATGGATGGGGAAAGTGCTGCAGGCCCGGATGGTTTCACAGGGAAGTTTTTCACCTTTGCTTGGGACATCATTGCTCAGGATATCCATAAGGTGGTCGGGAGTTTCTTTTGCGGGGTAGAGTTGCCACGGTTTATCACCTCTACATCTATAGTCCTGATTCCCAAGGTTCCTAATCCCCAAGATTTCTCTAAGTTCTGGCCAATCAGTCTGTGCAACTTCTTCAATAAAGTGATTTCCAGGATTCTGGAGGAACGGATTGCCCCGATTTTACCAAGAATCATCTCTCCCCAACAAACGGGTTTTATAAAAGGGCGGAGAATCACGAAAAATTATTTGTTGGCCCACGAGTTGCTCACAGGTATGGGTAAGAAGACAAGGAGAGACAATGTAGCGCTAAGTTGGACATGACGAAGGCATATGATCGGATGTCTGGGGTACACATTATTACTGTCTTGCGGAAGTTTGGTTTTGGGGAAAGGTTTATTGACATGGTATAGAGGTTGCTCGCAAATGTCTGGTTCTCAGTGATCATCAATGGGGAGGCACACGGGTTTTTCAAGTCTAGCATAGGTCTCAGACAAAGGGATCCTTTATCCCTTGTCATGTTTGTTATTGGAGCGGAGATGCTATCAAGGGGTTTGAATAACTTAGCTCATCAGAGGGGTTTTGTGGGCTTTCAGGCCCCAAGGGGTTGCCCCGCTGTCACGCATCTAGCCTTTGCAGATGATGTAATAATATTTACAAATAGTGTTACTACGGGGTTAAAAGGTGTTATGCAAGTACTGGGGGACATACCAGCAGTCCTCAGGGCAACTGGTGAATGCTCAAAAGAGCGGTTATTTAGTTCATTCATCGCTGTTACTTGCTCGCAGAAGGGTAATTGAAAGGGTCACGCAGTTTACACGTCAGGGCTTTCCTTTTCAGTATCTTGGATTTCCCTTATATATCGAATGGTGTAAGTTGTCATATTTTGGGGACATAGCTCAGGCGCTTTTAAGCAGAATCCTGTCCTGGAAATCCAAGTTTCTTTCCTTGGAGGGAAAGCTAACCTTGATTAGGCATGTGCTGCTCTCTGTTCCAGTACACTTGCTATCGGCTGCGGTGCTACCAGTTTCGATAGTGTCGCGCCCCATTTTTTGATAAATAAATAAATGGTTTGAGAAAATGTATTTTTTGATTCAATTTGTGATTGGAAAATGAATTGTTATTTAAAAGAAAAATGGGTCTAAATGGGGGCTTGAGAATGCGACGATTTGACCCAAAATTATAGTTTAAAAAGGGTTTTTGAAGTAAAAAATCGGAGTCGCCACTTGGTAATGAGTTAAGGTGTACCAAGTCACCTAAAAATGAATTTTTAAAGAAAAATAGGAAAAAATATTAAGAAACCCCTTTTAAACGACTCCTAGTCCACGTAAACCAACGAAAAAGGTTCGGGAGTCACATTTGACGAAGGGGAAGGCAAGGATAAAAATCCAAGGCACCCCTTCGACCTAGCCAAGGCTAGTTGCGTGATTTAATCAAATATTTTCTTGTTTTAACCAAAAATTTATTACATTTGGATGCACTATATGAATGCAAACCCTAGACCTAGGGGTATTGGGGGAAATTTCTCTTCAAAGGTTGAATGGTGCCAATCACATTAATTGTGAAGCCCAATAATGACCCTTTGGAGAGGTCACGAATAATGCGAGTGGGATGCAAATGAATGAAATGCATGTATGCAATGTGAGGACATGAGTTTGAAAAAGTAATAAAAAACAATAAATATGTAAATGAAAATGTGCACGTGAGTGGGTAAGGTACGGTATGTGAAATGATAATATGAAGTGCATGTGTGCAAGTGATGATAAAAGTGTTCGTATGCAAGTGAAGAAAAATAAAGGTGCACGTGTGCAAAATGGGAGGAAAAATGAAAGTGTGATGAGGGTATAAAATGGTAGAGTGGATTTGAAAATGCATGAGCCTAGGGAATTCATGCATATTGGGTACGGGGAGACCTAAATCGTGACTCAATTTGCCCTTTTATAGAGGGAATACAAGCGTGCTAAGGCTTAGAAAAAGCCACACTCGTCTATATCCCATATTTAAGGGGACACTCAAGCAAAATAAACCCTATAGCTAGTATGGGATGCAAAACCTAAAATGAGAGGAAAAGGGGTTTGAGGATCATGCCAAATGATAAAACTAAGGAAAATACGTGATATGTGGTGAACAGGCAAATGATGTACTATCGAGGGAAAATCCCTAAGGGTCTAGCATTGGACTAGCCCATTCTATGAATTCCGACTAGCGTTGGACTAGTGGAAACGATAAAAGAAGTCACAACTAGCGTTGGACTAGTGTGGTGACGTACATTCATCCACACTATGGAAAGCAAGTAGACGTACTAAATACTCATAAACACGTAGCACGTAACATTTAGCATGCTCGACTAGATGCAAGGACCTAATAAAGCGATTAAACACTTAACACGTAGGCATGCAACCAACTTATGAACCTATTACATTCACTAACTAAAACAAAAAGGGGAAGGGGAAAATGGACCAAATTGCTCGCCACAGCCCTATCTATTACAAGCCAAGAGGTGTACACATACCCAATTTAAAAGAATAACTTAATCAAAACAAAAAGTAAATGACATAAGTAAAAGGAATTAAAGAAAAACTAGAAAAGCAAAGTAGACATGCAATTCACTTAGCACGTTGAGTCACATGAGAGAAACAAAAAAAGATAAAAGAAGTTATACCTCCCTTGAGTTGATGCCTTAAATGGAGTGAAATCACTTATTCATCCTCCAAAATAAAAGAAATATCAAGATACCACTTTAAATAAAAGATAATCACAAAAGATAAAAATAAACAGGAAATTGAATCAATTAAATCATATAATCAACCCACATTCAAGAAGTCAAAAGAAAAAGAGACTTGATTGCAAACATTACCAAAGTTTTGGGGTCAAAATTAAAGAAAAATAAAGTACAGGGGCCTATTCGCAATTAAATTAGGGACCCAATTGAAAAAGGTTGAAAATGTCCAGGGCCACAGTACAGTTAAGGAGAAATTCAGGGACTGATTTGCAACTTTGGTTTCTGGTTGCTAATGGGTCAGGCCAGTAGGCCAGTTTTGCATCTTATTTGGGCCAGAACCTTCCCTAGCTCAATCGAAATTCAGACCCAAAAGGAATGGACCAATCTATCATTTAAGACCCCAAAATTAAGTAACAAGACCGGTGGGCTTTTACCCTTTAGCCCAAACCAAAACCCAAAATAATAAACTAAATCCATTTTTAAAACCCAATCAAAAACAACTTCTTAGCCCAAATCCCCTATTTCACTAAAACCCAACATGATAAAATCTACAAAAAAAATTATTAAGCCACCATTATGACCTAAAAATCAAGCATTAATCTATCCAAAAAGTCTCATAGAATTATGCAAACGCAAGATTAAACTTAAAAGGATGAAATCAGTCTAATTTTTCCAGATTTAGGCCATATCAGAATAAGGGGGAAATTTGGGGTTCAATCACAACAAAATAGGGACTTAATTGAATAAAATTTGGAAGTCATGCAGGCTTTAATGTGATTTCACCAAAGGTCCAGGGCCAATTGCAAAATTTTCAGAAACTTATTCATTCAGGCTTCACAGAAACATTTCTTCTTCTTATGCAAATGAACGTGAGAACGTTTCTGCAACTTCTGATGCTTCAAAATCCATTAATTTCACGCGGCAAAACACACTACATCATCCGACACCAAAAACATTGAAAATGACAAGAATTGATTCCAAAATTCCTTTATTTCTTTTCCTTTCCCCAATTAACAAACGGGCAGATTCTAGCTAACTTTGGACCGACTGGCATTCCTCTCTCACGGATATAGAAGAACACCCAAAATCTTTCCTTTTTTGATTCAAGACTTTGGTTTGGGCATTTTAGCAAACAATACATGAGCATAAAAATTTTTAGCAAATCTGTGAGCAATCAAGATAACAACCAACCCCAAAATTATTTAAGAACAAAGAACTTCAACTCCAATCATCATACGCAGTATGTATATTCAAAAAAATTGAGGCCAAGTAGCAGAAAAATTACACTAGAGCAAGCCACGGCGGTTACATTTAAAAAAGACTGGACAAGAACTTGAGAAATTTTGGAGAGAAACGAAACTTACAGTGCCTCTATTCAGTGAAAATTCGCGGATGGAGATGGGAAATTCTGGAGCTAATGGCCAGTGGCGATGGGTTCTCAGCTGGAAGCTTAGTTCGCGCGTCAAGATGCTGCGATTTGTTCTTCCCCCTCGGCTCGCTGATGGGCTTGGGATTTGGTTGATTTGCTTGGCTGTTGCAGGCGGTGGAGTTGATGAAGAAAGTGATGGCTCTCGGTCCCCTTCACCAGCTCGCAGGTGAGACGAAGAAAAACAACAAGTCTCTCTCTCTTTCCCTCAAGCTTACGGACAGGGACAGAAACGGAAGGCTCGGTTCTCTCTTTCTTTTTGCTCTCGGTTCGTGGTCGAGGAGAAAATGGTAGTAGGGTGTTGTGATGGAGGGGAGCTAGTGTAACTACCGGCTGAGCTTGGGGAGTGCAGAGGAAAGTCTGCACACGGCTCCTCCTCCTCTCCTCCCTCTTCGATGCTTGCGGACAGAACCAGAAATGGGATCGCAACTCTCAGCTTCCTTCCTCACTCTCGGCTTTATGGAGCAGCTCGACCTCTCCCTCACTCTCGGTCGATGATAACAAAGCAGAGAGGAAATGGGTTTGTGTGTAGAAAATATGAGATTGTGGCTTGAGACCTGGAAGGGAGAGGAAGGTGTATTGTCGGTTTAGGAGAAGAGGTTGAGTGTTAGCAGAGGTTGTGTACTGCAGTGGTGAAGATGCCGGTTGGTCAGCTAGGGTGGTGGCTAATCATGCTGTCCGAGGAGTTGTTTGGCTGTGCATGGAATTTCTGCGGCAATGTTATGGTGGTGTGTGGTAGTGGAGAAAGAAACCGGCACTAAGGATAGAAAATACTAGAATGTGAAGTGGAAATGGATTCGGCAGAAATAGAATTGTGATTTTTTTGATTTTTTTGATTTTGATTTTTTTTTTCTTCAAGAAAACAGTGAATTTAAATCAAAACAAACAACAAATCATATTTTTCGAGTGCCTTTTCCTTTTTTTTTTTTCTTTTTCCAAGACAAAAATTGAATTTTAAAACAACTAAAACATATTTTTTTTTTTTTTGAAATTCTACATTAAAAAGACTAAAAATAATTAAAAAAATAAAACAAGTAAACGACTAAAGAAAATAAAAAGAATAACTAAGATAAACTAGCATGAACAAAAATAAATAAATAGTACCAAAATTTGGTGTCTACAGTTTGCCCCTCTTTGTCTGAGTTTTGGAAAAACTTGAGACAAAGAAGTAGACACCAAACACTTACCTGTGTCATTCGGTCACGAACGACTCGAACGACTGCCGTTTTTCGAAAATGAGGACTGACCTCTTTTGAAAGAAAAATTTAACAAGGAATTGACTGAGACAAGAAATTTAAAGCGGGACTGACCCGAACGAAATTTAAAGACGGGACTGACCTAAATAGGAACTTAAAGCGGGACTGACTCGAACAGGAATTTAAAACGGGACTGACCCGAACATGGATTTAAAACGGGACTGACCCGAACATGGATTGAAAACGGGACTGACCCGGACAGGAATGTAAATGGGGTAGACTTGAACAGAAATTTAAATGAGATAGACCCAGACAGAAATTTAAAACGGGACTGATCCGAACAGAGAAATTAAAATTGGGACTGACTAGAGAAGGAAATTCAAATCATGGGACTGGCCCGAACATGGATTGAAAACGGGACTGACCCGGACAGGAATGTAAATGGGGTAGACTTGAACAGAAATTTAAATGAGATAGACCCAGACAGAAATTTAAATGGGATAGACCCAGACAAAAATTTAAATGGGATAGACCCAAACAGAAATTTAAAACGGGACTGATTCGAACAGAGAAATTAAAATTGGGACTGACTAGAGAAGGAAATTCAAATCATGGGACTGGCCCGAACAAGCTTTAATCGCGGGACTGACCCGAATAAGCTTTGAATCGCGGGACTGACCCGAACAGGCTTTGAATTGTGGGACTGACCCGCATAAGCTTTGAATCGTGGGACTGACCCGAATAAGCTTTTGATCATGGGACTGACCCGAATAACCTTTTGATCGTGGGACTGACCCGAAAATGCTTTTGATCATGGGACTGACCCGAATAAGCTCTTGATCGTGGGACTGACCCGAATAAGATTTTGATCATGGGACTGACCCGAAAATGCTTTTGATCATGGGACTGACCCGAAAATGCTTTTGATCGTGGGACTGACCCGAATAAGCTTTGGATCGTGGGACTGACCCGAAAATGCTTTTGATCGAGGGACTGACCCGAAAATGCTTTTGATCGAGGGACTGACCCGAAAATGCTTTTGATCGTGGGACTGACCCGAAAATGCTTTTGATCGTGGGACTGACCCGAAAATGCTTTTGATCGAGGGACTGACCCGAAAATGCTTTTGATCGTCGGTCAGTGGGATTAAACCCGATCCTGCCGTGACGAAATTTGATTCGATTTTGGTTTTTGATTGATGATTTTTGCTTCTTTTTGACTTTTCTTTTTGACTTTTCAAAATCTTTACAAAAAATTAATTTGCCCCAGTATGATGAATTTTTGCAATGTGAGTCCAGAGTTGATTCTGTATCGCCATGCTGTTGTATTTTTTGATGAATTTACTTGCGACATTTTCAATCTGCCTTTGTTCATTAGAACTCTTTCCGACACCGATTTCAATGCGAGGTGTGATTGTTTTCATCCATGCATGAAATTTCCTGCAAAAGAGAAAAAACAAAGGAATTGCCACCATTATTTGATCCGTTTGTCCTTGAGAATCGTGTAAACATGAGTCTTTGGATGCCTTCGTCAAAGTTGACCGTGGCATCTGACTTGGTTGGATTTGTCATTTCTAAACGTCTCTGATTTTTCCCGACTAACCGAGCGTGCATTTTGCCATATTGTGAAGCTTGCGTAACCGACCTTGCTGAATTTCAACCATTTTCGCAAGATGACTGAACCCAAGTATGCTTTGAATAAACCATGGGGTTATCATTCACCAAAATTCGATGATTAAAAAGTAATTTCACCTATCATGCAGAAATGAATATGTGAAAGAATGCAAACACAAACCATTTGTGCTTAAAGCCTACAAAAATGCCATGAATACAAGCAATTGAGAAAAAATGAGCTTCCTAAGAATGAATTTGCTAAAGAAATATTTTTACAAAACGACACAGTTTTGGCCAACGGATGTCATATTCGAGTTCCTGAATATCTTTGTTCTGCAATTCGACACTGGCAGAAGTATTATGAAGAGAAATTCCAAATGAACCAAGTCATCAACTGTTCTTCCTCGTGTTTGCTCATTGAAGAAACCTACCTAGCGCCCTTTCGGGTTTTCATCAAGGTTGCCCCCACCCCTTTTTTTTTTGTTTTGTTTTGTCTTTTCTCTTTTTTTCTTTTTTTTCTTTTTTTCCTCTTTTTTTTTTCTTTTTTTGAGGTGCCCTTTCGGGTTTTTACGTAAGAAAGCAATGGAAGAGCTCAACCATAATCGCCTCAGAAGTATGAGTTAAAGATTTCTGACATCAGTAAAATGCACTTCCCTTGTAAGATTAAGCGAAGGCATTATGGACATCACTTGTCAGTTGATTAGCAAACTTTCCAATAGAAATATAGCAAGTGACGAAAGTCAGGACTTTGGGCTTTTGTAATGGAGTCAGGTGGGATATGTCAAGAAAAGTTAAGGCTTGAAAACAATTTGCTCTTATGAGAGGTGAAATAACCTGAGATTGCATCATTTGAAATCATCTTCAATTTCGAACGAAACTGAGGGAAATTTGCCCCAGTTTGATTGAATTTTCTCTCTTTGCTTTTTCCATTGCATCTTCCTCACTTTTTGCATTTTTCTTCAAAGCTAAATTTGCCCCAGTATGGGGTTCTCTTTTCCTTTTCATCTTTTTTTTTTTGATTTGTCTTTTGGCCTTTTGCCATTCTTTTGAACTTTTTCAAAAATTTGCCCCAGTGTAGGGTTTTCTGCTTTTTCTTTCTCTTTCAAAATAAATTTGCCCCAGTGTAGGGTTTTCTTTTCTTTTGATCATCTCTTTTC
The DNA here is from genome assembly GCF_036785885.1 of Coffea arabica. Lineage (NCBI taxonomy): Eukaryota > Viridiplantae > Streptophyta > Magnoliopsida > Gentianales > Rubiaceae > Coffea > Coffea arabica. The sequence goes on along the minus strand of NC_092316.1, from coordinate 45,699,057 downwards.
CAAAATAACTTGGCCCCAGTGTGGGGTTTGCAACTCTCAGGGGCTGCCAAACGAAAATTACTGCTCTGATGGCTCAAAAGGGATAACTAGGGATGAAATGTTTTGATTGAAAAGGAAGATGGCCTGACTTTTACCTCGTCCCTTGCATGATTTCCAAAAGAAATTTGCATAATCAAAAATAAAGACTTCTTACACATGTCTGATTTGATAGGTTGAGAGAATGTTTACCCATCCATCTCTTCAAGGATAAGTGCTCCACTCGGTGGCACCTTTTTGAATGACAAATGTCCTTACCAGTTTAGATCAAATTCGTCTTTGACTTCATCTTGCATTGGCAAAACTCGCTTTAACTCTTTGTCCTCCTTCTCTAAAGGCTCGGAGGCGGACCTTTTTGTTATGAACACAGGCCACGCACTTTGATAACATTAGCCATGGCACATGGCGTTCAGCTGCTTTTCATCCATCAAAATCAATTGTCGGTGACGCTGCTTTAATCAATCAGCTTCGAACTTGGCAAAGAAGGGATTTTCTCAATGAAGAGATTTTTCAATGAAGGCTTCCTCAATGAACGAATTCTTAATAAAGGGATTTCTCAATGAAGGCTTTCTCAATGAAGGAATTCCTCAATGAAGACTTTCTCAATGAAGGAATTTCTCAATGAAGACTTTCTCAATGAAGGGATTTTTCATGAAGGGGTCTCTCAAAGAAGAGGTTTTTGTCCTTCTCAAAGAAGGGATTTTTCAACGAAGGGATTTTTGGCATTTTCAAACGAAGGGATTTGTGGCCTTTTCAAACGAAGGGATTTTTGGCCTTTTCAACAAAGGAATTTTTGCCCTTTTCAACAAAGGAATTTTTCACGAAGAAATTTTTGAATGAATGGTATTATCGGAATCCAGAACAGTGATATTCAAATGGTCAAATAATTCCATCTTTGGCCATCTAAAAGAATTAAAAATTCGGGACAATAATCAAATAAACAGAAAAAACAAATTATGCATTTGATGGAAAAACTAGTCAAAACGGAAACAAGACAAAAACTTAGTTGCAAAAGATGTTTTCATTAAGCTATTCACATATGCAAGAAATGGTTTTCGTGAACCTTAGTAAATAACAACCCCTAGATTTACCGAAATTCCCTTCGAGAGGGAAGATACTCGGCCATTCAAATTATGCAAAGTTCCTTCAGGATTTTCAAATTTCGTCATTGGAGGTGGATGCTTCGAAGGTGTCCTTGTGTTCAGGGAAAGGATTTGTACTTATGCTCGGCCCTTGTTCACCTCTTTTCCTTAGCATTATTTCCCCTGCCTCGATCATGTCTTGGACTTTGTGCTTGAGTGCCCTGCAATCGACAGTTGAGTGACCAGGTACTCCCGAATGATAGGCACAAATAGCATGTGGATTGTACCCAACAGGCATACCATGAAGGTAAGTTGGAGGGGGAATCACGCCTATTTTGTTGGCAACCTTCAATTGCTCATACAATTGGTCCAAAGGTCTGCCTAGGTTGGCGAAGGTTCGGGTACGGCTTTGATTGTAGGTTTCAGTGGGTCGGGGATAGTTGTAGGTGGGTCTATTTGGTGGGGAAAATCTTTGGTGGTAAGGAGGCCGAGGACGAGCTTGTTGAAAGCTTGGTTGAGATATTTGGGAAGGGGTTGTAGGCGGGTTGGCATAATTTGGGCGAGATCGAGGATGAGTGATATTGGTGTGATAAACGGGATGATGGTTTGAATGGTAAGGGTTTGAGTAGGTAGGGTATTGTCGAGGTCTGGGTCTTGGGACAGGGTTTTGATTCCATGTGAAGGCAGTTTCTCCCTCTTTCTTTTGGAATTGCGGGTTCTTCCCACTAGTCCCCTGACCTTGCAAAGCATCCAACTGTGACTTGAGGGTAGAGACATTAACAATCTTCCCAGCTTTCACGAAATCATCAAATTCCTCAAGCTTATTGACAATGGCGGCGAACGAGCATCCAGTCATGCGAAAAATTTCTTCGAAATATGGAGGATCATGTGCCTTAATGAAAGTGCGTATGATTTCGTCCTCAGTCATCGGTGGCTCGACTTTGGCAGCTATTTTTCTCCATCTCTTGGCATAAGTCTTGTGATCCTCGGAGGGTTTTCTTTTTGTTCCTTCCAACGTGGTTCGTGTCGGAGCCAGCTCGCAGTTATACTCGTATTGCTTTACAAAAGCATTGGACAAGTCAATCCAGGTTTTTACTTCTTCGGGCTTCAAATTTGAGTACCAGTCGAGGGCATCCCCCTCCAGACTTTCCGGGAACAACCTTAGAGGCAGGTTCTCATCATCTATGGGCCTTCCCAACTTGTTAGCAAATAGTCGGAGGTGTGTCTTGGGATTACCCGTCCCATCGTACTTGTTAAACTTAGGGGTTTTGAATCCCTCAGGCAATTGCACATTTGGGAAGAAACAAAGCTTATCGTAATCTAGGACTCCTTGCTTGTTCAACCCCTGACTCTTCCTCATAAATTCATCAAAACGGTCAAGGCGTTTGAGCAGCTTTATATCAACGGGAGCAGAAGATTCCCCCATTTCTGCCTTGGTTTGAACAATATGGTCTGGTAGGAATGGCTCAGCAACAGGGTGATAAAAGGTATGTGGCTCAGGTGGTATATTTGAAGTGATTTGGGGTGGTGGACCTCGCATGTGAGTAAGAAAAAATGAAGGATGAGGAGGGTAAGTGTATGGCAAATTTGTGGTGGGATAGGTGAAAGTTTCTTCGGGTGCAATAGGAAATGATGGAGTAACAGTGGCATGGGCCGAAGGTAGGACAAACGGCCCTTGCTCAGGCTGTCTGGCGGGTACAGGTTCGGGTTGAACTCCGCTGCTAATTAGCTCATCATTCAACTTCTTTTGGGCGGCCATCTCAGACGCCATCTCTCCAAACTTGGTAAGCATCTCAGTCAACTGAATCCCCAAACTTGCAGTCTCGGGTTGAGCGGTAGTAGCAGACCTATCTGACTGTTCTGGTTGTGAACTCATGTTTACACGACTCCTCTGGGCTTGACTACGGGATCGCGTTATGATGGGGCTTCGACGAGAAGCTATATTTAAATATTACCTGAGAATTTTGAAAAGATTGCTTTTAGATTTAACCCTTGCTTAATTATTCCAATAAAAACAAAGAAAAAGAAAAGAAAAAACAAGAGTTAGTAGATATTCAGAAAATTCGGATGCATGTCCTATGGGGGAACCCTTTTGTGCCAAGGGTAGGCCTAGCATGAAAATGCAGTCCTCCAGAGCAGGCACTATACAATACCTGATGGATCCGATCGACTGATCGTGTGAAGAATGATTTGAAAAATTTGGCCACTTGGAGTGAGAAGAGACATTTGCCCTAAAACATGAGGACGAAGTCGGAACGGATTGCTTGCTTTGATCTACACATAAAATGATTTGTGAAAGGGATTGCCATGTCTCGATTAATTTATTCAATGAACCCTAAAGGGGAAAAAGCGAGTCAAATGGATAAAATTGGTGATTTATTCAAAATCGACCGATTTACCTAAAAATAGGTAAGCTGAATAACATTGACGATTTATTCAAAATTGATCGAATAGATAGACTTGGTCAACTGAATTGAATGAAATTGATGATCTCTTCAAAATCAACTTGATTTCGCCCTAAAAATGGGTAAATTGGCCAAAGAGATGAAATGGAGTTAATGATTTATTTTAAAAATTGGCCAAATCCCTAAAAGGATACATTGGTCAAATGAATTGATGATTTATTCAAAAATCGACCGGATGACCCTGAAAAGGGTAAATTGGTCAAATGAATTGATTTATTCAAAAATTGACCGGATGACCCTAAAAAGGGTAAATTGGTCAAATGAATTGAATGAAATGAATTTATTCAAAAATGATTAGATTGAACTAAAATTGAATGAATTGACAAAAATGGATTGGATAAAATGGATGATTTGTTCAAAAATCGATTGAGTTCTCTACCCATTGGGTAGTTTCAAGAAATCATTACAATGCCTTAGTCTATGAGCCTCCTAAAATCAAGATTTGGCCTCCATTTTTATCGTCTCATCAATGGGGAATCATTTGTGAATTTTCTTCAAATTAATGTCCTTTTACGCAAGGAAATTTTACCAATTAGGTTTAAAAAATGGCCAAAAAGTGATTTTTAGATGCTCATATTCCAAAGATCACCCTATGAAAATGATCGGATCCTACCTTACCTTGTGCACTACCCCTTTGGATGGTACAAAATGTAAACGTGCAAGTCTCACTGGATTAAGTATCCGAGACACAAGGTGGCTTATTCCTAACACGGGATCCCCTAAGTGGCATTCCCTTTCTAGGGTTTATGCATGATGCCATTTATTAAAGCGGTAAAATGTGCAATTCGAAATGAAACGTGACCTAAGGAAACCTTTATCTGCCAGGGTAGGCCTAAAATGATATGCAATTATTAATCTATGAATGCAATATACCAAAATCTTTAAACGTGCAATAACCTATCTACGAGGGTAGGTTCTAAAAGAAGGTCATGCCAGACCTCTTATTTGATAGGGTTTGTGAATGCAATGGGGACATAAAACCAAGAAAAGTTAGTTCAGCCAGATAAATACACATAACACATTGTAGCAACGAAATCAATACAAAGAAATAAAGCAATAAAAAGGAGAAAAGGGTAGGACCCCTCCCCTCGTGAATAGTGTTTCCTAATTTAGGGCAAGGTTGACTCTACCTTAGGCAATTCTAAAATGGATGCATGAGGTTGGGGCTCACTAATGCATCTAGACTCGATAGGTCATAGGTCCCCGAGCCTTCAGACTTGGAAACCAAAGGTCATCACTCCCAAGGTTCCTTGTCGGTGGCTCGAGCGATTCCCCAGACATTGCTACGCACACGTCGTGTCACGGCCACATGTCTGAGTGAATCTATCAAAAATCCTTAATCTTCGACTAAAAGCTAAAGGCTATTAACCCAAAGCTTAAAGCGGAAAATTAAGTGACCCCTTGGATCGTGCTACGTACACGTCATGTCACGGTCACACGTCCAAGTGAGTCGCCTAAAATCCTAATAGGGTGGAGTGGCGTGACAAGCCACTAAAAGAAAAATAAATGAGGGGTTAAAAAATTAAAGCGTATGCACGTATGCTAGTGCTCGTTTGGAGGGGAGGGATCAAGAACCAACGTGAGGCTCTAAGGTGACACACACCCCCCCAAATGCAATGCGAGCGCGAGGTAAGCAAGTAAACATACATCCAATCAACCAATCATACATTCACGAGCGAGGGAGTAGTTGGATACGCGTGAAATGCAAAAATCCTAATAAAAGAAAAAATGCAATCCTAAACACCCAAATGTGATATATGAAAAGATTAAAAGAAGAAAAAGGTTGATTAAATCAAATTTGCTCGGACTCTCAACATCCCCAGTGGAGTCGCCAACTGTCGCGCCCCATTTTTTGATAAATAAATAAATGGTTTGAGAAAATGTATTTTTTGATTCAATTTGTGATTGGAAAATGAATTGTTATTTAAAAGAAAAATGGGTCTAAATGGGGGCTTGAGAATGCGACGATTTGACCCAAAATTATAGTTTAAAAAGGGTTTTTGAAGTAAAAAATCGGAGTCGCCACTTGGTAATGAGTTAAGGTGTACCAAGTCACCTAAAAATGAATTTTTAAAGAAAAATAGGAAAAAATATTAAGAAACCCCTTTTAAACGACTCCTAGTCCACGTAAACCAACGAAAAAGGTTCGGGAGTCACATTTGACGAAGGGGAAGGCAAGGATAAAAATCCAAGGCACCCCTTCGACCTAGCCAAGGCTAGTTGCGTGATTTAATCAAATATTTTCTTGTTTTAACCAAAAATTTATTACATTTGGATGCACTATATGAATGCAAACCCTAGACCTAGGGGTATTGGGGGAAATTTCTCTTCAAAGGTTGAATGGTGCCAATCACATTAATTGTGAAGCCCAATAATGACCCTTTGGAGAGGTCACGAATAATGCGAGTGGGATGCAAATGAATGAAATGCATGTATGCAATGTGAGGACATGAGTTTGAAAAAGTAATAAAAAACAATAAATATGTAAATGAAAATGTGCACGTGAGTGGGCAAGGTACGGTATGTGAAATGATAATATGAAGTGCATGTGTGCAAGTGATGATAAAAGTGTTCGTATGCAAGTGAAGAAAAATAAAGGTGCACGTGTGCAAAATGGGAGGAAAAATGAAAGTGTGATGAGGGTATAAAATGGTAGAGTGGATTTGAAAATGCATGAGCCTAGGGAATTCATGCATATTGGGTACGGGGAGACCTAAATCGTGACTCAATTTGCCCTTTTATAGAGGGAATACAAGCGTGCTAAGGCTTAGAAAAAGCCACACTCGTCTATATCCCATATTTAAGGGGACACTCAAGCAAAATAAACCCTATAGCTAGTATGGGATGCAAAACCTAAAATGAGAGGAAAAGGGGTTTGAGGATCATGCCAAATGATAAAACTAAGGAAAATACGTGATATGTGGTGAACAGGCAAATGATGTACTATCGAGGGAAAATCCCTAAGGGTCTAGCATTGGACTAGCCCATTCTATGAATTCCGACTAGCGTTGGACTAGTGGAAACGATAAAAGAAGTCACAACTAGCGTTGGACTAGTGTGGTGACGTACATTCATCCATTCCATTCATCCACACTATGGAAAGCAAGTAGACGTACTAAATACTCATAAACACGTAGCACGTAACATTTAGCATGCTCGACTAGATGCAAGGACCTAATAAAGCGATTAAACACTTAACACGTAGGCATGCAACCAACTTATGAACCTATTACATTCACTAACTAAAACAAAAAGGGGAAGGGGAAAATGGACCAAATTGCTCGCCACAGCCCTATCTATTACAAGCCAAGAGGTGTACACATACCCCATTTAAAAGAATAACTTAATCAAAACAAAAAGTAAATGATATAAGTAAAAGGAATTAAAGAAAAACTAGAAAAGCAAAGTAGACATGCAATTCACTTAGCACGTTGAGTCACATGAGAGAAACAAAAAAAGATAAAAGAAGTTATACCTCCCTTGAGTTGATGCCTTAAATGGAGTGAAATCACTTATTCATCCTCCAAAATAAAAGAAATATCAAGATACCACTTTAAATAAAAGATAATCACAAAAGATAAAAATAAACAGGAAATTGAATCAATTAAATCATATAATCAACCCACATTCAAGAAGTCAAAAGAAAAAGAGACTTGATTGCAAACATTACCAAAGTTTTGGGGTCAAAATTAAAGAAAAATAAAGTACAGGGGCCTATTCGCAATTAAATTAGGGACCCAATTGAAAAAGGTTGAAAATGTCCAGGGCCACAGTACAGTTAAGGAGAAATTCAGGGACTGATTTGCAACTTTGGTTTCTGGTTGCTAATGGGTCAGGCCAGTAGGCCAGTTTTGCATCTTATTTGGGCCAGAACCTTCCCTAGCTCAATCGAAATTCAGACCCAAAAGGAATGGACCAATCTATCATTTAAGACCCCAAAATTAAGTAACAAGACCGGTGGGCTTTTACCCTTTAGCCCAAACCAAAACCCAAAATAATAAACTAAATCCATTTTTAAAACCCAATCAAAAACAACTTCTTAGCCCAAATCCCCTATTTCACTAAAACCCAACATGATAAAATCTACAAAAAAAATTATTAAGCCACCATTATGACCTAAAAATCAAGCATTAATCTATCCAAAAAGTCTCATAGAATTATGCAAACGCAAGATTAAACTTAAAAGGATGAAATCAGTCTAATTTTTCCAGATTTAGGCCATATCAGAATAAGGGGGAAATTTGGGGTTCAATCACAACAAAATAGGGACTTAATTGAATAAAATTTGGAAGTCATGCAGGCTTTAATGTGATTTCACCAAAGGTCCAGGGCCAATTGCAAAATTTTCAGAAACTTATTCATTCAGGCTTCACAGAAACATTTCTTCTTCTTATGCAAATGAACGTGAGAACGTTTCTGCAACTTCTGATGCTTCAAAATCCATTAATTTCACGCGGCAAAACACACTACATCATCCGACACCAAAAACATTGAAAATGACAAGAATTGATTCCAAAATTCCTTTATTTCTTTTCCTTTCCCCAATTAACAAACGGGCAGATTCTAGCTAACTTTGGACCGACTGGCATTCCTCTCTCACGGATATAGAAGAACACCCAAAATTTTTCCTTTTTTGATTCAAGACTTTGGTTTGGGCATTTTAGCAAACAATACATGAGCATAAAAATTTTTAGCAAATCTGTGAGCAATCAAGATAACAACCAACCCCAAAATTATTTAAGAACAAAGAACTTCAACTCCAATCATCATACGCAGTATGTATATTCAAAAAAATTGAGGCCAAGTAGCAGAAAAATTACACTAGAGCAAGCCACGGCGGTTACATTTAAAAAAGACTGGACAAGAACTTGAGAAATTTTGGAGAGAAACGAAACTTACAGTGCCTCTATTCAGTGAAAATTCGCGGATGGAGATGGGAAATTCTGGAGCTAATGGCCAGTGGCGATGGGTTCTCAGCTGGAAGCTTAGTTCGCGCGTCAAGATGCTGCGATTTGTTCTTCCCCCTCGGCTCGCTGATGGGCTTGGGATTTGGTTGATTTGCTTGGCTGTTGCAGGCGGTGGAGTTGATGAAGAAAGTGATGGCTCTCGGTCCCCTTCACCAGCTCGCAGGTGAGACGAAGAAAAACAACAAGTCTCTCTCTCTTTCCCTCAAGCTTACGGACAGGGACAGAAACGGAAGGCTCGGTTCTCTCTTTCTTTTTGCTCTCGGTTCGTGGTCGAGGAGAAAATGGTAGTAGGGTGTTGTGATGGAGGGGAGCTAGTGTAACTACCGGCTGAGCTTGGGGAGTGCAGAGGAAAGTCTGCACACGGCTCCTCCTCCTCTCCTCCCTCTTCGATGCTTGCGGACAGAACCAGAAATGGGATCGCAACTCTCAGCTTCCTTCCTCACTCTCGGCTTTATGGAGCAGCTCGACCTCTCCCTCACTCTCGGTCGATGATAACAAAGCAGAGAGGAAATGGGTTTGTGTGTAGAAAATATGAGATTGTGGCTTGAGACCTGGAAGGGAGAGGAAGGTGTATTGTCGGTTTAGGAGAAGAGGTTGAGTGTTAGCAGAGGTTGTGTACTGCAGTGGTGAAGATGCCGGTTGGTCAGCTAGGGTGGTGGCTAATCATGCTGTCCGAGGAGTTGTTTGGCTGTGCATGGAATTTCTGCGGCAATGTTATGGTGGTGTGTGGTAGTGGAGAAAGAAACCGGCACTAAGGATAGAAAATACTAGAATGTGAAGTGGAAATGGATTCGGCAGAAATAGAATTGTGATTTTTTTGATTTTTTTGATTTTGATTTTTTTTTTCTTCAAGAAAACAGTGAATTTAAATCAAAACAAACAACAAATCATATTTTTCGAGTGCCTTTTCCTTTTTTTTTTCTTTTTCCAAGACAAAAATTGAATTTTAAAACAACTAAAACATATATTTTTTTTTTTTTGAAATTCTACATTAAAAAGACTAAAAATAATTAAAAAAATAAAACAAGTAAACGACTAAAGAAAATAAAAAGAATAACTAAGATAAACTAGCATGAACAAAAATAAATAAATAGTACCAAAATTTGGTGTCTACAGATAGTCAGCCTGGTGGAAAAGGTGTGTGCAAACTTCCTATGGGGTGCCTCGGAGGAAGGTACAAGGTATCACTGGATTGGTTGGTCTCAATTATGCTATCTAGTTGAGGAGGAAGGAATGGGCCTCAAACGGTTGAGTGACATTTATGCAGCTTTCTCCTGTAAATTATGGTGGCAGTTTAGGACTGAGGCGTCAATCTGGGCGAATTTTATGTGGGCAAAATATTGTCGAGACCTTCACCCGTGTCAGGTTGAGCTGAGTCGACACGCTTCCAATACATGGCGAAGAATGTTAAACATCAATAGGCTAGCAGAGCTCTCTATGGTCTGGCGGATTCAAGGGGGGTCATGTCATTTTTTGTATGATAACTGGCTAGGGAGTCGAGCGTTATTTCTTAAGGCTACGGTGGACCCAGCCCTCTCTTTTAATGATTTCATTGAAAATAGGAGGTGGAGTTCAAATTTACTCTCCCTAGCCCTCCCTCTTGACTTAATTCCTTCTGTCTTACTCCAACTGATTCCTCGCGGTGTGCAAGCTGATGAGCCAATATGGTGGTTGACTTCATTTGACAAGTTCGCAGTGGCTTCGGCTTTCGAGGAGGTTCGACAGGCTCGCAACTCTTTGTTCGTTCACTCTCATCTTTCGCACCCTTGCATCCCGTTGAAAGTGTCCTTCTTCATGCCGTTTGATGTTGGGGAGGTTACCATTCCCTAATATTCTGTGTAGGATAGGGTTCCAGATGATGCCGTCAAAGTGTTTGTGTTGTCCTGATGGAGCAGGCGAGACGGTGAAGCATGCATTTTCCGAGTGGCAGGTCACTAAGAATGTGTGGAATTATTTTACTAGCATGTGCGGTATCTCGAATGTAGGGTCTTCTTTGAGGCTAGAGTAGTGGTTTGGTGGATGTCGCCTCAGCGATCAGCACACAGGCGGCTTATCTTCACGTTGAAGCCAAGTTTTGTTTGCTAGTACATTTGGAAGGCAAGGAATGCATCGACGTTTGACGGGGCTCGGATGCACCTGACTACTATTTGCCAAACCGTTCTTTCGGATATAAAGTCAGGGGTAGAGATTCATTTTAATACGAGGCTTGGTTTGGTCTCATTCCCTCAGCTCTGTGAATGGTTGGGTTGATTAGGCAGTAGGATTCGATTTTAGCTAATGCGGTGGAAGGCAAGGGAGCCAGGCTGTCTGACGCTGAATATGGACGGGTGTTCCAAGGGTAATCCAGGCTGGAGTGGTGGCGGTAGAATCTTACGGGACTCGTCAAGAGGGCCTATGTTGGCTTTCTCGTCTTTCTTTGGAATACGATCAAGCTTACACGCGGAAGCCCTCGCAATGTTAACTGGCCTTCGGATATGTGTGGAGCGTGGGTTTGTCAATGTGGAAATTCAATCGGATTCTCAGGTGTTAGTGGGGATTATTCAACGCCGATTTCGGTGGCCGTGGCAGATTTGGACTAAGATAGAGCAAATCTGGAACCTGACAGTAGACGTGGTGAGAGTCACTCACTACTACAGAGAAGCCAATCGGGTGGCGGATATTCTAGCTAATGTGGGTGTTTCTCACCCGTAACAGGGTTGTGTTATCTATGACAACTTAAGCGTAATGCCAAAGCTAGCAAAGGGGGAGGTCCGATTAGATAAGTTAGGTATGTCATCTGTTAGGAGGATAATAGGGGAGGCGGAGATTGCAGGGCATTTTGGGGACACTCTGTAACTCTGGTTTGGCTTGATCCATAAGTAATAAAGTGAGCACATTCTCTTAAAAAAAAAAAAAGAAAGTTTTAGTTTCTACAATCTATTTTACTGGGGCTAAAAGAGGGTTCATAGCACAAGTTTTAAAATTTTTGCTTTTCTAAATTTTTCACTAAGATTGATAGTAAGTTAGAATATGTTAAATTCTAAAATAGTATTTTACTTGTCTTATTATAATAGAAAGTTGATATTTATATAATCTTTTAAAATTAACATACGTGCAACACATGTGCAAATAATCAACTCTACAAAAGATTGACAATTGTAACCTTAAAATAAAAAATTTATTTTTATGATTAGGTACCATATATCAGTATTCCATATAAAATCCAATGCATATCCAATTTGATTGGATAGCAGGAGTGCTAATCCTATAAAATAGACCATATCTTGCGTGAGAACTAGATTTACTAATGTATTTCAATTAAACTGGGTTACTTTTTATTCTTAGACCTTCAGTCGTATGCCAACAAATTTTCTTCTGATTAGGCGATTTGGTTTTATCCTCTTAACATAACTATGAGCACAATGTCACATTGACATATGGGAGAAGAAAAGAAAGGAATATAATGTTAATAAATAAATAAATGGGTCAAAAACAAAAAAGCCTCCTGTGGTATACCTAATACACAAAAGGACCCCCGGTGGTTGCAAAACATACAAAACGACACCTTATATTTTGAACTAAATTGTAAACTAACAAATTCATTAAAGTTAACGAAAATGATGGTCTCGGCTGTTAAACTTACCAGATTCCGTTAAGTTTTCCATTAAATTTATCAGATTCCATTAAGTTTAACGAATTCTATTAGTTTACAATTTAGTTCAAAATATGAGGTATAGTTTTGTATGTTTTGAAATTGTGAGAACCCGAAAATTTTTACATTTTCTAGGTATTATTTTATTTTTTGCCTACATTTTTATACTTGCCTTTAAAATATTAAAGTTTCTATGTATTTTTATAAGCAAGTACAGTTTTAAATCATTTTCCTAGTATAAGTTAGTGTATGTTAAATTTGAAACGCATTATAGACATGGGACCCGCTAGTGCGATAAAATTTTGGTATTACGTGATTTTTGTGCTAAATGTTATTATTTTACAAGGTACTAGGAGATAATTAGAGGTTAGCTAGATAGATTAACCATTGGAAGAAAGAAGATAAGCTTGAACCATTAAGAGTGCCATGTGTCGCGACACGATTGGAAGTTGGACTTGTCTAACATTCTTACCTTTACTAAAAACCAATTTTGACCCAATTTTCTTCTATTTTTCTTTGTCTTGGCCGGCCTTCTTGAGGAGCAAAACAAGAGAGGAAAGTTCTTCATTTTCTAGCTTCATTTCTTGCTCAAATCTTGTGATCTAGCCAACCAAACTTGAATCTACTCCATACAAGTGATCACTAGGAAAGCTTCAAGGTGTTGGTGGATTAATTTTGGAGGAGGAAGAACTAAACTACCATCTTTCTTGAAGTGTCAAGGTACCTTGTTTGGAAACTTTCTTTTTGTTCTTGTTAATGGCAAATTAGTGGCTTTAGTGGCTAAATATGTTGATTTGTGGTAGGTTTTATGGTTGAAAGTGGAGTTTTGATGGATTTTTGATTTATTAGTGATTTTTCTGTTTTTATATCATAATTATTGTTTAGTCATGGATTGATGGCTTGTTATAGTGTAAAATGGAGTTGGTATATGTTGGATATGATTGGTTGCAGAAAATTTCTGGTTTGGTGCGGAAATTCCAGTTTAAGGTTTCATCTTACCCTGTTCTGGCCGGTTCTGTTTGGCCATGATGGAGGCCAAATAAGGCTTAGGTTAAAACATGAAAGTTGTAGAAAATGGTGTTAACTAGTTTCCTAAAAAATTTCAGCTCGATCCAAGTACTGTAGCATGTAAAATGATTGAAATACCCTTGACTGCCCATGAGCCCTGTTTCGCAAACAGATTTTTGTTTTCGTGGAGATTTCCATTTTTGATCATGTAAATGCATGATTTGGCTTTGGAGGTCTTCATAAGAAATGTAGGTATATGTCTTGGCTTCGAAACGCCATAAGATTCGTTTTCATCCAATAAGTATAGCTTCGGTTGTGGTTGTTATGCCGAAAGGTGTTTTATCACCTATGATTTGTATGTGAAACTGTATTTGATTTGGGATGAGATTTGCTCTTTGATTGTAGGATGGAAAGTGAAGAAATTAAGGGGAAATGCTGTCTATTTATTTTCTTGAAATTTGAATAAGTAAAAGTGAGATTTGAATGTGATTTGGGGATGCGTTGGACTTACTTTTCTTAGACTCACTTAGGTCCACTTTAATGGTGTTACTTGAACTAGATTCCATTTGAACTTGTACCTTTTCGCATGGTGAATGTGACAACCGTTTTAAGCATGATACTTAGTTACAAATGTCAAGTTTTGAACTTCAAATGTTTACTCATTTTCTTTCCACAACAAAGAAAAATTGCCAAGGGTTTCTCGGCTGCAAACCCTAATTTTATCAAGCGAGGTTTTAGGTGTGCATTTAGGGTTTGTTTAGCTTCCTTTTCACATGATTTTCATCAAGATACTTGTTATATAATATATACTTGAATATATATTGATTTTGAGCCACATAAATGATTCAGAAAAATATTTCTTTAGCCTAGCTAGCCGGATTCTGATTTGTCTTCGGTCCAAGCATTTTTCATTGGAAATTTTATAACCCTTTCAGTTTCGTTTTACGTTTGGTTTGTGAAACCCTTAGTTATTTCCATCTTCCGAACCAAATGCCTCTTTTCACTTTAAAGTCATCTTTATACATTTTACTCATAATTAGTTGGGTTTCTTCGGTTACACTTAATTGTTTTGCTAGATGAACTGTAATATTCTCTTTCGTTTAATCTTAGGTTTCATCGGTGACTGAGGGTAATATCCGGAGGGATATTTTGGACGTTATTTTACATAAATAGGTGAGTGTTTCTTATTTGTTATGTTTTCTTGATTATATGGCTTGTATGAACGATTGATAACATGTTAAATGCGTTCAATGTTTGCCAAAACGAGTTTTCTAGGCGAGTGTGTACTTTATCGCATTTGACCTAAACGAATGTAAAATTTTCAATGATCTTATGATTGGAACGTTACTTGTGCATGAATGCAAGCCTTTTGGCTGAACTGGGCCCTGCCCTTCGTTATCGATCGACTCGAGTCAGAAGCAGACTCGGTCGAGCGATATGGTGACCCTGGGTGAATGTTTGGTATACTCGAGTATTACCTTGTAGTTTGGTGGAGCCTGGCCAACCTCCAGGAGGCGGCGAATGAAATGAACGAACGAATGTCACTGCAAATGAGGGGTTTTACTTACAAAAATGCATTTTCAAATGATTGGAGGAATAAGGGAATGAAAGGAGAATGAATAAATGAATGAATGAATGAATGGCTCCCTGTAAGCATGTATCCTTTTAATGAATGTGTTATTATCGCTTTCCATTGTAAATGCTTCTTGACATAGTGTTTAACTTATTGTTTGATTATGTGTTCGGAACCTCACTGAACTTTTAACTCATCCCTTTAGTTTTGTTTTCCTTAACAGGGGAAGGCGAGCAAGGACGAGAGCTCAGTATAGACTAGCCAGTCTAGTTCATTTGATTCTTTTGTAATGGTTCTCGCCCTAGCGCTTGGCACGGGTTGGATGTATGAAAAATTGAGAACCTTTGTATATTCGAAGTTTGTATTCCCTTTTGGGATAGCAATGTACATAAGTTTCGCTTTAAGTTTTAGATTGTTGTTATTCTTATTCCTATGGTTTTATTCCGGTTTTTGTTTGAGGTATGACTGAGTCCTGGCGAGAGTTGGGCAGGCGGTCCGCCAAACCCTTTGGTTCGCCTAATGGTGAGGTGGGGCTGCCACATAAATCACTTGGAGCTTTTCTGTATATTAGGTATAGCATAGGGGGTTATTTTGTTTTTAACCCTAAATAACAAAAGCAATGCTGGCATCCTGAGGTGGTATGTCCATTGATGCTCTCTATACCTGGGGATCTGCTATCTTCTACTGACTCTCCAATGTAGCGGTCAACCAAACACAATAGTAGAATTTTGGTGTAAAACTCTCAGAGTACTTAGATCTCCTCTACAAGCTCTCTCTCTCTCTCTCTCTCTCATCTAAGTATCAAATTTTTCTTGTTCAAGATCCTTCACAGACTCACTCTCACTCATCTATTTTTTAATTGAGTGAGGAAGTGTGTTAGATAAACAAAAATTTGGAGGAAATGCAACTAAGCTAAGAGTTTGAAAAACTCATAGAAGGATACTTTAAAAAAACTAAAAGCAATGCTGACAACTTGTGGTTATCTGTCTGCTAATGCTCCCTTTGTAGCAAGGGATGCACTATCTTCTAGAGACACCTAAGTGTAGTGGTTGATGAAGCACAATAAGAGAGTTTTTATGTAAAACTCTTGGAATACTTGGAGCTCCTCTAGGAGTGCACCCTCTTTCATCGGAGCATCAAACTCCTATTATACAAGATCCTCCACGAACTTGCTCTCACTCGTCTATTTTTTTTCAATTGAGTAAGAAAATGTGTTAGATAAACAAATTTGAGTGAAATGCAACTAAGTTTCCAGTATGATAAACCCATAGAAAGATACTTAAAAAAAAATTAAAAGCAATGCCGGCAATCTGTGGTGGCATGTCCGCAGATTCTCCTTCTGTATCAAGGGATGTGCTATCTTCTAGTAATACCTCAATCTTGAGGTAGATGAAGCAAAATAAGAGAATATCGATGAAAAACTCCCGGATTACTTGGACCTCCTTTGTGAGCTCCCCGTCTCTCATTTGAGGATCAAACTCCTCTTTACAAAATCCTACATGATAATTGAGTAGGGAAATATGTTAGATAAATAAAAATTTGTAGGAAATGTAACTAAATTGACATTTTGAAAAATCCGCAAAAAGATACTTTAAAAAAACTAAAGAAAGATCCCGCATTAGTATAGTACATAACAATAAAAACTGATATACGACCTCAAATTCATCCAAGGATTTTTATATAAATTGACATAGGTGTTCACCTACGACCTTATCCATGCCTTAAATATTGAGTTACAAAAGATAATTTAATTAAAAAAAAAAGATATGAAGTTGTGATTTTCTTAATTTTATGACAGAATTTTTTCATAATTTATTTAATTAATAACTTATTTGATTTAATGATGCTTGTTGGTTGAATGTTTTAGTTTCTACTATCTATTTTATTGGGGTTATAAAAGGGTCCATAGCACAAGTTTTAAAATGTTTGCTTTTCTAAGTTTTTCACAAAGATTGATAGTAAATTAGATTATGTTAAATTCTAAAATAGTAAATTACTTGTCTTATTAAAATAGAAAGTTGATATTTATATAATCTTTTAAAATTAACATACGTGCAATACATGTGCAAATAATCAACTTTACAAAAGATTGGAAATTGTAACTTTAAAATAAAAAATTTATTTTTATGATCAGGTACCATATATCAGTATTACATATAAAATCCAATGCATAGTCTAATTTGATTCGATAATAGGAGAGTTAATCCTATAGAATAGGCCATATCTTGTATCAGAACTAGATTTACTAATGTAACTTAATTAAATTGGGTTAGCTTTTATTCTCAAACCTTCAGTCGTATGCCAACAAATTTTCTTTTGCTTAGGCGATTCGGTTTTATCCTCTTAACATAACTATGAGAACAATGTCACATTGACAAATGGAAGAAGAAAGGAAAGAAATATAACGTTAAAAAATAAATAAATAGAAGCAATGCTGGCAACCTGAGTTGGTGTGTCTATTGATGCTCCCTCTATACCAAAGGATCAGCTAACTTCTACTGATGGTTCAGTGTAGCGGTCAATCAAACACAATAGTAGAATTTGGTTGTAAAACTCTCAGAGTACTTGGAGCTCCTCTGCAAGCTCTCTCTCTCTCTTCTGAGTATCAAACTCTTCTTGTTCAGGATCCTTCACAAACTCACTCTCGCTCATCTATTTTTTAGATTGAGTAGGGAAATGTGTTAGATAAATAAAAATTTGGAGGAAATGCAACTAAACTAACAATTTGAAAAACCCGTGGAAAGATACTTTAAAAAAACTAAAAGCAATGTTGACAACCTGTGGTTGTCTCTCTGCTAATGCTCCCTCTATACCAAGGGATACACTTGTTAAACTAACTATGTACATATGAATGTATTATGCAGCGGAAATCTAAATACACTTACCTCTAACTATTGTTGTCAAGTACAAGTTGATCTTTTCTTGTGTCTTTGACTCCTTCTTATCTATTTTAACAAGAAAAAAATGTAGAAGAAGGAGAATGTAGAATAACGATCTTCTACTATATGTCTAACTCAAAAGTGTACAATTGATGAAATGCCACCGACTATTTATAGGCTAGGCTAGGAAACCTTACTAACAAATACAAAAATCCCTAGGGTTTCCCTCCATCCAGGAAATCTTACCAAAATTCATAACTGAAAATCACATTTTCTAACTAATTGATTGATTTGATTGATTAGATTGATTAGTTGATTGAATAAAATATCAATCAATCATTAACAGATGAGAGATACTAATTAATTATTGACAAAATGTCAATCAATTAATCAGAATATCAATCACCAATCATTATCTAATGAGAGATGCGAATTAATTATTGACAAAATTTCAATCAATTAATTATGATATCAATCACTTTAAAATCAATCATGTGGGTCATAATTGTCTCAAAAGAGGTAAGTCCTGCATTCTCCCACTTGACTCACATGGAATAGTCAGATAACTTATGAGTGACAAACTACTTAAAAATGGTCATAAACCTTGTTTGTCACTCATCAAATTCAGTAGTTATGCAACAGTTGCTTAATTAGAAAATAATAATACATGAATCATGGCGGTTATGCTCTCATGGCAAACACTTCCTTCCATGTATTATAATGTATTATACTTCCCAATCAAGTGCTTTAAAACTTTATGAATAACTTCATATAAGTTATTCAGGGTCTAACTTTATGAATTATATGATCCTTACTTTATATATGAACAACAATGTGCACAAAATCATGTAAATATAAATATCTCAAGTGTCTAGACAATAACAATAGTTTGAGAATAATAGCAAAATACTAAATGAACTACTGAGTTCCATGTGAGTTATTTGATCATTAATAGCTCAACTGGCAACCTTTAGCTGTTTGATCAACAATAATAACTCCTTATTGTACACTCAATAATAACCTTTTGCTTTCAAATAACTATTGAATATCTTATGTCGACTTGCCTATTTTGACTCCCACTCTTTCATGTATACATAATGAAAGGGTATAGTCAAATCAAATATCTATAATGGCCACAATACAATATTGGCAAACTTTATGCCAAATAGTTGATGCCTGTGGTATAACTTCATAGCATCCTTGGTGAACATTATGCAATTGTTCACTATTATTATTTAAAAGTAATCAAAGAACTCTTGCATGAAGGTCTTAAGATAGATTAACTATCTTTTACATTCTATTTTGTGAATATCACTGATAGAAGGGTTTCACAAATATCATGATTGAGAAAAACTCTCATAGTATTACTCCCACTAACCTTAATGTACATTAATTTACTAGAAAAAATTCTTCTAAGATCAAATGAAGAACAAATTAATATACTATTGGGAAGAAACAATTTAAATTGTATTCTCTACAAATATATTATGGTGATACATGTGTATGCCTAATTATCAAGAGTCACGTTAAGGACATTTGTTTCATATTTATCTAATGTAACTCTAATAGTGAGTTACTAGTGTCATAATTACTCTAAATAAAATCTCTCGAAATTTGGTAACTTGAAGAGATACATAGCCAAATCAATTAACCAAGAGAGAGAGAGAGAGAGAGAGAGAGAGAGAGAGAGAAATTGAAGATTAAACACAAGCCCATGTAAATACTTCTACCACTCCAAATGTCCCATATAACATTATTAACTCAAATATGGAGAGCAGAATTCATCAAGTAACTTGAAGAGATACATAGCCAAATCAATTAACAGAGAGAGAGAGAGAGAGTACTCTTTAGTCTGTGGAGATCCACCAACAACCCATGTGTTTACAGGAATGGAGGCATGAACTGAATTGAAAAGAAATCAACATCAGCTCAAAAGAAATTATTTCTAAAGATTTGGCATAAAATAAAAACACAAAATACACAATGACTGATGTAACCTTTGGGGTTGATGAATTGGATCACTACATCTTCCTCGAAAATATTGACCTCTTCAATTGCTGGTATGGCATTCACTTCTCTCCTCTTCAAGGTATTTTGAAGTCTTTTATCATCTGTAGTCGTGGTCTTGTGAATTGCCTTCTTCTTTCTGTAATAGAGAATGTATGACATATATATCATATCAGTAATTTAAAGTTAACCGAACTCCGAAACGGCCTATGTACACAAAAAGTTTAACTTCTAGACCTACAATAGAAACATTTCTTTTTGTGACAATACTTGCTACGATGTCATTGCCCTCAAACAACCCAAAAAGCTTTCAAAGGCAAAGAAGCTGGTCCAACTAATATAACAGAATATTGCTAGAATCAACCAAACGACAAATGACAGACCTTCCATATTTATTGACAAACATCCAACCCTGCTTATACTCATTCATCTTTCCCAGCACATTACCATATCGCTACGCCTCTATCCATTTAAATGCACAATTTTTCCTAGTTCGGTAAAGTGTGTACGAAGGCAGAGAAAACTTTAACAATGCATCAGAAAGAAATAAACATTCTCATGCTACCCTTCCCACGGGTGCGCATATGTTCTTGGAAATTTTTTATGCTTCCGTTATGATTTGAAAATGAATACTGATAATGGTAAAACAAAATTTGAGGTTAAACTATTTGTAGTCCTTCTTTTAATTAAAAAAAGAAAAGAAACAATCTAAATGACACAAGAAGCCACAAGTTTGACTAAATTTTGTTCAAAAACTATAATAGAAAAATATAAAAATAAATTAGAAGAGACTTTTGTATTTTTTTATTTTGGATTACTTTGAGTAAAAAGTGATAATGGTATTTCAATTCCATTGCTTGGATGTTACAAGTCCAGTGAAGATTACCACTTCCAATATACTGCATGCATAATGTGGTAAATTGGTCCTAAGGCGTGAATGATGAACCAAAATGGATAGTCGAATTCAGCTTGACTAGTAAGATCACAATTTCAAACTCACTAAAATAACTAGATAGATAAACTTGATGAAAAACATAAAAATCATGTGAGTGCAAGTAATTATAATACAAAATCGATAAAAAAAAGGTTGTATTTTTGCTACTATGTAGTTTTTGTAGGATTATAGTGTATTTTGACCATCAGACAGCGCTAATTATTTTCTTCAGCATCCAATTAACTTTCAGGCAAGCCTTCTATAGAATAGCTCCGTCTTTTGCTGCAGCCTTTGTTAAAGTTATTAGTAGCCATTGATCACTGATGGCCTTCACAACCGCCACAGAACAATAAATGTTCATTCAGTTCTTACACTGAAAGTGAACGGGCAAACATTTTGTGAAATCCAAATTTCATTTATTTATCAGATGGTTAGCCATATGATTTGTACATTAAGAGGTGGTTCTGTTTGGTGGTTGGATTGCCACACCTTACATGTCAAAATACAGAGAAAAATTGAAATCTGTTAGGTGATGTGGGATTTATGCTTGTTGTTCTACATATTTCTGT
This sequence comes from Coffea arabica, assembly GCF_036785885.1. NCBI lineage: Eukaryota > Viridiplantae > Streptophyta > Magnoliopsida > Gentianales > Rubiaceae > Coffea > Coffea arabica. The sequence continues at coordinate 45,677,906 of NC_092316.1, read as the reverse complement.
GATTAATGGTTTTTGGTTGTCTGGTTAGGACTTTCACCAAGGTGGTGAACGCAGTTCGGTTAAAATTAAAATGTGTAGAAATATATTGGTGCGAAATCTTGCCACCCTTTTTATGTTATTCGCACATTGTAACCCACCAAAAAGAATCCAACTCACATGTCAACGTTTCTCTAAATCATGACTAAATTTTCAGTATGTTGAAGTCTGTTAAAAAGAATAGAACTAATTGATGCAGAAATTTCCTTTTAAGAACTAGATTTTAATTGTTGTGTGTTAATGCGCAAATTAGGCAGTTTATTTGTTAATATTTTCCCCTTTTATTTTGACCAAATGTTGTGATAATTTGCTAGATTCTACTTATAATTGAATTTTTGTGTGATTTCTAGGAACTTCAAGTTAATTGAGGCAGAAAAGGAGAAATCGAAGCCTAATTGAGGAAATTCCATTAAGAAAATCTTGATACAAGTTTCTTAGTTGATACTAGAAAGCACGCATCCCATTTGATAGGGAATGAAGCAGAAAACTACAAAAAAGGAGGGACTTTATGGAGAATATGGAGACTTCTAAGGGTTTCAAACCTTGGGCCCTTGAATTGGTGGGGAACCACAAAGCTAGTGAAAGATATTTGGTCATTTGGGCTCTTCAAAGAAAGCAACGTAGAGAGACTTGGAAGAAGAAGTAATTTTGGAGACTTTATCCACATGTGTGGGGACCACCGGAGATAGCTTTTAGTCATCTTACTTTTGGCTTTTTAAGGAGAGGACGTACAGAAGCAAAAGGAGACCTCTAGTTTAGCTTTTTAGTTTAGTTCTAGTTTCCTTTCTCTGGACTGGCCTCTGACACACGCCAGGTGTTCGACAATATTCCCCAACGGGAAAAACATCTTTTATTCCTTGCTTTCTAGTAAAAACGCAATGCCTTTGCAATCCATTACTTCGTGTGGTGATTTAATCATGAGGCGTGGCTAAGTTTATCTAGTCAGAGGTTAAATCGAAGCTTTGGTTCGACAAAACTGTGAGATCGAAATTATTTGCCTACGTTCTTTAATTTGCAAGTATTTATATATTTCCTGTTCACTTATGCATATGATTATTTCTTGCAATTAAATACTTGATCACTGTTTAATTGTGTGAGTAATTAACAGCCATCTAAGAATGCTCAATCCGTAATTGTTGGGTAATTTTAGTGCATGTGGCAAGTGACATGATTCAATTGTAGTAGAAACTTTTGAGTTGTTGTTGTGGAAATATATGATATAGCCTAAATAAACCGAGCATGTGTGTTTGTTGGTTATAATTGGTGGCCAGTCTAATGATTAATGCTGTCAATAGGTTAAATCCTAAGAGCGTGTTTAGGACTGCTTAATTGGCTAGGGCAATAACTACAGAGCTTGTTGTGGTTATCGAATCAGGAAGGTTAGGCAGGTTGTCAGAGTTTGTTGACAACCATAACCAGTTTATTTGTAAATGAAAGATTTTATCTCTGCATCTGTGATCAGTGATTCGAACCATTAGTGGAGATTATACCTTTGACTAGAGATTTTCCTTCCGTTAATTTACTTTATATTTATTGTTATTTATTTTATCTGCGATTGTCTTATTTTTAATTTGAGCAATTAAATTAGACAGTTCCATATCAATTCCCCCCATTTTTATTTAATGTTACATTCATTCAAAATAAATTCCCAAGTCCCTGTGGATTCGACCCTGCTCACTGCTATATTCGAATTTTGTCTTTCACGTAATTAATATACTTTGGTATATCGGATCAAGCAAACTCTGGCACCAGGGTGAAGCTAGTAACCCATTGCACAGCCTAAGTCCCTGCTCCAGTACCATAGTGGACTTAATTCGTGACTTAAGAGTAGGAATTTTATTTTTGCTGGTTTGACACCCACCATTGTGAGAAGAAGGTCTGAATTGGCACTTTTTCTTATCAGGTATTGAACTAATACATCACATTCAAAGTTTAGAAGGCTGCCAGAGACTTAACAAGCATTAACGAAGTTCATGCCCATCACAACCATTTCTTTGTTTTGGAAGTAGAATCTATTTAAAGTAAGGTGAATATCCTTTTCAAACTTTCTTATGCAAAATCTTATGTGTCACATTCATTGCCTTCACAATAATTTCCCTTATTCAGTTTTATGGCTTTGTAGAGGGTGCTATAGCTATCTGTTCGTTACCCACTTGACACAATAAAAACTAGACTTCAAGCAAGTTGGTTGTGAAAAGTTGATATTTTTGACCACCCATTGCTGTTTTCTCAATTTTTCTTTACTTTACTATGAGCTCTACACTGAAGGTACATTAGCAGACGTAACTTAAGGATTTGACAGATATAATTCATACAAGAGGTCCATGGGATCAGATGCTAGATGCTCACATGTCTTTTGGGGATTCCAACTAGTGCAGGCTAAGAGAGTGTCCGAGTAGCTTTTCATGGTTTCATGTTAGGCAGTTCCTGGTGAGGAAAGATTAAATTGAGGGGCTCTTACTTGTGATTGGCTGGGATGTTGGTGTCTTTCTGTAAGCTTTTATAACTGGAAATGCTGGATGATGTTGTTGTTTCAGCCGGTCTGAACTACTTGCAAAATAGCATGCCCAGCAGTTGATTGCTGCATAATACATGTAATCTGGCTAAGTAGGTTGCAACTTGTTTATTTTGAAATTTCTTCCAGATTTCAATTTCTTCAAGCACTGAAAATGGCTTGTCCATTTGTTAATTCTCTCATTAGATTGCAACTTTTCTGTTGGATTGCCAAGATGCATTTCCCTAATGAAATTGTAAAAGACTGCATACTTTGCGGGCTATAGATAAATTAATAGCTAAATGGTAGTTATAAGCATGATTTTGTTATCTTTTGCTATTTTCTGTGAGAAAATGATGGAGCATCATTTTTTTCTTTTGTTGAGATAGTATCAAGACTAGTTCCACTTGGAGAGGAAAAAAAAAGCCAAATCTTTGGCAGGAGGTGAACGTGATGTTTTCAGTGCTAGGTCTTCAAGTTGGACTTGAAACTAATACAATGACGATATGTTCTAATAAATCAAACTGGTGTCTTCATTGAGTGGAAGGATCTGCTGCTTCGGGGAAGAAGATAATTATCGCCTTATTCGTAGCCAAAGTGGGCCAAAATCACTTAAGGTAATTTGGTTACTAGTAATGCTTATAGTTGGATTATTAGTTTCTCTGCGTGTCTTGCATCTTATTCCTGGTTGCTGCTTTAGTATTACTTGAATAGAAAGAAATAAAGTCAAAGCAAAACTGAAGTAAGAATAAAAAAGAAAAAGTGAATTTTGCTAGAACTCTATGTAGGAATTTGTGAGATAAGTCCTCACTTTCTAGCTAGGTAACTGGATCTAGGAAAGTCTAAATAGACTTGCTTACAATGTGGTTACTTTCTTGTGTTTAAATGTTATTTAACTCTATCTCGTAGTTATCAATTTTTGCTGATTAATTAAATAAAAATAGCAGAATATTCGGATAGTAGTTGAACATAATCTACCTCCTAGTTGAAAACAGAGCATGTTGCAGAATCTCGACCTAATTTTGGTTTTGGAAACAGAGCAAGTTGTAGAATCGCGACCTAATTTTGTAGCTCACCTCAATGCCTAGAAAACTGTGTGAAAACAGAACATTATCTACCTCGTAGTTGCACTTGGGGGTTTGTGGTAGTTTTATTTGATTTCGGTTGTTGATTGTCGATGGCTCATGGCTCAAGGTTAAATTGGACCACAACTATTGAAATGGGGAGTAATTTGTTCTCATTTTGCTTTATTTTCTTTCCCAACACATTGAGAATAATATGTATGTTAAACGTGGGGGGAGAAAAGTCTTAAATAGAAGTTAATTTTGTGTTTGAATGTTTGGACATGTTATTGGGAAATTACCTATATGGTGAATTGTTGATATTTGAGTTTGCTGGCCGGGAGTTTTTCTCCAGTTTTAAGGGGAAACTCTGTCAAAAATTTTTCAAAATTTTATCCAAATTTCCACATTTCCCCCCCAAATTTCCACTTTTGCCACCAAATTTTTCATATCTACTTCACTTAAGTCCACAGGTGCATGAAGTTTACGTTCCTTTTTGTTTCAAATTCTCCTATATCAGTGAAATGAACTAAGTAATTTGAAAATTCAATGTTCACTCAATTTAGAAGCAATTTTTATGTGATTAGCATTATTGCATGTAAGAAAGTATATCTTATAAAATAGGAAAAATTATGCCAATTTTGCATGATAAATGAAAACTCTCATCTTATTTGCTTTTACATGTAATTGATTAATGTAGTTGTTAAAGTGTTTTCTTCCTTATATCTACATTATCGAGGGGATTTTTCATAAAAAAAAAGAGAGCTCAAATAAATTTTTGTACTAAATAATCAGGAGTTTTTATCTAAAAATGTCGACTTTCGTGTAAAAAGGCATTTGAATTAAGGAGTAATAAGTGAAGTGTCGAGTAATCAGGGATCTTCATCTAAACATGTCGATTTTTATGTCAAAAGATACCTTCACACTTTTGAGAATAAATAAAAGAGAAATAAATGAATAATTCCCTCTTAAAGTTCATAAAGTAAACATTTAATTTCAAAGAAAGAATCTCTAAGGCGACTATATAGGTTGGTTATTTGTGGAATTAGGTGAGATAGAGAGATTGAACTTGTTATGTTGAATTTTGGGTATAATTATCTCTCTCTTACATGATATGATGAGTATTGTGGGTGATATGAATGGTTACATAATGAAGGCTTGCCAATTTGAGAGAGATTGATTTTTGAGTTCACTTGATTTGTTTCACTTCTTAAATCATTGTCGGATTATTTTTCTTGTTGCTTGAGGACAAGCAATGGTTTCAGTGTGAGGGAATTTGACAAGTGTTTATGATATATGGATATTAGAGAAGCCCTAACCTCTCCCGGGAGATAATGTAACACGGTACAATAAAATTCTGTTGACAAATGTGAACTTGCTAGTTTATCTGACGGGGAATTTGCCTCTCTAAGCACATGTGAGAGAGATGCCATTAAAGAAGATACAATGTCTCTGATTTTCCTCAATGTGTTGCACAAAGGCCACTTGGACACTACCCCAGTGGAAATTAGTCGCACCAGGCACTCCGAGTCTACTTCCATAAGCAAAGGTCCCGCGGAGATCTGTTGGTATAACTGAAGACCATACAGCAGTGATAAGCTTTCCGCCCTCAAGACATCCATCTCTCCAAATTCCTTGTAAAATGCAAAAATCAGTGGTCCCTCTGAGTCTCTGAGCAAACCACCCCCATGCGCCCTATCCTGATTGTGAGGCTCCTAAATTTTACTTGTTTTAATAACTTTTATTTGAACTTACTTAACTTAAATTCTTGGTTACTTTAATAGTCGAATCATGATTTTTCTCTTATTGTATTATTTAACTTGGTGCATGTTTAATTTGGTGCGTGTTAAGTTTCATAGTGCATTATACTAGTCTGACTAATCAGTGAGACGTGTGCAATAAATTTGGAGGACTAGAGGGCATTTTGTGCAAAAGAAATTATGTGATAAGAGGTGTTAAGAAGGATTGGAGGGGCCTAGATATTTTGGAGCTTTAGAGACAATTGGATAGATATGGCTTGGATTCTTGCCAAGTGTCACTCATCCACTCAACTTTGACCAAAGACTAAGTTTGATAATTATCCAACCAAGTTTCCATTCATCACGTTTTCTTCTTCTTTTCTCCTTGCTTGGCCGAAATTGATAGAGGAAAAAGGAGAGAAAACTTCCATTTTTCTATCCTTGATTTCTTGCTTGATCCATGAGTAATCCAAAGATAAACCCTAATCTACTCCGATCAATCTTGAATCAAGCTTGAAGGGAAGTTTTTGGTGAAGTTTTGGAAGAAGAAAATCTTGCATTCCTCTTGATTTGCTTGTCATCTTTGGGGTTGGAGGTTAAGAGGTAAACTTTGCTTGAAAACCTAAATTTCTTGATGTTTATATGATGATCTACTAGTTTTACTTGATGAATTACTAGGTTTTCTTGATATATGATGATTTCATAAGTTTACTTGGTGAACTACTAGATATCTCTACTAGGTTTTTAGTTTACTTGGTGTATGTTTCTGTAGGGTGAAAAAGGCATGGCTTTTATGGAAAATTTCATGGTTTTCAAGCTTATATTGGAGTTTCCATCTTTAATGTTCGATTTCCAGCCTTGATATACATTTTTTAGCCTTGAGATGAAATTTCCAGCTTTGATATGAAGTTTTCTAGCTTTGAGATTAATTTTTAGTTTTGATATGAGATGTTCTAGCTTTGATATGAACTTTAAGAATTGGTATATGATTTTTCCAGCTTTGATATGAATTTTCTAGGTTCGGTATGCGATTTTCCAGTTTTGGTTGAAATTTCCAGCTTTAGCGTGTAAAATTCCAGTTTTGATGTAGTTTACTTGGAGCTTTTTATATGTCAAATTTGATAGCTTTTGATGCCCAGAATATGTACCACATAGGCCCGATAACGTGTTAGCTTGATTGATTGCAAATTGCCATGAAACTAGGGTTGAATATTGAATGGTTAACTTGAAGAATTGAAGGACATATTGCTGGATTTTTCTCCTTGTTGGTCAAGTGAGGGAGTGTGACAGCCCCACTTTCCCCTAGGGCGAACCAAAGGGGTTAGCGGACTGCCTGCCCAGCTCTCGCCAGGACTAACGATGCAGACCAGAACTATCTATAGCGATTCGGAACTTACAAACGAGCGTAAACAAGTCAAAATGGTAAAATAACCCAAAATAAAAAAATGAAATCCGGAGTCGGCCATGAATAGTAACCGACCCGTCAGAACCCAACCGAAATAGCTAACAAACATTCACATCTGAACTTTAGCAATTACAATCCAAAAGGACATACAAAAGTTTTCAAAAGTTGATACATATACACGGTTTGCCAAATCAGAAGAGAAAACGCCCCAAAAGTACACTTAGGGTTTTAATACATGAGCTATACAAAAGATATGTTCGACTAGCTCAGTTTGGCAGCCATTTGTCAAATCCAGACCAAAAGTGTTTATTTTCCTGTAAGGAAAACAAAAGGGACAGAAAGGGGTGAGCTTGCGCTCAATGAGGTACCAAACATATAGCAGAAAATCATGGCATTTCACATTTTACAAATCAGATACACATGCCAGATGTAAAGCAAAGGAACCAATGATTCAAATCAGAAGGATACGGGTGGCTCTCAGGAGCCAAATTTCCAGCGCAGTACTTGATCCAAACCGGTTGACTCTCCGTCAACGTATATAGAACCAAACGTCCGTAGACCCCTCTTTACACCGAATTCCGTCCACCAAACACCCCTTTACCGGGCCCGCTCACCGTAACCGAACAGAATTGGTAATACTCGAGTATACCCGGAATCAAGGGTCTCAATACCCAAAATCCCCGAACAGACTACCGTGGTTCGTTATCTAATCGTCCAGGCCCTTGCCGGCCCGACTCGAATAACTTAGCCACAGGATTGAGCTCATAGGTCATAGAAATCCGAACAGATGCAGACATAGATAACAGATTCAAATTTTTGCATAGTAAATTGGCATATGATCAGACTAGAGAACGAGTGTGATAAAGTACACCCTCGTCTCGAACAAATAAACAGATTGCAGAGCAAAATCAAGTTAAACAACAATGAAGGGGAGTGGTACACTCACCGATTCAACTTCAAAAAGTTTCACTTCAGATTGGCCTTAATCGCCAAGAAACCCTAAAATAATCAAAATAAACCAATTGAAGGTTTTACTTCCAGAATCGAGTAAACAGAATGCACATGTGAGGCTCGACTACTAGTCGTATACCTCGCCAAATAATTACTAATGCAAGGGTGCAAAACATGATTTTCTTGGAAACGAAAAGGTAGCATGAAGACCTAGGCGCAAACAACCCAAAAGCATTTCATTCTACCAAAAGGCAAACCCAACTTAAAGGAACCAAACGGCCTAGAAAATCGGGCAGCACTTCCCCTAAATCTCTTACTTTTCCAGCCATCAAGGCTTCATTCTATCCTCAAATCAGTCCCAACATCTCACACAAAATTCATCTCATTTCCCAAAAGCCGTTCGCTAGGCTCAACGTGGTACAAGTACAAAAGTTAACTAGGAAACAATCGAAATGAAAGCAAGCCCTAAAAGAGACTCGATAACGAGTCATAAACCAATGCCAACCACAACCCCAATAAGGTTTCATATGCATAAATGAGCATAATAGCAAACCAGAAATTAGAAAATGGCCTTAGTCTTGGCCCCAAATAGAAAACTGTTTTGCCCTTATTATGCGGTAATGGTGTAAAATTCTCTACGGTTATCGGATGGGGGTACAAGAACCACCGTTTCGAAGCTATGAAACAGGGCTACAACAATGTAGAAGGTCACTCAATCCAGTTCCTGGCCCAACTAGGTCAAAAATACGAAATACTATACCAGAATTCCCAAAACAGGTTTGCAAAACGCAGAAAACTGTAATCGGTATATCTCAGTCCATACAAGTCCAAATGCCGAAATTCCAAAGGCATAAGTTAGCTAAGACATCCAACTACATTTCATCAGAAGACACCAACTTCAAAATCCAAACCAAAACCAGTCAAAATGGCCAATTACTATCGCAGTTTTCGCATTCTGTCCAAAGCAGAACAGCTACAGTAATTTCGTTATAACTCATTCTACATTAATCCAAATGACCTGAAATTTTACAGGCACCTCCAACACATCAATACCTACAACTTTAATGTTTTAAGCAAAGTCTAATTCGGTCTCTAACCCAGTGATCTAAAACCGGACAGAATTGGGATTTTATGAACCCTAACTTTCCATTTTTTCACACCAAATCCAAAATTGATTGCATTTAACCACAATTCACACTCACTAGAGTCATTTCCAACCATTACAATTCATCATACAAGCCCCCAACATCAAGATCATATTAAACCAAAAAAAATTCCGAATAAAATAAAAACTTCACCAAAACAAGCCAAATCAAGAGATAAATCACATTTTCAAACACTCAAGCCACTTCTAAGCATCATATAACCATTATTAGAGGTAGTAGGGTGTTCAAGCAACACTTACCAAGAAATCAAGAGAGAGAGGGATTGTGGACACCTTAGCTTCTCCAAAAAATTTCACCAAATCACTTACTAGCACCAACTAGAGGGAATTTATGGAGTAGAAACTAGTTTAAGTAATTTTCTTGGAAGATTTGAGCTAGTTTGAAGCTTGAAACTTGGAGAAGTTTTCTTCCTTTTCCTTGCAAGAGGTTCGGCCATGAGAGAGAGAAGAAATGGTGATTTTTGTGAAATTTTAAGATATTTAATCACTTGGTAAAAAAGTCAAAAAGTGAATAGTGTCCAACCAATCAAATGGTGACACTTGTCACTTCATAAATGAATCTCTATCTCTTTGTTTCCCCCTCATACCAATCCAAATAACATCCTCTACTTATCTCTTAACACCCGATAAATTAACTCCAGTATCCAAAACTTAACCTTATTGGCCGAATTTTTCCGAACTTTTCGCACTAGTGGGTCCCACGTCCACTATTTACTCTTAATTTTCTAAAATTTCTCCAATGCTAGGAAAATCATCGTAAAACTATAATTGCTCATAAAATTCACTAAGAAAATATTTCTAAGCCAGAAAATGCAGAAAACATGCAATTAAGGGGAAATAAACCCTAGGAAAATAATTAGGGTTTTACGGGTTCTCACACTCTCCCCCCCTTAAAAGAATTTCGTCCTCGAAATTCCTTATCAGCGGAATCCATCAAATCTAAGGTACCCAACGGATCGTACCTTCTGCGTCCTCAGACGAGTCAGGGACCTGATGCTGCTCTAGAGAATATACTCGAGCTGGTGCCTTCGATCCCGTCCCTTCTCCTTTCGTCTGTCCAGGGTTGCTCTTGGCTGGTTGCTGAGAATTGGGCTTGGTTGGTGGCAGAGTCCCTCTCCGCTCGCGCAGGCGAGCTGGACAGTTAGCAATCCGATGTTCAGCGCTTCCACAGCGCAAGTATTTTCCTTCTTTCTTCCAGCAATTTGTTTCCGTATGACTTGGCCCTCCGCAATATCCACAGGGACCACGAGCAGCAGAGACCGTTCCTCCCTGAGGAACATCACGCGACACCCCTAGTTGTCGTACTCCTCCGTTTCCCTTTCCAATCTTAGGGGGTGTATTTGTACCTTCTTGTTCAGAGCTACTCCCAGGAAAGCCTCTTTTCTTGGTTTGGAAGTTTCTAACTTGTAGCCTCGCATCTTCAACCCGTTGAGCTTTCTCCACAGCGTCACTAAAGGTACTAAGTTGAGCTACAGCCAAATCCTTTTGAATCTCAACATTTAGCCCCTGAATAAAATGCCTTATTCGTCTTTGTTCGGTTATGATCAGTTCAGGCGCAAACTTAGACAACCGAGTAAATTGACTCTCATACTCGGCTACGGTTTGTGTTCCTTGGCGAAGCCGAATAAATTCATCTTCCTTCTTTTCTTGGATGAGAGGAGGGAAAAACTTGGCATTAAATTCTCTCATAAAGTTCGCCCACGTCCTCGGGGTTTGTTCTCTTTCCCATTTCATTCGAATGACATTCCACCAGGAACGGGCGGCTCCCTCTAGTTGAAAGAAAGCAAATGTCACCTGTCTCTCCTCGGTATAGTGTAAGGCAGCGAAAATATCGATCATCTTCTCCAGCCACTTCTCCGCTACGTCAGGATCAGGGCCTCCAAGAAATTTGGGTGGGGAGAACTTCTGAAATCTCTCAAGGGCTCTATCCTCGCCCTCCATGTGATTACCAGGATTCCCAGGGTTAGGGTTAGGGTTTTGACCTTGTTGGTGCACCACTTGGGCTAGCAAAGTAGTCATTTGCTGCATGGCAGCAGCTATTTGGACATTGGGATCAACCCTAAGTTCAGGGTTTGGTCCAGATGAGGTTTCCCCAGTACCCCTTTCAGGTGTAGGTTGCCTATTTCCACGCCCACGGCCCCGTCCACTCCGTGTACCTTCCATGAGTTTTACTTGGTCTAGGCAATAATACTAAACCAAAATAAGCACGATGCATGTAAGTAACACTCAAAACTTTTATGATAACACACATTTATACATTCCAAACAAGATCAAAGCATATATATACAAGCCAGTCAAAATTAGGCCGCACACATACATACAGCTAGTTAAGTCAAGTACAAACATAGACGATCCACCGAGGAAAGGCCTTTCTAGTTCACCAAATCCTTTCTAACCTAGGCCCTCACATCTTTCGTATCCGGGCGCAAGAATCCCATCTAAGATAATTCACAACTCGAGCCGGCCGGTCCCAAGAGTAAACCATCCTACCCGACATACATACCTAGCTTCCTCGAGTCCCATGATAATGATTCGTACACTTATCACATGCCCGGTTCATAACTTACGCTCAAACGAGCACTTAGACATATTCATGAAATTAGGACCACAACACCACTTGGCCCAGTCTCACTCCGCGCAGAGACCACGCGAAGTGGCTCTGATACCACTTGTGACAGCCCCACTTTCCCCTAGGGCGAACCAAAGGGGTTAGCGGACTGCCTGCCCAGCTCTCGCCAGGACTAACGATGCAGACCAGAACTATCTATAGCGATTCGGAACTTACAAACGAGCGTAAACAAGTCAAAATGGTAAAATAACCCAAAATAAAAAAATGAAATCCGGAGTCGGCCATGAATAGTAACCGACCCGTCAGAACCCAACCGAAATAGCTAACAAACATTCACATCTGAACTTTAGCAATTACAATCCAAAAGGACATACAAAAGTTTTCAAAAGTTGATACATATACACGGTTTGCCAAATCAGAAGAGAAAACGCCCCAAAAGTACACTTAGGGTTTTAATACATGAGCTATACAAAAGATATGTTCGACTAGCTCAGTTTGGCAGCCATTTGTCAAATCCAGACCAAAAGTGTTTATTTTCCTGTAAGGAAAACAAAAGGGACAGAAAGGGGTGAGCTTGCGCTCAATGAGGTACCAAACATATAGCAGAAAATCATGGCATTTCACATTTTACAAATCAGATACACATGCCAGATGTAAAGCAAAGGAACCAATGATTCAAATCAGAAGGATACGGGTGGCTCTCAGGAGCCAAATTTCCAGCGCAGTACTTGATCCAAACCGGTTGACTCTCCGTCAATGTATATAGAACCAAACGTCCGTAGACCCCTCTTTACACCGAATTCCGTCCACCAAACACCCCTTTACCGGGCCCGCTCACCGTAACCGAACAGAATTGGTAATACTCGAGTATACCCGGAATCAAGGGTCTCAATACCCAAAATCCCCGAACAGACTACCGTGGTTCGTTATGTAATCGTCCAGGCCCTTGCCGGCCCGACTCGAATAACTTAGCCACAGGATTGAGCTCATAGGTCATAGAAATCCGAACAGATGCAGACATAGATAACAGATTCAAATTTTTGCATAGTAAGTTGGCATATGATCAGACTAGAGAACGAGTGTGATAAAGTACACCCTCGTCTCGAACAAATAAACAGATGGCAGAGCAAAATCAAGTTAAACAACAATGAAGGGGAGTGGTACACTCACCGATTCAACTTCAAAAAGTTTCACTTCAGATTGGCCTTAATCGCCAAGAAACCCTAAAATAATCAAAATAAACCAATTGAAGGTTTTACTTCCAGAATCGAGTAAACAGAATGCACATGTGAGGCTCGACTACTAGTCGTATACCTCGCCAAATAATTACTAATGCAAGGGTGCAAAACATGATTTTCTTGGAAACGAAAAGGTAGCATGAAGACCTAGGCGCAAACAACCCAAAAGCCTTTCATTCTACCAAAAGGCAAACCCAACTTAAAGGAACCAAACGGCCTAGAAAATCGGGCAGCACTTCCCCTAAATCTCTTACTTTTCCAGCCATTAAGGCTTCATTCTATCCTCAAATCAGTCCCAACATCTCACACAAAATTCATCTCATTTCCCAAAAGCCGTTCGCTAGGCTCAACGTGGTACAAGTACAAAAGTTAACTAGGAAACAATCGAAATGAAAGCAAGCCCTAAAAGAGACTCGATAACGAGTCATAAACCAATGCCAACCACAACCCCAATAAGGTTTCATATGCATAAATGAGCATAATAGCAAACCAGAAATTAGAAAATGGCCTTAGTCTTGGCCCCAAATAGAAAACTGTTTTGCCCTTATTATGCGGTAATGGTGTAAAATTCTCTACGGTTATCGGATGGGGGTGCAAGAACCACCGTTTCGAAGCTATGAAACAGGGCTACAACAATGTAGAAGGTCACTCAATCCAGTTCCTGGCCCAACTAGGTCAAAAATACGAAATACTATACCAGAATTCCCAAAACAGGTTTGCAAAACGCAGAAAACTGTAATCGGTATATCTCAGTCCATACAAGTCCAAATGCCGAAATTCCAAAGGCATAAGTTAGCTAAGACATCCAACTACATTTCATCAGAAGACACCAACTTCAAAATCCAAACCAAAACCAGTCAAAATGGCCAATTACTATCGCAGTTTTCGCATTCTGTCCAAAGCAGAACAGCTACAGTAATTTCGTCATAACTCATTCTACATTAATCCAAATGACCTGAAATTTTACAGGCACCTCCAACACATCAATACCTACAACTTTCATGTTTTAAGCAAAGTCTAATTCGGTCTCTAACCCAGTGATCTAAAACCGGACAGAATTGGGATTTTATGAACCCTAACTTTCCATTTTTTCACACCAAATCCAAAATTGATTGCATTTAACCACAATTCACACTCACTAGAGTCATTTCCAACCATTACAATTCATCATACAAGCCCCCAACATCAAGATCATATTAAACCAAAAAAAATTCCGAATAAAATAAAAACTTCACCAAAACAAGCCAAATCAAGAGATAAATCACATTTTCAAACACTCAAGCCACTTCTAAGCATCATATAACCATTATTAGAGGTAGTAGGGTGTTCAAGCAACACTTACCAAGAAATCAAGAGAGAGAGGGATTGTGGACACCTTAGCTTCTCCAAAAAATTTCACCAAATCACTTACTAGCACCAACTAGAGGGAATTTATGGAGTAGAAACTAGTTTAAGTAATTTTCTTGGAAGATTTGAGCTAGTTTGAAGCTTGAAACTTGGAGAAGTTTTCTTCCTTTTCCTTGCAAGAGGTTCGGCCATGAGAGAGAGAAGAAATGGTGATTTTTGTGAAATTTTAAGATATTTAATCACTTGGTAAAAAAGTCAAAAAGTGAATAGTGTCCAACCAATCAAATGGTGACACTTGTCACTTCATAAATGAATCTCTATCTCTTTGTTTCCCCCTCATACCAATCCAAATAACATCCTCTACTTATCTCTTAACACCCGATAAATTAACTCCAGTATCCAAAACTTAACCTTATTGGCCGAATTTTTCCGAACTTTTCGCACTAGTGGGTCCCACGTCCACTATTTACTCTTAATTTTCTAAAATTTCTCCAATGCTAGGAAAATCATCGTAAAACTATAATTGCTCATAAAATTCACTAAGAAAATATTTCTAAGCCAGAAAATGCAGAAAACATGCAATTAAGGGGAAATAAACCCTAGGAAAATAATTAGGGTTTTACGGGTTCTCACACTCTCCCCCCCTTAAAAGAATTTCGTCCTCGAAATTCCTTATCAGCGGAATCCATCAAATCTAAGGTACCCAACGGATCGTACCTTCTGCGTCCTCAGACGAGTCAGGGACCTGATGCTGCTCTAGAGAATATACTCGAGCTGGTGCCTTCGATCCCGTCCCTTCTCCTTTCGTCTGTCCAGGGTTGCTCTTGGCTGGTTGCTGAGAATTGGGCTTGGTTGGTGGCAGAGTCCCTCTCCGCTCGCGCAGGCGAGCTGGACAGTTAGCAATCCGATGTTCAGCGCTTCCACAGCGCAAGTATTTTCCTTCTTTCTTCCAGCAATTTGTTTCCGTATGACTTGGCCCTCCGCAATATCCACAGGGACCACGAGCAGCAGAGACCGTTCCTCCCTGAGGAACATCACGCGACACCCCTAGTTGTCGTACTCCTCCGTTTCCCTTTCCAATCTTAGGGGGTGTATTTGTACCTTCTTGTTCAGAGCTACTCCCAGGAAAGCCTCTTTTCTTGGTTTGGAAGTTTCTAACTTGTAGCCTCGCATCTTCAACCCGTTGAGCTTTCTCCACAGCGTCACTAAAGGTACTAAGTTGAGCTACAGCCAAATCCTTTTGAATCTCAACATTTAGCCCCTGAATAAAATGCCTTATTCGTCTTTGTTCGGTTATGATCAGTTCAGGCGCAAACTTAGACAACCGAGTAAATTGACTCTCATACTCGGCTACGGTTTGTGTTCCTTGGCGAAGCCGAATAAATTCATCTTCCTTCTTTTCTTGGATGAGAGGAGGGAAAAACTTGGCATTAAATTCTCTCATAAAGTTCGCCCACGTCCTCGGGGTTTGTTCTCTTTCCCATTTCATTCGAATGACATTCCACCAGGAACGGGCGGCTCCCTCTAGTTGAAAGAAAGCAAATGTCACCTGTCTCTCCTCGGTATAGTGTAAGGCAGCGAAAATATCGATCATCTTCTCCAGCCACTTCTCCGCTACGTCAGGATCAGGGCCTCCAAGAAATTTGGGTGGGGAGAACTTCTGAAATCTCTCAAGGGCTCTATCCTCGCCCTCCATGTGATTACCAGGATTCCCAGGGTTAGGGTTAGGGTTTTGACCTTGTTGGTGCACCACTTGGGCTAGCAAAGTAGTCATTTGCTGCATGGCAGCAGCTATTTGGACATTGGGATCAACCCTAAGTTCAGGGTTTGGTCCAGATGAGGTTTCCCCAGTACCCCTTTCAGGTGTAGGTTGCCTATTTCCACGCCCACGGCCCCGTCCACTCCGTGTACCTTCCATGAGTTTTACTTGGTCTAGGCAATAATACTAAACCAAAATAAGCACGATGCATGTAAGTAACACTCAAAACTTTTATGATAACACACATTTATACATTCCAAACAAGATCAAAGCATATATATACAAGCCAGTCAAAATTAGGCCGCACACATACATACAGCTAGTTAAGTCAAGTACAAACATAGACGATCCACCGAGGAAAGGCCTTTCTAGTTCACCAAATCCTTTCTAACCTAGGCCCTCACATCTTTCGTATCCGGGCGCAAGAATCCCATCTAAGATAATTCACAACTCGAGCCGGCCGGTCCCAAGAGTAAACCATCCTACCCGACATACATACCTAGCTTCCTCGAGTCCCATGATAATGATTCGTACACTTATCACATGCCCGGTTCATAACTTACGCTCAAACGAGCACTTAGACATATTCATGAAATTAGGACCACAACACCACTTGGCCCAGTCTCACTCCGCGCAGAGACCACGCGAAGTGGCTCTGATACCACTTGTGACAGCCCCACTTTCCCCTAGGGCGAACCAAAGGGGTTAGCGGACTGCCTGCCCAGCTCTCGCCAGGACTAACGATGCAGACCAGAACTATCTATAGCGATTCGGAACTTACAAACGAGCGTAAACAAGTCAAAATGGTAAAATAACCCAAAATAAAAAAATGAAATCCGGAGTCGGCCATGAATAGTAACCGACCCGTCAGAACCCAACCGAAATAGCTAACAAACATTCACATCTGAACTTTAGCAATTACAATCCAAAAGGACATACAAAAGTTTTCAAAAGTTGATACATATACACGGTTTGCCAAATCAGAAGAGAAAACGCCCCAAAAGTACACTTAGGGTTTTAATACATGAGCTATACAAAAGATATGTTCGACTAGCTCAGTTTGGCAGCCATTTGTCAAATCCAGACCAAAAGTGTTTATTTTCCTGTAAGGAAAACAAAAGGGACAGAAAGGGGTGAGCTTGCGCTCAATGAGGTACCAAACATATAGCAGAAAATCATGGCATTTCACATTTTACAAATCAGATACACATGCCAGATGTAAAGCAAAGGAACCAATGATTCAAATCAGAAGGATACGGGTGGCTCTCAGGAGCCAAATTTCCAGCGCAGTACTTGATCCAAACCGGTTGACTCTCCGTCAATGTATATAGAACCAAACGTCCGTAGACCCCTCTTTACACCGAATTCCGTCCACCAAACACCCCTTTACCGGGCCCGCTCACCGTAACCGAACAGAATTGGTAATACTCGAGTATACCCGGAATCAAGGGTCTCAATACCCAAAATCCCCGAACAGACTACCGTGGTTCGTTATGTAATCGTCCAGGCCCTTGCCGGCCCGACTCGAATAACTTAGCCACAGGATTGAGCTCATAGGTCATAGAAATCCGAACAGATGCAGACATAGATAACAGATTCAAATTTTTGCATAGTAAGTTGGCATATGATCAGACTAGAGAACGAGTGTGATAAAGTACACCCTCGTCTCGAACAAATAAACAGATGGCAGAGCAAAATCAAGTTAAACAACAATGAAGGGGAGTGGTACACTCACCGATTCAACTTCAAAAAGTTTCACTTCAGATTGGCCTTAATCGCCAAGAAACCCTAAAATAATCAAAATAAACCAATTGAAGGTTTTACTTCCAGAATCGAGTAAACAGAATGCACATGTGAGGCTCGACTACTAGTCGTATACCTCGCCAAATAATTACTAATGCAAGGGTGCAAAACATGATTTTCTTGGAAACGAAAAGGTAGCATGAAGACCTAGGCGCAAACAACCCAAAAGCCTTTCATTCTACCAAAAGGCAAACCCAACTTAAAGGAACCAAACGGCCTAGAAAATCGGGCAGCACTTCCCCTAAATCTCTTACTTTTCCAGCCATTAAGGCTTCATTCTATCCTCAAATCAGTCCCAACATCTCACACAAAATTCATCTCATTTCCCAAAAGCCGTTCGCTAGGCTCAACGTGGTACAAGTACAAAAGTTAACTAGGAAACAATCGAAATGAAAGCAAGCCCTAAAAGAGACTCGATAACGAGTCATAAACCAATGCCAACCACAACCCCAATAAGGTTTCATATGCATAAATGAGCATAATAGCAAACCAGAAATTAGAAAATGGCCTTAGTCTTGGCCCCAAATAGAAAACTGTTTTGCCCTTATTATGCGGTAATGGTGTAAAATTCTCTACGGTTATCGGATGGGGGTGCAAGAACCACCGTTTCGAAGCTATGAAACAGGGCTACAACAATGTAGAAGGTCACTCAATCCAGTTCCTGGCCCAACTAGGTCAAAAATACGAAATACTATACCAGAATTCCCAAAACAGGTTTGCAAAACGCAGAAAACTGTAATCGGTATATCTCAGTCCATACAAGTCCAAATGCCGAAATTCCAAAGGCATAAGTTAGCTAAGACATCCAACTACATTTCATCAGAAGACACCAACTTCAAAATCCAAACCAAAACCAGTCAAAATGGCCAATTACTATCGCAGTTTTCGCATTCTGTCCAAAGCAGAACAGCTACAGTAATTTCGTCATAACTCATTCTACATTAATCCAAATGACCTGAAATTTTACAGGCACCTCCAACACATCAATACCTACAACTTTCATGTTTTAAGCAAAGTCTAATTCGGCCTCTAACCCAGTGATCTAAAACCGGACAGAATTGGGATTTTATGAACCCTAACTTTCCATTTTTTCACACCAAATCCAAAATTGATTGCATTTAACCACAATTCACACTCACTAGAGTCATTTCCAACCATTACAATTCATCATACAAGCCCCCAACATCAAGATCATATTAAACCAAAAAAAATTCCGAATAAAATAAAAACTTCACCAAAACAAGCCAAATCAAGAGATAAATCACATTTTCAAACACTCAAGCCACTTCTAAGCATCATATAACCATTATTAGAGGTAGTAGGGTGTTCAAGCAACACTTACCAAGAAATCAAGAGAGAGAGGGATTGTGGACACCTTAGCTTCTCCAAAAAATTTCACCAAATCACTTACTAGCACCAACTAGAGGGAATTTATGGAGTAGAAACTAGTTTAAGTAATTTTCTTGGAAGATTTGAGCTAGTTTGAAGCTTGAAACTTGGAGAAGTTTTCTTCCTTTTCCTTGCAAGAGGTTCGGCCATGAGAGAGAGAAGAAATGGTGATTTTTGTGAAATTTTAAGATATTTAATCACTTGGTAAAAAAGTCAAAAAGTGAATAGTGTCCAACCAATCAAATGGTGACACTTGTCACTTCATAAATGAATCTCTATCTCTTTGTTTCCCCCTCATACCAATCCAAATAACATCCTCTACTTATCTCTTAACACCCGATAAATTAACTCCAGTATCCAAAACTTAACCTTATTGGCCGAATTTTTCCGAACTTTTCGCACTAGTGGGTCCCACGTCCACTATTTACTCTTAATTTTCTAAAATTTCTCCAATGCTAGGAAAATCATCTTAAAACTATAATTGCTCATAAAATTCACTAAGAAAATATTTCTAAGCCAGAAAATGCAGAAAACATGCAATTAAGGGGAAATAAACCCTAGGAAAATAATTAGGGTTTTACGGGTTCTCACACTCTCCCCCCCTTAAAAGAATTTCGTCCTCGAAATTCCTTATCAGCGGAATCCATCAAATCTAAGGTACCCAACGGATCGTACCTTCTGCGTCCTCAGACGAGTCAGGGACCTGATGCTGCTCTAGAGAATATACTCGAGCTGGTGCCTTCGATCCCGTCCCTTCTCCTTTCGTCTGTCCAGGGTTGCTCTTGGCTGGTTGCTGAGAATTGGGCTTGGTTGGTGGCAGAGTCCCTCTCCGCTCGCGCAGGCGAGCTGGACAGTTAGCAATCCGATGTTCAGCGCTTCCACAGCGCAAGTATTTTCCTTCTTTCTTCCAGCAATTTGTTTCCGTATGACTTGGCCCTCCGCAATATCCACAGGGACCACGAGCAGCAGAGACCGTTCCTCCCTGAGGAACATCACGCGACACCCCTAGTTGTCGTACTCCTCCGTTTCCCTTTCCAATCTTAGGGGGTGTATTTGTACCTTCTTGTTCAGAGCTACTCCCAGGAAAGCCTCTTTTCTTGGTTTGGAAGTTTCTAACTTGTAGCCTCGCATCTTCAACCCGTTGAGCTTTCTCCACAGCGTCACTAAAGGTACTAAGTTGAGCTACAGCCAAATCCTTTTGAATCTCAACATTTAGCCCCTGAATAAAATGCCTTATTCGTCTTTGTTCGGTTATGATCAGTTCAGGCGCAAACTTAGACAACCGAGTAAATTGACTCTCATACTCGGCTACGGTTTGTGTTCCTTGGCGAAGCCGAATAAATTCATCTTCCTTCTTTTCTTGGATGAGAGGAGGGAAAAACTTGGCATTAAATTCTCTCATAAAGTTCGCCCACGTCCTCGGGGTTTGTTCTCTTTCCCATTTCATTCGAATGACATTCCACCAGGAACGGGCGGCTCCCTCTAGTTGAAAGAAAGCAAATGTCACCTGTCTCTCCTCGGTATAGTGTAAGGCAGCGAAAATATCGATCATCTTCTCCAGCCACTTCTCCGCTACGTCAGGATCAGGGCCTCCAAGAAATTTGGGTGGGGAGAACTTCTGAAATCTCTCAAGGGCTCTATCCTCGCCCTCCATGTGATTACCAGGATTCCCAGGGTTAGGGTTAGGGTTTTGACCTTGTTGGTGCACCACTTGGGCTAGCAAAGTAGTCATTTGCTGCATGGCAGCAGCTATTTGGACATTGGGATCAACCCTAAGTTCAGGGTTTGGTCCAGATGAGGTTTCCCCAGTACCCCTTTCAGGTGTAGGTTGCCTATTTCCACGCCCACGGCCCCGTCCACTCCGTGTACCTTCCATGAGTTTTACTTGGTCTAGGCAATAATACTAAACCAAAATAAGCACGATGCATGTAAGTAACACTCAAAACTTTTATGATAACACACATTTATACATTCCAAACAAGATCAAAGCATATATATACAAGCCAGTCAAAATTAGGCCGCACACATACATACAGCTAGTTAAGTCAAGTACAAACATAGACGATCCACCGAGGAAAGGCCTTTCTAGTTCACCAAATCCTTTCTAACCTAGGCCCTCACATCTTTCGTATCCGGGCGCAAGAATCCCATCTAAGATAATTCACAACTCGAGCCGGCCGGTCCCAAGAGTAAACCATCCTACCCGACATACATACCTAGCTTCCTCGAGTCCCATGATAATGATTCGTACACTTATCACATGCCCGGTTCATAACTTACGCTCAAACGAGCACTTAGACATATTCATGAAATTAGGACCACAACACCACTTGGCCCAGTCTCACTCCGCGCAGAGACCACGCGAAGTGGCTCTGATACCACTTGTGACAGCCCCACTTTCCCCTAGGGCGAACCAAAGGGGTTAGCGGACTGCCTGCCCAGCTCTCGCCAGGACTAACGATGCAGACCAGAACTATCTATAGCGATTCGGAACTTACAAACGAGCGTAAACAAGTCAAAATGGTAAAATAACCCAAAATAAAAAAATGAAATCCGGAGTCGGCCATGAATAGTAACCGACCCGTCAGAACCCAACCGAAATAGCTAACAAACATTCACATCTGAACTTTAGCAATTACAATCCAAAAGGACATACAAAAGTTTTCAAAAGTTGATACATATACACGGTTTGCCAAATCAGAAGAGAAAACGCCCCAAAAGTACACTTAGGGTTTTAATACATGAGCTATACAAAAGATATGTTCGACTAGCTCAGTTTGGCAGCCATTTGTCAAATCCAGACCAAAAGTGTTTATTTTCCTGTAAGGAAAACAAAAGGGACAGAAAGGGGTGAGCTTGCGCTCAATGAGGTACCAAACATATAGCAGAAAATCATGGCATTTCACATTTTACAAATCAGATACACATGCCAGATGTAA
Source organism: Coffea arabica (assembly GCF_036785885.1). NCBI lineage: Eukaryota > Viridiplantae > Streptophyta > Magnoliopsida > Gentianales > Rubiaceae > Coffea > Coffea arabica. Next base: position 45,656,011 of record NC_092316.1, on the reverse strand, counting down.
AGCAAAGGAACCAATGATTCAAATCAGAAGGATACGGGTGGCTCTCAGGAGCCAAATTTCCAGCGCAGTACTTGATCCAAACCGGTTGACTCTCCGTCAATGTATATAGAACCAAACGTCCGTAGACCCCTCTTTACACCGAATTCCGTCCACCAAACACCCCTTTACCGGGCCCGCTCACCGTAACCGAACAGAATTGGTAATACTCGAGTATACCCGGAATCAAGGGTCTCAATACCCAAAATCCCCGAACAGACTACCGTGGTTCGTTATGTAATCGTCCAGGCCCTTGCCGGCCCGACTCGAATAACTTAGCCACAGGATTGAGCTCATAGGTCATAGAAATCCGAACAGATGCAGACATAGATAACAGATTCAAATTTTTGCATAGTAAGTTGGCATATGATCAGACTAGAGAACGAGTGTGATAAAGTACACCCTCGTCTCGAACAAATAAACAGATGGCAGAGCAAAATCAAGTTAAACAACAATGAAGGGGAGTGGTACACTCACCGATTCAACTTCAAAAAGTTTCACTTCAGATTGGCCTTAATCGCCAAGAAACCCTAAAATAATCAAAATAAACCAATTGAAGGTTTTACTTCCAGAATCGAGTAAACAGAATGCACATGTGAGGCTCGACTACTAGTCGTATACCTCGCCAAATAATTACTAATGCAAGGGTGCAAAACATGATTTTCTTGGAAACGAAAAGGTAGCATGAAGACCTAGGCGCAAACAACCCAAAAGCCTTTCATTCTACCAAAAGGCAAACCCAACTTAAAGGAACCAAACGGCCTAGAAAATCGGGCAGCACTTCCCCTAAATCTCTTACTTTTCCAGCCATTAAGGCTTCATTCTATCCTCAAATCAGTCCCAACATCTCACACAAAATTCATCTCATTTCCCAAAAGCCGTTCGCTAGGCTCAACGTGGTACAAGTACAAAAGTTAACTAGGAAACAATCGAAATGAAAGCAAGCCCTAAAAGAGACTCGATAACGAGTCATAAACCAATGCCAACCACAACCCCAATAAGGTTTCATATGCATAAATGAGCATAATAGCAAACCAGAAATTAGAAAATGGCCTTAGTCTTGGCCCCAAATAGAAAACTGTTTTGCCCTTATTATGCGGTAATGGTGTAAAATTCTCTACGGTTATCGGATGGGGGTGCAAGAACCACCGTTTCGAAGCTATGAAACAGGGCTACAACAATGTAGAAGGTCACTCAATCCAGTTCCTGGCCCAACTAGGTCAAAAATACGAAATACTATACCAGAATTCCCAAAACAGGTTTGCAAAACGCAGAAAACTGTAATCGGTATATCTCAGTCCATACAAGTCCAAATGCCGAAATTCCAAAGGCATAAGTTAGCTAAGACATCCAACTACATTTCATCAGAAGACACCAACTTCAAAATCCAAACCAAAACCAGTCAAAATGGCCAATTACTATCGCAGTTTTCGCATTCTGTCCAAAGCAGAACAGCTACAGTAATTTCGTCATAACTCATTCTACATTAATCCAAATGACCTGAAATTTTACAGGCACCTCCAACACATCAATACCTACAACTTTCATGTTTTAAGCAAAGTCTAATTCGGCCTCTAACCCAGTGATCTAAAACCGGACAGAATTGGGATTTTATGAACCCTAACTTTCCATTTTTTCACACCAAATCCAAAATTGATTGCATTTAACCACAATTCACACTCACTAGAGTCATTTCCAACCATTACAATTCATCATACAAGCCCCCAACATCAAGATCATATTAAACCAAAAAAATTCCGAATAAAATAAAAACTTCACCAAAACAAGCCAAATCAAGAGATAAATCACATTTTCAAACACTCAAGCCACTTCTAAGCATCATATAACCATTATTAGAGGTAGTAGGGTGTTCAAGCAACACTTACCAAGAAATCAAGAGAGAGAGGGATTGTGGACACCTTAGCTTCTCCAAAAAATTTCACCAAATCACTTACTAGCACCAACTAGAGGGAATTTATGGAGTAGAAACTAGTTTAAGTAATTTTCTTGGAAGATTTGAGCTAGTTTGAAGCTTGAAACTTGGAGAAGTTTTCTTCCTTTTCCTTGCAAGAGGTTCGGCCATGAGAGAGAGAAGAAATGGTGATTTTTGTGAAATTTTAAGATATTTAATCACTTGGTAAAAAAGTCAAAAAGTGAATAGTGTCCAACCAATCAAATGGTGACACTTGTCACTTCATAAATGAATCTCTATCTCTTTGTTTCCCCCTCATACCAATCCAAATAACATCCTCTACTTATCTCTTAACACCCGATAAATTAACTCCAGTATCCAAAACTTAACCTTATTGGCCGAATTTTTCCGAACTTTTCGCACTAGTGGGTCCCACGTCCACTATTTACTCTTAATTTTCTAAAATTTCTCCAATGCTAGGAAAATCATCTTAAAACTATAATTGCTCATAAAATTCACTAAGAAAATATTTCTAAGCCAGAAAATGCAGAAAACATGCAATTAAGGGGAAATAAACCCTAGGAAAATAATTAGGGTTTTACGGGTTCTCACACTCTCCCCCCCTTAAAAGAATTTCGTCCTCGAAATTCCTTATCAGCGGAATCCATCAAATCTAAGGTACCCAACGGATCGTACCTTCTGCGTCCTCAGACGAGTCAGGGACCTGATGCTGCTCTAGAGAATATACTCGAGCTGGTGCCTTCGATCCCGTCCCTTCTCCTTTCGTCTGTCCAGGGTTGCTCTTGGCTGGTTGCTGAGAATTGGGCTTGGTTGGTGGCAGAGTCCCTCTCCGCTCGCGCAGGCGAGCTGGACAGTTAGCAATCCGATGTTCAGCGCTTCCACAGCGCAAGTATTTTCCTTCTTTCTTCCAGCAATTTGTTTCCGTATGACTTGGCCCTCCGCAATATCCACAGGGACCACGAGCAGCAGAGACCGTTCCTCCCTGAGGAACATCACGCGACACCCCTAGTTGTCGTACTCCTCCGTTTCCCTTTCCAATCTTAGGGGGTGTATTTGTACCTTCTTGTTCAGAGCTACTCCCAGGAAAGCCTCTTTTCTTGGTTTGGAAGTTTCTAACTTGTAGCCTCGCATCTTCAACCCGTTGAGCTTTCTCCACAGCGTCACTAAAGGTACTAAGTTGAGCTACAGCCAAATCCTTTTGAATCTCAACATTTAGCCCCTGAATAAAATGCCTTATTCGTCTTTGTTCGGTTATGATCAGTTCAGGCGCAAACTTAGACAACCGAGTAAATTGACTCTCATACTCGGCTACGGTTTGTGTTCCTTGGCGAAGCCGAATAAATTCATCTTCCTTCTTTTCTTGGATGAGAGGAGGGAAAAACTTGGCATTAAATTCTCTCATAAAGTTCGCCCACGTCCTCGGGGTTTGTTCTCTTTCCCATTTCATTCGAATGACATTCCACCAGGAACGGGCGGCTCCCTCTAGTTGAAAGAAAGCAAATGTCACCTGTCTCTCCTCGGTATAGTGTAAGGCAGCGAAAATATCGATCATCTTCTCCAGCCACTTCTCCGCTACGTCAGGATCAGGGCCTCCAAGAAATTTGGGTGGGGAGAACTTCTGAAATCTCTCAAGGGCTCTATCCTCGCCCTCCATGTGATTACCAGGATTCCCAGGGTTAGGGTTAGGGTTTTGACCTTGTTGGTGCACCACTTGGGCTAGCAAAGTAGTCATTTGCTGCATGGCAGCAGCTATTTGGACATTGGGATCAACCCTAAGTTCAGGGTTTGGTCCAGATGAGGTTTCCCCAGTACCCCTTTCAGGTGTAGGTTGCCTATTTCCACGCCCACGGCCCCGTCCACTCCGTGTACCTTCCATGAGTTTTACTTGGTCTAGGCAATAATACTAAACCAAAATAAGCACGATGCATGTAAGTAACACTCAAAACTTTTATGATAACACACATTTATACATTCCAAACAAGATCAAAGCATATATATACAAGCCAGTCAAAATTAGGCCGCACACATACATACAGCTAGTTAAGTCAAGTACAAACATAGACGATCCACCGAGGAAAGGCCTTTCTAGTTCACCAAATCCTTTCTAACCTAGGCCCTCACATCTTTCGTATCCGGGCGCAAGAATCCCATCTAAGATAATTCACAACTCGAGCCGGCCGGTCCCAAGAGTAAACCATCCTACCCGACATACATACCTAGCTTCCTCGAGTCCCATGATAATGATTCGTACACTTATCACATGCCCGGTTCATAACTTACGCTCAAACGAGCACTTAGACATATTCATGAAATTAGGACCACAACACCACTTGGCCCAGTCTCACTCCGCGCAGAGACCACGCGAAGTGGCTCTGATACCACTTGTGACAGCCCCACTTTCCCCTAGGGCGAACCAAAGGGGTTAGCGGACTGCCTGCCCAGCTCTCGCCAGGACTAACGATGCAGACCAGAACTATCTATAGCGATTCGGAACTTACAAACGAGCGTAAACAAGTCAAAATGGTAAAATAACCCAAAATAAAAAAATGAAATCCGGAGTCGGCCATGAATAGTAACCGACCCGTCAGAACCCAACCGAAATAGCTAACAAACATTCACATCTGAACTTTAGCAATTACAATCCAAAAGGACATACAAAAGTTTTCAAAAGTTGATACATATACACGGTTTGCCAAATCAGAAGAGAAAACGCCCCAAAAGTACACTTAGGGTTTTAATACATGAGCTATACAAAAGATATGTTCGACTAGCTCAGTTTGGCAGCCATTTGTCAAATCCAGACCAAAAGTGTTTATTTTCCTGTAAGGAAAACAAAAGGGACAGAAAGGGGTGAGCTTGCGCTCAATGAGGTACCAAACATATAGCAGAAAATCATGGCATTTCACATTTTACAAATCAGATACACATGCCAGATGTAAAGCAAAGGAACCAATGATTCAAATCAGAAGGATACGGGTGGCTCTCAGGAGCCAAATTTCCAGCGCAGTACTTGATCCAAACCGGTTGACTCTCCGTCAATGTATATAGAACCAAACGTCCGTAGACCCCTCTTTACACCGAATTCCGTCCACCAAACACCCCTTTACCGGGCCCGCTCACCGTAACCGAACAGAATTGGTAATACTCGAGTATACCCGGAATCAAGGGTCTCAATACCCAAAATCCCCGAACAGACTACCGTGGTTCGTTATGTAATCGTCCAGGCCCTTGCCGGCCCGACTCGAATAACTTAGCCACAGGATTGAGCTCATAGGTCATAGAAATCCGAACAGATGCAGACATAGATAACAGATTCAAATTTTTGCATAGTAAGTTGGCATATGATCAGACTAGAGAACGAGTGTGATAAAGTACACCCTCGTCTCGAACAAATAAACAGATGGCAGAGCAAAATCAAGTTAAACAACAATGAAGGGGAGTGGTACACTCACCGATTCAACTTCAAAAAGTTTCACTTCAGATTGGCCTTAATCGCCAAGAAACCCTAAAATAATCAAAATAAACCAATTGAAGGTTTTACTTCCAGAATCGAGTAAACAGAATGCACATGTGAGGCTCGACTACTAGTCGTATACCTCGCCAAATAATTACTAATGCAAGGGTGCAAAACATGATTTTCTTGGAAACGAAAAGGTAGCATGAAGACCTAGGCGCAAACAACCCAAAAGCCTTTCATTCTACCAAAAGGCAAACCCAACTTAAAGGAACCAAACGGCCTAGAAAATCGGGCAGCACTTCCCCTAAATCTCTTACTTTTCCAGCCATTAAGGCTTCATTCTATCCTCAAATCAGTCCCAACATCTCACACAAAATTCATCTCATTTCCCAAAAGCCGTTCGCTAGGCTCAACGTGGTACAAGTACAAAAGTTAACTAGGAAACAATCGAAATGAAAGCAAGCCCTAAAAGAGACTCGATAACGAGTCATAAACCAATGCCAACCACAACCCCAATAAGGTTTCATATGCATAAATGAGCATAATAGCAAACCAGAAATTAGAAAATGGCCTTAGTCTTGGCCCCAAATAGAAAACTGTTTTGCCCTTATTATGCGGTAATGGTGTAAAATTCTCTACGGTTATCGGATGGGGGTGCAAGAACCACCGTTTCGAAGCTATGAAACAGGGCTACAACAATGTAGAAGGTCACTCAATCCAGTTCCTGGCCCAACTAGGTCAAAAATACGAAATACTATACCAGAATTCCCAAAACAGGTTTGCAAAACGCAGAAAACTGTAATCGGTATATCTCAGTCCATACAAGTCCAAATGCCGAAATTCCAAAGGCATAAGTTAGCTAAGACATCCAACTACATTTCATCAGAAGACACCAACTTCAAAATCCAAACCAAAACCAGTCAAAATGGCCAATTACTATCGCAGTTTTCGCATTCTGTCCAAAGCAGAACAGCTACAGTAATTTCGTCATAACTCATTCTACATTAATCCAAATGACCTGAAATTTTACAGGCACCTCCAACACATCAATACCTACAACTTTCATGTTTTAAGCAAAGTCTAATTCGGCCTCTAACCCAGTGATCTAAAACCGGACAGAATTGGGATTTTATGAACCCTAACTTTCCATTTTTTCACACCAAATCCAAAATTGATTGCATTTAACCACAATTCACACTCACTAGAGTCATTTCCAACCATTACAATTCATCATACAAGCCCCCAACATCAAGATCATATTAAACCAAAAAAATTCCGAATAAAATAAAAACTTCACCAAAACAAGCCAAATCAAGAGATAAATCACATTTTCAAACACTCAAGCCACTTCTAAGCATCATATAACCATTATTAGAGGTAGTAGGGTGTTCAAGCAACACTTACCAAGAAATCAAGAGAGAGAGGGATTGTGGACACCTTAGCTTCTCCAAAAAATTTCACCAAATCACTTACTAGCACCAACTAGAGGGAATTTATGGAGTAGAAACTAGTTTAAGTAATTTTCTTGGAAGATTTGAGCTAGTTTGAAGCTTGAAACTTGGAGAAGTTTTCTTCCTTTTCCTTGCAAGAGGTTCGGCCATGAGAGAGAGAAGAAATGGTGATTTTTGTGAAATTTTAAGATATTTAATCACTTGGTAAAAAAGTCAAAAAGTGAATAGTGTCCAACCAATCAAATGGTGACACTTGTCACTTCATAAATGAATCTCTATCTCTTTGTTTCCCCCTCATACCAATCCAAATAACATCCTCTACTTATCTCTTAACACCCGATAAATTAACTCCAGTATCCAAAACTTAACCTTATTGGCCGAATTTTTCCGAACTTTTCGCACTAGTGGGTCCCACGTCCACTATTTACTCTTAATTTTCTAAAATTTCTCCAATGCTAGGAAAATCATCTTAAAACTATAATTGCTCATAAAATTCACTAAGAAAATATTTCTAAGCCAGAAAATGCAGAAAACATGCAATTAAGGGGAAATAAACCCTAGGAAAATAATTAGGGTTTTACGGGTTCTCACACTCTCCCCCCCTTAAAAGAATTTCGTCCTCGAAATTCCTTATCAGCGGAATCCATCAAATCTAAGGTACCCAACGGATCGTACCTTCTGCGTCCTCAGACGAGTCAGGGACCTGATGCTGCTCTAGAGAATATACTCGAGCTGGTGCCTTCGATCCCGTCCCTTCTCCTTTCGTCTGTCCAGGGTTGCTCTTGGCTGGTTGCTGAGAATTGGGCTTGGTTGGTGGCAGAGTCCCTCTCCGCTCGCGCAGGCGAGCTGGACAGTTAGCAATCCGATGTTCAGCGCTTCCACAGCGCAAGTATTTTCCTTCTTTCTTCCAGCAATTTGTTTCCGTATGACTTGGCCCTCCGCAATATCCACAGGGACCACGAGCAGCAGAGACCGTTCCTCCCTGAGGAACATCACGCGACACCCCTAGTTGTCGTACTCCTCCGTTTCCCTTTCCAATCTTAGGGGGTGTATTTGTACCTTCTTGTTCAGAGCTACTCCCAGGAAAGCCTCTTTTCTTGGTTTGGAAGTTTCTAACTTGTAGCCTCGCATCTTCAACCCGTTGAGCTTTCTCCACAGCGTCACTAAAGGTACTAAGTTGAGCTACAGCCAAATCCTTTTGAATCTCAACATTTAGCCCCTGAATAAAATGCCTTATTCGTCTTTGTTCGGTTATGATCAGTTCAGGCGCAAACTTAGACAACCGAGTAAATTGACTCTCATACTCGGCTACGGTTTGTGTTCCTTGGCGAAGCCGAATAAATTCATCTTCCTTCTTTTCTTGGATGAGAGGAGGGAAAAACTTGGCATTAAATTCTCTCATAAAGTTCGCCCACGTCCTCGGGGTTTGTTCTCTTTCCCATTTCATTCGAATGACATTCCACCAGGAACGGGCGGCTCCCTCTAGTTGAAAGAAAGCAAATGTCACCTGTCTCTCCTCGGTATAGTGTAAGGCAGCGAAAATATCGATCATCTTCTCCAGCCACTTCTCCGCTACGTCAGGATCAGGGCCTCCAAGAAATTTGGGTGGGGAGAACTTCTGAAATCTCTCAAGGGCTCTATCCTCGCCCTCCATGTGATTACCAGGATTCCCAGGGTTAGGGTTAGGGTTTTGACCTTGTTGGTGCACCACTTGGGCTAGCAAAGTAGTCATTTGCTGCATGGCAGCAGCTATTTGGACATTGGGATCAACCCTAAGTTCAGGGTTTGGTCCAGATGAGGTTTCCCCAGTACCCCTTTCAGGTGTAGGTTGCCTATTTCCACGCCCACGGCCCCGTCCACTCCGTGTACCTTCCATGAGTTTTACTTGGTCTAGGCAATAATACTAAACCAAAATAAGCACGATGCATGTAAGTAACACTCAAAACTTTTATGATAACACACATTTATACATTCCAAACAAGATCAAAGCATATATATACAAGCCAGTCAAAATTAGGCCGCACACATACATACAGCTAGTTAAGTCAAGTACAAACATAGACGATCCACCGAGGAAAGGCCTTTCTAGTTCACCAAATCCTTTCTAACCTAGGCCCTCACATCTTTCGTATCCGGGCGCAAGAATCCCATCTAAGATAATTCACAACTCGAGCCGGCCGGTCCCAAGAGTAAACCATCCTACCCGACATACATACCTAGCTTCCTCGAGTCCCATGATAATGATTCGTACACTTATCACATGCCCGGTTCATAACTTACGCTCAAACGAGCACTTAGACATATTCATGAAATTAGGACCACAACACCACTTGGCCCAGTCTCACTCCGCGCAGAGACCACGCGAAGTGGCTCTGATACCACTTGTGACAGCCCCACTTTCCCCTAGGGCGAACCAAAGGGGTTAGCGGACTGCCTGCCCAGCTCTCGCCAGGACTAACGATGCAGACCAGAACTATCTATAGCGATTCGGAACTTACAAACGAGCGTAAACAAGTCAAAATGGTAAAATAACCCAAAATAAAAAAATGAAATCCGGAGTCGGCCATGAATAGTAACCGACCCGTCAGAACCCAACCGAAATAGCTAACAAACATTCACATCTGAACTTTAGCAATTACAATCCAAAAGGACATACAAAAGTTTTCAAAAGTTGATACATATACACGGTTTGCCAAATCAGAAGAGAAAACGCCCCAAAAGTACACTTAGGGTTTTAATACATGAGCTATACAAAAGATATGTTCGACTAGCTCAGTTTGGCAGCCATTTGTCAAATCCAGACCAAAAGTGTTTATTTTCCTGTAAGGAAAACAAAAGGGACAGAAAGGGGTGAGCTTGCGCTCAATGAGGTACCAAACATATAGCAGAAAATCATGGCATTTCACATTTTACAAATCAGATACACATGCCAGATGTAAAGCAAAGGAACCAATGATTCAAATCAGAAGGATACGGGTGGCTCTCAGGAGCCAAATTTCCAGCGCAGTACTTGATCCAAACCGGTTGACTCTCCGTCAATGTATATAGAACCAAACGTCCGTAGACCCCTCTTTACACCGAATTCCGTCCACCAAACACCCCTTTACCGGGCCCGCTCACCGTAACCGAACAGAATTGGTAATACTCGAGTATACCCGGAATCAAGGGTCTCAATACCCAAAATCCCCGAACAGACTACCGTGGTTCGTTATGTAATCGTCCAGGCCCTTGCCGGCCCGACTCGAATAACTTAGCCACAGGATTGAGCTCATAGGTCATAGAAATCCGAACAGATGCAGACATAGATAACAGATTCAAATTTTTGCATAGTAAGTTGGCATATGATCAGACTAGAGAACGAGTGTGATAAAGTACACCCTCGTCTCGAACAAATAAACAGATGGCAGAGCAAAATCAAGTTAAACAACAATGAAGGGGAGTGGTACACTCACCGATTCAACTTCAAAAAGTTTCACTTCAGATTGGCCTTAATCGCCAAGAAACCCTAAAATAATCAAAATAAACCAATTGAAGGTTTTACTTCCAGAATCGAGTAAACAGAATGCACATGTGAGGCTCGACTACTAGTCGTATACCTCGCCAAATAATTACTAATGCAAGGGTGCAAAACATGATTTTCTTGGAAACGAAAAGGTAGCATGAAGACCTAGGCGCAAACAACCCAAAAGCCTTTCATTCTACCAAAAGGCAAACCCAACTTAAAGGAACCAAACGGCCTAGAAAATCGGGCAGCACTTCCCCTAAATCTCTTACTTTTCCAGCCATTAAGGCTTCATTCTATCCTCAAATCAGTCCCAACATCTCACACAAAATTCATCTCATTTCCCAAAAGCCGTTCGCTAGGCTCAACGTGGTACAAGTACAAAAGTTAACTAGGAAACAATCGAAATGAAAGCAAGCCCTAAAAGAGACTCGATAACGAGTCATAAACCAATGCCAACCACAACCCCAATAAGGTTTCATATGCATAAATGAGCATAATAGCAAACCAGAAATTAGAAAATGGCCTTAGTCTTGGCCCCAAATAGAAAACTGTTTTGCCCTTATTATGCGGTAATGGTGTAAAATTCTCTACGGTTATCGGATGGGGGTGCAAGAACCACCGTTTCGAAGCTATGAAACAGGGCTACAACAATGTAGAAGGTCACTCAATCCAGTTCCTGGCCCAACTAGGTCAAAAATACGAAATACTATACCAGAATTCCCAAAACAGGTTTGCAAAACGCAGAAAACTGTAATCGGTATATCTCAGTCCATACAAGTCCAAATGCCGAAATTCCAAAGGCATAAGTTAGCTAAGACATCCAACTACATTTCATCAGAAGACACCAACTTCAAAATCCAAACCAAAACCAGTCAAAATGGCCAATTACTATCGCAGTTTTCGCATTCTGTCCAAAGCAGAACAGCTACAGTAATTTCGTCATAACTCATTCTACATTAATCCAAATGACCTGAAATTTTACAGGCACCTCCAACACATCAATACCTACAACGTTCATGTTTTAAGCAAAGTCTAATTCGGCCTCTAACCCAGTGATCTAAAACCGGACAGAATTGGGATTTTATGAACCCTAACTTTCCATTTTTTCACACCAAATCCAAAATTGATTGCATTTAACCACAATTCACACTCACTAGAGTCATTTCCAACCATTACAATTCATCATACAAGCCCCCAACATCAAGATCATATTAAACCAAAAAAATTCCGAATAAAATAAAAACTTCACCAAAACAAGCCAAATCAAGAGATAAATCACATTTTCAAACACTCAAGCCACTTCTAAGCATCATATAACCATTATTAGAGGTAGTAGGGTGTTCAAGCAACACTTACCAAGAAATCAAGAGAGAGAGGGATTGTGGACACCTTAGCTTCTCCAAAAAATTTCACCAAATCACTTACTAGCACCAACTAGAGGGAATTTATGGAGTAGAAACTAGTTTAAGTAATTTTCTTGGAAGATTTGAGCTAGTTTGAAGCTTGAAACTTGGAGAAGTTTTCTTCCTTTTCCTTGCAAGAGGTTCGGCCATGAGAGAGAGAAGAAATGGTGATTTTTGTGAAATTTTAAGATATTTAATCACTTGGTAAAAAAGTCAAAAAGTGAATAGTGTCCAACCAATCAAATGGTGACACTTGTCACTTCATAAATGAATCTCTATCTCTTTGTTTCCCCCTCATACCAATCCAAATAACATCCTCTACTTATCTCTTAACACCCGATAAATTAACTCCAGTATCCAAAACTTAACCTTATTGGCCGAATTTTTCCGAACTTTTCGCACTAGTGGGTCCCACGTCCACTATTTACTCTTAATTTTCTAAAATTTCTCCAATGCTAGGAAAATCATCTTAAAACTATAATTGCTCATAAAATTCACTAAGAAAATATTTCTAAGCCAGAAAATGCAGAAAACATGCAATTAAGGGGAAATAAACCCTAGGAAAATAATTAGGGTTTTACGGGTTCTCACACTCTCCCCCCCTTAAAAGAATTTCGTCCTCGAAATTCCTTATCAGCGGAATCCATCAAATCTAAGGTACCCAACGGATCGTACCTTCTGCGTCCTCAGACGAGTCAGGGACCTGATGCTGCTCTAGAGAATATACTCGAGCTGGTGCCTTCGATCCCGTCCCTTCTCCTTTCGTCTGTCCAGGGTTGCTCTTGGCTGGTTGCTGAGAATTGGGCTTGGTTGGTGGCAGAGTCCCTCTCCGCTCGCGCAGGCGAGCTGGACAGTTAGCAATCCGATGTTCAGCGCTTCCACAGCGCAAGTATTTTCCTTCTTTCTTCCAGCAATTTGTTTCCGTATGACTTGGCCCTCCGCAATATCCACAGGGACCACGAGCAGCAGAGACCGTTCCTCCCTGAGGAACATCACGCGACACCCCTAGTTGTCGTACTCCTCCGTTTCCCTTTCCAATCTTAGGGGGTGTATTTGTACCTTCTTGTTCAGAGCTACTCCCAGGAAAGCCTCTTTTCTTGGTTTGGAAGTTTCTAACTTGTAGCCTCGCATCTTCAACCCGTTGAGCTTTCTCCACAGCGTCACTAAAGGTACTAAGTTGAGCTACAGCCAAATCCTTTTGAATCTCAACATTTAGCCCCTGAATAAAATGCCTTATTCGTCTTTGTTCGGTTATGATCAGTTCAGGCGCAAACTTAGACAACCGAGTAAATTGACTCTCATACTCGGCTACGGTTTGTGTTCCTTGGCGAAGCCGAATAAATTCATCTTCCTTCTTTTCTTGGATGAGAGGAGGGAAAAACTTGGCATTAAATTCTCTCATAAAGTTCGCCCACGTCCTCGGGGTTTGTTCTCTTTCCCATTTCATTCGAATGACATTCCACCAGGAACGGGCGGCTCCCTCTAGTTGAAAGAAAGCAAATGTCACCTGTCTCTCCTCGGTATAGTGTAAGGCAGCGAAAATATCGATCATCTTCTCCAGCCACTTCTCCGCTACGTCAGGATCAGGGCCTCCAAGAAATTTGGGTGGGGAGAACTTCTGAAATCTCTCAAGGGCTCTATCCTCGCCCTCCATGTGATTACCAGGATTCCCAGGGTTAGGGTTAGGGTTTTGACCTTGTTGGTGCACCACTTGGGCTAGCAAAGTAGTCATTTGCTGCATGGCAGCAGCTATTTGGACATTGGGATCAACCCTAAGTTCAGGGTTTGGTCCAGATGAGGTTTCCCCAGTACCCCTTTCAGGTGTAGGTTGCCTATTTCCACGCCCACGGCCCCGTCCACTCCGTGTACCTTCCATGAGTTTTACTTGGTCTAGGCAATAATACTAAACCAAAATAAGCACGATGCATGTAAGTAACACTCAAAACTTTTATGATAACACACATTTATACATTCCAAACAAGATCAAAGCATATATATACAAGCCAGTCAAAATTAGGCCGCACACATACATACAGCTAGTTAAGTCAAGTACAAACATAGACGATCCACCGAGGAAAGGCCTTTCTAGTTCACCAAATCCTTTCTAACCTAGGCCCTCACATCTTTCGTATCCGGGCGCAAGAATCCCATCTAAGATAATTCACAACTCGAGCCGGCCGGTCCCAAGAGTAAACCATCCTACCCGACATACATACCTAGCTTCCTCGAGTCCCATGATAATGATTCGTACACTTATCACATGCCCGGTTCATAACTTACGCTCAAACGAGCACTTAGACATATTCATGAAATTAGGACCACAACACCACTTGGCCCAGTCTCACTCCGCGCAGAGACCACGCGAAGTGGCTCTGATACCACTTGTGACAGCCCCACTTTCCCCTAGGGCGAACCAAAGGGGTTAGCGGACTGCCTGCCCAGCTCTCGCCAGGACTAACGATGCAGACCAGAACTATCTATAGCGATTCGGAACTTACAAACGAGCGTAAACAAGTCAAAATGGTAAAATAACCCAAAATAAAAAAATGAAATCCGGAGTCGGCCATGAATAGTAACCGACCCGTCAGAACCCAACCGAAATAGCTAACAAACATTCACATCTGAACTTTAGCAATTACAATCCAAAAGGACATACAAAAGTTTTCAAAAGTTGATACATATACACGGTTTGCCAAATCAGAAGAGAAAACGCCCCAAAAGTACACTTAGGGTTTTAATACATGAGCTATACAAAAGATATGTTCGACTAGCTCAGTTTGGCAGCCATTTGTCAAATCCAGACCAAAAGTGTTTATTTTCCTGTAAGGAAAACAAAAGGGACAGAAAGGGGTGAGCTTGCGCTCAATGAGGTACCAAACATATAGCAGAAAATCATGGCATTTCACATTTTACAAATCAGATACACATGCCAGATGTAAAGCAAAGGAACCAATGATTCAAATCAGAAGGATACGGGTGGCTCTCAGGAGCCAAATTTCCAGCGCAGTACTTGATCCAAACCGGTTGACTCTCCGTCAATGTATATAGAACCAAACGTCCGTAGACCCCTCTTTACACCGAATTCCGTCCACCAAACACCCCTTTACCGGGCCCGCTCACCGTAACCGAACAGAATTGGTAATACTCGAGTATACCCGGAATCAAGGGTCTCAATACCCAAAATCCCCGAACAGACTACCGTGGTTCGTTATGTAATCGTCCAGGCCCTTGCCGGCCCGACTCGAATAACTTAGCCACAGGATTGAGCTCATAGGTCATAGAAATCCGAACAGATGCAGACATAGATAACAGATTCAAATTTTTGCATAGTAAGTTGGCATATGATCAGACTAGAGAACGAGTGTGATAAAGTACACCCTCGTCTCGAACAAATAAACAGATGGCAGAGCAAAATCAAGTTAAACAACAATGAAGGGGAGTGGTACACTCACCGATTCAACTTCAAAAAGTTTCACTTCAGATTGGCCTTAATCGCCAAGAAACCCTAAAATAATCAAAATAAACCAATTGAAGGTTTTACTTCCAGAATCGAGTAAACAGAATGCACATGTGAGGCTCGACTACTAGTCGTATACCTCGCCAAATAATTACTAATGCAAGGGTGCAAAACATGATTTTCTTGGAAACGAAAAGGTAGCATGAAGACCTAGGCGCAAACAACCCAAAAGCCTTTCATTCTACCAAAAGGCAAACCCAACTTAAAGGAACCAAACGGCCTAGAAAATCGGGCAGCACTTCCCCTAAATCTCTTACTTTTCCAGCCATTAAGGCTTCATTCTATCCTCAAATCAGTCCCAACATCTCACACAAAATTCATCTCATTTCCCAAAAGCCGTTCGCTAGGCTCAACGTGGTACAAGTACAAAAGTTAACTAGGAAACAATCGAAATGAAAGCAAGCCCTAAAAGAGACTCGATAACGAGTCATAAACCAATGCCAACCACAACCCCAATAAGGTTTCATATGCATAAATGAGCATAATAGCAAACCAGAAATTAGAAAATGGCCTTAGTCTTGGCCCCAAATAGAAAACTGTTTTGCCCTTATTATGCGGTAATGGTGTAAAATTCTCTACGGTTATCGGATGGGGGTGCAAGAACCACCGTTTCGAAGCTATGAAACAGGGCTACAACAATGTAGAAGGTCACTCAATCCAGTTCCTGGCCCAACTAGGTCAAAAATACGAAATACTATACCAGAATTCCCAAAACAGGTTTGCAAAACGCAGAAAACTGTAATCGGTATATCTCAGTCCATACAAGTCCAAATGCCGAAATTCCAAAGGCATAAGTTAGCTAAGACATCCAACTACATTTCATCAGAAGACACCAACTTCAAAATCCAAACCAAAACCAGTCAAAATGGCCAATTACTATCGCAGTTTTCGCATTCTGTCCAAAGCAGAACAGCTACAGTAATTTCGTCATAACTCATTCTACATTAATCCAAATGACCTGAAATTTTACAGGCACCTCCAACACATCAATACCTACAACGTTCATGTTTTAAGCAAAGTCTAATTCGGCCTCTAACCCAGTGATCTAAAACCGGACAGAATTGGGATTTTATGAACCCTAACTTTCCATTTTTTCACACCAAATCCAAAATTGATTGCATTTAACCACAATTCACACTCACTAGAGTCATTTCCAACCATTACAATTCATCATACAAGCCCCCAACATCAAGATCATATTAAACCAAAAAAATTCCGAATAAAATAAAAACTTCACCAAAACAAGCCAAATCAAGAGATAAATCACATTTTCAAACACTCAAGCCACTTCTAAGCATCATATAACCATTATTAGAGGTAGTAGGGTGTTCAAGCAACACTTACCAAGAAATCAAGAGAGAGAGGGATTGTGGACACCTTAGCTTCTCCAAAAAATTTCACCAAATCACTTACTAGCACCAACTAGAGGGAATTTATGGAGTAGAAACTAGTTTAAGTAATTTTCTTGGAAGATTTGAGCTAGTTTGAAGCTTGAAACTTGGAGAAGTTTTCTTCCTTTTCCTTGCAAGAGGTTCGGCCATGAGAGAGAGAAGAAATGGTGATTTTTGTGAAATTTTAAGATATTTAATCACTTGGTAAAAAAGTCAAAAAGTGAATAGTGTCCAACCAATCAAATGGTGACACTTGTCACTTCATAAATGAATCTCTATCTCTTTGTTTCCCCCTCATACCAATCCAAATAACATCCTCTACTTATCTCTTAACACCCGATAAATTAACTCCAGTATCCAAAACTTAACCTTATTGGCCGAATTTTTCCGAACTTTTCGCACTAGTGGGTCCCACGTCCACTATTTACTCTTAATTTTCTAAAATTTCTCCAATGCTAGGAAAATCATCTTAAAACTATAATTGCTCATAAAATTCACTAAGAAAATATTTCTAAGCCAGAAAATGCAGAAAACATGCAATTAAGGGGAAATAAACCCTAGGAAAATAATTAGGGTTTTACGGGTTCTCACACTCTCCCCCCCTTAAAAGAATTTCGTCCTCGAAATTCCTTATCAGCGGAATCCATCAAATCTAAGGTACCCAACGGATCGTACCTTCTGCGTCCTCAGACGAGTCAGGGACCTGATGCTGCTCTAGAGAATATACTCGAGCTGGTGCCTTCGATCCCGTCCCTTCTCCTTTCGTCTGTCCAGGGTTGCTCTTGGCTGGTTGCTGAGAATTGGGCTTGGTTGGTGGCAGAGTCCCTCTCCGCTCGCGCAGGCGAGCTGGACAGTTAGCAATCCGATGTTCAGCGCTTCCACAGCGCAAGTATTTTCCTTCTTTCTTCCAGCAATTTGTTTCCGTATGACTTGGCCCTCCGCAATATCCACAGGGACCACGAGCAGCAGAGACCGTTCCTCCCTGAGGAACATCACGCGACACCCCTAGTTGTCGTACTCCTCCGTTTCCCTTTCCAATCTTAGGGGGTGTATTTGTACCTTCTTGTTCAGAGCTACTCCCAGGAAAGCCTCTTTTCTTGGTTTGGAAGTTTCTAACTTGTAGCCTCGCATCTTCAACCCGTTGAGCTTTCTCCACAGCGTCACTAAAGGTACTAAGTTGAGCTACAGCCAAATCCTTTTGAATCTCAACATTTAGCCCCTGAATAAAATGCCTTATTCGTCTTTGTTCGGTTATGATCAGTTCAGGCGCAAACTTAGACAACCGAGTAAATTGACTCTCATACTCGGCTACGGTTTGTGTTCCTTGGCGAAGCCGAATAAATTCATCTTCCTTCTTTTCTTGGATGAGAGGAGGGAAAAACTTGGCATTAAATTCTCTCATAAAGTTCGCCCACGTCCTCGGGGTTTGTTCTCTTTCCCATTTCATTCGAATGACATTCCACCAGGAACGGGCGGCTCCCTCTAGTTGAAAGAAAGCAAATGTCACCTGTCTCTC
This sequence comes from Coffea arabica, assembly GCF_036785885.1. Taxonomy (NCBI): domain Eukaryota; kingdom Viridiplantae; phylum Streptophyta; class Magnoliopsida; order Gentianales; family Rubiaceae; genus Coffea; species Coffea arabica. The sequence goes on along the minus strand of NC_092316.1, from coordinate 45,637,802 downwards.
CTCGGTATAGTGTAAGGCAGCGAAAATATCGATCATCTTCTCCAGCCACTTCTCCGCTACGTCAGGATCAGGGCCTCCAAGAAATTTGGGTGGGGAGAACTTCTGAAATCTCTCAAGGGCTCTATCCTCGCCCTCCATGTGATTACCAGGATTCCCAGGGTTAGGGTTAGGGTTTTGACCTTGTTGGTGCACCACTTGGGCTAGCAAAGTAGTCATTTGCTGCATGGCAGCAGCTATTTGGACATTGGGATCAACCCTAAGTTCAGGGTTTGGTCCAGATGAGGTTTCCCCAGTACCCCTTTCAGGTGTAGGTTGCCTATTTCCACGCCCACGGCCCCGTCCACTCCGTGTACCTTCCATGAGTTTTACTTGGTCTAGGCAATAATACTAAACCAAAATAAGCACGATGCATGTAAGTAACACTCAAAACTTTTATGATAACACACATTTATACATTCCAAACAAGATCAAAGCATATATATACAAGCCAGTCAAAATTAGGCCGCACACATACATACAGCTAGTTAAGTCAAGTACAAACATAGACGATCCACCGAGGAAAGGCCTTTCTAGTTCACCAAATCCTTTCTAACCTAGGCCCTCACATCTTTCGTATCCGGGCGCAAGAATCCCATCTAAGATAATTCACAACTCGAGCCGGCCGGTCCCAAGAGTAAACCATCCTACCCGACATACATACCTAGCTTCCTCGAGTCCCATGATAATGATTCGTACACTTATCACATGCCCGGTTCATAACTTACGCTCAAACGAGCACTTAGACATATTCATGAAATTAGGACCACAACACCACTTGGCCCAGTCTCACTCCGCGCAGAGACCACGCGAAGTGGCTCTGATACCACTTGTGACAGCCCCACTTTCCCCTAGGGCGAACCAAAGGGGTTAGCGGACTGCCTGCCCAGCTCTCGCCAGGACTAACGATGCAGACCAGAACTATCTATAGCGATTCGGAACTTACAAACGAGCGTAAACAAGTCAAAATGGTAAAATAACCCAAAATAAAAAAATGAAATCCGGAGTCGGCCATGAATAGTAACCGACCCGTCAGAACCCAACCGAAATAGCTAACAAACATTCACATCTGAACTTTAGCAATTACAATCCAAAAGGACATACAAAAGTTTTCAAAAGTTGATACATATACACGGTTTGCCAAATCAGAAGAGAAAACGCCCCAAAAGTACACTTAGGGTTTTAATACATGAGCTATACAAAAGATATGTTCGACTAGCTCAGTTTGGCAGCCATTTGTCAAATCCAGACCAAAAGTGTTTATTTTCCTGTAAGGAAAACAAAAGGGACAGAAAGGGGTGAGCTTGCGCTCAATGAGGTACCAAACATATAGCAGAAAATCATGGCATTTCACATTTTACAAATCAGATACACATGCCAGATGTAAAGCAAAGGAACCAATGATTCAAATCAGAAGGATACGGGTGGCTCTCAGGAGCCAAATTTCCAGCGCAGTACTTGATCCAAACCGGTTGACTCTCCGTCAATGTATATAGAACCAAACGTCCGTAGACCCCTCTTTACACCGAATTCCGTCCACCAAACACCCCTTTACCGGGCCCGCTCACCGTAACCGAACAGAATTGGTAATACTCGAGTATACCCGGAATCAAGGGTCTCAATACCCAAAATCCCCGAACAGACTACCGTGGTTCGTTATGTAATCGTCCAGGCCCTTGCCGGCCCGACTCGAATAACTTAGCCACAGGATTGAGCTCATAGGTCATAGAAATCCGAACAGATGCAGACATAGATAACAGATTCAAATTTTTGCATAGTAAGTTGGCATATGATCAGACTAGAGAACGAGTGTGATAAAGTACACCCTCGTCTCGAACAAATAAACAGATGGCAGAGCAAAATCAAGTTAAACAACAATGAAGGGGAGTGGTACACTCACCGATTCAACTTCAAAAAGTTTCACTTCAGATTGGCCTTAATCGCCAAGAAACCCTAAAATAATCAAAATAAACCAATTGAAGGTTTTACTTCCAGAATCGAGTAAACAGAATGCACATGTGAGGCTCGACTACTAGTCGTATACCTCGCCAAATAATTACTAATGCAAGGGTGCAAAACATGATTTTCTTGGAAACGAAAAGGTAGCATGAAGACCTAGGCGCAAACAACCCAAAAGCCTTTCATTCTACCAAAAGGCAAACCCAACTTAAAGGAACCAAACGGCCTAGAAAATCGGGCAGCACTTCCCCTAAATCTCTTACTTTTCCAGCCATTAAGGCTTCATTCTATCCTCAAATCAGTCCCAACATCTCACACAAAATTCATCTCATTTCCCAAAAGCCGTTCGCTAGGCTCAACGTGGTACAAGTACAAAAGTTAACTAGGAAACAATCGAAATGAAAGCAAGCCCTAAAAGAGACTCGATAACGAGTCATAAACCAATGCCAACCACAACCCCAATAAGGTTTCATATGCATAAATGAGCATAATAGCAAACCAGAAATTAGAAAATGGCCTTAGTCTTGGCCCCAAATAGAAAACTGTTTTGCCCTTATTATGCGGTAATGGTGTAAAATTCTCTACGGTTATCGGATGGGGGTGCAAGAACCACCGTTTCGAAGCTATGAAAACTCCAGTATCCAAAACTTAACCTTATTGGCCGAATTTTTCCGAACTTTTCGCACTAGTGGGTCCCACGTCCACTATTTACTCTTAATTTTCTAAAATTTCTCCAATGCTAGGAAAATCATCTTAAAACTATAATTGCTCATAAAATTCACTAAGAAAATATTTCTAAGCCAGAAAATGCAGAAAACATGCAATTAAGGGGAAATAAACCCTAGGAAAATAATTAGGGTTTTACGGGTTCTCACAGGGAGAGTGAGAGATGAGGTGAAAATTTAGGGTTTTTTGCTTTCCTTTGGCATATGATTTTACTCGAGACACTTGTTACAATCTTATTCTTTACTTGTATATCGATTTTGAGCCAAAGAAAGAGGTTTAAATGAAAGGAAATGAGTTTTTCCTAAACTGTTTTAGAGTTGAAAATTTCCAGCTTTGAACATTACAAGTCTTGACTAGTTTTTCCTCAAAATTCTTGACTATAAGTGACATTTTTTTGCCCCATATTATACTTGAAACATTAAACGACCATACATATGGTTTCCACGATGATTTGAACAAGAAACCGTGGCATATTTGGAAGCTATATGAGGGTTGAACCTGGAAATTGCTGTTTTGTTAAGTTAAGCTTTGAAACTCATATTTTCTCATTTATGTTGGCTTTAAGTGGATATACTCTTGATAGCTTATATGACCATAAGACTTGAGAGGACGAACCAAGGTTTGAAGTGGAAAGATTGAGAATCAATGGTGAGTGTTCCTACTGCATGTTCCTTGTTACTTGAACAAATGTGAGTTATTGTCAGCAATTGATAGGGATTCTGAATTGTTATTTTATAGGCGAGTGTGTACCTTATCACATTCAACCTAACTTGTCTGGATTCTGACTATCTTGTTTATAAGTGAACGGATATACATGTACAAGTAACTTGGTATACATGTGACTTGAGGCTTGACTTGATCTTGATTAGGTGAATGTGTACTTATTTGCACTCGACCTTTGTAAAGTTGAATTACATGATCCTGCATGTACATGTGCATGAATGTAGGCCGGCTATATATCTTCTTGCGGCGACTGAATTAGGCTCTTTTTTGGTTCCCTTATTCGAGATGTCAGGTAAGTTAGATAGGCTTGAGTTACTCATGCGTATTCGTGAATGTAAGTCGGTAACGGCTGAACTCATGACATGCTTGAATACCGGAGTGTTAGGTGACAGCTAACGTCTCCAATCATTACATGAGTGAGCGTTGGGTGACAGCCAATAATGCCACTCGTGAATACTTGAATACTTGGAGTACCAATCCTAGATCATGAATATTTGAATACTTGGGGCTCTAGACCCAGATCATGAATACTTGAACACTTCGGGCTCTAAACCCAACCCCATGGCTAGTTGGTCGAATCGAGCCGACAAAGGGTTTGGTCTAGGAGATTGATGAACCATGAGTACTTGTTTGGATATCAGGCTCGTAGGGGAATGATCAGTGGACGGAGATTGGTTATTAAGTGGTGATCTACGAACATTATAATTTCATGGTTGACGGAGTGTCAACAGACCCTGGACATGCTACTGTGGAATCTACTCCTAAGCGTAGACTATATCCTTTGACATGAATGTATTCTTTACTGTACATTATTACATGATCTATCTGATTTACTTGCTTCTTGATATCCTGTGAATTGTATCATGCCTGCTAGGTTACTTGCATGTTTTCTTGGAACCTTACCGGGCAAAAACTCATTCCTTTACTTTGTTTTCCTTACAGGGGGCGAGAACGTGAGAGTGAGAGTTGGAGAAGGCAGGGCCTTTGTCTAAGTTTTGTTAATTGCTCGTTTGGGTACTTCTTAACTCTATATCGTACCTATTTGATTTTATTTTGTAAGTTTGAATCCTTGGCCATATTTAGGAAATTGTTTAGGCATTTAATGTCCCTAATTGTATACATCTAAGGTGGGAATTGCTATTGCTCTTATTGTTGAGCTTATTGTTTTGTAAATTTTGTGGTGCGTGAGTGAGTCCTAACGAGAGTTGAGCAAGCAGTCCGCCAAACCCTTGGGTACGCCCTAGGGGGAGGTGGGATCGTCACAAGTGGTATCATAGTCGCCTTGTGTGATCTCTACGCGGGATGAGTTTGGGCCAAGTGGTATTATAGTCCGGATTATGTTAATGAGTGTAAAGGACTAAGTGCAATTTTTTAGCGTAAGCTGTAAATCATGAATGTTATAGCCGTAAAACCTTTATCATGATACTTGGGAAGGATACATATGTATGTTAGGTAGGAATCTCAAATGTAGGTGATTTACTCTTAGGACCTGCCAACTTGAGTTGTGAATTATTTTATTTCAGATTCTTGTACCCGAGTACCAAAAGGTGAAGAGCACTAGGATGAGGGTCGATATCTCAATTGCACTTGAGGTAAGTTTTGATGGTAAAGGTCAAGGCATACAAGATTCTAGTATTCGATCTAGGAAATTGAACTGATCAAGGAGAATGAATCAAAAAGTGCTATCCTGGACTAGCTTAGTAAACTGTTTAGTTAGTGTTTTCATAGATGGTGGTTAGCTTGTCGTGTGTGTTTGAGAAACTAGCATTGCAGACCTATATCCCTTCTCCTATGACTGTGCGGACTTGTTAGGTGTTTATTTTGGGGTCGTTTAACTGCAACTACATGTCTTTCTGCCCCTCTTGTGATATTAGATACCCGTAGTTTGGTTCTTCATGTAAAACTATGGATTGGGTTTGGAATCCTATCCTTCCCAAATTGAGAGTTTTGAGGCTCTTCTTAAGGAAAAGGGTCATAGAGGAACACACTTGAGGTTAAGTGGCCATAGTATCTTTTGGGCATGGCTTTGACGATGAGGGCAAAGTGGAGAGTGAGTTAGGGTATGGCCCTTTTAAATCAAGCAGATGGGAGTAATTTCTATGCGAGAAGGGTAACCATTTTGTACCATACCAAGAACCAGAATACATTTCATAGTATCTCGAGATCCCTACTTGCATTATATTTCTCGTTTAGCTAATTTGAGAAATAAAGATTAGTTGTTCATGGATGGTTTGGAATCAAACGAACTTACGAGATATATGATTGTGTGATTAGTTACTCATTGGATACTTTAATTTGTTTGGCAAACTATCATGTGAAATTAAGCGAATCTGTGGGATGACGCAATGGGAAGACATACATGAGAAAATAGAGATTCTCCAAAAGGAGGTATAGGTCCAAAAGAAAGTGGGTGAGTACTAGAAGGACGATAGAACCAAGAGTGATACCGAAAGGAAACGCAAAAAGCATAGTGAAGATGAACTTGCTATGAATGATGGAGGAAGGAAAGAAAGAAAGAAGAAGAAAAAATTTGCACCTGCTAAGAGTGAACGTTGTAACAAACTTCATATTGGAATGTGTGAGTTGAAAATTGGTGCCTTGTAGATGCAACACCTTTGGACATCAAGTGAGAAACTGCTCGAAATAAATTACTTAAGCTATGCGGAAATTTGCTGCCCTAGTCGAATTTAGCTCTTCATGATATTTTATCTGGAAGAGTTATATTTGTTGGACTATGTGTAGCGAAAGTTTTACATAATAAGTTGGATTGTAGTTATAAACCTTGAACTTGAAGCCTGATGTTTGCATTAGTAATATTAAATGTCTATGTTCGGTTGGTATTAAATCCCTATCCATGAGTTAATTGCTACAATTTAGTCTTGGATTTAAGCGAGGATTCTTCATTTGTGATTAGTAAGGAAGGAATTTTGATTAGAGAGGGTGATACGTGGCTAGTAATTTAACTGTAGACATGAGTGGAGAAGTATATTGTGGATTCTTTGTCAATGCATAGAGTATGATTTCAAAATCTAGCAAGAGTAGTTAAGTTTCATAGTTACGGCATCGAGTTCTAAGTTTATAGCATTTTGTACCTTTTGACACCTTCATTGACCTTCCTTAGTATGTTAGTTTACCTATTATGTCAGTAAGATTTTTCCACTAAGCAAGTTGTGGTAGTACTACGAGTAAGGTGAAGCCACTTGGAAATTAGAGGAAAACCCTGTAGAATCGAGTTTTTGCAAGTTAAGATTAGAATTTTGAGGGCGAAATTCTTTTAAGAGGAAGAAAGTGTGAGGCCCCAAAATTTTACTTGTCTTTGTAGCTCTTATTTGAACTTACTTGCTTTAAATTCTTGGTTATTTTAATGGTTGAATCATGATTTTTTCTCTTATTGTATTATTTAACTTGGTGCATATTTATTTGGTGTGTGTTAAGTTTCGTAGTGCATTATACTAGTGTGACCAACTAGTGAGGTGTGTGCAATAAATTTGGTGGACTAGAGGGCATTTTGTACAAAAGAAATTATGTAATAAGAGGTGTTAAGAAAGGATTGGAGGAGCACTAGATATTTTAGAGCTTTAGAGACAATTGGATAGATATGGCTTGGATTTTTGCCAAGTGTCACTCATTCACTCAATTTTGACCAAAGACTAAGTTTGATCATTATCCAACCAAGCTTCCATTCATCACATTTCTTCTTCTTTTCTCCTTGCTTGGCCGAAATTGACAATGGAAAAAGGAGAGAAAACTTCCATTTTTCTAGCCTTGATCTTTTCCTTGGTCCATGAGTAATCCGAAGATAAACCCTAATCTACTCCGATCAATCTTGAGGTAAGCTTTTGGTGAAGTTTTTGAAGATGAAAATCTTGCATTCCTCTTGATTTGCTTGTCATCTTTGGGGTTGGAGGTTAAGAGACAAACTTTGGTAGAAAATCTAACTTTCTTGATGTTTATATGATGATCAACTAGTTTTACTTGAGGAACTACTAGGTTTTATTGATATATGATGATTTCCTAAGTTTACTTGATGAACTACTAGATGTGTCTACTAGGTTTTAGTTTACTTGATGTATGTTTCTTTAGGTTGAAAAAGGCATGAATTTTATGGAAGATTTCATGATTTTCAAGCTTATATTGGAATTTCCAACTTTAATGTTCAATTTCTCGCATTGATATGCATTTTTAGCCTTGAGATGAATTTTCCAGCTTTGATATGAAGTTTTCCAACTTTGAGATGAATTTTCAGCTTTGATATGAGATGTTTTAGCTTTGATATGAACTTTAAGTTTTGGTATATGATTTTTCCAGCTTTGATATGAATTTTCTAGATTCAATATGTGATTTTTCAGCTTTGGTTGAAATTTCCAGCTTTAGGGTTTAAAATTCCAGTTTTGATGCAGTTTACTTAGAGCTTTTTTTATGTCAAAGTTTGATAGTTGTTGATGCCTAGAATATGTACCACATAGGCCCTATAACGTACTAGTTTGATTGATTGCAAATTGCCATGAAATTAGGGTTAAATATTGAATGATTAACTTGAAGAATAAAAGGGCAAATTACTGGATTTTTCTCCTTGTTAGTCAAGTGAGAGATGAGGTGTAACTTTAGGGTATTTTTGTGACGACTCTACCTCCCCCTTAGGCGAACGAAAGGGTATAGTGGGCCACCTGCCCAACTTTCGTCAGGACTCAAGCACTAACTTGTTAACAAACCTATTAAAAGAAGAGCCACATTTTCATCGATAATACAAAAAGAGCATTGGCCAAAAATATAAGCTTGTAATTAATACAATCCTTAAAATACATTACTAGATCCATTTACAACAATTGAATTCCCAACTTACAAAAAAAAAACAAACTAAAAGTTGGTACAATTGTGCCAAACAAAAGATTCCGACTAAACCCGGCCTTTTCTAGTCACTCGCCCAAGTGCTCGCCCCCTATAAGGAAAACGAAACTAAAAGGAGTGAGCTTTCACCCCATGAGGTTCCAAGAAAGTCATGCAAGCAATGATATCAAACTCAAGCCACAAAATCATAATTCACCACAACAAAGAGCAAGTACACTTCAATTAGGGTTTCACATATTCATTTAAAAGGATACGGGGCTCTCATGAGCTTGTTCAAGTAGGTTGATAAAGATTCACGATTCCGTTGACACTCCGTCAACATTTTTCCAAAATACAAAGAGCAAGTACACTTCAATTAGGGTTTCACATATTCATTTAAAAGGATACGGGGCTCTCATGAGCTTGTTCAAGTAGGTTGATAAAGATTCACGATTCCATTGACACTCCGTCAACATTTTTCCAAAATACTATCAAGTATTTCACCACTTCACGTCTTTCTCCATCCACCGTACAACCCCCTACCGGGTCCGCACGTCAAAATTCAAGAGGGCTAATATTCGAGTATACCGGTTCAAGTTCAAGAGCTCAAATGCAAGTTCAAGTGACAAGGCCCATGGTTTATTGATCTCATCAACCAAACCCTTGCTGACTCTACTCAACCAACTAGCCAATGGGGTTTAGGGCCCCAAGCATGCAAGAGAGTCGATGGGATAACCACCCACACGACCAACAAGTCAAGCACAAGTAAAGCAATTCATTTCATATCGTTATCAAGAAACTAGCCACGAAGGATCGAGTATGATAAAGTACATACTCGTCCCAAAATTATCCATTCAAGAGCAAGTATCCCAACCAAGCAAGCACGTCATTCAAGAAGAAAAACATTGCACATATACATTTCTCATGCACCTAGAACACTTACCATGGCAACAAGCTTAAGTGTTTGCCTCAGGAGCACTTCCGGCCTCACCTTCAAGTTCTAAAATCAAGTATATGTAGTGCCATGAGATCCACTACTCCAAGCCACAATATTCAAAGGAAAACACTTCCAAACCAACTAAGTTTTCTAAACCCTCAAATCACATCATTCTAGTGCTATTCAAGGGGAATTATCCTTGTTTACGCTAGGTTAGTAGTTAAGTAAATGGTAGTGCCAAACTCTTTTCATTTTTGTTCACCAATTGAAGTTCAAAACTGGCCACCAAATGAAGTTCAAAATTGCCCAAATCCATTTCATTTATAGGCTGGAAAAGTGTGGTTTTTCACCCCTTAAAATCAATCATTGTGCTCTCAAATTCCTCATTTATACTAGGTTCAAATATATTCAAGTGTCTAAGGCTTAACAAGAAAATTTTACCACAAAAAACTAAGTGTAAAGCTAGTAAACTTCTCTTCCTCTCATTCGGCTAGTTTGAGCAAATTCCAGCCATGGTTTTGGTAAAAAATGTGAAGTTTAAGCCACTTAAAGTGCATGATTGTGGATGATAAGATTTGGGTGTTATGGGACCTTGCCCTCAACATCTCATTCAGCACACTAGCGGACCAGTTGGTGGATATGGAGATCAGTTCCCCAGCTGGTTCATTCTTTTTCTCTGCAATTTATGCCCGATGCACCGGGTAGCTCGACAACCGCTCAGGAGTGCCATGGAAAGTTTGGCGTCTTCAAGACAGGGATCCTGGATGTTGGCTGGGGATTTTAATATCATTGCAGAGGCCTCTGAGCAATTAGGGGGGCACCACCGAATGCTCGAAACATGGAGGAATTTAATCAGACGATTTTTAATTGTGGCCTCATCTCGGTGGATTTCGTAGGGCCTAAATATACTTGGACGAATGGAACGGTGTGGCAGCGCCTGGATCGGGTGCTGGTTAATCATGAATGGGCTGAGATGTATGCTATGTCAAGAGTATGGCACCTGGCGAGGGGACGATCTGACCATGCACCCTCATAATCAAGTGTGGTTCAGGAAGGCAAGGGGTCTCATCTTTCAGATACCTCAATGTTAGGCCCTGTCATGGCTCATTCCTTGGGGTTGTACAATGTCATAATTCTACTGGAAACTGGTGGGGGTGAGAGACAAGCTGAGGATATGGAACAAGGAGGTTTTCGGGCATATTGGCACCCGGGTGGCGAAACTTGAGAGGGTAATGCATACCGTAGAACTATAGTATGACACGGAGAGGACTGTTGATAGGTGTCGACCCTGTGCAATAATAAAAATAAACTTAATTGCCAATAAAAACAGTCAATAATCAATTCTAGGTACTAGAGCAGGGACTCTAGGTGTGCAATGGGTTACTTGATTCACCCTGTTCCCGAAGAGTTTGCTTAATCCAATATACCAGAATTAATTATTTGACAAAATTTACTAATTGATAGATAGTGACAAGTAGGGTAGTCTCCTCAGGGACTGGGGATGTTTGTTTGAGATTCCAATAGGTAAAAGGGGGGTTTCATCAGAATAAAGCTACAAATAATTAAGCAATTCAAATCAAATGAATAATTAACTAACACGAATATAGACAGGAATTAATTCAAGAATAGATAAATTCTAGCCAAGGATACAACTACACAGATACAGTTCACTTACCCGATCATTAATGCAAAGGAGGTTCACTTAATTTATTAACAAGCTAGTTATAGTGCCGATGAATTCTAACGACCAATTTTTTCTTAATTTATTGATAACCAAGGTACGACCATTGATTACCCCTAACCAAAAAATACTCCTAGGTACTACCGTAGGAATTAATTTTCCAATTGCATTAATGACTAGAAAAACCTAACCCCAATCAATAACACGCTATGAGGGTTATTTAAATTAGATTGCATGTTCCTCTAGTGTGTAAACACGCCAGTTGCCACTAATATTAATCAATCAAACAATTACGAATTTAATTGACTAAATTGGCAGGAGATTAATAAGTCACATTGAACATCGGGCCCTTGACATCCAATTAACAAAATAATCCCATGAAAATTCAAATAGGTAACGTGCAAATATTAACAAATTAAGAAACGTGTGAAAACTTATTAGATCTCACAGATATTTAGAATTGCGCCGTCGAGTTGATTCTTGACTGGATGAAAGGCTTAGCCACACCGCATAAATAAATCTCCACGCAAATTAATTGACTATAAAAGCATCGCGTTTGTCACTAGAAAGCAAGAGGTAAAAGCTATTTTTCTAGTCTGAAATTACATCGAACAGAAGGCACGCATGCCCAGTAGAAGAAAAGAAACTAAAACTATTGCTTCAGAGATGTCCCTGGCCCCTGTACATTTTTCCCCTCTTAAGCCAAAAAAAATGACTGATCCTATCTAGTGGTGGTCCCCGCCGAAATTGAGTGAAAGGTTACCAGAAGTCAAACTCTCCCAATTCCCTTATTTTCGTTTTCTAATGCTAATCAACCTCCCACTATTTTTGTTTTGCCTCTGCCGAAGATAAGGAAAAGAAAAGACAAAAAGTCAAGTGCTCCTCAATGTCCTTCTTTTTTGTTTATTCTTCATAGTCAGACTCCTAGTTAGCAACCCTTCATCAGCAAAAAAAAGAGGAAGTCTATTTCTCCTCTCCCTGTGGGCAAGTTTGTTGAGCTTTTAGGAGTCTCAATTTTCTCCAGAAAGTCCCTCTTTTTTTGTACTTTTCTGTTCCACTCCCTGAAATTGAGTCCAAATACCAAATAGGAGTAGATGTTAACAATTAACACAATATTTGGCAGGAACAAAGGGAAAATTAATAATAAAATTGCTAACAATTAATACCCTATCAATTCCCCCCACACCTAAATCATGCTTGTCCTCAAGCATAAGAACAACAATCAAACACCAAAATTAGACAATGGCTATTGCTTTAGCTACTGTATTGCCAAGATACCCAGAGAAATATATATCAAGCATCACAGGTCAAGATCAACGAAAAATCACCCCGGTTAGCTTCCTAACCACCAACTCCTCCAATTTAAAGCAAACTAATCTAAGAAAAAGGAATGGTTGCTCACATTTATCAGTAAACGGTCCAACTATTAACCAAAATCTCAACATTAAATTTACAAACCGACAAGCTGACTTATTCACATACTAATACAATCTTTACGTTACTTCTTTTTTTCTTTTCTTTTTTGTTTTTGTTTTTTTTTTTTGAGTAACAAAAGACTTAGTCTATAACCCTTAGAGCCTTTTGACGCGAACTCCAACATTTGACAGATGGAGGAGCCCGGTTACTCAAATCCAATCGCTACGGGACCACGCACTCGTAGTAACTACTACCTTTTGATGCAAAAATCGACACTTTAGGTGAAAATCCCCGGTTACTCAGTAGTAACAACTAGTGGAGTATAGTCACCTCTTATTTACAATCATATAGCACAATAACACAAAAATAACAGCAGCCAGCCTCAGATTTCCAAATATAGAGAACTAAAGTTAATAGTTGGATCAATTCACATGAAAAATGCCAACAATCATTCCCTATGCCTAGAAAAGTTAACCAAAAATTAGAAAAGTCAAACAAGTACTGATATTCACCAAAGAAATGTTCCTGAACTCAACCACATCAACTTGATACCCTTTTATTAATAAAACTTGGCAATAGTAGAATTAGAGACAACAATCCAGTATCAAAACTTGGTATTCATATAAGAACTGATCACTAGAAAAAAAAAAGAAAAGAAAAGAAATGAAAGATAGGCAAAAACTAACTAAAAATAAAGGAAAAGCCTCTAGAACTCTAGAAACTAAAAACAAAAATACTAGCACCACAACTGATCCCCCCCCCACACCTAAATGACATATTGCCCTCAATGTGACTAACCAACAATAAAAGTAAAGAGAAGGGCAACGGTACTTCCCTGAATCGTCAAAAACAGTGGAGGGTTGTGCGGAGTGCTGCCAAATTCTGTGCCATGTGATGCAAGTTGATGTCAATATGGGTCACTCGAGTCTCCAGTCTCTCAACTGTCATCTGGAGTTGGAGCCAGTCGTCGCCCCCTGGGGGAGGATCGTGACTTTACCATGGTAACTAGCAGGCAACCCAAACAATAAAATGCACAATGCAGGCACCTAAAATCTATACGAATACCCCAATACTTATAGCAAATGCAAGTGATAAGCACTTGTGGTCCCAACTCAGTTAGATGTAGAAACAAAGCAGTCCAAATGTGCAACAACTGCTCCAAAGGCTTGAGTAATTAAAATTGATAGGCAGATTTTCCCAAGCAAGTCAATTAGATGCAACAAATGAGCAATAGGCAATGGAAGTGTCATAGTAGATTCCCAAATCAACAAACAACCGCAGAAAGTAGCTACCCACACTATCAGAACACAGCCCCCAACAATGCAACAAAATAATCAATAATCACAGGAAGCCCCACTATTATAAGAACCAGCAAAAGAAATTCAATAAGCAATGATGTCCGCAAATGCAGACAAATACCAAACCTTTCCACACAAATTCTCAGTAAATGCCTTTGGTAGTTGGCCGCAAAATGCGCACCCTAAATTGCGGCAAACGCCCCCAACAAGCCAATTAAAAGCAACTAAGAGCAATAACAGAAGTAACCCGACCAAAGGCACAGCAATGGTCTCAAGACAGAAAGCAACAAAATAGAGCTCAAGTGCTACCACAGATGACCTCAACAAAGCAGTGGATTCAAGCAATTTGAATGAGGAGAATACGGTCAGAGTTCCCCTCAAATACCAATTCAAACGGGCTAACCCAATCCACTAAGAAATCCAAACAACACTGAACAGCACCCCAATATCAGTCAAACCTCATCAATAGCAAGTAATCGAAATAACGGGTTCCACCAAATAAATGAAAAACCTGGCACCAGGGTGGGCAAGTGCGGTGGTTGAGAGGGAGCTTGGAGTGGTGGTGCGAGCTAGCGGTGCTGGAGAAGTTGAAGCTAAAGTCGCGCGTGAGGGAAAGGCCGCCGTGGCTCGTGGCGTGCGGTGGTGCGAGGTCCCGAGGTGGTCCGCACAGGTGGAGCTTGGCAAGGAGGAGGTCACGCGAGGACAGCTCGCTAGTAAGAGGAGAGCAGAGGCCTTCGGCTGTCGGCAGCGTGCGATGATGGCACTGGTCGCAAAGAGAAAAAAGGAGAGCGGGGCGATTGTGGTGGTGGAGCTGGTGGCTGGTCAGTGGCTGTCGCGGGCTGTGGGAGTGACGCGTGCGCGAGGTTATGGCCGCTGGTGGTAGTGAACGAAGTGGAGGAGAGAGACGGGCGGCGTACAGGTTGGGTGAGCGGCGGACAGCAACGGCGAGCGTAGAAGGAGCGGTGGCCGAAAGAAGAAAAGAAGGAAAAGTGAAACAGGGACAGTGGGGAAGAAGAGGAAGAAAAGGGAAAGAAGAAAGAAAGGAAAGAAAGAAAGAAAAAAAAAAGAAAGAAAGAAAAAGAAGAAAAGAGAAAAGGAAAAAGAAAAACAAGAAAAGAAAATAAAATAAAATAAAATATTTTTGGGCTTTTTTTTGGGTTTTTTTAATTTTTTCCCTTGTTTTTTTTTATTGCAAACTCAAATTTCAAAATCCAAATTTTGAGAACCAACACTGAAGGTGTAAAACGAAAAATGTTTTTTTTTTGAATTTTTGAATTTTTTTTTGTTTTTTGGGTTGCAAAATACAGCGTGGGCACGCCAAGATTATAAAATGTTCACTGATTTCAGGAGTCACTAACATGGCGCGGGCACGCCAAGATTGGTAAACGTCCACTGATCTCTAGAATCACTGACACCGCGTGGGCACGCCAAGATTCCTGTCCTACCCACAGTAGAGAAAAATATTAAAACTGACTACCACCCAAATGAGAAACTACAAAACGAAAGAATTGAACAACGAAAAACAATAAAATCAATATTTGGGTTGCTTCTCAAAAAGCGCCTTTCTTTAATGGATTTGGCTAGACATTGTCATATTTGTTCAGGGAGGAAAAAATCTTGTAGCTCGTTTCAGTTCTTCATTCTCTATATAATCCTGATAGCCCTCGTAAATAGAGTAATTCTTGAACACACGAGTTATGATCTTCCATGAACTAGTAGATGGTGCCAAACCGATCAACAATAATCTGGATTCTTCACTCATTCCTCTATCACGCGTATTTATTGGTTCAACATATTTTACCATTACCGCTCTTAACTTATTCCTGTCATGAAATTCAAAATTTTCTGGTATAATAAAGTCAATCTCATTAACAGGAATTGAAGAATAAGAGTCAGGAGAATATTGATTAAGGAATGGAGAAAATATCACCGTATTTGGAGATTTTTCACTGGATTCATTCACTTGGACGAGTTGATGTTGGGGTCTCATTTCTTGCACTTTAACTTCCTTTTCAATTGTATCCTTAGATCCATTTTCTTGAGACTCTTGTAGCTCCATGTCACTGTCAGGATAATTGCACTCTCATCTTCTTCAAGGTCGACGTTGGTCTGTAAGGGCAATTTTTCACTCATGTGAGAAGCTAATTGCGTTATCTTGAATGTCAATAGATGCACTTGATCCGCCATCCCAGATGTCACTAGTTACACTTGATCCATGTGACAGCCCCATCTCTCCCTAGGGCGAACCCTGGGGTATCAGCAGACTGCCTGCCCAATTCTCGCCGGGGTTCAGTCGATCAAAGTACTAATAACTCAAATGAAGCGAATAAAATATCTTCTATTGCAAGGGAATGTAACCCTAATTTAAAACATAATAACTTCACCAACACTCCAAAAGCTTAGCAAACATAAAACCAAATGTCAACTTACCACACCACATATAAACTTACATAACAAGAGTCGAACTTATAGGTTTAAACTTACAGAAGTCAAAAGTAAGGTCTACTTAAACAAAAGTTACAATCTCAAAAACAAGTCCAAAACAATGTAAAGTTAAGAAAGCTCTTGATCAAATCCATTCCCGATCTGTTAAAGAAAACAAATGGAGTGGGGTGAGTTAACGTCCAGTGAGGTTCCAAGTAAAACGAGTAAACACATAGCCAAATAAGGTCACAAAATAATCAAATAAACTCCGTACTGTAAGATAGTAATTTAATTATAGTTCAATTCAAGGATACGGGTGGCTTTCAAAAGCCAATAACCACTGGAGTTTGATCATAACTGGATCCGTTGACTCTCTATCAATGTTTGTATTCATAGAATGCAAGTCCGTAGAACACCACTTTTACCAATCTCCGTCCACCAATCAACCCCCTACCGGGCCCGCACGCCACAAACATTTGTTTGATAATACTGGAGTATACCATAAATCCAAGATTCCAAAGAAACAGGATCAAGTCGAGGATTTTACCACTGGTGGTGCTGGGCAACACAAGAAGCAAGCATAACGGCTATACTTCACCAGGGATCTCCAAACATCAGTCCCCAAGGTTTATCGGCCTTCTCGACCAAACCCTTACTGGCTCAATACAGTCGACTTACCTATGAAGTTGGGTACCCAAACAGTAACAGTAGTTGATGGGATATCACCCAAACAACTCAAACACAATCATATATATAGCGAAATCTCATCTCATAATAGCAGTATACAGAGCCTTATTGGAAAACAAGGAAGGTCAAGTGCGATAAAGTACACGCTCGCCTCCATTTTATTGAAACAATATTTGGCTCCAACAGTTATAAATCAAGTATTTCAGATATTCAGATATTTCACATAACGGGTAGCAGGTAGTGGAACACTCACCTGTCAAGTAATGCAGTAGTCAAACGTCAAGTATCTCAATTACGACCACCTTCGTTTCCCAAT
The DNA here is from genome assembly GCF_036785885.1 of Coffea arabica. Classification (NCBI taxonomy): domain Eukaryota; kingdom Viridiplantae; phylum Streptophyta; class Magnoliopsida; order Gentianales; family Rubiaceae; genus Coffea; species Coffea arabica. The sequence goes on along the minus strand of NC_092316.1, from coordinate 45,620,772 downwards.
CCTAGGACAACGAGTGAAATCGTCAACAAATTAGGTTCATTTCCCACTCAATTGTAGGCCCATTAAGTGACCAAGTGAGTGGTTAAAGTCACTCAATTCATCATGTAAATTAGGCCCAAAATGCAGTAAAAGTTCATGAGAAGACAAGTTTGACAAGTGCAAGAAAGTTGGGCAAAATAAAAGTCTCATTCAAGCTCAAAATGTTCTTCGCGGGTAAAACAGTCATACCCATGCAGTCTTGGGAAAACGGTCATATCTTACTGTAGGAAGGTCGGAATTACTGCCATCAGTGACATTGGAAACTAGACTCGAAGGGCTTTCCAATAATACCAATTACACACTCTAGTTCATCTCCTAGCAGTACCAGTAGCTCGGACAAGTTGGCTGTTTTTCCAACCCTGGATCAGCCCTAACCTCAAGCCAAATTACATTAGTTCTTGGTGCTATCTTCATTTGTCTTGGTTCAAATTCACCCAAATCAGTTCTCAAATGTTCATATACAGGGCGTCACATCACCTAGAACCATTGGAGTTTAAAATATAATACATCAACATGAATAAGGATGACCATAATAGCCTAGCCAACAAGAAAACCAAACCAGTCCACCATATAGACCAAACCACTACTTTACTTGCTCAAATTTCATTCCAATTCACACATGAGCTTAACCAATGTCTAGCCATGTTTATTAGGCTTGGTTAGGGTACAATAAAATCACAAAAATCAAGGAGAAACCCTTCCTTCAAGAACCGGTTAGCCATGGCAAAGAAATCAGTCCGCACTTTCTCATATTCACTCAACCTTCACCCTCTCATGATTTCCCTTAAAAACAACATATCAAGTAGTAGATCTAACTCAAAAGAGGTTTAAAACATGTTAATACCTCATAAACAAACATGAACAAAGGTTAGGCAATTCATCAAACAGATGATAGGCATACTAACAAACTTAACTACTACTTGTTTAATTCAAGAGATTAACCCCAAATCTCAACCAAAACAACTTGTATTTCACCATGGAAACTTAAAGTAGATGATATAACATCATAACTCCCAAATTTAAAGGTCATTTACCTCTCTTACAAGTTGCTTAAGTCACCAAACAATCCACCAAGATGGAAGCTTCAAGCTTGGAACAACCACTAGGAATGAAGGGAAATTTCTCAAGTCACTCAAGATCTTTCTCTTTTGATTTTTGCTCTTGATTTACTAGGGTTAGAAAGCAAGGAAAATGGAGTTTCTCTCTTCCTCTCTAAGCTTCAAGAAATTCGGCCAACCTAAGGAAAAGAAAGCTCCAAGATGGTTTAAATTATCTTCTAACTTTTGGTCAAACAAGATCCATGGCTAGGGTTTTGCCACTTGTCCCCATTCTTGTCCAATCCTCCCTTAATCTTTGACTAATGATATTTTAACCTTTCCAAATATACTAATACATATTTAACACCTTTAATCCTTCATGTAAAGTCCCTACTGCTAATAAAAGAACACTTGGTAAAATACAAATGGTGAATTATTTAAAACCAACTCAAGAAATTGTTTTTATTCAAAATAAAAGGAAATGAAATGTAATGCATGGGAAATGTTATAACACATAGGGAATATGATACAAGGGCATCTTACAAGTGGTCTAAGTCTTAGAATAAGGCATGTAGATAAGAAAAATTGTGTTTTAAAGTGAGGGTCAATACAAGGGAATTGTTGTCACACATGTAAAGTACAATACTAGGGCATACAATGAGTGGTTTAAATCTTAGGATAAGGCATGTAGTTTAGGGAAATTATATTTTAAAGTGAGGGTTCTCACAATCTGCCATCGCTTGTATCTCCTGATGAAATCGATATGTATTAGCAGCTAGTAGTTCAATCATTTTTTCACGAGACATACCTGACATGGATGATGGCTGTTGAAACTCTTGCTGTTGAAAACCCATTGGCCTGGTCGCATAATTAAAATTGGAATCATCCCACCATCCTTGATCATACCTGTTTGAATAAGGGTCATAACACATTTGATATTGAAGTGAAAAATCTCCAAAAGTGTCGATTGTAACACTTAGGCCATCTTGAAATACGGGGTATATGTCGGTTGAATGATTCAAGGCAAAATAACTTCCACAATTTGCAACAACCAATTGATCATTAGAAAAATCATGAATCTCATAACCCCTTCTAGAAATTAAATCCAGTCTATCACCAAAATACGAAATGTTAGCAGCCATAAACTATATATAAAAAAATAAGAGAAAAAAAAGAAAGAAAACAAAATGAACTAAAAAAAAATAAATTAATCAGACACCAGTCCCCAGCAACGGCGCCAAAAATTGACAGGTGTCGAGCCTGTGTAATAATAAAAATAAACCTAATTGCTAATAAAAACTGTCAATAATCAATTCTAGGTACTAGAGCAGGGATTCTAGGTGTGCAATGGGTTACTTGATTCACCCTGTTCCCGAAGAGTTTGCTTAATCCAATATACCAGAATTAATTATTTGACAAAATTTGCTAATTGGTAGACAGTGACAAGTAGGGTAGTCTCCTCAGGGACTGGGGATGTTTGTCTCTTTGAGATTCCAATAGGTAAAAGGGGGGTTTCATCAGAATAAAGCTACAAATAATTAAGCAATTCAAATCAAACGAATAATTAACTAACACGAATATAGACAGGAATTAATTCAAGAATAGATAAATTCTAGCCAAGGATACAACTACACAGATACAGTTCACTTACCCGATCATTAATGCAAAGGAGGTTCACTTAATTTATTAACAAGCTAGTTATAGTGCCGATGAATTCTAACGACCAAAATTTCTTAATTTATTGATAACCAAGGTACGACCATTGATTACCCCTAACCAGAAAATACTCCTAGGTACTATCGTAGGAATTAATTTTTCAATTGCATTAATGACTAGAAAAACCTAACCCCAATTGATAACAAGCTACGAGGGTTATTTAAATTAGATTGCATGTTCCTCTAGTGTGTAAACACGCCAGTTGCCACTAATATTAATCAATCAAACAATTACGGATTTAATTGACTAAATTGGCAGGAGATTAATAAGTCACATTGAACATTGGGTCCTTGACATCCAATTAACAAAATAATCCCATGAAAATTCAAATAGGTAACGTGCAAATATTAACAAATTAAGAAACGTGTGAAAACTTGTTAGATCTCACAGATATTTAGAACTGCGCCGTCGAGTTGATCCTTTACTAGATGAAAGGCTTAGCCACGCCGCATAAATAAATTTCCACGCAAATTGATTGACTATAAAAGCATCGCGTTTGTCACTAGAAAGCAAGAGGTAAAAGCTATTTTTCTAGTCTGAAATTACATCGAACAGAAGGCACACATGCCCAGTGTAAGAAAAGAAACTAAAACTATTGCTTCAGAGATGTCCCTGGCCCCTGTACGTTTTCCCCTCTTTAGCCAAAAGTAAATGACTGATCCTATCTAGTGGTGGTCCCCGCCGAAATTGAGTGAAAGGTTACCAGAAGTCAAACTCTCCCAATTCCCTTATTTTCATTTTCTAATGCTAATCGGTCTCCCACTATTTTCGTTTTGCCTCTGCCGAAGATATGGAAAGAAAAGACAAAAAGTTAAGTGCTCCTCAATGTCCTTCTTTTTCGTTTGTTCTTCGTAGTCAGACTCCTAGTCAGCAACCCTTCATCAGCAAAAAGAAGAGGAAGTTTGTTTCTCCTCTCCCTGTGGGCCAGGTTTGTTGAGCTTTTAGGAGTCTCAATTTTCTTCAGAAAGTCCCTCCTTTTTTTGTACTTTTCTGTTCCACTCTCTGAAATTGAGTCCAGATACCAAATATGAGTAGATGTTAATAATTAACACAGTATTTGGCAGGAACAAAGGGAAATTAATAATAAAATCGCTAACAATTAATACCCTATCAACTGTGCCAACCAAGATTGCTTACCATGAGGCTAGGGCGGCATACATGAATCAATTGGCAATTGGTTGTGAATTTTGGCATAAAAAATCGAGAATAAAGTGGATTCAGGCGGAGCATGCGAACACTGCTTTCTTTCATGGTGTGGTTCGGCAACGGCGGGCCTCAAATTACATCTCTAGGATTTGTATCTCGACGGGGCAGTGGTTGACAACGGCAGAGGACATTATGAGTTCGGCAGCATCGTTCTTCGAGACGCTATTTAGTTCAGATAGGGATACTGACCGTCACCCAGTATTACCTTTCACTCTCCCATAGGTGTCTCTAAGGGATAATGAGAGACTGCTGGCTTTGCCGTCAATGGCTGAGGTGTGTGAAGTAGTGTTCTCGATTAGTCCAAATAGTGCCCCTGGCTCGGATGATTTTGGGTCTGGTTTCTACCAGGCGTGTTAGGAGATAATTAAGGAGGATTTGGTGGCTGCAGTCCATGATTATTTTAAAGGTGGGTGGCTGCCAAAGGGGGTTACCAGTACGTTAATTGTGTTAATACTGAAAATAGAGGGGGCATCTCATTGGCAGGAGTTTCGGCCAATCAGCCTATATAATGTTAGCTCCAAGATAATATCTAAGCTGGTGTCCAATAGGTTGAATTAGCTTCTACCCCAACTGATTTCTCCTTGGTAGTCCGATTTCGTCCCGGGTCGCCAAATAATTGATAATACTCTTCTGACGCAAGAACATGCACAGGAACTTGATCATCAGTTGGAAGTTCTGAACTTCATGTTAAAATTAGATATGGAAAAGGCAAATGATCGAGTGGAGTGGTCATTTCTTCTTTTCATGCTTAGAGCGTTTGGGTTCCAGGAAAATGCGGTCGATTTGATCTTCCGTTTGGTCGCAAATAATTAGTTTTCTGTGCTTGTAAATGGAAAGCCAGCCGGATTCTTCAAGTCGACGAGAGAGGTTGCAGACACCAAATTTTTGGTTTCGAATTTTATTTATTTAATTAGTTTAATTTTAGATTTATTTGTTTCAATTTTAGGTTTATTTTATTTTATTTTATTCCTGTTTTGTGTCTCTTATTTTATTTTAATTGAATTAAAAGCATTTTTTTATCTACTAAATTTCAGAAAAAGGAAAAATGGATGGAAGGAAAAAGAAAAAAGGGCAAGCTCACATGGGCAAATATTTCTTTAGTTTCATATCAGAAAATTAGGCACGACAGTACATAAGTAAAATGCTGCTTAGTTCTATCCCATTTTTCCCCCATTCTTTTTTCCCGTAATTTTTGCTTTGCCGTTGGATCATATTAAATCCATACCACTTGGCTCTCATCTACCAGGGCCTGGAAATGGAGAGTAATCTAATGGTTGAGGGAGAGGCGTAAGCTGAGGTTGATCATAAACCGTTAAGATGAGGTTTAAGGGTTTAAAGGGGATATAAAAGGAAAGCTAAGGGTTGGCAGCTGAAAAAAATCTAGGGGCTGAAGGCTAAGCAAAAAGGTCTGGAGTTTAGCTGAAAGAAAAAAAGGCAGCCAAAGGGGGTTTTTGGAGGGAGTTGAGAGAGGAGGGAAATGGAGGTGACGGGCTGAAAGAAAAATCTGAAAGGGAGAGAGCGGACGGCCGGCTAGATAAAAAACAGCAGCGAGAGAAAAAGAAAAAAAAAACAAGAGATCAAGAGAGAGTTTTGGGGGGGGCCGAGAGAAAGAAAAAGAGAAACAGAGGGAAAGGCAAGCGAGATAGAGAGCTGGAGTAGAACAAAGACTGGACAAAAGAAAGGTAGAAACAAGAGAAAAAGCGAAAGCTTGGGGAGCAAAGAGGGAGGGAGGATTTGGAAAAAGGGAGAGAGAGGTGGAGAGAGACGGAACTGAGGAAAAGAAAGTGACTGAGGAAGAAGAAACCCACGGCCCTCGTCAGTCTCCATCATCGTGGAGAGGCAAAGTTATTTGCTAAAGATCGTTCCAATCTATTCCCTTTTTCTGGCTGTTCAGGTATATTACTCTCGCTCCATCTGTTAAAGTTATATCATTTCCATGCTTGTATTCGGAACTCTGGATTTTTGTTGGAAGGTGATGGGAGAAATGTTGTTGGTTGTGATTTTTAGCCTAAAGCTGTTATCTTTGGCTGTTACGTTGCATGATTAATATGTTAGGATCTGTAGTGTGTTTGATTTTTGGTTCCTAAGTTGTAGTTTAGTATCAAGATGTTAGCTTTTGACAAATGCATCTAGGGTTCTTTAGAAAGCTGATTTCGTTTCTCTATTGTTGCATGTTCACCCATTTGGTTCTTTGTTTGATCTGTAATGACTAATTTCCTACAGTGGGGTTGTGTTAGTATTGAAGATCTAATGAATTTTGGGTAAAAAAATTTGCTGGTTTGCATTTGAAACTGCGAGAAATGTCTGAATAAGTTGCTGCAGAAGAAACCAACGAAGAAGAGTTGTATGATTTGTTCATTTTGATTCTTTTTTCGGGTGACTGAAATTCTTGCTTGACTTAGTTTTTTTTTGTTTGGATTGATTTGCTGTATGATGGCGATGCCGTGTATGCTCTGCTGAAATTTAAAGCCACAAGATGCGATGTAGCATCAGGCTACAATGCGGCAGGTATGTTACGGCAATAAAGTTTTTTATGTCTTAGAAACTTCGGCTGTTCTAACTGAAGCTGGTATCCATACCCAATAGTTCGGACGCTTTCATTGTCTTTTCCTTTGGGGTCCAATGTTTGATAATGAGTAAATTTGCAGTGTTGGAGTGATTTTATTTGCCAAAGTTTCGGTAAACCAGAAGCTAGGAAGGGCTTGTAGTTTTGATGCTCCTTGTTTTCTTTTATATTTTTGCTATGCTTGAACCGAGGCGAAGCTGTATGTCTTTGGTTTGTGGTCTAGTTTCATTTATCTACCTCAATGGAATGACTTGATCGTGTGCCTAGATTACTTTGCCGCAAGTTTCACTTTTTCTTTTGCTGCATTTTATGCCCAGCTGTTTCAATCTGATTTTATGGGGGTTAGATGATTATGCTTAGGGATGTTAATGACAATGAGTTGAAGCTTGGTATTTTTGGTTTGAATGTTAGATTAGTAGAGCTTGTCGAATACTGGCATGTAAACCTATCTAAGTTGGGGTAGGAAAATAAGAAAGCTGCATTTTATGCTCTTGTTTTGTTGTTTCCTTTCCCGTAGCAGCCCACCAGTGTGGGTCTCATTACCTATTTGATGAGAGAAAATTGGATGAGTGAGTTGAGTTTGCCTGTGTAGGTCTAAAACATTTGAATCATGTTAGAATACTTGTTGAAAATAAACAATCAGTTTTGCCGAACCAGTTTTGCATGTTTCCAGATTTTTTTTTTTGCACTAGATCTTGCTAAGTTTTCTGCTTGTTTGAATGGTGGTGACTATGAAGTTGGTTGCTTAGTCTGAATTTATGATGTTGGTTTGGAAACATCTAATCAGTTGTGCTCAAGAAATCTGGGTTTGAGGAAAGAGTGCAGCAGATTTTCTTTCTCGGTTGCTAGAGTATATGAGGTAGTTGCAGAAGCTTAATCTTATTCGTAACTTGCATGAACTTGCATGGAAATTTTCTGGAAATTGCACTTTAACCCCCCAAGTTCCCCTTTGTTCTACTATGGCCCAAACAATTGAGAAAATCAATCAAATTGGCCCCTCAAACTTTTCTTTTCCTTTCAATTGGGTCCTCATTTAGCTAATACGGGCTATTTAGGCATCTTAATGCTTTTAATGATTTAATTTTACATTTATGTGATTATTTATGATGCCTTGACCTTTTCTTTGTTTTTTGGAGGATAAATAAGTAATTTTACTCCATTGGAGCTCCAACTCAAGGGAGGTACACCTTATCCCTTATTTCTTACTCTATTTGACCCTACGTGCCCTATGTGACTTTACGTGTTCAATTGCATGCCTCTTGAAAGTGTATTTATGTATTTCATTTATTTATTTGTTTGCTTTATTAGCTTTAGTTTGGTATATTTATTTTAGTTCAATTTTGATCATTTGAAAGGCACTTGAATGCCAAAGTTGTAATAGCTAGGTTATTATTTTATTTTACTCCGTTTCCCTTCTTAGATTGTAGTAGGCTTCCCCCGAATGTAATAGATAGGGCTTATGTAATATATGCTTGCGTGTGCCTGTGTATTTATCGTTTTCCTAGGCCTTTGCATCTAGATAAGCATGCTTGTGTGTTACGTGCTAGGTGAAACTATGTGTTTTGCATGTCTATTTGTTTTTAGTAGTATACCCGATTATGTGGATGGAATGCACGTTACCGTGGCTATTCCAATGCTAGTCATGGTCTTCCCCTCGAGCTCTTACAAGTCCAATGCTTGTGAGAGAATGTTAGTCAAGGGCTAGTCCAATGCTAGACCCTTAGGAACCCTCCGCACGTTAGATCACGATTGTGTGATAAAATCACTTCATCTCATGCATATTTTCACTTTTTTAGGGTTTTTTATCAGTTTTTTGCATGACATCCCTCCTTATACGTGTATCCCTTCCCCCATATTCTTCCTTATATGTATATTACTTACCCCTTTGTATGAAACATAACATTAGACTTGCATTTCATCTAAGTATTAGACCTAGGCTAGTACATTTGCTTGATTAGACTAGGAAGTTACCCCCTTGGATATGGGATATGGACGAGTTTGGCTTTTCTAGCCTTAGCACGCTCGTATTCCCTCTATTAAAGGGAACATTGAAAGTCACGAGTATAAGTCCCTGCACCCATTATGATGCATTCCTTTAGGTCATACACATTTGTATATTATTTTTTTTTTACTTTTCTTTCTTTCGAGTCTCATGACTTGCATATTCGTGACCTCTCCAAAGAGTCCGTATTGGGCGTCACAATTAATGTGATTGGTACCAAGTAAGTTTTGAAGAAATATTTCGACCCCCCGACACCCTCCTAGATCTAGGGTATGCATTCATATAGTATATCCAAATGTGATAAATCTTAAAGGTAAAATAAGAAAATCTTTGACTAAATCGCGCAACTTGCCTTGGCTAGGTTGAAAGGGTGCCTTGGATTCTTATCCTTGCCTTCCCTTTCTTCAAATGTGACTTGCGAATCTTTATCTCTGATTTTCGTAGACTTGGAGTCGTTTAAAAAGGGTTTTCTACTTTTTTCTTTAAAAATTCATTTTTTGGTGACTTGGTACACCTTAACTCTATACCAAGTAGCGACTCCATTTTCATTCAAAAAACCCTTTTTAAACTATATTTTGGGTCAAATCGTCGCATTTTCAAGTCCCATTTAGACCCATGTTTTTCATTTTCTTTTTAAATAAAAAATTCATTTAAAAAAATTTGATTTAGTTAACCTTTTTCTTCTTTTAACCTTTTCATATATCATATTTGGATGTTTAGGGTTGCATTTTTCCTTTTTTAGGATTTTTACATTTCGCGCGTATCAACTCACTCTCTCATCCTTTGTCTACGATTGATTTTGATGGATAGATGGTTTATTTATGTTTATCCCGCGCTTTGCATTGCATTTGGGTGGGGATATTATCCTAGAGTCTCGCGTTGGTTCTCGATCCCTCCCCTCCAAAAAGGAGCACTAGCATACGTGCATACGCTTTATTTTTTTATCCCTCAGTTATTTTTCTTTTAGTGGCTTGTCACGCCACTCCACCCTATTAGGATTAGGCGACCCACTTGGACGTGTGATCGCGACACGACGTGTGCGTAGCATGATCCGAGGGGTCACTCAATCTTCTGCTTTAAGCTGTGGGTTAATAACCTTTAGCTTTTAGTCGAAGGTTGAGGATTTTTGATAGATTCACTCAGACATGTAGCCGTGACACGACATGTGCGTAGCAATGTCTGGGGAATCGCTTGAGCCACCGACAAAAAACCTTGGGATTGATGACCCTTGGTTTCCAAGTCTGAAGGCTCGGGGATCTAAAACCTGTCGAGTCTAAATGCATTAGTGAGCCAATAGCCTCATGCATCCATAATAGTTCACCTAGGACAGAGTCTGTCTCACCCTATTAGGGACACCATTCACGAGGGGAGGGATCCAACCCCTCTATTCCTTTTATTGTTTTACCTCTTTGTATTGCTTTGCTACAAATGTGTTATATGTATTTATCTGATTGAACTAACTTCTCTTGATTTTTTGTCTCCATTGCATTCATAAGCCCTAGAAAAATAAGAGTCCTGGCATGGTACTCTCTAGGAGCCTACCTGATTTGATGTGACACGTTTAAATTCAATGCTTCGCATTTTCAGCATAAATACATGTCATTTTAGGCTCACCCCGACATATGAAAGGGGGTTCCCTTTAGGTCACGTTTTCATTTGTATATTACATGTTTACGCGCTTTAATAAACTGGCATCATGCATCCACCTTAGAAGGGAATACCATTTAGGGAATCTCGTGTTAGGAACAAACCGCCCTATGTCTCGGATATATAATCTAATGAGACTTGCACGTTTATATTTCCTGTACTGTCCGAAGGGGTAGTGCACGAGGTAAGGTAGGATCCGATCTTTTCAAAAACGGCAAAGCAATTTTTGCACATTGGAATATGGGCATCTAACAATCATTTTTTGGCCATTTTAAACAAAATTGGTAAGAAATTCCCTTGCGTAAAGGACATTAACTTGAAGAAATTCACAAATGATTCCTCACTATTGAGACGATAAATGTAGAGGCCAAATCTTGATTTTAGAAGGCTCATAGACTAATGCATTGCAATAATTTTGAAAATTACCAATGGGTAGACAATTCAATCAATTTTTGGAATAAACCATCAATTTCATTGGACCATTTTATTCATCAATTTCATCCAGTCCGTTTTATCAATTTGTTCATTTTTAGGGCAACCTAGTCGATTTTGAATTCATTTGACTAGTTTACCCATTTTAGGGTAATCTAGTCGATTTTAAATAGATCATCAATTTCCTTCAATTCATTTGATTAGTTTACCCATTCTTAGGGCAATCTTACCGATTTTGAATAAGTTATCAATTTTGTTCGATCCATTTGACCAATTTACCTATTTTTAGGGCAATTCGGTCGATTTTGAATAAATCATCATTTCACTCGATCTATTTGGTCAATTGATTTCATTCAATTCATTTGATTAGTTTAATTCATTTTTAGGGTTATCCATTCAATTTTGAATAAATAATCAAATTTCATTCAATGCATTTGACCATTTTACCCTTTTTAAGGTAATCTAGTCAATTTTGAATAAATCATCAATTTCATCCTATCCATTTGACCTGTTTATTCCCTTTAGGGTTTAAATCTAAAGTTCGCTGAATAAATTAGTCAAGGCATTGCAATCCTTTCAAGAGTAGGCTCTTTTACACATTATTTCATATGTTGATCAAACCAAGCAATCCATTCGGACTTTGTCCTCATTTTTTAGGACAAAGGTCTCTTCTCACTCCAATTGGCCAAATTTTTCAAATTATTTTTCGCTCAATCAATTGATCGGATTCATCAGGTATTGTATGGTGCCTACCCTAGAGGATTACATTTTTCATGTTAGGCCTACCCTTGGCATAAAAGGGCTCCCCCGTAGGACATGCATACCGATTTTGTAGTCTTGCTTACTAACTCTGGGTATTTTTCTTTTATTTTTCCCCCTCCCCCTGCATTCATAAAAATGCTTTAATGAGGTGAAAATATTTTTCTATGTCTGCTAAAATTTGAAAATTACAAGTATTACTTGATTCTTGGGCAGGTCTTGCAATGAAAACATGAAGAATCTATCTGGAAACGTTAGGCTAAAGCCTCTGAGAGACTTTATAATTGTTTTTCAAAGGGAAATTCTGTTTATTTGATTTGTTAATGCATTTTTGTTCCAAAAGAAAGGGAGACAAAAAGTGTATATGTGGGGTTTTCTTAGAAGTTTTCTCTTCTCATTTGTATTATAATGGAACGAGAAATTTTGTTTTAAACTTTTTTCAGCAATAAAGTTTTGAACAATTATTGTTTTGTGTATATTCATGTACATTTGATTTTGTATTTTGCTCATTAGAGATTTTGTGACGCCCCGAAAAAAAATGAGTTTGAGAACTCGAAAATTTTCTAATTTTCTAGGGTTTATTTTTTTTAACGCCCGCCTTTTTCTACATTTTCTTGATTAGAAAAATTCCCCAGATAAAGTTTATGAGCAAAAATAGTTTTAAAATGATTTTTCTAATATCGGTTAGTTTTTGAGAAATTAAGAGCGTATTTTGAACGTGGGACCCGCAAGTGCGGTAAATGCATTATATTTTTGACAACTTGTTGGAATTTTGTATTAAGTGATATTATTTTACAAGGTGTTAAGATATTTGTCTTGGAGAGACAAGAAGATAATCTCAAGCTTAAAGGGTGACAAGTGTCACCTTGTTATTGAAGGTTGGACTTTGACATTTGACCATCTTACTACCTTTACCAAATAAGTACCAAATTGATCCAAAATTACCTTCATTCTTCATCATCTTGGCTGAGCTTCACAAAGAGAAAAGAAAGGAAAGCTTTCATCTTACTTCTTCATTTCTTGCTCCAATCAAACAATTTAACCGATTAAACTTGGATTTTCTCCATAAAACCTCTTAGTTTAGTGGTATTAAGGTTGGTTGTGAAGTGGTTTGGAAGACCAAGGTGCTAAGTTGCTTCCTTTCTTGAGTTGGTAAGGTGAGTAGCTAAGGAACCTCTCTTTTCTTCTCAATCATGTTTAATTAGTGGCTTATGTGAGTTAAAGAGATGGTTTTATGGATTATATTGTGATTTTTGGTTGAATTGGTGAAGTTTTATAATTATTGGGGATTTTTCTGTTTTCATATGGATATGATTATGGGGTCATGCATGATGATTGTAAATGATGTTTAATGACTTTAGGAGGTGGAAAAAGTGATTAATTGCAACCAATTTCTGTTTTGGACCAAAAATTGAAAAGTGAGGGTTTTGTGATGAACATTCTGTCCGAATTTTTAGGTCCTAGATAGAGGCCGAATTGGCCTTTGCTTAAAACATGAAAGTTGTAGGGAATGACATTTTAGAGGTGCCTACAAAATTTCAGGTCAATCGGAGTAGCGTAGAGTGAGAAAAGTCGAAATTACTATTGCTGTTCTGGTTTACCCGAGATTGGGATTTGCGACTGTAATTGGTTGTTTTGGCTGGAATTGCTTCCGAATTGGATGTTGAGGCCTTCTGATGAAATTTAGCCCTGTTTCGTAGCTTTCAGCTGGTTTTAGAATTTCTAGATTTGGACTTGGAGAGCCTGAGTTATGATGTTTCCGCTAGAATGCGTTCTGTGAATCTATTTTTGTGATTCTGGTGTAGTATCTTGCATTTTTTACCTGGTTACACTCGAAACTGGGTTGAGTGACCTTCTTCAATATTGTAGCCCTATCGCTCAGCTTCGAAACGGTGTATCTTGTACCTTCATCCGACAATCGTAGTGCCTTTGGTACCATTACCGTAAAATGACGTCAAAACTGTTTTTCTGGTTTTGAGCTTAACTTTCATTTCCAAACTTTTCCCTAGTTTGACTTGTACTAGTACTACGTGGACTTTGTTGAATGGCTATTGGATGAACTTGTTGTTGTGTGTGTACCTTTGGGTTGGAATGAGGAAATCATGAAGCCATGACGGCTGGAAAAGTAAGCAAATTTAGGGGAAGTGCTGTCCGAACTTTTAAAGGATTTGTTTGCATTGAATTTGTGATCTAAGACTTGGGTTTGAGCAAGGCAATGACACATGATGGATGATTTCTGAGCCATTGAGGTGAGTGACCTCAAACTATTTCTGAAGTTATTTATGAACCGTTTCCTGCATTATTTACTCTTGAGCTGTTTCCAAAGTTACTTTTGTACCGTTTTTATGCATTATTTACCTTTAAACTGTTTCCAATGTTACTTTTGAACTGTTTTCTTGCATATCATACGTGCTTGCATATGAGTGTTCCTTGTTTGTTGTATTTCTTGACTTATTGGCTTGTTATTATTGATTTATAATGTGTTAAGTGCTTTTGATGATTGTTAAAACGAGTTTTCTAGGCGAGTGTGTACTTTATCGCACTCGACCTAAATAAATATGAATTTTTAATGATTAATGATTAAATGCTAGTTGCGCATGAATGTAAGCCGTTTGGCTGAATTGGGCCGTGCCCTTCGTTACCGATCGACTCGAGCCAGAAGCGGACTCGGTCGGGCGATATGGTGACCCTGGGTGAATTTGGTATACTCGAGTATTACCTTGTTGTCCGGCTACGTCCGGATGGGTGGAGTCCGGCTACGTCCGGATAGGTGGAGACCGGCCAACGTCCGGAAAAAAAAAGATGAACGAATAAAAAGATGAACGAGGGATTATTTATAAAAAAATGAACGTATCCTTTTCATGAATGTTACTATCGCTTTCCATTGTACATGTTTCTTGAATTATTGATACTCCATATTTAATGTTTTGTAAATGCTATAATCGTTTCTGGACTTATCATTTGATTTATGACATCATTGATTTATGACATCATTGAAAAGAAATATTGTGAAACCGATTTAATTACTGATTTTAATGGTTACTCGCTGAGCTTCTAGCTCACCCCAAAACTATTTTATTCCCCTCCACAGGGCTCAAGGCGAAGGCAGGACTTGTTGTGCTTATTCACGTGAATGGATGGCCTATATCTTGTACAGTTTTGGATTTGGAATCATTTGATGTATAGTTGGGAATTAGTTTCCGCTGCATTTGTGACATGTAATTATTGGAGACTTGGATGTATATTTGTGGACCATGTGATGTATATTTGAGGTTATTCTTGTAATTCATTTGAGGACTTTAGTGAACGACTGAATCCCGGCGAGAGCCGGGCAGGCGGCCGCCGAACCCTGGGGTACGCCCTAGGGGGAGGCGGGGCCGTCACAGTTGGTATCAGAGCTTAGGTTTCAGATCTCTGTAGTGTATCCTAGGCTTGAAGTTTAGGATGCCGGACTGTGGGTTTGATTTGACTCTTGAGAGATTTGTGCGGGATGTCTTGACTTGATTGGTACAAGAGGGAATGTCGAGGACGACATTCTTTTAAGGAGGGGAGATTGTGACGCCGCGAAAAAAAATGAGTTTGAGAACCCGGAAATTTTTTAATTTACTAGGGTTTTTTTTTTTAACGCCCGCCTTTTTCTACATTTTCTTGATTAGAAAAATTCCCCAGATAAAGTTTATGAGCAAAAATAGTTTTAAAATGATTTTTCTAGTATCGGTTAGTTTTTGAGAAATTAAGAGCGTATTTTGAACGTGGGACCCGCAAGTGCGGTAAATGCATTATATTTTTGACAACTTGTTGGAATTTTGTATTAAATGATATTATTTTACAAGGTGTTAAGATATTTGTCTTGGAGAGACAAGAAGATAATCTCAAGCTTAAAGGGTGACAAGTGTCACCTTGTTATTGAAGGTTGGACTTTGACATTTGACCATCTTACTACCTTTACCAAATAAGTACCAAATTGATCCAAAATTACATTCATTCTTCATCATCTTGGCTGAGCTTCACAAGGAGAAAAGAAAGGAAAGCTTTCATCTTACTTCTTCATTTCTTGCTCCAATCAAACAATTTAACCGATTAAACTTGGATTTTCTCCATAAAACCTCTTAGTTTAGTGGTATTAAGGTTGGTTGTGAAGTAGTTTGGAAGACCAAGGTGCTAAGTTGCTTCCTTTCTTGAGTTGGTAAGGTGAGTAGCTAAGGAACCTCTCTTTTCTTCTCAATCATGTTTAATTAGTGGCTTATGTGAGTTAAAGAAATGGTTTTATGGATTATATTGTGATTTTTGGTTAAATTGGTGAAGTTTTATAATTATTGGGGATTTTTCTGTTTTCATATGGATATGATTATGGGGTCATGCATGATGATTGTAAATGATGTTTAATGACTCTAGGAGGTGGAAAAAGTGATTAATTGCAACCAATTTCTGTTTTGGACCAAAAATTGAAAAGTGAGGGTTTTGTGATGAACATTCTATCCGAATTTTTAGATCTTAGATAGAGGCCGAATTGGCCTTTTCTTAAAACATAAAAGTTGTAGGGAATGACATTTTAGAGGTGCCTACAAAATTTCAGGTCAATCGGAGTAGCGTAGAGTGAGAAAAATCGAAATTACTATTGCTGTTCTGGTTTACCCGAGATTGGGATTTGCGACTGTAATTGGTTGTTTTGGCTGGAATTGCTTCCGAATTGGATGTTGAGGCCTTCTGATGAAATTTAGCCCTGTTTCTTAGCTTTCAGCTGGTTTTGGAATTTCTGGATTTGGACTTGGAGAGCCTGAGTTATGATGTTTCCGCTAGAATGCGTTCTGTGAATCTATTTTTGTGATTCTGGTGTAGTATCTTGCATTTTTTACCTAGTTACACTCGAAACTGGGTTGAGTGACCTTCTTCAATATTGTAGCCCTATCTCTCAGTTTCGAAACGGTGTATCTTGTACCTTCATCCGACAATCGTAGTGCCTTTGGTACAATTACCGCAAAATGACGTCAAAACTGTTTTTCTGGTTTTGAGCTTAACTTTCATTTCCAAACTTTTCCCTAGTTTGACTTGTACTAGTACTACTTGGAGTTTGCTGAATGGCTATTGGATGAACTTGTGGTTGTGTGTGTACCTTTGGGTTGGAATGAGGAAATTATGAAGTCATGACGGCTGAAAAAGTAAGCAAATTTAGGGGAAGTGCTGTCCGAACTTTTAAAGGATTTGTTTGCATTGAATTTGTGATCTAAGACTTGGGTTTGAGCAAGGCAATGACACATGATGGATGATTTCTGAGCCATTGAGGTGAGTGACCTCAAACTATTTCTGAAGTTATTTATGAACCGTTTCCTGCATTATTTACTCTTGAGCTGTTTCCAAAGTTACTTTTGTACCGTTTTTATGCATTATTTACCTTTAAACTGTTTCCAATGTTACTTTTGAACTGTTTTCTTGCATATCATACGTGCTTGCATATGAGTGTTCCTTGTTTGTTGTATTTCTTGACTTATTGGCTTGTTATTATTGATTTATAATGTGTTAAGTGCTTTTGATGATTGTTAAAACGAGTTTTCTAGGCGAGTGTGTACTTTATCGCACTCGACCTAAATAAATATGAATTTTTAATGATTAATGATTAAATGCTAGTTGCGCATGAATGTAAGCCGTTTGGCTGAATTGGGCCGTGCCCTTCGTTACCGATCGACTCGAGCCAGAAGCGGACTCGGTCGGGCGATATGGTGACCCTGGGTGAATTTGGTATACTCGAGTATTACCTTGTTGTCCGGCTACGTCCGGATGGGTGGAGTCCGGCTACGTCCGGATAGGTGGAGACCGGCCAACGTCCGGAAAAAAAAAGATGAACGAATAAAAAGATGAACGAGGGATTATTTATAAAAAAATGAACGTATCCTTTTCATGAATGTTACTATCGCTTTCCATTGTACATGTTTCTTGAATTATTGATACTCCATATTTAATGTTTTGTAAATGCTATAATCGTTTCTGGACTTATCATTTGATTTATGACATCATTGATTTATGACATCATTGAAAAGAAATATTGTGAAACCGATTTAATTACTGATTTTAATGGTTACTCGCTGAGCTTCTAGCTCACCCCAAAACTATTTTATTCCCCTCCACAGGGCTCAAGGCGAAGGCAGGACTTGTTGTGCTTATTCACGTGAATGGATGGCCTATATCTTGTACAGTTTTGGATTTGGAATCATTTGATGTATAGTTGGGAATTAGTTTCCGCTGCATTTGTGACATGTAATTATTGGAGACTTGGATGTATATTTGTGGACCATGTGATGTATATTTGAGGTTATTCTTGTAATTCATTTGAGGACTTTAGTGAACGACTGAATCCCCGCGAGAGCCGGGCAGGCGGCCGCCGAACCCTGGGGTACGCCCTAGGGGGAGGCGGGGCCGTCACAGTTGGTATCAGAGCTTAGGTTTCAGATCTCTGTAGTGTATCCTAGGCTTGAAGTTTAGGATGCCGGACTGTGGGTTTGATTTGACTCTTGAGAGATTTGTGCGGGATGTCTTGACTTGATTGGTACAAGAGGGAATGTCGAGGACGACATTCTTTTAAGGAGGGGAGATTGTGACGCCGCGAAAAAAAATGAGTTTGAGAACCCGGAAATTTTTTAATTTACTAGGGTTTTTTTTTTTTAACGCCCGCCTTTTTCTACATTTTCTTGATTAGAAAAATTCCCCAGATAAAGTTTATGAGCAAAAATAGTTTTAAAATGATTTTTCTAGTATCGGTTAGTTTTTGAGAAATTAAGAGCGTATTTTGAACGTGGGACCCGCAAGTGCGGTAAATGCATTATATTTTTGACAACTTGTTGGAATTTTGTATTAAATGATATTATTTTACAAGGTGTTAAGATATTTGTCTTGGAGAGACAAGAAGATAATCTCAAGCTTAAAGGGTGACAAGTGTCACCTTGTTATTGAAGGTTGGACTTTGACATTTGACCATCTTACTACCTTTACCAAATAAGTACCAAATTGATCCAAAATTACATTCATTCTTCATCATCTTGGCTGAGCTTCACAAGGAGAAAAGAAAGGAAAGCTTTCATCTTACTTCTTCATTTCTTGCTCCAATCAAACAATTTAACCGATTAAACTTGGATTTTCTCCATAAAACCTCTTAGTTTAGTGGTATTAAGGTTGGTTGTGAAGTAGTTTGGAAGACCAAGGTGCTAAGTTGCTTCCTTTCTTGAGTTGGTAAGGTGAGTAGCTAAGGAACCTCTCTTTTCTTCTCAATCATGTTTAATTAGTGGCTTATGTGAGTTAAAGAAATGGTTTTATGGATTATATTGTGATTTTTGGTTAAATTGGTGAAGTTTTATAATTATTGGGGATTTTTCTGTTTTCATATGGATATGATTATGGGGTCATGCATGATGATTGTAAATGATGTTTAATGACTCTAGGAGGTGGAAAAAGTGATTAATTGCAACCAATTTCTGTTTTGGACCAAAAATTGAAAAGTGAGGGTTTTGTGATGAACATTCTATCCGAATTTTTAGATCCTAGATAGAGGCCGAATTGGCCTTTTCTTAAAACATAAAAGTTGTAGGGAATGACATTTTAGAGGTGCCTACAAAATTTCAGGTCAATCGGAGTAGCGTAGAGTGAGAAAAATCGAAATTACTATTGCTGTTCTGGTTTACCCGAGATTGGGATTTGCGACTGTAATTGGTTGTTTTGGCTGGAATTGCTTCCGAATTGGATGTTGAGGCCTTCTGATGAAATTTAGCCCTGTTTCTTAGCTTTCAGCTGGTTTTGGAATTTCTGGATTTGGACTTGGAGAGCCTGAGTTATGATGTTTCCGCTAGAATGCGTTCTGTGAATCTATTTTTGTGATTCTGGTGTAGTATCTTGCATTTTTTACCTAGTTACACTCGAAACTGGGTTGAGTGACCTTCTTCAATATTGTAGCCCTATCTCTCAGTTTCGAAACGGTGTATCTTGTACCTTCATCCGACAATCGTAGTGCCTTTGGTACAATTACCGCAAAATGACGTCAAAACTGTTTTTCTGGTTTTGAGCTTAACTTTCATTTCCAAACTTTTCCCTAGTTTGACTTGTACTAGTACTACTTGGAGTTTGCTGAATGGCTATTGGATGAACTTGTGGTTGTGTGTGTACCTTTGGGTTGGAATGAGGAAATTATGAAGTCATGACGGCTGAAAAAGTAAGCAAATTTAGGGGAAGTGCTGTCCGAACTTTTAAAGGATTTGTTTGCATTGAGTTTGTGATCTAAAACTTGGGTTTGAGCAAGGCAATGATACATGATGGATGATTTCTGAGCCATTGAGGTGAGTGACCTCAAACTATTTCTGAAATTATTTATGAACCGTTTCCTGCATTATTTACTTTTGAACTGTTTCCAAAGTTACTTTTGTACCGTTTTTTTGCATTATTTACCTTTAAACTGTTTCCAATGTTACTTTTGAACTGTTTTCTTGCATATCATACGTGCTTGCATATGAGTGTTCCTTGTTTGCTGTATTTCTTGACTTATTGGCTTGTTATTATTGATTTATAATGTGTTAAGTGTTTTTGATGATTGTTAAAACGTGTTTTCTAGGCGAGTGTGTACTTTATCGCACTCGACCTAAATAAATATGAATTTTCAATGATTAATGATTAAATGCTAGTTGCGCATGAATGTAAGCCGTTTGGCTGAATTGGGCCCTGCCCTTCGTTACCGATCGACTCGAGCCAGAAGCGGACTCGGTCGGGCGATATGGTGACCCTGGGTGAATTTGGTATACTCGAGTATTATCTTGTAGTCCGGCTACGTCCGGATGGGTGGAGTCCGGCTACGTCCGGATGGGTGGAGACCGGCCAACGTCCGGAAAAAAAAAAGATGAACGAATAAAAAGATGAACGAGGGATTATTTATAAAAAAATGAACGTATCCTTTTCATGAATGTTAATATCGCTTTCCATTGTACATGTTTCTTGAATTATTGATACTCCATATTTAATGTTTTGTAAATGCTATAATCGTTTCTGGACTTATCATTTGATTTATGACATCATTGATTTATGACATCATTGAAAAGAAATATTGTGAAACCGATTTAATTACTGATTTTAATGGTTAATCGCTGAGCTTCTAGCTCACCCCAAAACTATTTTATTCCCCTCCACAGGGCTCAAGGCGAAGGCAGGACTTGTTGTGCTTATTCACGTGAATGGATGGCCTATATCTTGTACAGTTTTGGATTTGGAATCATTTGATGTATAGTTGGGAATTAGTTTCCGCTGCATTTGTGACATGTAATTATTGGAGACTTGGATGTATATTTGTGGACCATGTGATGTATATTTGAGGTTATTCTTGTAATTCATTTGAGGACTTTAGTGAACGACTGAGTCCCGGCGAGAGCCGGGCAGGCGGCCGCCGAACCCTGGGGTACGCCCTAGGGGGAGGCGGGGCCGTCACAGTTGGTATCAGAGCTTAGGTTTCAGATCTCTATAGTGTATCCTAGGTTTGAAGTTTAGGATGCCGGACTGTGGGTTTGATTTGACTTTTGAGAGATTTGTGCGGGATGTCTTGACTTGATTGGTACAAGAGGGAATGTCGAGGACGACATTCTTTTAAGGAGGGGAGATTGTGACGCCGCGAAAAAAAATGAGTTTGAGAACCCGGAAATTTTTTAATTTTCTAGGGTTTATTTTTTTTAACGCCCGCCTTTTTCTACATTTTCTTGATTAGAAAAATTCCTCAGATAAAGTTTATGAGCAAAAATAGTTTTAAAATGATTTTTCTAGTATCGGTTAGTTTTTGAGAAATTAAGAGCGTATTTTGAACGTGGGACCCGCAAGTGCGGTAAACGCATTATATTTTTGACAACTTGTTGGAATTTTGTATTAAGTGATATTATTTTACAAGGTGTTAAGATATTTGTCTTGGAGAGACAAGAAGATAATCTCAAGCTTAAAGGGTGACAAGTGTCACCTTGTTATTGAAGGTTGGACTTTGACATTTGACCATCTTACTACCTTTACCAAATAAGTACCAAATTGATCCAAAATTACCTTCATTCTTCATCATCTTGGCTGAACTTCACAAGGAGAAAAGAAAGGAAAGCTTTCATCTTACTTCATCATTTCTTGCTCCAATCAAAAAATTTAACCGATTAAACTTGGATTTTCTCCATAAAACCTCTTAGTTTAGTGGTATTAAGGTTGGTTGTGAAGTAGTTTGGAAGACCAAGGTACTAAGTTGCTTCCTTTCTTGAGTTGCTAAGGTGAGTAGCTAAGGAACCTCTCTTTTCTTCTCAATCATGTTTAATTAGTGGCTTATGTGAGTTAAAGAGATGGTTTTATGGATTATATTGTGATTTTTGGTTAAATTGGTGAAGTTTTATAATTATTGGGGATTTTTCTGTTTTCATATGGATATGATTATGGGGTCATGCATGATGATTGTAAATGATGTTTAATGACTCTAGGAGGTGGAAAAAGTGATTAATTGCAACCAATTTCTGTTTTGGACCAAAAATTGAAAAGTGAGGGTTTTGTGATGAACATTCTGTCCGAATTTTTAGGTCCTAGATAGATGCCGAATTGGCCTTTACTTAAAACATGAAAGTTGTAGGGAATGACATTTTAGAGGTGCCTACAAAATTTCAGGTCAATCGGAGTAGCGTAGAGTGAGAAAAGTCGAAATTACTATTGCTGTTCTGGTTTACCCGAGATTGGGATTTGCGACAGTAATTGGTTGTTTTGGCTGGAATTGCTTCCGAATTGGATGTTGTGGCCTTCTGATGAAATTTAGCCCTGTTTCTTATCTTTCAGCTGGTTTTGGAATTTCTGGATTTGGACTTGGAGAGCCTGAGTTATGATGTTTCCGCTAGAATGCGTTCTGTGAATCTGTTTTTGTGATTCTGGTGTAGTATCTTGCAATTTTGACCTGGTTACACTCGAAACTGGGTTGAGTGACCTTCTTCAATATTGTAGCCCTATCTATCAGATTCGAAACGGTGTATCTTGTACCTTCATCCGACAATCGTAGTGCCTTTGGTACCATTACCGCAAAATGACGTCAAAACTGTTTTTCTGGTTTTGAGCTTAACTTTCATTTCCAAACTTTTCCCTAGTTTGACTTGTACTAGTACTACTTGGAGTTTGCTGAATGGCTATTGGATGAACTTGTTGTTGTGTGTGTACCTTTGGGTTGGAATGAGGAAATCATGAAGCCATGATGGCTGGAAAAGTAAGCAAATTTAGGGGAAGTGCTGTCCGAACTTTTAAAAGATTTGTTTGCATTGAGTTTGTGATCTAAGAGTTGGGTTTGAGCAAGGCAAAGATACATGATGGAAGATTTCTGAGCCATTGAGGTGAGTGACCTCAAACTATTTCTAAATTTATTTATGAACCGTTTTTTGCATTATTTACCTTTAAACTGTTTCCAATGTTACTTTTGAACTGTTTTCTTGCATATCATGCGTGCTTGCATATGAGTGTTCCTTGTTTGCTGTATTTCTTGACTTATTGGCTTGTTATTATTGATTTATAATGTGTTAAGTGCTTTTGATGATTGTTAAAACGAGTTTTCTAGGCGAGTGTGTACTTTATCGCACTCGACCTAAATAAATATGAATTTTCAATGATTAATGATTAAATGCTAGTTGCGCATGAATGTAAGCCGTTTGGCTGAATTGGGGCCTGCCCTTCGTTACCGATCGACTCGAGCCAGAAGCGGACTCGGTCGGGCGATATGGTGACCCTGGGTGAATTTGGTATACTCGAGTATTACCTTGTAGTTCGGCTACGTCCGGATGGGTGGAGTCCGGCTACGTCCGGATGGGTGGAGACCGGCCAACGTCCGGAAAAAAAAAAGATGAACGAATAAAAAGATGAACGAGGGATTTTTTATAAAAAAAAATGAACGTATCCTTTTCATGAATGTTACTATCGCTTTCCATTGTACATGTTTCTTGAATTATTGATACTCCATATTTAATGTTTTGTAAATGCTGTAATCGTTTCTGGACTTATCATTTGATTTATGACATCATTGATTTATGACATCATTGAAAATAAATATTGTGAAACCGATTTGATTACTGATTTTAATGGTTACTCGCTGAGCTTCTAGCTCACCCCAAAACTATTTTATTCCCCTCCACAGGGCTCAAGGCGAAGGTAGGACTTGTTGTGTGTGACGCCCCGAAAAAAAAAAGAGTTTGAGAACCCGTAAAAACCCTAATCTTTTCCGAGGGTTTTATTTCCTTTAATAGCATGTTTTCTGCATTTCCTGGCTTAGGAAATTTTCCTGAGGAATTTTTATGAGTAATTATAGTTTTTAGATGATTTTTCTAGCCTTGGAGAGTTTTTGGAAAATTAAGAGTATATAATGGACGTGGGACCCACTAGTGCGAAAAGTTCGGAAAAATTCGGACAATTAGGTTAAATTCCGGATACTGTGTAAAATTTATCGGGTGTTAAGAGATAAGTAGAGTGTGTGAAATGATTGATGTGAGAGAGAAAAAGAAGTGATAAGATTGCATTAATGAGGTGACAAGTGTCACCCTCTTATTGGTTTTACTTTAAGACTTACTATTCACTATTTTGACTTTTGACCAAATTGAGTAAATATCTTGAAAAATTGCTCAAAAATCACCATTTTCTTCTCCTCCATGGCCGGTTCTTCCTTGAGCCAAGAAGAAAGAAATTCTTCAACTTTCTAGCTTCCATTTCACTCAATCTTCCAAAACCAACCACATAAATTAGATTCTACTCCATAAAATCTATCCATTGGGTGCTAGTGAGTGGTCTAGTGAAGTTTGTTTGAAGAGCTAAGGTGTCCAACATCTCTATCTCTCTTGGTTACTAGGTGAGTGGTGTGTGAATTCCCTCTTGCACTTAATGAAGCTTAAGTTATGCTTATTAGTGATTAAAGTGCTGAAATTTCTGGTTTTCATCTTGGTTTGAAGTGATTTGGTGAAGTTTTTATTTTATTGATGATTTTTCTGGTTTAATTGGATTATGATGGTGTGGTTGTTTATGATGATTGGCAATGGCCTATAATGACACTAGTAGGTGTGAATTGTTGATATTTGCAATCAATTTTGGGTTTGGAATGAATTGTGAAAAGTTAGGGTTCATAAACCCCTAATTCTGTCCGGTTTTAGATCATAGGGTTAGAGGCCGAATTGGACTTTTCTCAAAACATGAAAGTTGTAGGTATTGATGAATTTGAAGTGTCTGCAAAATTTCAGGTCATTTGGATTAGTGTAGAGTGAGATATGTCGATTTTACTATTGCTGATCTGGGTTGCTCAGAATGTGAAAACTGCGCTTGTAATCGTTTGTTTTGACTGGAATTGGTTTGGATTTTGTTATTGGTATCTTCTGAGGA
The DNA here is from genome assembly GCF_036785885.1 of Coffea arabica. Taxonomy (NCBI): domain Eukaryota; kingdom Viridiplantae; phylum Streptophyta; class Magnoliopsida; order Gentianales; family Rubiaceae; genus Coffea; species Coffea arabica. The sequence continues at coordinate 45,595,991 of NC_092316.1, read as the reverse complement.
AATGTAGCTGGATGTCTTAGCTAACATATGCCTTTGGAATTTCGGCATTTGGACCTGTATAGACTGAGTTGTGTTCATTACAGCATTGTGTGATTTGTAAACCTGTTTTTGGTGGTTCTGGTGTAGTATTTGGCATATTTGACCTAGTTGTGCTAGGATTTGGATTGAGTGGCCTTCTACATTATTGTAGCCCTGTTTCATAGCTTCGAAACGGTGGGTCTTACACCCCCATCCGATAACCATAGTGAAATTGGCACCATTACCGCAAAATGACGTCAAAACTGTTTTTCTGGTTTTGAGCTTAACCTTCATTTCCGGACTTTTTCCTAGCTTGACTTGTACTAGTACTACTTGGAGCTTGCTGAATGGATATTAGATGAACTTATTTGTGTGACTTTGGGACTGGCTGAAGAAATAATGAAGCCATGATGGCTGGGAAAGTAAGCAAATTTAGGGGAAGTGCTATCCGAAGTTTTAAAGGACTTGTTTGCATTGAGTTTGTGATCTAAGACTTGGATTTGAGCAAGGCAATGTTATGTGATGGATGATTTCTGAGCCGTGGAGGTGAGTGACCTCAAACTACTTCTAAAGTTATTTATGAACCGTTTCTTACATTATTTACTTTTGAACTGTTTCCAAAGTTACTTTTGAAATGTTTTCTTGCATATCATGTGTGCTGGCATGTGAGTGTGCCTTGTTTGCTATATTTCTTGACTTCATGACTTGTATTTTGGTTGATAACGTGTTAAGCGCTTATAATGATTTTCAAAACGAGTTTTCGAGGCGAGTGTGTACTTTATCGCACTCGACCTCGATAAATGTGAAATTTTCGATTGAAATGTTACTTGCGCATGAATGTAAGCCTTTTGGGCTGAACTGGCCATTGCCCCTTGTTACCGGTCGTCTTGAGCCAGAAGCGGACTCGGTCAGGCGATTAGGAACTTGGGTGAACGTTTGGTATACTCGAGTATTACCTATGTAGGTTGGTGGAGCCTGGCCAAAAGCCAGGGACGAGGTGAATGAAATGAAATGAATGACCAAATGAGCGAGGAAATGTCAGGAGAATGAATGTATCCTTTCATGAATGTTACTATCGCTTTCCATTGTAAATGTTTCTTGAATTATTGATAATCCATATTTACAGTTTTGCAAATGTTGTAGTTGTTTCCGGATTTATCATTTGATTTATGGCATCATTGCTATATGACATCATTGAAATGAACTATTGTGAAACCGATTTGATTACTGATTTTAATGGTTACTCGCTGAGTTTCTAACTCACCCCAAAAATGTTTTATTTCCCCCCCCACAGGGCTCAAGGCGAAGAAAAGCTTGGAGTGCTTATTCACGTGACTGGATGGCTTATATCGTGTACAGTTTAAGTTTGGATCTATTTTATGTATGAGTTGGTCTTGTGTAAATATTTGAAATTGATATGGATGTAAGTATACGTTCCACGATTGGAATCAGTTTCCGCTGCATTTGTAATATGTAATCATTGGAGAATTTGATGTAATTTTGAGATTTATATTGTAATTGGGTTGAGGACTGTAGTGAGCGACTGAGTCCCGGCGAGAGCTGGGCAGGCGGTCCGCCGAACCCTCTGGTTCGCCTTAGGGGGAGGTGGGGCCGTTACAAGTGGTATCAGAGCTTAGGCTTCAGATCTCTGTAGTGTATCCTAGGCTTGAAGTTTAGGATATCGGACTGTGGGTTTGGTTTGAAATATTAGTGATTCTTGCGGGATTTCTCGACTTGATTAGTACAAGTGGAATGTCGAGGACGACATTCTTTTAAGGAGGGGAGATTGTGACGCCCCGAAAAAAAAAGAGTTTGAGAACCCGTAAAAACCCTAATATTTTCCGAGGGTTTTATTTCCTTTAATAGCATGTTTTCTGCATTTCCTGGCTTAGGAAATTTTCCTGAGGAATTTTTATGAGTAATTATAGTTTTTAGATGATTTTTCTAGCCTTGGAGAGTTTTTGGAAAATTAAGAGTATATAATGGACGTGGGACCCACTAGTGCGAAAAGTTCGGAAAAATTCGGCCAATTAGGTTAAATTCCGGATACTGTGTAAAATTTATCGGGTGTTAAGAGATAAGTAGAGTGTGTGAAATGATTGATGTGAGAGAGAAAAAGAAGTGATAAGATTGCATTAATGAGGTGACAAGTGTCACCCTCTTATTGGTTTTACTTTAAGACTTACTATTCACTATTTTGACTTTTGACCAAATTGAGTAAATATCTTGAAAAATTGCTCAAAAATCACCATTTTCTTCTCCTCCATGGCCGGTTCTTCCTTGAGCCAAGAAGAAAGAAATTCTTCAACTTTCTAGCTTCCATTTCACTCAATCTTCCAAAACCAACCACATAAATTAGATTCTACTCCATAAAATCTATCCATTGGATGCTAGTGAGTGGTCTAGTGAAGTTTGTTTGAAGAGCTAAGGTGTCCAACATCTCTATCTCTCTTGGTTACTAGGTGAGTGGTGTGTGAATTCCCTCTTGCACTTAATGAAGCTTAAGTTATGCTTATTAGTGATTAAAGTGCTGAAATTTCTGGTTTTCATCTTGGTTTGAAGTGATTTGGTGAAGTTTTTATTTTATTGATGATTTTTCTGGTTTAATTGGATTATGATGGTGTGGTTGTTTATGATGATTGGCAATGGCCTATAATGACACTAGTAGGTGTGAATTGTTGATATTTGCAATCAATTTTGGGTTTGGAATGAATTGTGAAAAGTTAGGGTTCATAAACCCCTAATTCTGTCCGGTTTTAGATCATAGGGTTAGAGGCCGAATTGGACTTTTCGCAAAACATGAAAGTTGTAGGTATTGATGAGTTTGAAGTGTCTGCAAAATTTCAGGTCATTTGGATTAGTGTAGAGTGAGATATGTCGATTTTACTATTGCTGATCTGGGTTGCTCAGAATGTGAAAACTGCGCTTGTAATCGTTTGTTTTGACTGGAATTGGTTTGGATTTTGTTATTGGTATCTTCTGAGGAAATGTAGCTGGATGTCTTAGCTAACATATGCCTTTGGAATTTCGGCATTTGGACCTGTATAGACTGAGTTGTGTTCATTACAGCATTGTGTGATTTGTAAACCTGTTTTTGGTGGTTCTGGTGTAGTATTTGGCATATTTGACCTAGTTGTGCTAGGATTTGGATTGAGTGGCCTTCTACATTATTGTAGCCCTGTTTCATAGCTTCGAAACGGTGGGTCTTACACCCCCATCCGATAACCATAGTGAAATTGGCACCATTACCGCAAAATGACGTCAAAACTGTTTTTCTGGTTTTGAGCTTAACCTTCATTTCCGGACTTTTTCCTAGCTTGACTTGTACTAGTACTACTTGGAGCTTGCTGAATGGATATTAGATGAACTTATTTGTGTGACTTTGGGACTGGCTGAAGAAATAATGAAGCCATGATGGCTGGGAAAGTAAGCAAATTTAGGGGAAGTGCTATCCGAAGTTTTAAAGGACTTGTTTGCATTGAGTTTGTGATCTAAGACTTGGATTTGAGCAAGGCAATGTTATGTGATGGATGATTTCTGAGCCGTGGAGGTGAGTGACCTCAAACTACTTCTAAAGTTATTTATGAACCGTTTCTTACATTATTTACTTTTGAACTGTTTCCAAAGTTACTTTTGAAATGTTTTCTTGCATATCATGTGTGCTGGCATGTGAGTGTGCCTTGTTTGCTATATTTCTTGACTTCATGACTTGTATTTTGGTTGATAACGTGTTAAGCGCTTATAATGATTTTCAAAACGAGTTTTCGAGGCGAGTGTGTACTTTATCGCACTCGACCTCGATAAATGTGAAATTTTCGATTGAAATGTTACTTGCGCATGAATGTAAGCCTTTTGGGCTGAACTGGCCATTGCCCCTTGTTACCGGTCGTCTTGAGCCAGAAGCGGACTCGGTCAGGCGATTAGGAACTTGGGTGAACGTTTGGTATACTCGAGTATTACCTATGTAGGTTGGTGGAGCCTGGCCAAAAGCCAGGGACGAGGTGAATGAAATGAAATGAATGACCAAATGAGCGAGGAAATGTCAGGAGAATGAATGTATCCTTTCATGAATGTTACTATCGCTTTCCATTGTAAATGTTTCTTGAATTATTGATAATCCATATTTACAGTTTTGCAAATGTTGTAGTTGTTTCCGGATTTATCATTTGATTTATGACATCATTGCTATATGACATCATTGAAATGAACTATTGTGAAACCGATTTGATTACTGATTTTAATGGTTACTCGCTGAGCTTCTAACTCACCCCAAAAATGTTTTATTTCCCCCCCCACAGGGCTCAAGGCGAAGAAAAGCTTGGAGTGCTTATTCACGTGACTGGATGGCTTATATCGTGTACAGTTTAAGTTTGGATCTATTTTATGTATGAGTTGGTCTTGTGTAAATATTTGAAATTGATATGGATGTAAGTATACGTTCCACGATTGGAATCAGTTTCCGCTGCATTTGTAATATGTAATCATTGGAGAATTTGATGTAATTTTGAGATTTATATTGTAATTGGGTTGAGGACTGTAGTGAGCGACTGAGTCCCGGCGAGAGCTGGGCAGGCGGTCCGCCGAACCCTCTGGTTCGCCTTAGGGGGAGGTGGGGCCGTTACAAGTGGTATCAGAGCTTAGGCTTCAGATCTCTGTAGTGTATCCTAGGCTTGAAGTTTAGGATACCGGACTGTGGGTTTGGTTTGAAATATTAGTGATTCTTGCGGGATTTCTCGACTTGATTAGTACAAGTGGAATGTCGAGGACGACATTCTTTTAAGGAGGGGAGATTGTGACGCCCCGAAAAAAAAAGAGTTTGAGAACCCGTAAAAACCCTAATATTTTCCGAGGGTTTTATTTCCTTTAATAGCATGTTTTCTGCATTTCCTGGCTTAGGAAATTTTCCTGAGGAATTTTTATGAGTAATTATAGTTTTTAGATGATTTTTCTAGCCTTGGAGAGTTTTTGGAAAATTAAGAGTATATAATGGACGTGGGACCCACTAGTGCGAAAAGTTCGGAAAAATTCGGCCAATTAGGTTAAATTCCGGATACTGTGTAAAATTTATCGGGTGTTAAGAGATAAGTAGAGTGTGTGAAATGATTGATGTGAGAGAGAAAAAGAAGTGATAAGATTGCATTAATGAGGTGACAAGTGTCACCCTCTTATTGGTTTTACTTTAAGACTTACTATTCACTATTTTGACTTTTGACCAAATTGAGTAAATATCTTGAAAAATTGCTCAAAAATCACCATTTTCTTCTCCTCCATGGCCGGTTCTTCCTTGAGCCAAGAAGAAAGAAATTCTTCAACTTTCTAGCTTCCATTTCACTCAATCTTCCAAAACCAACCACATAAATTAGATTCTACTCCATAAAATCTATCCATTGGATGCTAGTGAGTGGTCTAGTGAAGTTTGTTTGAAGAGCTAAGGTGTCCAACATCTCTATCTCTCTTGGTTACTAGGTGAGTGGTGTGTGAATTCCCTCTTGCACTTAATGAAGCTTAAGTTATGCTTATTAGTGATTAAAGTGCTGAAATTTCTGGTTTTCATCTTGGTTTGAAGTGATTTGGTGAAGTTTTTATTTTATTGATGATTTTTCTGGTTTAATTGGATTATGATGGTGTGGTTGTTTATGATGATTGGCAATGGCCTATAATGACACTAGTAGGTGTGAATTGTTGATATTTGCAATCAATTTTGGGTTTGGAATGAATTGTGAAAAGTTAGGGTTCATAAACCCCTAATTCTGTCCGGTTTTAGATCATAGGGTTAGAGGCCGAATTGGACTTTTCGCAAAACATGAAAGTTGTAGGTATTGATGAGTTTGAAGTGTCTGCAAAATTTCAGGTCATTTGGATTAGTGTAGAGTGAGATATGTCGATTTTACTATTGCTGATCTGGGTTGCTCAGAATGTGAAAACTGCGCTTGTAATCGTTTGTTTTGACTGGAATTGGTTTGGATTTTGTTATTGGTATCTTCTGAGGAAATGTAGCTGGATGTCTTAGCTAACATATGCCTTTGGAATTTCGGCATTTGGACCTGTATAGACTGAGTTGTGTTCATTACAGCATTGTGTGATTTGTAAACCTGTTTTTGGTGGTTCTGGTGTAGTATTTGGCATATTTGACCTAGTTGTGCTAGGATTTGGATTGAGTGGCCTTCTACATTATTGTAGCCCTGTTTCATAGCTTCGAAACGGTGGGTCTTACACCCCCATCCGATAACCATAGTGAAATTGGCACCATTACCGCAAAATGACGTCAAAACTGTTTTTCTGGTTTTGAGCTTAACCTTCATTTCCGGACTTTTTCCTAGCTTGACTTGTACTAGTACTACTTGGAGCTTGCTGAATGGATATTAGATGAACTTATTTGTGTGACTTTGGGACTGGCTGAAGAAATAATGAAGCCATGATGGCTGGGAAAGTAAGCAAATTTAGGGGAAGTGCTATCCGAAGTTTTAAAGGACTTGTTTGCATTGAGTTTGTGATCTAAGACTTGGATTTGAGCAAGGCAATGTTATGTTATGGATGATTTCTGAGCCGTGGAGGTGAGTGACCTCAAACTACTTCTAAAGTTATTTATGAACCGTTTCTTACATTATTTACTTTTGAACTGTTTCCAAAGTTACTTTTGAAATGTTTTCTTGCATATCATGTGTGCTGGCATGTGAGTGTGCCTTGTTTGCTATATTTCTTGACTTCATGACTTGTATTTTGGTTGATAACGTGTTAAGCGCTTATAATGATTTTCAAAACGAGTTTTCGAGGCGAGTGTGTACTTTATCGCACTCGACCTCGATAAATGTGAAATTTTCGATTGAAATGTTACTTGCGCATGAATGTAAGCCTTTTGGGCTGAACTGGCCATTGCCCCTTGTTACCGGTCGTCTTGAGCCAAAAGCGGACTCGGTCAGGCGATTAGGAACTTGGGTGAACGTTTGGTATACTCGAGTATTACCTATGTAGGTTGGTGGAGCCTGGCCAAAAGCCAGGGACGGGGTGAATGAAATGAAATGAATGACCAAATGAGCGAGGAAATGTCAGGAGAATGAATGTATTCTTTCATGAATGTTACTATCGCTTTCCATTGTAAATGTTCTTTGAATTATTGATAATCCATATTTACAGTTTTGCAAATGTTGTAGTTGTTTCCGGATTTATCATTTGATTTATGACATCATTGCTATATGACATCATTGAAATGAACTATTGTGAAACCGATTTGATTACTGATTTTAATGGTTACTCGCTGAGCTTCTAGCTCACCCCAAAAATGTTTTATTTCCCCTCCCAAAGGGCTCAAGGCGAAGAAAAGCTTGGAGTGCTTATTCACGTGACTGGATGGCTTATATCGTGTACAGTTTAAGTTTGGATCTATTTTATGTATGAGTTGGTCTTGTGTAAATATTTGAAATTGATATGGATGTAAGTATACGTTCCACGATTGGAATCAGTTTCCGCTGCATTTGTAATATGTAATCATTGGAGAATTTGATGTAATTTTGAGATTTATATTGTAATTGGGTTGAGGACTGTAGTGAGCGACTGAGTCCCGGCGAGAGCTGGGCAGGCGGTCCGCCGAACCCTCTGGTTCGCCTTAGGGGGAGGTGGGGCCGTTACATTGTGCTTATTCACGTGAATGGATGGCCTATATCTTGTACAGTTTTGGATTTGGAATCATTTGATGTATAGTTGGGAATTAGTTTCCGCTGCATTTGTAACATGTAATTATTGGAGACTTGGATGTATATTTTGTGGACCATGTGATGTATATTTGAGGTTATTCTTGTAATTCATTTGAGGACTTTAGTGAACGATTGAGTCCCGGCGAGAGCCGGGCTGGCGGCCGCCGAACCCTGGGGTACGCCCTAGGGGGAGGTGGGGCCGTCACAGATTTCATGATGAATTTTAAGAAATAAGACCAAACTGAGATTTTTTTTAACCTCTAACCTGAAAATTCACAAGTGTATGCTTTCTAAAATCTTTGCGTACACTAGATTGGTGATCCAAACTTTACCATAAGAGTGCTCAGAAAGAGAGAAAAAAAAGAAAAGTGAACGATCACTCAAAAAGCCCATTGAGATACCTTTTCTCCTTCATTTAACCCCAAAATAAAATCAGTCACATTGATTGATAAATCACAAATTGGGGCAATCTTTGCTTGAAAAGTGTCCCACTGTGTTTAATTATATTCAACTCACATCTAAGTGAAAGCAAAATGTGCATTATTCTTGTTTGTTTTGAAAATTTGGAATGATACTCCAAGCGTTCGTTTCTCTATCCATACAGCTTTTATCATTTGCTCTCCCATTTGAGCCTTTGAAAGAATAATTTCGTTTCAAATAGGAGCCTTAATGATCACTACCCTACATTGAAAAATTCTTAGATATCAAAAGGGAGTGGATTTTCAATGACCATTTCGTTACTTTGGTTATCATGAGGTGTAAGAATGATACTTTGTCCATCGTTTCTACAACCTAAACACTATTTATCCCTTACATCCTCATTTGAGTTAAAATGGGTGGTTCTTTTCAAGGCACTTACGATCGCACCCCACATTGGGGAAGAAGATTGGAGAATTTTTTCAAAAAGACAAAAACGCAAAAACGCTAAAACCAAAAAGGGAGAGAACCGCAAATTGGGGAAGGTTTGATTTTACCTAGGCTTCAATTTTGAAGAAAAAGAAAGAGAAAAGAAAAGGAAGAGTTTTGTCCAACGAATCACTTATGTTTTACAGACATGGATGAATAGGAGTCTTTCCTCAATCAATTAATTCAGATGCATGCAAGAAATTTCGCATTAATGAAAGTTTCCTTTCAGAAGTTATTGTAAGGAACGGAATAAAAGTCAGGCCCTCTTCTTTTCCAATCAAATATTCTATCCCTAGTTATCCCTTTTGAGTTTTCAGAATAAAATACTTCGATTGGCAACCCCTGAGGATCGCAAACCCCACACTGGGGCAAATTTGAGTTGAAAAAGAAAGAAAAGTCCCAAGAGGTGAAAAGTGATAAAGCAACAAAATCAAAAGAAAAAGAAAAGAGAACCTCGGTTGAGCATAAATTGGGGCAAATTTTTGGAAAAGTTCAAAAGAATGGCAGAAGGCCGAAAAAGAGAACAAAACGAAAGAGAAAAGAGCCTCAATTGAGAATAAATCGGGGCAAGTTCTGATTTAATCCTAAAAAGAAGGTTGATACAATAATGCGATCTCAGATCATTTAAACCATTTTTGAAAATCTGTTTTCAAACCTTAAAGAAATTTTCTAATTGGCAAGTGATGCTTGTATACTGATGCCAGAAATTTTTTAAATGTATTTCTGAATTGATTAGTTATGAAGTTGACAGTACTCATCATCTGAAAATCCGCCAGAGCACCTTTGAAAAGAAAGGAAAAGGAAAAAGCGAAATAAAGGCAAAGAAAATGCAAAAAGATTCGATGCTGAAATGCCTGCTAAGTGGTGATAAAAGTCAAACAAAGTTCAGGATATTCGAGTTCAAAATAGGGGCGATTTCTGGAAAAATGCGATCTTCGGTGCAATGTCCTTGAAAGTCTTATTCTTTAACTATCGTTTTCAAGCCACATTACAAGCTCATAAAGTCCATCGTTGACTTATCTTTCATGACAACTCAAAGTGAGGATTATGCTTATGAGAAATCCATCAATCATTTGTGATCTTAAGGCTATAATCTGTTTCCACATGTTTAGCTATCGTTTCTGCCCACACGTTACAAGCCTAAAAAGCTTATATGTGACTAAATTTTCTTAAGAAATAGGGGGTGACAAACTATTTGCTTTCACTAAGATGTGATATTGAATGGGTTACATACAATTTGGGCACAAGAATAAGGCAGATCCTAACCTCTCATTTTTCCTTAGCCATCTCAAAAGCAGAAATAACACTCACTTGATTGGTCCTGAAAGATGAGTTAACAAGAAATGGTGATCCATTACTCTAAGTATCGATGCTAAGGTGAGGAAGAAATCTTCTGTAATTTGGTAGTATTTCGAGAGATTCATCATGAAATTTTCTATTAGGAAACATAGTTTCTTACTTTGTTCAAACAAATGGAAAGTCATCCAAACAAATTTTTGCAATTAAATGGGCCCACACTGGGGCAAATTTTCATTTGAGAAATTTTGCAAAATAAGCCCACACTGGGGCAAATTTTTTATAATACATTTGAGATTTTCGTCTAAGAATCAAATAATACATTTTCGAATCAATCACGCTGCTCTTTTCATGAAATTTAAGTGCATGTCATACTTTGGTAAGCCCCCTGTGCAGGTATTTATGGCTGAATCGACGAAAAAGCATCTGGTGATGTAGAAGGCCGATGCCGAAGAAAGAGAAGAAAGAAGGAAAAAGGTCCCTATACTGGGGCAAATTATTTTTGAAAAAATTCTCTCGAAAAAAAAAACCAGAAATCACCAAAAAAAAAAAGGAAAAAAATCCAAAAAAAAAAATCAGAAAAACTCAAAATAAAAAAAATCAAGTTTAATTTCTTGTTTCTTGACAAATCATATTTAATTTTTTCTTATTTGTTTTTGAAATATCACGTTGGCTTGGATTTCGTGCCGCCAACATTACAAAGGTCACGTTGGGCCTGGACTTGGTGTCGCCAACATCACGTTGGACCTGGATTTCATACCGCCAACATCACAAATGGCACGTTGGGATCGGGTTTTATCCCACCAACTACGACAGGATTGGGTTTTATCCCACTGATCGTTCACGTCACGTTGGGCTTGGATTTTGTGCCACCAACATCTTATTGGCTTGGGTTTCATCCCACCAACTTTGGCAGGACCGGGTTTTAACCCGCTGACCAATGAATGTTGGGACCGGTTTTCATCCCGCCAATCTCAGCAGGACCGGATTTAATCCCGCTGACCGTTTATATCACGTTGGGATCGGGTTTCATCCCGCCAATCTCGGCAGGATCGGGTTTAATCCCGCTGACCGTTTATATCACGTTGGGATCGGGTTTCATCCTGCCAACCTCGGCAGGACCGGGTTTTATTCCGCTGACCGTTCATACATCGTTGGGACCAGATTTCATCCCACCAACCTCGGCAGGACTGGATTTTTTCCCGCTGACCGTTCATACCTCATTGGGAGCGGATTTTATTCCGCCAACCTTGGTAGGACCGGGTTTTATCCCGCTGACCGCTTATATCACGTTGGAATCGGGTTTCATCCCATTGACCGTTTATATCACATTGGGACCGGGACCTCGGCAGGACCAGGTTTAATCCCGCTGACCGTTTATATCACGTTGGGACCGGATTTTATCCCTCCAACCTCGACAGGACCGGATTTTATCCCGCCAACCTCGGCAGGACCGGATTTTATCCCGCTGACCGTTTATATCACGTTGGGATCGGGTTCTATCCCGCCAATCTCAGCAGAACCGGGTTTTATCCCGCCAACCTTGGCAGGTTCGGGTGTTATCCCACTTACCAATCATCTTGGCAGGCTCGGGTTTAATCCCACTGACCAATTCATCACACTGGGGCAAATTTTTAGATAATTTTTCGAGCAAGTCTTATGCAGTTTTTTCATACATACCAGCATTTTATTTATCATTGCCACTAGCCGTTGGGTCAGTCCCACTAGTGAGCCTTTCATTTACACTGCCACTAGCCGTTGGGTCAGTCCCACTAATGAGCCTTTTATTTACACTTCTACTAGCCGTTGGATCAGTCCCACTAGTGAGTCTTTCATTTTGCACCGCCACTAGCCGTTGGGTCAGTCCCACTAGTGAGTCTTTCATTTTCATTGCCGCTAAACATGGGTCAGTCCCACTAGCGTGCATTTCATCTTTATTGCCACTAAACATGTGTCAGTCCCACTAGTGTGCATTTCATTTTCATTGCCACTGAACATGGGTTAGTCCCACCAGTGAGCATTTCATCATCATTACCGCTAAACATAGGTCAGTCCCACTAGTGTCCATTTCATCTTTCTTGGCACTAAACATGGGACAGTCCCACTAGTGTGCATTTCCGTTTTAAGTTTTGTTCGGGTCAGTCCCATAATTTAAATTTTGTTCAAGTCAGTCCCATGATTTTAAATTTCTTGTTCGGGCCAGTCCCATTTTAAATTTCCTGTTGGGGTCAGTCCCTTTTTAAATTTCTTATTGGGGTCAGTCCCCTTTTAAATTTCTTGTTCGGGTCTGTCCCATTTTAAATTTCTGATTCGGGTCAGTCCCGTTTTAAATTTCTGGTTCGGGTCAGTTCCGTTTTAAATTTCTCGTTTGGGTCAGTCCCATTTCAAAATTTTTTCGTTAAAGGGGGTCAGTCCTCATTTTCAAAAAACGCATTCGTTCGAGTAGCTGCAGCCCAATAACACAGGTAAGTATTTGGTGTCTACTTTTTTGTCTCAAGTTTTTCCAAAACTCAGACAAAGAGGGGCAAACTGTAGACACCAAATTTTTGGTTTCGAATTTTATTTATTTAATTAGTTTAATTTTAGATTTATTTGTTTCAATTTTAGGTTTATTTGATTTTATTTTATTTTATTCTTGTTTCGTGTCTCTTATTTTATTTTAATTGATTTAAAAGTTTTTTTATCTACTAAATTTCAGAAAAAGAAAAAAAAGATGGAAGGAAAAAGAAAAAAGGGCAAGCTCACATGGGCAAATATTTCTTTAGTTTCATATCAGAAAATTGGGCACGACAGTACATAAGTAAAATGCAACTTAGTTCTATCCCATTTTTCCCCCATTCTTTTTTCCCGTAATTTTTGCTTTGTCGTTGGATCATATTAAATCCATACCACTTGGCTCTCATCTACCACCAGAGAAGGGCCTAGAAATGGAGAGTAATCTAATGGTTGAGGGAGAGGTGTAAGCTGAGGTTGATCATAAACCGTTAAGATGAGTTTTAAGGGTTTAAAGGGGATATAAAAGGAAATCTAAGGGTTGGCAGCTGAAAAAAATCTGGGGGCTGACGGCTAAGCAAAAAGGTCTGGAGTTTAGCTGAAAGAAAAAAAGGCAGCCAAAGGGGGTTTTTGGAGGGAGTTGAGAGAGGAGGGAAATGGAGGTGAGACGCTGAAAGAAAAATCTGAAAGGGAGAGAGCGGACGGCCGGCTAGATAAAAAACAGCAGCGAGAGAAAAAGAAAAAAAAAACAAGAGATCAAGAGAGAGTTTTAGGGGGGGCCGAGAGAAAGAAAAAGAGAAACAGAGGGAAAGGCAAGCGAGATAGATAGCTGGAGTAGAACAAAGACTGGACAAAAGAGAGGTAGAAACAAGAGAAAAGGCGAAAGCTTGGGGAGCAAAGAGGGAGGAAGGATTTGGAAAAAGGGAGAGAGAGGTGGAGAGAGACAGAACTGAGCAAAAGAAAGTGACTGAGGAAGAAGAAACCCATGGCCCTCGTCAGTCTCCATCATCGTGGAGAGGCAAAGTTGTTTGCTAAAGATCGTTCCAATCTATTCCCTTTTTCTGGCTGTTCAGGTATATTACTCTCCCTCCATCTGTTAAAGTTATATCCTTTCAATGCTTGTATTCGGAACTCTGGATTTTTGTTGGAAGGTGATGGGAGGAATGTTGTTGGTTGTGATTTTTAGCCTAAAGCTGTTATCTTTGGCTGTTACGTTGCATGATTAATATGTTAGGATCTGTAGTGTGTTTGATTTTTGGTTCCTAAGCTGTAGTTTAGTATCAAGATGTTAGCTTTTGACAAATGCATCTAGGGTTCTTTAGAAAGCTGATTTCGTTTCTCTATTGTTGCATGTTCACCCATTTGGTTCTTTGTTTGATCTGTAATGACTAATTTCCTACAGTGGGGTTGTGTTAATATTGAAGTTCTAATGAATTTTGGGTAATAAATTTGCTGGTTTGCGTTTGAAACTGCGAGAAATGTCTGAATAAGTTGCTGCAGAAGAAACCAACGAAGAAGAGTTGTATGATTTGTTCATTTTGATTCTTTTTTCGGGTGACTGAAATTCTTGCTTGACTTAGTTTTTTTTTTGTTTGGATTGATTTGCTGTATGATGGCGATGCCGTGTATGCTCTGCTGCAATTTAAAGCCGGAAGATGCGATGTAGCATCAGGCTACAATGCGGCAGGTCTGTTACGGCAATAGAGTTTTTTGTCTTAGAAACTTCGGCTGTTCTAACTGAAGCTGGTATCCATACCCATTAGTTCGGACGCTTTCATTGTCTTTTCCTTTGGGGTCCAATGTTTGATAATGAGTAAATTTGCAGTGTTGGAGTGATTTTATTTGCCAAAGTTTCGGTAAACCAGAAGCTAGGAAGGGCTTGTAGTTTTGATGCTCCTTGTTTTCTTTTATATTTTTGCTATGCTTGAACCGAGGCGAAGCTGTATGTCTTTGGTTTGTGGTCTAGTTTCATTTATCTACCTCAATGGAATGACTTGATCGTGTGCCTAGATTACTTTGCCGCAAGTTTCACTCTTTCTTTTGCTGCATTTTATGCCCAGCTGTTTCAATCTGATTTTATGGGGGTTAGATGATTATGCTTAGGGATGTTAATGACAATGAGTTGAAGCTTGGTATTTTTGGTTTGAATGTTAGATTAGTAGAGCTTGTCGAATACTGGCATGTAAACCTATCTAAGTTGGGGTAGGAAAATAAGAAAGCTGCATTTTATGCTCTTGTTTTGTTGTTTCCTTTCTCGTAGCAGCCTACCAAGTGGGTCTCATTACCTATTTGATGAGAGAAAATTGGATGAGTGAGTTGAGTTTGCCTGTGTAGGTCTAAAACATTTGAATCATGTTAGAATACTTGTTGAAAATAAACAATCAGTTTTGCCGAACCAGTTTTGCATGTTTCCAGATTTTTTTTTTGCACTAGATCTTGCTAAGTTTTCTGCTTGTTTGAATGGTGGTGACTATGAAGTTGCTTGCTTAGTCTGAATTTATGATGTTGGTTTGAAAACATCTAATCAGTTGTGCTCAAGAAATCTGGGTTTGAGGAAAGAGTGCAGCAGATTTTCTTTCTCGGTTGCTAGAGTATATGAGGTAGTTGCAGAAGCTTAATCTTATTCGTAACTTGCATGAACTTGCATGGAAATTTTCTGGAAATTGCACTTTAACCCCCCAAGTTCCCCTTTGTTCTACTATGGCCCAAACAATTGAGAAAATCAATCAAATTGGCCCCTCAAACTTTTCTTTTCCTTTCAATTGGGTCCTCATTTAGCTAATACGGGCTATTTAGGCATCTTAATGCTTTTAATGAATTAATTTTACATTTATGTGATTATTTATGATGCCTTGACATTTTCTTTGTTTTTTGGAGGATAAATAAGTAATTTTACTCCATTGGAGCTCCAACTCAAGGGAGGTACACCCTATCCCTTATTTCTTACTCTATTTGACCCTACGTGCCCTATGTGACTTTACGTGTTTAATTGCATGCCTCTTGAAAGTGTATTTATGTATTTCATTTATTTATTTGTTTGCTTTATTAGCTTTAGTTTGGTATATTTATTTTAGTTCAATTTTGATCATTTGAAAGGCACTTGAATGCCAAAGTTGTAATAGCTAGGTTATTATTTTATTTTACTCCGTTTCCCTTCTTAGATTGTAGTAGGCTTCCCCCGAATGCAATAGATAAGGCTTATGTGCTATATGCTTGCGTGTGCCTGCGTGTTTATCGCTTTCCTAGGCATTTGCATCTAGATAAGCATGCTTGTGTGTTACGTGCTAGGTGAAACTATGTGTTTTGCATGTCTATTTGTTTTTAGTATTATACCCGATTATATGGATGGAATGCACGTTACCGTGGCTAGTCCAATGCTAGTCATGGTCTTCCCCTCGAGCTCTTACAAGTCCAATGCTTGTGAGAGAACGTTAGTCAAGGGCTAGTCCAATGCTAGATCCATAGGAACCCTCCGCACGTTAGATCATGATTGTGTGATAAAATCACTTCATCTCATGCATATTTTCACTTTTTTAGGGTCTTTTATCATTTTTTTGCATGACATCCCTCCTTATACGTATATCCCTTCCCCCATATTTTCCCTTATATGTATATTACTTACCCCTTTGTATGAAACATAACATTAGATTTGCATTTCATCTAAGTATTAGACCTAGGTTAGTACATTTGCTTGATTAGACTAGGAAGTTACCCCCTTGGATATGGGATATGGACGAGTTTGGCTTTTCTAGCCTTAGTACTGATGCCGATACGGGTGCGCAACAACTTCAACCTTGGGTCAAGGACCCTTTGGTCAACATTGATGGTCCAATGACAAGATTAAGATCCAAAAAGGTGAAGGAATCTTTAAGAGTCTTGATTATTCACCATACAAGCAAGGAGCAGGTTAAGTTTGAAGAATTGATGGACCATGAAGTTACCTTGCTCACTTGTACGTTTGAAGTGCAAGAATGATCTCCTACTTGGTAGATTAGTTAGTAGTTGTTTTAAAGCTGCCTAGTTTAGTAGTTGTTAATCGTACAAAGGACATGTTGCCCTTGAGTTTTAATCCGTTAGTAAGTTTCATTAATTATTAGGCCTTATCGGGAACCCTTAAAGAGTTGGCTCTTTAAGTTTCTGACCGAATTCCTGGCTGGAATGTAGGAGCCGCTCCTACATTGTAGGTAGATTATCAATCCTTACTCCAAACGGATTTACCCTAGTTCTGGCCTATAAAAGGCACCTCTTGTATGAGTAAAAGGGAAATAATTACAACCAGAAATCGTGAGGAATTTTCTTTCAAGTTCTTAATCGAACTTACTCTTGAATTCTTGAGTTTATTGTTTAGGATTCAAATCTGACTTTATCGATTATCTTGTTCCCTAATCGTGGTGTCTCTTCATCCATCATTATTTGCTTAATGTTATTGATTACCTTTGGGTGTCAGAGGTCTTGAGTTCATGAGAACAATCGAGTTCAACTTCTATTGGGAGAAAAGATCCAACTCTGATAATTACAAGGTTGGGAGAGTCTAGGAGGGTCTTCCCCTAGGGTTGCTCATCAGTTGGTAATCAGAGCATCAAGTTAATTCTCTTTTAATTGAAGTTGTTCATATCTTGTTAGTTTGTGTCTTTTGTCAAAAAAAAAATACTGTAGTGATTACTGTTCATCATTACTGTTCATCGTACTGTACCGATACTGTTCATTGTTACTGTAGCGTACTGTTTACGTTACTATTCATCCGAGTCAAAAAAAAAACCTGTTTGGGTATTGTCTTTTTATGTTTCCTGTCCAAGTTCTTGGGTCTGTTATACTTGTGTTTGGTGTAAAGACAAAAAAAAAAAAGTCACGTACCTTATATTGTTTTAGTGTCCAAGTTGCTAGAGTATTGCTGGAATTTTCTTTTGAATATTGCTGAAATTCTGTTTTGCCTATTTATTGAGTATTGGTTGTTGTTCTTGCAAACCCTAGACACCACAATATAATTTGGGGAAGTTCTTGAGCTTCTTGAACAAAATTCTTGAAGTTCTTGAACCTCCAAGTCTTGTTTTGAAAGTTCTTAAACAATAAATCAAGAACTAGAGTTTTCTTGAAATTTGCATAACCTTTCATCCTTTTTTTTCTTGAACTTGTTGGTGTGACCTGAATTTGTATTCCTTGAAAAAAAAGGAAGAAGAGAAGAAATCGGCTCTCACACAAAGGAAATCAAGTTTCCCAAATCTTGAGTTTCCAATTCTTGATTGGTTTCCAATTCTTGATTAGTGTCCAAGTCTTGATTGGTTTTCCCAAAAAAGAACTTGAGTCTCCAAATCTTGATTGGTTTCCAATTCTTGAGTTTCCAATCTTAATTGAATTTCAACGACCCCAAACTACCTAACCAAACCCCAAGCACCCCAAATCAGTTTCCAAAGCCAAACCTAAACTACCACAAACACTTTAGCCAAACCGCCTTTGAATTCTTGAGTTTCTAAAATCGGTTGAGCTAGTTTTTGCTAACTGATTTGACTGAAATTTGAGGACTGGTTCTTGCGTTATTTGAGCACCTTAAAAGCACCACTTACCATCCAAAATACTGACCAGAAACTCAGCAAAACAGCAGTTAAAAAAAAAAGTTCCAGTTTCGAGTAGAGTTTTTTCTAAGATTTGCAAAATTCTGCTTTGTGTCTTGTTACTTGCTTATAAGGTAATTAATTTTGGAATTTTTGAGAGTTTGAGTTGTTTTAAGAACTTTGAGAAGGACAATTGAGAGTGAGTGTGTTTCCTTGAGTGATACACGAGTGCTTGCAAGGTAGACAAGGATACACTTGTTTTGCAGGTTGGACAATATGTCTCAAGAGGGGAACATGCTTGAGCCATCTGAGACCGACGAGTCGCTCAAACTGGTGCTCCAAGCTCTTCAAAAACAAGCGGAGAGACATGAAATTGAAATGACACAATTATTAGACAGATTGGCTGCCATTGAGATGCGAGGTACCGGAGATACACACAATAGGGCTTCGAGTGTTCAGAGTGCTGATCATGATGCGGATGATGAGGGATATCATTCTAACACCTCCTTTCGATCAAGGAAAAGCCAAAGGGGAGCGAGGGAAGGTCGAGACCGACCTAGGAGAACCGATGACAATCTTGGTTCCATCAAGACCAAGATGCCTACCTTTCATGGGAAAAATGATCCTGAAACTTACTTGGATTGGGTTAGGCGAGTTGAGCAAGTGTTTGAAGTCCACAATTACTCTGAAGAGAAAAATGTGAAACTTGCAGCTATTGAATTTCAAGATTATGCATCTATTTGGTGGGAGGAAATATGTGCCACAAGGAGGAGAAATAGGGAACCACCGATTGACACTTGGACTGAAATGAAGCAAGTGATGAGGAAACGATTTGTACCCTTCCATTATACCACGGACTTGTACAATCGGCTCCAACGACTCACTCAAGGTTCTAATTCGGTTGATGAGTACCACAAACAAATGGAAGTAGCGATGATAAGGGCCAATGTACAAGAGAATCCGGAAGCAACCATGGCGAGGTTCCTTAATGGATTAAATCCTGAAATTAGGAAGAAGGTTGAGCTTCAAGACCACTTTAAACTTCAACAAATGGTGTCTTATGCAGAGAAGGTGGAAAAGCAAGCCTTACCTCTAAAGAACCCTAGTGGCCGAACCACTACATCCTCTTCCACTCCTTGGAAAAGAAATCAATTGCCAACAACCAATGCTTGGCCAAGGCAAGGTAATAAAGAGAGGGAAAACAAGCAGATGGAACAACTGTCCCATCCGAGTGCAACTTCTTCTAAACCAACCCCGCGGCCGACTCTTCCAGGGGCAAATACATCTACCAACCAGCCAAAGGCATGTTTCAAATGCAAGGGAATTGGCCATCTCATGGATCAATGCCCTAACCGAAGCATCATGTACCTGAATGAAGAGGGAGTGTGGCAAAGCGAAGGAGAGGAGGAATATGCGGACATGCCACCGCTTGAAGAAGAAGGGAAGGATGATGATATGGTTGAAATAGAGGAGGACCCCGTAGCACGAACTATGGTGACTATGAGAGTGCTTAATGCACAAGCTCAAGAAGATGATCTCCAACGAACCAACATCTTTCATACAAGATGCAAAATTGGAGATGAGGTATGTCTTATGATCATTGATAGTGGCTCTTGTACTAATTGTGTAGCCGCTGATTTTGTGGAGCAAAACCACATTCCATGGACTTATCAACCAAAACCATATAGATTGTCTTGGTTAAATGATTGGGGGGGAAGTCAAGGTGACCAAACAGTCCTTAATTGCTTTTTCTATCGGTCGATACAAGGACCAAGTTTTATGTGATGTAATTCCTATGCATGCTAGTCATATCTTGTTGGGACGTCCTTGGGAGTATGATAGACAGGCTGATCATATTGGACTTACCAATAAATATAAGTTCATTATGAACAACCTCAAAATCACTCTTTCACCATTGATACCTACACAAGTGTATGAAGAACAATTGCATTTAAGAAAAGAGAGAGAGAAAAGGCAATCGAAAGAAGCAAAGAAAAAGTCGAATGAGAGAGAGAATGAGGGGAAAAAGAAAGTAGAGGTCGAGTTGAGTGAAAAAGAAAATTCGAATGGAAAAAAACTCAGTAAGGCCGAGAGCTTGAAAGTGAAAAAAAAGGAATTTCTATGCAAGTGTACGTGAGGTAGATATGGTTTTGAATGCACAAAGTCTTCTCATAGTACTTCTGTACAGGGAAGCTGATTATTCTTCTTTTTACACACTAGGCATAACCGATTCTCTTCCTAGTGCAATCTACTCTCTTTTGCAGGAATTCAAGGATGTGTTTCCGGAGGAACTACCGAAAGGATTGCCTCTAATTCGAGGTATTGAACATCAAATCGACTTTGTTCCTGGAGCAATTCTACCAAATCGACCAGTCTATAGAGCAAATCCGGAGGAAACAAAGGAAATCCAAAGGCAAGTCGATTCCCTCCTTGAAAAGGACCAGGTTCGTGAATCTCTTAGTCCTTGTGCGGTTCCAGTCATTTTAGTACCTAAGAAAGAAGGGACTTGGAGAATGTGTACAGATTGTCGTGCAATTAATAAAATTACCGTTAAGTATCGTCATCCCATTCCTAGGTTAGACGATATGTTAGAAGAATTGCATGGAGCAATCATTTGCATTAAAATTGACTTAAGATCTGGTTATCATCAAATAAGGATAAAGGAAGGTGACGAATGGAAATCTGCTTTCAAAACGAAGTATGGTCTTTATGAGTGGCTTGTGATGCCTTTCGGTTTAACAAACGCTCCAAGTACTTTCATGAGATTAATGAACCATGTTTTAAGGCATTTTCTTGGGAAGTTTGTTGTTGTTTATTTTGATGATATATTGATCTTTAGCAAGTCTTTAGATGAACATGTTGAGCATTTGCGACTTGTTTTAAGTGTCTTGCGTGAAAATAGGCTATTTGCTAACATGGAAAAATGTGTCTTTTGCACTCCTGAGGTTAACTTTCTTGGTTATATTGTTGTGCAAATGGCATAAGTGTTGATCCCGCCCAAGTAAAGGCCATCATGGAGTGGCCGACTCCAACCAACGTGTCTCAGGTAAGGCCTTTTCATGGTCTTGCAAGCTTCTATAGGAGATTTGTTAAAAACTTTAGCACTATTGCAGCACCTTTGAATGAGATAGTTAAAAAGAATGTGGGGTTTCAATGGGGAAAAGAGCAAGAAGAGTCGTTTAATAAGCTTAAGACTTTGTTAACTTCAACACCTATTCTTGCTTTGCCTAATTTTGATTTGATGTTTGAAGTTGAATGTGATGCTAGTAGGGTTGGCATAAGGGCTGTTTTACATCAAAATAATAGGCTCTTGGCATATTTCAGTGAAAGTTGAGTGGGGGACCTCTTAATTACCCTACTTATGATAAAGAATTGTATGCTATTGTGCGTGCTCTTGAAGTGTGGCAGCATTATCTTATGCCTAAGGAATTTGTGATACATACTGATCATGAATCAATTAAATTCCTTAAGGGGCAGGGTAAGTTGCATAAAATACATGCGAAATGGATTGCATTTATTGATTCCTTTCCATATATCATTAAGTATAAGAAGGGAAAAGATAATGTCGTTACGGATGCATTGTCTAGAAGGTATATTTTGATCACTAACCTGAGCACTAAGTTACTTGGTTTTAAGCACATTAAAGACTTGTATGCACATGATGCTGATTTTTCTAATGTATTTCAAGCTTGTGAACATGCTGCATTTCAAAAGTTTTATAGGCATGAAGGCTTCTTGTTCAAAGAAAATCGCCTCTGTATTCCCAACTGTTCACTTAGGGAATTACTTGTTAGAGAAGCCCATGGCGGAGGGTTGATGGGGCATTTCGGTATTGATAAAACTCTTGACATTTTGCATGAGCACTTCTATTGGCCTAAAATGAGGCGTGACATTGCTAACATTTGTGATAAGTGTTTAAAGTGTAAGCAGGCAAAGTCAAGGAGTAACCCTCATGGATTGTATACTCCTCTACCCGTACCTCATGCTCCTTGGACAGACATATCCATGGATTTTGTGCTTGGTTTACCAAGATCTTCTACAGGTATGGATAGTATCTTTGTTGTAGTGGATAGATTTTCTAAAATGGCTCATTTTATCCCTTGTAGGAAAACAAATTATGCGCGCCATGTTGCTGATTTATTCTTCAAGGATGTGGTTAGATTGCATGGAGTACCGCGTACTATTGTAAGTGATAGGGATGTGAAATTCTTAAGTTATTTCTGGAAATCACTTTGGGAAAAGTTGGGAATTAAGTTGCTGTTTTCTACTTCTAGTCATCCCCAAACGGATGGTCAGACTGAGGTAACCAATCGAACCCTTGGTGCTCTACTTCGAGCCATTGTTCCAAAGAACTTGAAGAAGTGGGAAGAATGTTTGCCTATTACCGAGTTTGCATATAACCGAACCACTCATTCTACTACTAATCATTCCCCTTTTGAAATTGTTTATGGGTTTCAGCCGCTAACTCCTCTAGATTTATCACCTATTCCTGTTAATGAGTGTTTAAGCGCAGATGGTGTCAAAAAGGCAGAAGCTGTTCGGACCTTGCATGAGAGAGTTCGAGCTCAAATTGAGAAGAAAAATGCGCAATATGCACAACATGCAAATAAGGGTAGAAATCATGTTATATTCGAACCCGGTGATTGGGTTTGGGTGCACATGAGGAAGGAAAGGTTTCCAGCATCTCGACGGACCAAGTTACATCCAAGAGGAGATGGACCTTTTCGTGAACTAGAGAGGATAAACGACAATGCATACAAATTGGAACTTCCAAGTGAGTATGGCATAAGCGCTTCTTTTAATGTGTCTGACCTATCCCCTTTTGACTTTGATACAGACTTTGAAGATTCGAGGACGAATCCTTTCGAGGGGGGAGGGAATGATGCGGATACGGGTGTGCCACAACTTCAACCTTGGGTCAAGGACCTTTTGGTCAACATTGATGGTCCGATGACAAGATTAAGATCCAAGAAGGTGAAGGAAGCTTTAAGAGCCTTGATTATTCACCATACAAGCAAGGAGCAGACTAAGTTTGAAGAATTGATGGACCATGAAGTTACCTTGCTCACTTGTACATTTGAAGTGCAAGAATGATCTCCTACTTGGTAGATTAGTTAGTAGTTGTTTTAATGCTGCCTAGTTTAGTAGTTGTTAATCGTACAAAGGACATGTTGCCCTTGAGTTTTAATCCGTTAGTAAGTTTCATTAATTATTAGGCCTTATCGGGAAGCCTTAAAGAGCTGGCTCTTTAAGTTTCTGACCGAATTCCTGGCTGGAATGTAGGAGCCGCTCCTACATTGTAGGTAGATTATCAATCCTTACTCCAAACGGATTTACCCTAGTTCTGGCCTATAAAAGGCACCTCTTGTATGAGTAAAAGGGAGATAATTACAACCAGAAATCGTGAGGAATTTTCCTTCAAGTTCTTAATCGAACTTACTCTTGAATTCTTGAGTTCATTGCTTAGGATTCAAATCTGACTTTATCGATTAGCTTGTTCCCTAATCGTGGTGTCTCTTCATCCATCATTATTTGCTTAAGGTTGCTGATTACCTTTGGGTGTCAGAGGTCTTGAATTCATGAGAACAATCGAATTCAACTTCTATTGGGAGAAAAGATCCAACTTTGATAATTACAAGGTTGGGAGGGTTTAGGAGGGTCTTCCCCTAGGGTTGCTCATCAAGCACGCTCGTATTCCCTCTATTAAAGGGAACATTGAAAGTCACGAGTATATGTCCCCACACCATTATGATGCATTTCTTTAGGTCATACACATTTGTATATTATTATTTTCTTTACTTTTTCTTTCTTTCGAGTCTCATGACTTGCATATTCGTAACCTCTCCAAAGAGTCCGTATTGGGCATCACAATTAATGTGATTGGTACCAAGTAAGTTTTGAAGAAATATTTCGACCCCCCGACACCCTCCTAGATCTAGGGTATGCATTCATATAGTATATCCAAATGTGATAAATCTTAAAGGTAAAATAAGAAAATCTTTGACTAAATCGCGCAACTTACCTTGGCTAGGTTGAAAGGGTGCCTTGGATTCTTATCCTTGCCTTCCCTTTCTTCAAATGTGACTTGCGAATCTTTATCTCTGATTTTCGTAGACTTGGAGTCGTTTAAAAAGAGTTTTCTACTTTTTTCTTTAAAAATTCATTTTTTGGTGACTTGATACACCTTAACTCTATACCAAGTGGCGACTCCATTTTCATTCAAAAAATCCTTTTTAAACTATATTTTGGGTCAAATCGTCACATTTTCAAGTCCCATTTAGACCCATGTTTTTCATTTTCTTTTTAAACCAAAAATTCATTTTAAAAAAATTTTTCAAAAGCCATTTTTCTAAACTCGTCTTTTATTTTTTCCTATTTAAAAATGGGGCGACAGAGGTCAAACAAGGGGATCCAATCTCTCCAGGCCTTTTCGTTCTAGTCGCAGAATTTTTTGGAAACAGGCTGTATTCCTTGTTCCAGTAGGGTAGACACAAGTTTTTTCAGACTGGAGGAATTAAGGTTCCATATCTGGCATTCGCAGATGATGTCATTATCTTCACGAGGCTTTCGCGGGAGACTTTAGAAGCGGTTAGTCGCTTCTTCAAGCAATATCAACAGTATTCAGGACAGAAGATCAATGTGGCAAAGAGTTGTTTTGTGTGCCCATCTGGGGTGTCCGAGGCGCAAATGGAACTAGTATCCAGCATTCTAGGGTTTCAGCTTCAATTCTTCCCACTAGTCTATCTTGGTGTTCCCATTTCCCGAGGCCGGTGTTCTTCAATTGTCTTTGATGGGATTATTGCAAAGGTTAGGGTGCGGGTTTGCCACTGGAGTGTGAAGCTATTGTCCATAGGGGGGAAATTAATTATTTTAAAACACATCTTGAATTCGATGCCGCTGTATCTTTTACAGGTACTTAAACCCCCTAAGCCTGTCTTAGTTACTTTGGGAAGAATATTTAACTATTTCTTATGGGATAAATCACAAGACTCTAAACGAATTCATTGGGCGTCCTGGGAGAAGATGTGCTTTCCCACGAAGGAGGGTGGGTTGGGAGTTAGGTTGCTAGATGACATGGTCAAAGCCTTCTCTTATAAGTTATGGTGGAGGTTACGCCAAAGGGGATCCATATGGTCGGATTTTATGTTCTCTAAGTATGTTGGAGACCAACATCTGCTGCAGGCGGAGATAGTAAGACTGACTGGTACATGGAAGCGGTTACTTGGTATATGGGAGTTGGCGGAGGCCTAGATTACATTGAGTCTAGGACCGGGTATGATAGATTTCTGGTTAGACACTTGGTGCAAGCTGGGCCTCTTAAGTACATTGGTTCCGGCGGAAGGGACAAGCCTCATTTTTTGGTGGCGGAGTTCCTTGGACGGGAAAGGTGGAATAGGGACAGACTACTGCAATGGCTCCCAGGCCATCTGGTGGATTCGATCATGGAGATTCCGTTCGACCTTGATGGGCAAGATCGAATCATGTGGACGAAGTCGGAAACGACGTGTTTTTCATTAACTTCGGCATAGGAGGTGTGCCGGCAACGTAGAGGCGGCTTCTTGATGAATGAGATGGTTTGGAATAGGGGTACCCCACTGAAAATTTCAATATTTGCTTGGAGGCTGCTGAACAACTTTGTGGCCTTGGACTCGGTGCTGCAACGAAGAGGGCTGCCCTTGGTGTCTAGGTGCTCCTGTTGTCTAGAAGAGGAGGAATCGTTGCCTCATCTTTTTGTCAGTGGCCCGGTGGCGAGGGAGGTTTAGGGGCATTTTGCCAGTAAGTTTGGCATACTTCACTTGCCGCCTAATGATCTTCAACTACTGTGGAGGAAGTGGGCCACATCGCTACCTCCCATCCCTGCTCATCATATTCGGTGTGTCCTCCCGTTATTGGTTGCATGGTTCATATGGTAGGGACGAAATAAGGTGAGATTTGAAGGACAGGCTTTTTCTGC
The DNA here is from genome assembly GCF_036785885.1 of Coffea arabica. Lineage (NCBI taxonomy): Eukaryota > Viridiplantae > Streptophyta > Magnoliopsida > Gentianales > Rubiaceae > Coffea > Coffea arabica. Next base: position 45,570,084 of record NC_092316.1, on the reverse strand, counting down.
TCGGAGGGTCATCTTTGAAGTGAGTAATTTCTTGCATGCCATGGGACGAGCAAATAAGTTGGATAAGGCACAGTTTTACGGCAATTGGGATTGTGAATGGGCATGGTTCACATCGGGCGTGGCCCGTAAACGACGACTAGTGGTGGTGACTTGGGCAAAGCCTCCGCCCTTACGGTACAAATTAAACACAGATGCTAGTGTGGTCAACGAGAGGGCTAGTGGAGGAGGAGTGCTACGAGACTCATATGGTAGATTTATCTTTGCCTTCTATAAAGAGTTTGGGGAAAAATGGGTACTGCAAGCTGAGGCTCTAGCAGTATTAGATGGGCTACTAATGTGTACGGCAAAGGGGATGTGAGGGATTTTTGTGGAGGTGGATTCTGCGATTTTTGTGTCATTAGCCAAATCGTCGGCTCTGGGAGGTCGGTTGTATTGCAGTGTGCTGCGACGGATTCGTCGACTTTTGGATCGGGTGTCGATGTCGTTTACATATATATTCCGGGAGGCAAACATGTGACGCCCCCACTTCTCCCAAAGGCGAACCCAAGGGTATCCGCGGGATGCCTGCCCAACTCTCGCCAGGACTTAAGACAGTTCAATTCAAACTTAAAGATACAAACCAAATAATACAAGTCTAAAATGAAGAAAAGTCACTTCCTTAACTGAATATCCAAATCTTACATCATGTTCTCAAAAGATACATCAAGTCCCAAAATACAACCATTAAAAGTCGAATAAACATTTACAACCAAGATTCCAATCAAAAGTACAACCTAGTTGGCTTTTGCAAAATCTTCCAATCGACATGTTAAGGAAAACAACTCTACGGGGTGAGCGACTGCTCGTGAGGCCAAGAAACACATATGCAAGCACGTAATCCAAGTAGCAATCAATTTTATCAAACAAAACAGAAGTATTCAAGTAATTCATAATTTGAGTGAGAAAAGTAAACAGAAACAATTCAAGGATATGGAAACTCTCAGGAGCTAAGTTCCACTTGCTTTGCCAATGCTCGATAAATTACCTCCCCGCGATGACACTCTGTCAACCGGGTCGGTATTTAGTCCGTAGAAACTCCATTTACCCGTTCTCCGTCTACCATACATACCACACCGGACCCGAACTGCTATAAAAGCACTACTATACGAGTAGACCAAGCATGATCTCTCCAATAGATCAAACTTTTAGTTTTTCTCAGGGCTCACCAAGCTTCCCGACCAATCCCTTGCTGGCTCGAGTTGCAAGGTCAGTCGATGAGTTTGGACGTCCCCCAGTTCAGTTGTGTATTGAGAAGATTCACTCCAACGATATGTATACAGTTCAGTTAAAGGTCGAGAAAATTCACTCCAATGACATATGCAGCCATAGTATATAATTCAGTTCAGTTAATTCAATTCAATTCAGACAATTACATTTCGATTCAGTCAAATGAGAACGAGTGCGATAAAGTACACACTCGACTCAACAGTTATAAATTTTCAGTCTAGAAGCAGCAATTCATATAATTGCAATAAAACATGCACTTAACACTCACCTAGTCAAAATTAGAGAGTGGTGCACAATCAAGTATTTAGGCGTCCCTTGTGAGATCCTCTTGAAGGTTCCCTTGAGTGTCTGAGCAATTAATAATTGACTATCACACACCATCGTTTTAAAACCCCTAATTAACAAGAGAGATTGTATACTTGTACAATCTAAAAAAATATCATGAAAAAAGCCTTAATTACTCGTAAATCGAGACTCAAAAGTGAGGTTTAACAACACAAGGAAAAATTGGTTTCCTTCATGAAGGCAAGTCCAAAACAGTCATTTAATATCGACGGGAAATGAAGAGTTTCTAAAAACTCAATTCCCATCAAGTTCAAAAATTTCAGTTCTAAGGAGCAATTTTTGAAAAATCATATCTTACACTCTGTAGGTCCAAAATTGGAAAACTTGAAACCATTGGAAACCAGTTGCAAAGTACTAAAAGTACCTAGAAGACACATTCCTAAGATTCCAAATGGAAGATACTCAAATTTCGGCTTAAAGGGGCTGACTTGGACTCCCAAGACAGTTTCAGCCTTAGTTTTCAGTAAACTTTAGAAATTCGGCAACATTCACAGAAAGTGAACTTGTGACAGCCCCACCTCTCCCTAGGGTGAACCCTAGGGTATCAGTTGACTGCCTGCCCAACTATCGTCGGGGCTCAGTCGATCAAAGAGCTAGCAACTCAGAATAACTGGGAAAAATAACTTCAAATTAAATCGTACAACCCTAATAACACATAACCGCCAACCAACTTTCCAAACTTAACACGGCAAACTAAGAGTCACACTTACCATTTCATGCTACAAATTACATAACATAAGTCAAACTTATAAATTCAAACTTACAAAAGTAAAAGGTAAAGTCATCTTAACAAAAGGTTACAAGTTCAAGCAAAACAAAGCTAAGAAAGCTCTCGACCGTTAGTCCATCCCCGATCTGTTAAGGAAAACAAAGGGAGTGGGGTGAGCTAAAGCTCAGTGAGGTTCCAAGTAAAGCAAGTAAACACATAACCAAATTAAGGCATAAAATAATCAAATAAATACCGTATGATAAAATAACAATTAACCACAGTTCAATTCATGGATACGGATGGCTTTCAAAAGCCAAAATCCCCTTGAGCTTGATCAAAAATGTCTCCGTTGACTCTCCGTCAACATTTGTATACATAGAACATCAAGTCCATAGAACACCACTTTCACCCGCCTCCGTCCATCAATCCTACCGGGCCCGCACTCCATAAACAGTAGGTAGGTAATACTCGAGTATACCGATTTCAGTGTACAGTAAACAGTCCTCAAGGTTTATCGGCCTTCTCGACCAAGCCCTTGCCAGCTCGATAGAACCGACTCACCTATGAGGTTGGGTACCCAAACAGTCGTAGTTGTTGATGGGATATCACCCAAACAACTCAAGTACAGTCACATATAGAGAATTCACATTTCACAATAGCAGTATACAGAGCCTCAGTGGAAGTGAAGGAGGACGAGTGCGATAAAGTACACACTCGCCTCCATTTTTATCAAATTAGGGTTTGGCTCAAATAGTCGTAAATCAAGTATTCAGATAATTCACATAAGCAGGTAGCAGGTAGTGGAACACTCACCTGTTAATAAAAAATAGCAACCGATGTCAAACGTCTTAGTTACGCTCGCCTTCGTTCCCCAAACCTAGGGCAACGAGTGAAATCGTTAACAATTAGATTCATGCCCCACTAGGTTAGGCTCATTAAGAGACCAAGTGAGTAGTTTAAGCTACTTAATCCGTCATGCAAACAAGGTCCAAACCATGTGAAAGTTCATGAGAAAATAAGTTTAGTAGATGCATGATAGTTCGGCAAAAGAAAAGTTCCAATCGGGCTTAAGGGTTTCTTCTCGGGTTGCACAGTCTTGCCCTGGCTGTCTTAGGAAAACGGTCATAACTCACTGTAGAAAAGTCAAAATTAGGTGCCATCAGTGGCGTTGGAAACTAGACTCGAAGGGCTTACCAACGGTACCAAGCTCACACCGTGGTTCATCTCCTATCTCCAACAGTAACTCAGAGAAGGTGGCTGTTTTTCCAACCCTGGATCAGTGTTAACCGTAAGCCAAACTACTCTAGTTCTAGGGGCTAACTTCATTAGTTTTGATCCAAATTCACCCAATTCACTCCTCAAGTGATCATATACAAGGATTCAAGTCACCTAGAATCAATGGAGTTCACAACATAACATATAACATGATTTAAGGCAGCCAAAATGATTTCATAACTACAAGAATCCCAAAACAGTCTACTAATGGTTCAAAAGCACCACTTTACTTGCTTCAATTCCATTCCAACTTACTCATAAACTTAACCAATAGTTAACCTAGTTTATTAGGCTTGATTAGGGCATAATTTAACATCAAAATTGAGGGAAAACCCCTCCTACAAGAACCGGCCAGCAAGAACAAAAGTAACCAGCCCACACTTTTCAACATTTGTTCAACTTTCATCCTTACATGTTTTTTCACCCAAGTCATCATATCAAGTGATAGATCTAGCTCAAAAGAGGTTTAAAACATAATAATACCTCATAAACAAACATGAATAAGATTCAAACATTTCATCAAACACTTGGTGTGCATACTAAGAAACTTAACTACTACTTGTTTAATTCAAGAAATCATCCTCAAATCTCAACCAACCAACTTGTATTTTGTCATTAACACTTCAAGTGCATGATTTATCATCATAAAACCAAGATTTAAAGAACATATCCTCTCTTGTGATGAGCTTGAACCACCAAAATCAATCCACCAAAGTGAAGCTTCAAGCTTGAATCTAGTACTAGGAATGAAGGGAAATTTCTCTACTCTCTCAAGATCTTCCTCTTTTAATTTTTCTCTCAAGATCAAACTAGGTTTAGAAGGCAAGAAAATGGAGTTTCTCTCTTCCTCTCTAAGCTTCAAGAGGGCCGGCCATCATATGAAAAAAAAAAAAGCTTTGGCTAGTTTAAATAATCTTCAAATCTTGGGTCTAACAAGATACTTGGCTAGGGTTTTTCCACATGGCCACTTACTTGTCCAATTCTTTCTTAATCTTTGACTAATGGTGTCTTAACCTTTCCAAATGTGCCAATACTTAACTAGCACCTATAATCTTACATGTAAGGTCTCTACCACTAATATAAAGACACTTGGTAAAATGCAAGTGGTGCATTAATTAAAATCAACTCAAGAAAAATGTTTTACTTCAAGTAAAAAGGAATGAAGTGTAATGCATGAAAATTATTGTAACACCTAGAAAAGCTAATGTAAGGACATATAATATATGATTTAAATCCTAGAATAAGGGAATTCATTTGGGAAATTGTGCTTTAAAAAATGAGGGTTCTCACAGAACTAGCCTTTGAAATTTATACCTCAATTAGAATTCCAATCAAGATTTAAAACCAAATAAGCAGAACTAAAATCGGAGTTTCGAGCATCAAGATATAGCTATCAAAAGTTAGCTGAAAATGAGGTTTGATTGAACATTTTTTTCCAGATTTGAAAAACGACTTTGGCCCATCATTTAGGTATCGAAATGGTCTTGGATTAACACCAAAATTGGTACAACTCAACTTCCATACGAGGATTTCACCTCTACCAAATTTTATTTGAAAATTCACATGGGAAGGTAGTTAACTAAACTACCAAAGTTCAAGAAAATCCCAAGACCAATCTATCTTTTGCTTTCTTCTTACTTTTTAAGCATTTTGCCCAATGCAAACGACTCAATTCTGGCTCATTTATGGAACAAAAGTCTGAGAAACATCCAGTATACATTTGGTAGATGATTGACATCTAAATTTGCAAAACAACAAGTCCCAAGTCAAACTAAGCCATTCGGCTAGCCAAAATTAGGGTTTTCTATCACTAGTGCAGTTCGGTAATTTGACCACATCTCGCCCAATTCAACTTGAAATTGAGTATTGTTGGTAGTGTTGCAAACTTCATTCAGCAGGCTACCATTCCTCAGAAGAAATCATTTTAAAATTCAGTTCATAACTAGCTCAAAAGCAACAACCTTCAGCTCATCATTGACCCTCGAGCAAAGCAATAAAACAGAATAGGTAAATTTGGTGAACTAGTACAGCTCACTCACCTCGAATCAGGGGATGCATTTTATCCTTTAGAAAACTACAGATGTCTAGTTTCAAATGCCGCTAACAGCACTTGATTTTGACATCTGAGCAAAGAGTTATGATCGTTCAAAGTTTACTGCCAGAGAGCCCCTATTATATGATTTTCCAGTTTGAAGATTTTCAAAATTCTTTTACCCAACCAAATCAAGTGATTTTTGGTGGAAATTTTCCACACATCCTATATAACATAACTACATCAGATTCAAGGTCATTTGATCACAAAAAATTTGAGTTATGGCTTCAAGAAAAACAGGGTAGAATTCAGCCTCTCTCCATGCAACTTCCCTTTGATTTTTCTTCCATTTTTTCAACTTATATCCACTTGTTTAACACATAATTAGCACCAACAACACACATAATCACCATATCAGTCCAATATATCCATTGTGGGATTTCATAGAGCCCATTCCAATCATTTTCAACCAAATAACAACACCCACATGAAGCTACGAGCTCCAAGGCCAAATTTAACTCACTAAAACCAAGTTTCAAGGGTTGGATGATTACTACCTCTTAGATGATGAAAAACCAGAAATTTGGGTCACCAAAAGCTCCAGGAAATCGTGAGAAAGATGCTTCCTTCCTAGCCCAAGTGAATCTCCAAGTAAAGTGGAAGTTGTGTGGTGAATTTGGAGTGAAATGGTGAGAAGATTTGAAGTGAAATGAGATGAACTTTGCTCCTTCTTCCTGCTCGGATTTTCGGCCAGCAATGGAGTGAAGAGAGAGAGTGTAATGGCTGATGGTGAAGCTTCTCTTGGAAGCTTGGTAGTTGGTTGTTTAAATTTGGCACAAAAGTCAACTTTGAATAGTGCGAATCAACACCGATGCTGCTATTCCTATTAATTTGGCAGGAGCGGGGCTAGGAATGGTAGCGAGAGATAGTCATGGGAACCTTGTAGAAGCAAGAGGTATCAAGAAGTATAGCAGGTATGGAGCTGAAATAGAAGAGGCAGATGCAACCCGACAAGGACTGGTAATGGCCAAGGAAGCTGGATGGCTAGAAGTAGAGCTACAATCCGATTGTAAAGCTGCCATTAAAAAATCCGCATGAAAGATAAGGAGGAAACACCAATTGGCACCATAATGGAAGATATCAAACAATTGAGTGGCATGTTCCATTGCTGTACTTTTTCTTTTGTGTATAGAGATGGAAATAGATGTGCCCATCAAATGGCACAATTTGCAACTAAGCTTGTTTCCAATGTGATATGGAAACAAAGTTTCCCTCTGTGGCTCAAAGAGAGCATACAGGAGGACAATAGGGCAAATGTCCACTTTTGTACTTAATAGCTTGCACTATAAAGTTCACTCAATATATAAAGAGAATACCGTTTGACAAAAAAAAAAAAAGAATAGTGTACGTACGTGCGCGTTTCATACCTGTTTTCACTCGGGTTCGTTTCACTTGTGCACTAAATGCACTTTCTTTAACACTATTATTATTCACTCTTAGTAGTCTAACAATAATTTTCTAAAGTCCTTCAATTAGTCACACGCGTGAAAACGCGAACTTCAGACTTGCTCGTGATAAAGCGCAATTTCTAAGAAATTCTTGTAACGATGATATAACTAACTAATACTAGGATAATTAATCATAAAAATACCTATTTTAAGCTAACACATGAGTTCTCAAATCTCCAAGGTCACTGTACTCTCAAATCGACTATTACCTCCAAACGCGTATTCACTAACTCTCGCTAAACGAGCTTCCAAAAATTAAATTTATTAACGAGACATTTTAAAAATATATGCAAGTCATAGTTCCATGTAAATGGTTCTAAAAGGGTTGAAATAACTTATTCGAAGAAAACGGGTGGATAATTATTTAAATAAGCCAATAATATGAGTTTAAAATAAGTAAATTTTTGAGTCCTCACACCCTCTCCCCCTTAAGAAAATTTCATCCTCGAAATTATATCTTGATTTGAGAACAGGTCTGAGTATTTTTCTCAAATTCTTCTTCAACTTCCCAGGTTGCTTCCTCTAGTCCGTGGTTTCTCCAAAGAACTTTTACCAACGGAATCTGCTTGTTCCTCAATTCTTTCACCTTACGATCTAGAAGCTTGATCGGTTTCTCCTCATAGGTCAGCGTCTCATCAATTTCAATATCTTCCGGTTGTAGGATATGAGAAGGGTCTGGGTGATATTTCTTGAGCATGGACACGTGGAAGACATTGTGAATCCGAGGCAGACTGTCGCGCCCCATTTTTTTAAAGAAAAATAAATGGTTTAAATAAAGTGAATTTTAATTCAATTTTTGATTGGAAAATGATTTTTGATTTAAAAGAAAATGGGCCTAAATGGGACTTATAATGCGACGATTTGGGCCCAAATATAGTTTAAAAAGGGTTTTGAATAAAAATCAGAGTCGCCACTTGGTATTGAATTAAGGTGTACCAACTCACCTAAAAATGAATTTTGCAAGAAAAATGTAGAAAAATCCTTTTTAAACAACTCCAATGTCTACGAAAATCAAAGAAACGGTTCGGGAGTCACATTTGAAGAAAGGAAAGGCAAGGATAAAAAATCCTAGGCACCCTTTCTACCTAGCCAAGGCTAGTTGCGTGATTTAGTCAAAGATTTTCTTATTTTAACCTAAGAATTTGTCACATTTAAATGTACTATATGAATGTAAACCCTAAATCTAGGAGGGTGTCGGGTGGTCGAAATGTATCTTCAAAACTTACTTGGTACCAATCACATTAATTGTGACGCCCAATAAAGACTCTTCGAAGAAGTCACGAGTAATGCAAACAATATGAGACTCTAAGAAAAGGGAAGGAAAATAATAAAAATAATCATAATTATAAAAATATACATGCCCTAAAGGAATGCATCATGTCGGGTAGGGGGAACTAATGTTCATGACTCAATTTTCCCTTTAACAGAGGGAATATGAGCGTGCTAAGACTAGAGAGCCAAACTGGTCCATATCCCATATTTGAGGGGTTTTCCCTAATCTAATCAAGCAAATGTACTAACCCATATCTAATTTTTCCTACATGAAATGCAAATCTAATGTCATGTCTCATGCATAGGATTATATAAAGGAAAAAATAAAATAGGGGATAAGAGGGAATATGGGATAGGGGATATATATATAAGGGGAACATGCAAAAAATGATAAAAGATCCTAAAAAGTGAAAAATATGTATGAGATGAAGTGATTTTATCACACAATCATGATCTAACGCTCGAAGGGGTCCTAAGGGTCTAGCGTTGGACTAACCTTTCCACTTCGATTCATGGAAAGGTGTCTTCTAAGAACTTTTAACACTTTCCAAAAGGTTTCCAACGGTATAAAGTTTACCAATTTTGGGCTCATATCGATTGAGATACGAATTTACAAAGATTTAGGATAAAACTGGAATTTCTCAAATTTCAAGGCAAATGAGTTTTTCCAAAATTCTTAATTCTCTTAGTATTATTCAAACGTTTTGCCCTCGATTTTCATGATAAAAACTCAAATAATATTGTACATAATAAAAGGCAAGTTGAACCTCGGTTTACGTGTAATTGAGGTTCCTTTTGAGAAATAATCCTTAGATTGTACTAGTGTACAATCTTCTTGATAAGTGGGTTAATTGTGTGATTATCCACTATTAATTACCAGGCGCACAAGGAGACCGTCAAGAGGATTTCACAGTGGACACTTGAACTCCCAGAAAATAATTCTTATTGAATTGCTCGGTGAGTGTCAAGTGTGTGAATTTTGATACTTGCTTATTTGTGGTAATTGTTGGAATTTTAAACGTAAGGGCGGGTGCGTACTTTATCGCACTCGTTCTAATTTCAAATGAATGATTGAAGTGTATTGAATGAATGACTGAAATGCAATGGTATGTTATGAATACATACGTCGATGGAGTGAATCTCCTCGACTTTTAAATGAATGGGGGACGCCCAAACTCATAGGCCGACCTTGGACTCGAGCCGGCAATGGGCTTGGTCGGGGACTGGGGCGAGCCATGAGATATATATAAGCTCGACCTAATGAGAGGTCTTGCTTGGCATACTCGTGGAGTATCGCCTTATAAATGACTTGTGGGCCCTTGTGGTGTACGGTGGACGGAGGGAAGTAAGTGGTGATCTACGGAAATGGAAATACCGACCCGGTTGACAGGAGGGTCAATGCGGGAAGGTATACGAATGACATCGGCAGATCGAGTGGAACTTAGCTCCTGAGAGCTACTATATCCTTGAATTGTTTCTGATTACTTTTCCTGTTCGAATGATTAATTATTGAAAAGACATGGTTTTATTTATTAAATTTGGGATTGTTATTTGACAAAGTGGTTGCATGTGTGTTCTTGGCCTCACGAGCGTTTAGCTCACCCTATAGTTTTGTTTTCCTTAACAGGACCGAATCTTGGAGAAGTATGGAGAAACCATCCGTTGTACTTTTGTTAAGACTCCTGCTATATATTTTGACTAGACCCTGGTTTGAGTTGTACTTTTGGAAATTGTAAACTTGAAAAGTTTGGGCCCCGCCGTGTATTTTGAATTTAAGTCATTTCATGATTACCCGATGTACTGGTTACACGTTAAGTGACTTGTTAAGCTTGAACGCTTCCGCATTATTGTATTCATGTTGCTCTCTTCGAAGTGTTTAATTCAGTTTTAATTTGAATGGAATTGCTTGAGTCCTGGCGAGAATTGGGCAGGCATCCGCGAATACCCTTTGGTCCGCCTTAGGGAGATGTGGGGCGTCACAGTTGGTATCAGAGCACTAGGTTAGAGGTCTATATGGGATACATACTCTACCTTTAAGACTCGATATGGGATGACTTAATCCTACCCTAAGTGATACTTGAGGCGAGCTAGCATCTAAGTTAGTCCTACCTCAAGTGACGATTGGGATGAACCAACGATTAAGTTAGGCATGCATTGCAGGATATTGGAACTGAGTAGTGATTTAAGTTTCTAACCTGAAAAATATTATTATTATTATTTTGCAGGGATGGATGACGGAAATGGAGCCCCGGCAGCTAATGGGAATGGCCATGCGAATGGTCATTACGAGCCTCTTAGGACTATCTTCTACCGAGCTCTAGTGGGAGGAGCTCGAGTACGCTACTCACCTTATGATAGATACCCTCGATGTTCGTGTAGGTTGACTTTCGCCTACCCGAATCATATAGTGCTTGCTCTGGACGACGAGCGTCGTCAGTTGGTGGATGCCAACCGTGATTTACAGGCTGAGGTAGACGAGTTTAGGCAGATGGTTGGCGCTCAGGGTGAGCGGATTGCCGAGCTCAAGGAGGTGCTAGAGGGTGAGGTAGCCACATCTGCAGTGGTTAATGAGGAGTTTCGGGATACTAGGGCTCGACTTACTAGGCTAGGACGGGATGTCCGTACTCGGGCTTTCGAGATCCTGGCTGATGCGACTAGATTGGTTGAGGACGCTACTGAGGTGATTCTTGACGCTGAGGAGGAGGATCCCGAGGAGGAGGTTTGTTAGGATCGGAAACAATCAAGTGAAAGAGATAAACAATGGAAAGATCACAAACGAAACAATAAGTAAATAAAAAGGAAAGGATTGCAAACCAATTAACTACCCAACTCCTCTTGAACTTGTAGATTAATTGAAACAAGCTACTTCAAGTTGATGAATTACAATCACTCTTGTGTACAAAGGAAGGTTCACCTCCTCCTTGCCCCAAGCAGCACTCGGTCAAGCCAGGACGTTTTACTATCCCTCAGGACAACCCTCACAGAGCTACACTCATGAAAGATTCACTCACAAATGAAAAGCTTACAATGAATCTCACACCACTAAAACTACAAATATTCTTTTTGGAGTATTTTCTCACTAAAATCTCTCTAGATCTTTTGTATCTTCAGTGTGCCAAAGTTGTTTGAAGTATCTGACCAACCACTATTTATATAGGACCAAAAAAGAGCCTCATTAAAGCTTCCAACGGATAGAAAGTAGCTGAAGAGTCAACTAGCCGTTGGAGTGTCGGACGTCCGATAGCCCTATTTTATGCGTCCGACAGCAGGCAGTGAGTTTCAGAGATTTTCTTCAATTCTTTCGGACGTCCGGTGCAAGCTCTTTATGCGTCCGACAGCAAATAAACAGATTTGAGAAATTATCTTGTTTCTATCGGACGTCCGGTAGAGACATATTCAGCGTCCGATAGGTCCGATAGTTTCGTCGATTTCGAAGGATCCTATCGGACGTCCGAAGCATGCGTCTGAAGTTGTGCAATGATTATCGGACGTCCGATCCTGACATCTTGAGCGTCCGACAGCTTCAGCATACTTTGTCATCTTTCAATTGTACTTGATCATGGAATCAAATAACTTCATAACTGAAAATATATCTTGAAGAAATATTAGTATCATCCATTTGTTTTGTAAACATCAAAAGATAGGAATCAAGATCAATAAGGTTCCTCCTGATAGCCCCGCTGTGGACTAGGATCTTAGTCGTTGACCCCTTTTGACTTTTGACTGGTACAGTTAGGACTAGTTAGGGTGACGCGAGTGCTGAGGCCATTGTATTTTGCATGCTTGTGTGGCCTACTTTTGGGCACTTGTTCTTACTTTAATCTTCGGTGACTAAAAGTATACTTTTGAGCACCTGTGTGCTATATTTTTGTGAATTGTCCCTAACTTGCTAATTGTACGAACTTGACATGCTTATGAATGTAAATTATTGTTAATTTCAATGCTTTCTTGGTTGGTTCTAATTTCGATATATTTCTTCTTTTCTGCTTAAGTTAATCTATTTCTTGCACTAGGCACATTTAGACTAATAGAAGGATTAAGGAGTGGTCGAGGCCGTAGGCGAGCGTCTGTCGCGCCCCATTTTTTGAATAAATAAATAAATGGTTTGAAAAAATGTATTTTTTTGTGATTGGAAAATGAATTGTGATTTAAAAGAAAAAATGGGTCTAAATGGGGGTTTGAGAATGCGACGATTTGACCCAAAATTATAGTTTAAAAAGGGTTTTTAAAACTAAATACGGAGTCGCCACTTGGTAATGAGTTAAGGTGTACCAAGTCACCAAAAAATGAATTTTTAAAGAAAAAAATAGGAAAAAGTAGTAAGAAACCCCTTTTAAACGACTCCTAGTCCACGTAAACCAAAGAAAAAGGTTCGGGAGTCACATTTGACAAAGGGGAAGGCAAGGATAAAATCCAAGGCACCCCTTTGACCTAGCCAAGGCTAGTTGCATGATTTAATCAAAGATTTTCTTGTTTTAACCAAAGAATTTATTACATTTGGATGCACTACATGAATGCAAACCCTAGACCTAGGGGTATTGGGGCAAATTTCTCTTCAAAGGTTGAGTGGTGCAAATCACATTAATTGTGAATCCCAATAACGATCCTTTGAAGAAGTCATGAATAATGCGAGTGTGATGCAAATGAATGGAATGCATGTATGCAATGTGAGGACATGAGTTTGAAAAAGTAATAAAAAATAATAAATATGTAAATGAAAATGTGCACGTGAGTGGGCAAGATACAGTATGTGAAATGATAATATGAAGTGCATGTGTGCAAGTGATGATAAAAGTGTTCGTGTGCAAGTGAAGAAACATAAAGGTGCACGTGTGCAAAATGGGAGGAAAAATGAAAGTGTGATGAGGGTATAAAATGGTAGAGTGGATTTAAAAATGCATGAGCCTAGGGAATTCATGCATATTGGGTACGGGGAGACCTAAATCGTGACTCAATTTGCCCTTTTATAGAGGGAATACAAGCGTGCTAAGGTTTAGAAAAAGCCACACTCGTCTATATCCCATATTTAAGGGGACTCTCAAGCAAATGAACCCTATAACTAGCATGAAATGCAAAAATCCTAAAATGGAGGGAAAAGGGGTTCGAGGGGCATGCAAAATGATAAAACTAAGAAAAATGCATGAAATGAAGTGAAACATGCAAGTATGGACTCACGAGAGAAATCCCTAAGGGTCTAGCGTTGGACTAACCCATTCTATGAATTCCTACTAGCGTTGGACTAGTGGAAACGTACATTCATCCATCACATTCATTCATGGCTATGGAAAGCGAGTAGACATGTCAAACACTCATAAACACATAGCACATAACACTTAGCATGCTCGACTAGATGCAAGAACCTAATAAAGCAAGTAACACATAACATATAGCAAGCAAACAAACTAATGGACCTATTACATTTGCTAGCTAGGCACACGTCTTCAATAGGTCTTCATCGAATGCTCCTCCAAGCCCTATCTATTACATTAGGGAGACCCTACTACAATCTAAAAGGGGGAAAAAGGAATAAAATAATTAAATCCCTAACTATTACAACTTTGGCATTCAAGTGCCTTTCGAATGATCAAAATTGAATTAAAAAAAAGAAAGATACAAACTAAAGTCAATGAATAAATAAATGAAATAATAATAATAATAAAAAACATTTAAGAGGCATGCAATTTAAACACATAAAGTCACATAGGGCACGTAGAGTCAAATGTAGTAAGAAATAAGGGATTAGGGTGTACCTCCCTTGAATTGGGGCTCCAATGGAGTAAAACCACTTATTTACCCTCCAAAATAATAAACGAGTCAAGGCATCACTTTATTTAACAAATAATCATAAAAAAATAAATGGTAAACTTGAAATTGAATCAATTGAATCATGTAAGCAACTCACATTCAAGAAGTCAAAAGAAGAAAGGACTTGATTGCACAAATTAACAAAGTTTTGAGGTCAAAATTAAAGAAAAATAAAGTTCAGGGACCTATTTACAATTAATTTAAGGACCCAATTGACAGCATTGAAAGTTTGTAGGGCCCTAGTGAAATTAAAGAAAAGTACAGGGGCTGATATGCAAATTTGTTCTCTGGTTTCTTAATGGATCAAGCCACTGGGCTATTTTATTTGTTTGTTTGGGCCCAAGCTTCCCAAATCCAAACGAAAGTCCAAGGCAAAATGGTGTGGATCAGGCTTCACATTCCAATAAAACAAAATCAGCCAAAGGAGTGGGCTTTTACCTCTTAAACCCAAACCAAAAATCCAAACAAAAGAAATTAAGCCCACTTTTCAAACCCAACCAAATATCAATACCCAAAAAAAAATCCAAATCATAAAACTAAACCCAACAAGATTAGCAAATCAAATAAAATTATCAAGCCACAATTATGATCTAAAATCAAGAATTAATCCACCCAAAAGACTACGTAAAAAATGAAAGGATAATTAAAGTCTAAAAGGGCAAAATTGGTTTAATTACCAAAGGTTTTAGGCCATATCAGAATAGGGGAAATTCGAGGGATTCAAATGCAACCAAAGCAGGGACCTAATTGAAGGACTTATGACAGGTGTTGGAGGCAAATTATGAAGCTCAGAAAATGCAGGACCAAATCACAAAACAAAAAGAAAATGGAGGGACTGAAACTTCAATTTAAGCAAGTATTCATCTTCCCCAACTGAATTCAACATCAGATCAACATTGCTGCTTTCTTACGAAGGAAAAATGTCCGAAAAAAAAAACTTCGGACTCACGTGAATCTCTTCTCATCTGAATTCATATCATTAAATCGATTTCATCTAAGAAGGGAAATTAAGAAAACAAAGCCCATCAAATACGGCTTTTATTCATGAAAAACGACACCGACTACTTGTTCTCTTCATCCGAAAAATGCAGATAAATCACCTTTGAATCAGAAATTTCAATCAAGCAATTCGTCGAACAGGTTAGGGGCGTTAGAAAATTCACCAATTCTTTGTTATATTGAAGCTATAATCGGCCCAAAATTTATCAGAAATCAAGCCATTCAGCTCAATCAACGTATGCAGCATGTGTATTCAAAAATGAAGCCAATTAACAGGAGAATTGCACCAAATGAAATCACGGAAAACCCATTTCAAAAGCCGGACAAGAACTGAAAAAAATTTATCTCCACCATGTTTCAGTCCAATTAGCGAGAAAACAAAACATACACAATTACGAAATCACATATAAAGCTATAGGCAACTAATCAATATCAGAAAAATGAACAATAAGATCTTCAAAAAATCTGGAACCGAAACTCGAAAATTAAGGGAGAAAGACTTACAGTGCTAATCTCAATGAGCTTCAATGGTGGTGGTAGTGGATTTCGGTGGGCAGCCTTCCCTTCTTGCTTCTGGCCCGAAGTTCTTCTGAATGGCCTGCTTGTGGCTTCGTTATGGAAATTGAGGAGAGGGACCGTGAGGCTTTTGGGAGGCGGATTGGGCTTCCTTCCATTTCTGTGAAGCTTTGATAGCTGCAACCAATTCTTTCCCTGGCAAAGCTCGTTTCTTCCTCCGTTCAGCCGAAGCCTCCCTTTTCCTTTTTCTATCCAAAGTCAGAGCACTCCTCTCCCTCTCCCAGCCGAAGCCTTACTCTATTTTTGCCCTCTGTTTTTTCTTTTTTTGTTTTGCTCCGCCCCCAAACCCAGACGTTGCAATCCTCTTCCCTCTGTTTCCTCTTTCACCCCCTTTTTTCTTCGCAGCCGTCCGCCTCTGTTTTTCTGGTTCCTCCCCCTGCAATCCGCCTCTTCACTTGTTCTCTTCACGAAGCTTTTCTGCAAAAACAAAACCTAGCCGCCCCTCTCTGTTTTTTCTTCTCCCTCTGTTTCTTAGATTCCGTTTCTTTTCTCAGCCGTAGCTCCTCCCACTCAGCCCGTCTCTTGGTTCTCTCCCTTTTGCTAGCTCTCGGTTTCTTGCTCCTTCTCTTTCCGTTGCTCTATTTTCCTCTTCAGCCCTCAAGATGAGGTCCTCACCAATTTCCTCGTCCGCCGCTTCTTTTTTTCTTTCTTTCTCTGTTTCCGCCCCCTTAGCCCAGAGCTCCTTTGTTCGCCTTTCATTTTCTTTTTTTCTTTTCTGCCCTTTTTTTCTTTTCCCCAAAAAATTCTAAAACCTCCAAGTGTCCTTAACACCTACCTCCTACACACTTGTCCTATAATTCCTTAGACACTTGTCTAATAATCATTTTGTACACTTGTTCAACATGCACACTTCCACCTATTCCACATTATTTTGTATTTTTGTATTTTTCATTTTCCTCTTTTTTTGTTTTGAAAATTAGTATGAAGGAAAAAAATAAATAGATAATAAAATAAAATGAACTAGAACAAAAATAAAATAAAATAAAAATAAAAACTTTAGAATTGAAACCAATAAAGCAAATTAAATTAATTAAACAAATAAAGTTAAAAAAAATCAAAAATTTGGTGTCTACAGCGTCTAGACAGGCCCAACCTCAGGGGGATGACCAGGGATCGGCAACTGGACCGACCCAGGGACAGGAAAACATTGAGGGTAACCAAGTGGCTACTGCCATCAATAGGATGACTGATATCCTAGAACGTCTAGCGGAGAGACAGGGTCCTGGACCATTTAACCAACCTGGGGTAGGGGAGAGGATAGAGCCCTGGAAAGATTCTTAAAGTTTAACCCGCCTAAGTTTATGGGTGAACCTGACCCCGAAATAGCAGAGAATTGGTTAGAAAGGATGACCAATATATTCGCCGCTCTAGACTACACTGAGAATAGGCGAGTGAACTTTGCTGCTTTCCAATTTGAGGGAGTAGCCCGTGCTTGGTGGGATTTGATAAAAGGAAAATGGGAAAGGGCTCGAACCCCTTGGACTTGGGAGAATTTCACAAGGGAGTTTAATGAAAAGTTTCTTCCGCCCTTAATCCAGGAGAAAAGGGAGGACGAATTTATTAAGTTGAAACAAGGAACCCTTACTGTAGCAAAGTATGAAGGGAAGTTCACTAAACTTTCCAAATACGCTCCTGAGTTAGTAGCCAATGAACGGAGGAGGATTAGAAGGTTTGTATAGGGGCTTAATGTGGAACTTCAGGAGGGCCTGGCTGCAGCCCAAATCTCTACTTTTACTGAGACTTTAGAGAAAGCGCAAAGGATTGAGAATGCAAGATCTCAAGTGAGGGATTTCCACAACAGAAAAAGGAATTTCCCTAGTCGCACTACTGGGCAGACCAGTAAGTTTGTACACCCTTCTAAAAAGGGAAGAGGGGAAGGAGGAACGAGAACTGCTGGAGCTTCTAGGGGAGCTCTATCTAGGGGAGGTCGTAGCGGGACGACTCAAGTTAGGGGGCACCATCTGTCGGATCGACTGTGAACCCTCAAGTTACATGTGGGTATTGTGGTAAATCCAACCATTCTGAGAACGATTGCTGGAGAAAGTTGGAAAAATGCTTACTGTGTGGGAGCACTGAGCATCAAATCGCAAATTGTCCGAAATCGTCGAAGACAGGGGGAAGCCTGCAAAGGCCTGAAAAATCAACTTCTAAGCAGACCAGTGCCGAAGGAAGTCGACCGAAAGTACCGGCTAGGGTCTACGCATTGGACTATCCACAAGTTCCAGAGGCGACCGAGGTGGTTGAAGGTACAATTCCAATCTTTCACCGCCTAGCTAGGGTTTTAATTGATCCGGGTGCAACGCACTCTTTTGTAAACCCTGATTTCATGAGTGGAATGGACTTGAAGCCAATTAAGTTACCATATGACTTGGAGGTTAAAACACCCACTGGGGACAAAAGTCTAATTGCTAATCTGGTGTATAAGAATAGTGAAATCTGCGTGAAGGAAAGAAAATTGCTGGCCGATTTGATAGGGCTAACGATTAAAGGATATGATGTGATCCTAGGGATGGATTGGTTAGCCCGTTATAATGCCCAACTGAATTGTAGGACGAAAATTGTAGAATTGTGTATTCCAGGGGAAGCAACCTTGAAATTGGATGTGAGGGGTAAGTTAGCCTCGTCTGCACTTATTTCGGGAATTCGGGCTAGAAAATTGTTAAATAAGGGAGCTCAAGGATATTTGGCTTTTCTTATTAATACCCCTAGCGATAAGGTGAATCTGGAGGACACACCGGTAGTGAAAGAATTTTCTGATGTTTTTCCTGAAGAATTGGAGTCTCTACCCCCGGAACGGGAAATAGCTTTTAAAATTGATGTAGCTCCGGGAACAGCACCTATATCAAGGACACCATACAGGATGGCTCCAGTTGAGTTGAAGGAGTTGAAATTACAATTACAGGATTTGTTGGAATGGGGTTTTATACGAGAGAGTGATTCCCCTTGGGGAGCCCCAGTTTTATTTGTAAAGAAGAAAGACCGGAGTTTGAGGTTATGTATAAATTATCAAGGCTTAAATGATGTTACAATTAAGAATAAATACCCACTACCCCACATTGATGAACTGTTCGACCAACTGCAAGGGGCGGTAGTATTTTCGAAATTGGATCTAAGACAAGGTTACTATCAATTGAGGATTTTGGAGAAGGACATACCTAAGACTGCTTTTAACTCGAGGTATAGGCACTTTGACTTTGCAGTAATGCCTTTTGGGTTAACCAATGCACCTGCCGCTTTCATGGATTTAATACATAGGGTTTTTAAGCCTTACTTGGACCAATTTGTGGTGATCTTCATTGATGATATTTTGGTGTATTCTAAGAATGTGAAAGACCATGAGAAACATTTGAGAATTGTTTTACAAATCTTGAGGGAACATCAGTTATATGCTAAGTTTAGCAAGTGTGAATTCTGGCTAAAAGAAGTGACTTTCCTAGGGCATATAATTTCTAAGGATGGGATTAAAGTGGACCCAGCTAAAGTTGAAACTGTTTCAAAATTGAAACGACCGGAAAATCCAACCGAAATTCGGAGTTTTATAGGATTGGCAGGGTATTACCGGAGATTCATCCAGAATTTTTCAAAAATTGCTGGGCCTATGACTGAGTTGACCAAGAAAAATGAAAAATTTATTTGGAGTCCTAAGTGTGAAGGAAGTTTTCAGGAGTTGAAAAGACGATTGACTAGAGCGCCTGTTCTAGCTCTACCTAATGGACAGGATAGTTTTGTGGTTTACACCGATGCTTCTAAGGAAGGTTTGGGATGCGTGTTGATGCAAAATGATAAAGTGATAGCGTATGCCTCTAGGAAATTGAAACCGCATGAAGAAAATTATCCGACCCATGATTTGGAGTTAGCGGCTGTGGTCTTTGCTTTGAAGCAATGGAGACACTATTTATACGGAGTGATATTTGAGGTTTTTACAGATCACAAAAGCCTTAAGTACTTATTTTCTCAGAATGAGCTGAATTTGAGACAACGTAGATGGATGGAATTTCTGGAAGATTATGATTGTACGATTAAGTATCACCCTGGAAAGGCCAATGTAGTGGCCGATGCTTTGAGCCGTCAGGTACAAATGGCTGGATTGATGGTTAAGGAATTTCAGTTGTTGGAGGAAGTTAGCTATTGGAATCCTCGATTAGAGCCAAGGAAAGTAATTTTGGGGAATATTGTGATAACCTCCACTTTGTTGGAACGCATCAAGGAATCTCAGGAAAAGGACCCTGAAGTGCAAAAGTTGGTGGAGAAAGTTAAACTTTAATACCACTTACCATCCCCAGACGGATGGACAATCTGAAAGAACAATTCAGACTCTTGAGGACATGTTGAAGACTTGTGTACTGGATTTTGGTGAGAATTGGAGTAAGTTTTTGACTTTAGTAGAATTTGCCTACAATAATAGTTTTCACTCTTCTATTCAAATGGCTCCATACGAATCACTTTATGGTCGGAAGTGTAGATCTCCAATTTGTTGGGATGAAGTAGGTGAACGGAAAATTTTAGACCCGATAACCGTATCTTGGATTGAGGAGGCGAATGAAAAGGTAAGATTAGTACGGCAAAGGATTCAAACAGCTCAGAGTAGACAAAAAAGTTATGCCGACAATCGGAGAAAGGATTTGGAGTTCACTGTTGGAGATATGGTATTTCTCAAGATTACGCCTTTAAAAGCAGGTTTGATGTCCGGAAAAGGGAGGAAACTACAACCAAGGTTTGTAGGGCCTTATAAGATTATTCAACGAGTTGGGAATGTAGCCTATAAGCTGGAATTACCACCGAACTTATCTCGTATTCATAACGTGTTTCATGTGTCCATGCTTAAGAAATATCATCCAGACCCCTCTCATGTTTTACAATCGGAGAATATTGAGATCGATGAAACCCTGACCTATGAGGAGAGACCGGTAAAACTTCTGGATCGAAAGGTGAAGGAATTGAAGAACAAGCAGATACCACTAGTGAAAGTTCTATGGAAGAACCATGGAGTAGAGGAGGCAACATGGGAAGTTGAAGAGACAATCAGAGAGAAGTATCCAGACTTGTTCATCAACCAAGGTAAATTTCGAGGACGAAATTTTCTTAACGGGGAGAGGATGTGAGGACTCGCAAAAACTATTATTTTATGCCTAATTTATGGCTTAATAAATTATTTAATTGGATTTTATTTCCAAGGAATATTTTCTAGTCTTATTAGACCTAAATACATGGTAATATAATTTCGTTATATTTTTAAAATGATTCGTTTCAAAAATTAATTTCCTGGAGTGCGTTTAGTAAAAATAGTGAATAGTGCTTGGAGATTTTATCCGCGTAGGAGCACAATAAACTTGGAATATTGGAGACTTGTACTATGGTTCTAAAATAGGTAATCTTATGAATAAATACTCAAGTGATAGTTAATAGTGCAATCGTTATAAGAATTTCTCGGAAGTTTCGCGTTATAGCGTTAAAATTGACGGTACGCGTTTTCACACGCGCGACTTTATTTGAGGGACTTTAGACCCTTATTTCGGGACAATTAAGAGTGAAGAATATTTACATGAATATATACGCATTGGAGGTTTAGTGCACTAGTGAACCAAACGCGCGAGAAAATCGAGCTCCAATCGCGCCAAACACGCCCTAATAAGAGTTGACTTTGGAGTGATTGTGCACCACTCATTTAATCTTCTCTTGGAAGCTAAAAGAAATCTGATTACTCTCCATCTTCTCTCACTAAGACAGCCGGCCAACATCTCCCTCTCACTCACTCTCTTGCTTCACAAATTTCTTCACTAAATCAACCCAAAACCTCAACTAATCTTCACCAAACTTGGAGATCATCTAGCAAACTACTTGGAGGTTGGATTTAGCTAACAAAAAGGGCTGCATTTTCACGGTTTCTTGGAGCCTTGAGGACCGAAAATTTCTGAGTTAAAACACTAAGGAGGTATAACTTCATCCTACACCTTAAGCTTGGGTTATGATGGTAGAAATGCATCTTTAAGCTATTGCATGTGTATGGATGGCTTGATATGGTTGTAAAATGTGAAAGTGGGCTCTTTGTATTCCCACACTTGGGTTGTTGTTGCTGATTAGATGATTAATGTTGGATTTAATGGTAGTTTAGTGGTTATAATGATGGATTTATGGAGTATTATTGTTGGAAACTCAAGGTTGAGGTCATGACAAGAAATTTCCGAAACTACCCCTATTTTGTTCGGCCACTATAAGGCCAATTTTTGGTGATTTATTGGCATGAACCTGATGTTTATATGTTATATTATATGTGTAAAAATTTTCGTTGGAAAACATTAACGTTTGGATGGGCAAATGAATTTATTCGTGAACTAAACAAGCTGGAAAATTATTTTCGGGTAACCCTGTCCAGCGGTAGTATTTTGGCCATAACTCTGTCCTCGGGTGTCAAAATCAAGTGCCGTTGGTGGTGTTTAAAACTAGACATTCATGGCTTTAATTTGAGATAAAATGCACATTCTGATTCTTTGTGAGTGATCTGAACCAAACGTTTTAAGTTAGCTGTCCTGTCTCTCGGATTTGCTGGAATGGCTTGTAGAGGCAGCAACTTGAGGCTCAATTTTGAGCTGGTTGGTTGCTGAATTTCAGAACATTTCCTTCTGTTAACATTTAGTCCTATGAATTTATTTTCTAACGCTATAAACCATGCCTCATTCCGAGTTAAATTGATTGAGTTGTGACTAAAACAAGAGGACTGCCCTGTTTTGGAAAAACGTAGTATTTGGACTGATTTGGGGCAAAACTTGGGAATGATTTTATTAATTGAAGTTCTTGATGCTCATCACTTACCAAAGGTATCATGGATGTATCTTAGACCTTTATTTCACAAATGAACCATGGTTGGATAGTTTTCATGGTTAAACGATTTGAACTTGGGAAATGAAAGTCAAAAGGCAGATTGCCTTAGAATTTTTCCTGAACTTTGGTTGACTAATTAACTATCTTTCCGAAGGTATTTTTCCCTGAAATTTGATAGAGCGGTACCTTTCATATGGGTGTAAAATACTGCCAATTTTGGTACCAATCCAAGTTCGTCTCGATACCTAATTAAATTTCTAGTGTTGGAGGTTCAAATCTGGAAATTCTTCTCCAGTCTTGAATTTCCCCAACTTCGGGCTACCGTATCTCGGTACTCGAAACTCCGATTCTTGATCCGCTTGTTTTGTTATAAACCTCACTTGTAACACTAATTGAGCTGCAAATTTCAGAGGCCGGTTTGCAACGTGTGAATCGTGCCGAATTTCCAAAATTGGCCGAAATCCAACTTAATTCTGCCTTGTAAACCAATCATGCATCTTTAAGCTCATTTTTGAACACTTTCCACTTCGATTCATGGAAAGGTGTCTTCTAAGAACTTTTAACACTTTCCAAAAGGTTTCCAATGGTATAAAGTTTACGAATTTTGGGCTCATATCGAGAGAGATACGAATTTACAAAGATTTAGGATAAAACTGAAATTTCTCAAATTTCAAGGCAAAGGAGTTTTTCCAAAATTCTTAATTCTCTTAGTATTATTCAAACGTTTTGCCCTCGATTTTCATGATAAAAACTCAAATAATATTGTACATAATAAAAGGCAAGTTGAACCTCGGTTTACGTGTAATTGAGGTTCCTTTTGCAAAATAATCCTTAGATTGTACTAGTGTACAATTTTCTTGATAAGTGGGTTAATTGTGTGATTATCCACTATTAATTGCCAGGCGCACAAGGAGACCTTCAAGAGGATCTCACAGTGGACACCTGAACTCCCAGAAAATAATTCTTATTGAATTGCTCGGTGAGTGTCAAGTGTGTGAATTTTGATACTTGCTTATTTGTGGTAATTGTTGGAATTTTAAACGTAAGGGCGGGTGCGTACTTTATCGCACTCGTTCTAATTTCAAATGAATGATTGAAGTGTATTGAATGAATGACTGAAATGCAATGGTATGTTATGAATACATACGTCGATGGAGTGAACCTCCTCGACTTTTAAATGAATAGGGGACGTCCAAACTCATAGGCCGACCTTGGACTCGAGCCGGCAATGGGCTTGGTCGGGGACTGGGGCGAGCCATGAGATATATATAAGTTCGATCTAATGAAAGGTCTTGCTTGGCATACTCGTGGAGTATCGCATTATAAATGACTTGTGGGCCCTTGTGGTGTACGGTGGACGGAGGGAAGTAAGTGGTGATCTACGGAAATGGAAATACCGATCCAGTTGACAGGAGGGTCAATGCGGGAAGGTATACGAATGACATCGGCAGATCGAGTGGAACTTAGCTCCTGAGAGCTACTATATCCTTGAATTGTTTCTGATTACTTTTCCTGTTCGAATGATTGATTGCTGAAAAGACATGGTTTTATTTATTAAATTTGGGATTGTTATTTGACAAAGTACTTGCATGTGTGTTCTTGGCCTCACGAGCGTTTAGCTCACCCTATAGTTTTGTTTTCCTTAACAGGACCGAATCTTGGAGAAGTATGGAGAAACCATCCGTTGTACTTTTGTTAAGACTCCTGCTATATATTTTGACTAGGCCCTGGTTTGAGTTGTACTTTTGGAAATTGTAAACTTGAAAAGCTTGGGCCCTGACGTGTATTTCGAATTTAAGTCGTTTCATGATTACCCGATGTACTGGTTACACGTTAAGTGACTTGTTAAGCTTGAACGCTTCCGCATTATTGTATTCATGTTGCTCTCTTCGAAGTGTTTAATTCGGTTTTAATTTGAATGGAATTGCTTGAGTCTTGGCGAGAGTTGGGCAGGCGTCCGCGGATACCCTTTGGTCCGCCTTAGGGAGATGTGGGGCGTCACATAAACAAAGTATGGTGGTTAATTACAGCAAACAAGCAATGAAGTTGCGCAAATTAGAGCTGCCAAGGACCAAGTTACGAAGATCAGAAAGTTATTAAGGCCTAATCAGAATTGTATGAAAATATAGAGGTCAAATTGCAATTTTTCAGATTTATTCATGCATGCTCTTCGCAAAAAGCATTTTTTCACAGAAACTCTTCTTCATCCCTGATTTCTATGATTTTTTGCAGCATATACAACCGAGGCAACTTAGGCCATCTCAAACCAAATCATCAAATTCATAACCCATTCCATTAAGCTCCAAAACAACACAACAGGCAGGTGACAAACCCTTGAAGGTCAATCAAAGAACAAAAATAGAAGAGCATGCAATCAGGACGTTTTCTGCAACAATACTTCTTACGAAATGCATGCCAGATGTAAACAACATCCAATCACACATCAAACATTCAAACCAAAACAACAAGACCTTACAACTCTAATCATTGAAATTTAACCAAGATGCAAGCTACAGAGACCCATCGAAAGGATGCAAAAACAAGAACGAAAGCAGCAAAAATTTTTGGCAATTTGGACAAATAATCATCTTCTCCACCGAGCTAACATCAATTATTATATCAGTTTTCTTTCGATCGACAATACCAGGAATTTGGTTTCAAATCCAACAATTCCCAACAGACAATGAACTCACAACACTCCCTCTCATGACATCAATTCGGATTCAAACATAGAGAAGCATAGAGAGAGAAATAAAGACAAAAAAGGTACAAAAAACCAACATGTCAAAGCCTCTCAAAACACTACTTTTTATTAGGAAAAATTAGCTATTATGTTCGGACAAACAATAAGCCAATCGAATGTTCATTTTCTCACACGTAAAACATAGGCAAAATCATCTTCACGTCAATTGGAATTTTATCAAACACTAAATGGGCATGAAAATTTCAGCAATTCCCTACTCAAATGAGGTCTCGGTTGGCCCCAAAATAGACAGCAAAACCAGAAATTTCAGCCCAATTAACAAATAAAGCAATAATCTTTCAGAAAACGTAGGCAAATCCACCAAGAAATTGTGATAAAAAAAACAACAGAGCTTCAAGCGTCCATACTTAAAAAACTGAAATTTGAAGGAAGAAGATAGCTTACAAAGCTATGCAGGTGATGATTGACAGCGATGATGGTCATTGATTCCCGCCAGCTCCAGCCTTTTCCAGCCACTCCTTCGTTCTTTTTCTTAGCCTTTCTCTCCTTGTTCCGTTTTTTTACTTCTCTCCGAAATCCTTTGCTTGGTTTCTCCTTCTTCCCTCGGTTAATTTCTCACTCTATCTTCACTCTCTTGCTCCTCTCCGCCTCTGGCTCCCTTACCCAGCTGATGACCTCTCCTTTTTCCTCCTTAGTCGCTGTCCCTTTTCTTTCCTTTTTCGCCTCGCCTCTTTTTCCTTCCCCCGTGGTTGTTTTTCTCTTAACCGAAGCTCCCCTTCTTTTTTTTTGGTCCCTTTCCTTTCTTTTCCTTTTTCAGCCGGCCATCCCCCTCTTTTTCATTTTCTTTTGATTTTTGTCCCCCCCAAAATTCCTTAAGCCACCAAGTGTCTAGACACCTAATCCCTTAGGTGTTGTGTTGTCTAAAACACAAAGGGACACTTGTCCCCATGCATGCCCCCCACTTGCCATTTTTATTATTTTTCTTTTTTCCTTTTCCTTTTTTCTTCTTTTTTCCTTTTTTCGTAAAATTTAGTGTAAAAAGTGCTTTTAACCTTAAATCAATTAAAATAACATAAGAGACAAGAAACAAGAATAAAATAAAATAAAAAACCTGAAATTGAAACAAATAAAGTCAAATTAAATTTAAAAAAATAAATAAAGCTTAAAAATCAAAATTTTGGTGTCTACACGGACTCGATGGCAATTCCAACTCATACGCTACATTTCCCACGCGCTGGATAACCTTATAAGGTCCTACAAATCTCGGTTGTAATTTCTTTCCCTTTCCTGCCATCAAACTCGCTTTCAGAGGAGTAATCTTAAGAAAAACTTGATCTCCAATCTCAAATTCCAAATCCTTCCTTCTATTATCTGCATAACTCTTCTGACGACTTTATGCGGTTTGAATCCTCTTACGTACCAACTTCATTTTTTCGTTTGTCTCCTCAATCCAAGGCACTATAGTCGAGTCTAAGATTTTTCGTTCACCTATTTCATCCCAACAAATCGGAGATCTACACTTTCGACCATAAAGTGCTTCGTACGGGGCCATTTGAATTGAAGAATAGTAGCTATTGTTATAGACAAATTCCACCAATGTCAAATACTTACTCCAACTCTCCCAAAAATCCAACACATAGGTTCTCAACATATTCTCGAGAGTTTGATTCGTCCTCTCAGACTGTCCATCGGTTTGGGAATGGTAAGTAGTACTAAAATTCAATCTAGTCCCCAACACTTCTTACATCTTTTGCCAGAATCTTGGAACAAACCTAGGGTCTTTATCTGACACAATACTTAAAGGTATCCCGTGTAACCTGATAATCTCATCCAAGTATAACTTAGCTAACTTCTCCAACGGGTACTTCATACTAATCGACTGCAAATGAGTCGATTTGGTCAATCTATCCACTATCACCCAAATGGCATCATGATCTCTTTGTGTCCTAGGTATCCCTGATACAAAATCCATGGTAATATTTTTCCATTTCTACTCAGGTATCTGCAAAGGTTGCAAAAGTCCTGATAGTTTCTGATGTTCAGCTTTAGCCTGTTGACAAATTAAATAGGTCTGGACAAATTGGATAATTTCCTTTTTCATGCTCTCCCACCAATACAAATTCTTCAAGTGTTGGTACATTTTATTCCCTCCAGGGTGTACCATAGACTTCGATCGGTGTGCCTCTTCCAAAATTTCTTCTTATGCGCTTCATCCTTTGATACTACTATCTGATTCCAAAAGCTCAATATACCATTCGTTCCCAAGTTAAAATTCGACTTTTCTCTCTTTTTGACTTTTTCCAACCATTTCTGCACTTCAGTGTTCTTTTCTTGAGTCTCTTTGATGCGTTCCAACAAAGTGAAATTCACGATAATATTTCCAATGATTACTTTCCTCGGTTCGAGTCTAGGGTTCCACATACCAACCTCCTCCAACAAGTGCATTTCTTTAATCATCAATCTCGCCACTTGCACTTGATGACTCAAAGCATCGGCCACTACATTGGCTTTTCCTGGATGGTACTTTATCGTGCAATCATAGTCTTCCAAGAATTCCATCCACTTACGTTGTCTCAAATTTAGCTCCTTTTGAGAAAACAAATATTTAAGGCTCTTGTGGTCAGTAAAAACGTCAAACGTTACTCCATAAAGATAATGCCTCCACTTCTTTAATGCAAACACTACAGCTGCTAACTCCAATCATGAGTCAGGTAATTTCTTTCGTGCGGTTTTAACTTTCTAGAGGCATACGCTATCACTTTCTCATTTTGCATTAAAACACATTTCAAGCCTTCCTTTGAAGCATCTGTATAGACCACAAAACTATCCTTCCCATTTGGTAAAGCTAATACGGGCACTCTTGTCAAACGTCTTTTCAACTCTTGGAAACTCTCTTCATACTTAGGACTCCATATAAACTTCCCACTTTTCTTGGTTAACTCAGTCATCGGTCCAGCAATTTTAGAAAAATCTTTGATAAATCTCCGGTAATACCCTGCTAACCCTATAAAACTTTGAAATTCAATAGGATTTTCCGGTCGCTTCCATTTAGAAACCGCTTCAACTTTGGTTGGATCCACTTTAATCTCATCCTTACAAATTATATGACCCAAGAATGTCACTTCTTTCAACCAAAACTCACACTGGCTAAACTTAGCATACAACTGATGTTTCCTCAAAGTTTGTAAAACAATTCTCAAATGTTTCTCTTGATTCTCCATAGTCTTAGAGTACACTAGTATATCATCAATGAATACTACCATAAATTGGTCCAGATAAGGCTTAAAGACCCTGTTCATTAAATCCATAAAAGCAGCAAGTGCATTGATCAATCCAAATGGCATTACGGCAAACTTAAAGTGTCCATACCTCGAGTTGAAAGTAGTTTTAGGTATATCCTTCTCCAAAATTTTCAATTGATAGTAACCTGTCTAAGATCCAACTTGGAAAATACTATCACCCCTTGCAATTGGTCAAACTCATCAATGTGGGACAATGAGTACTTAGTCTTAATAGTGATATCATTTAAGTCTCGGTAATTTATGCACAGTTTTAAACTCCCATCTTTTTTTCTTGACAAATAAGACCGGGGTTCCCCACAGTGAATCACTTTCCTTTATAAAACCCCGCTCCAGTAGATCCTGTTATTGCAATTTCAACTCTTTCAATTCAACTGGAGCCATTCTATACGGTGTTTTAGAGATAGGTGCTACTCCTAGAGTCACATCAATCTTAAAAGCTATATCTCTTTCCGAGGGTAAAGACTCTAACTCTTCGAGAAAGACATCTGTATACTCCTTCACTACAGGCATGTCTTCTAATTTCACTTTATCACTAGGGTTATTGATAAGGAAAGCCAAATACCCCTGAACTCCCTTACTTAACATTTTTCTAGTTCGGATCCCTGAAATAAGTGCAGATGAGACTAATCTACCCCTTACATCCAATTCAGGGTTGTCTCTCCTGGAATGCACAATTCTACTGTTTTCGTCTTATAGTTCAACTGAGCATTATAACGGGCTAACCAATCCATTCGTAGGATCACATCATACCCCTTAATCGCTAAACCCATAAGATCGGCCAGTAATTTTCGTTGTCCAACCCATATCTCACAATCCTTATACACCAAATTAGCTAGTAAACTTTGATCCTCAGTAGGTATTCTAACCTCTAAATCATAAGGTAATTTAATTGGTTTCAAGTCTATTCCACTCATGAAATTAGGGTTCACAAAAAAATGCGTTGCACCTGGGTCAATTAAAACTTTAGCTAAACAGTGGAAAATAGGGATCCTACCTTCAACCACCTCAGTCGCATCGGGAATCTTTTGATGATCCAGTGCGTAAACCCTAGCCAGTATTCTAAGTCGACTCCCTCCAGCACTAGTCTGCTTAGACGTTGACTTTTTTGGCCTTTGAGTGCTATCTCCTACCTTCAGCTTACTTGGACAATTCGCAAGTTGGTGCTCGGCACTACCACAGAATAAACACTTCCCCGACTTCCTCCAACACTCATTCTCTAAATGATTTGGTTTACCACAGTAACCACAGTTAACTTGAGGTGTCGCTGCCGAACCACTAGAAGACACTCCTCTCGCTTGAATTGGCCCACTACGACCTCTTCTGGATAAATCTCCCCTTGAAGTTCCAGTAGTTCTTACTCCTCCCATCTTTTTTCCTATCTTGGAAGGTAGGGTACTTTTACTAGCCTGTCCAGAAGTATGACTAGAAAAGTTCCTTTTCTTATTGTGGAAATCCCTAACTTGCATTCTTGTGCTCTCAACTCTTTGCGCTTTCTCTAAAGTTTCAGTAAACATAGAGATTTGGGCCGCAGCCAAACCCTCCTAGATTTCTACATTAAACCCTTGTATAAAATGTCTTATCCTCTTCCGCTCGTTGGTCACCAATTCGGAAACGTACTTAGAAAATTTAGTAAACTTCCCTTCATATTCAGCTACACTAAGAGTTCCTTGTTTCAACTTTATAAACTCATCCTCCCGTTTCTCTTGGATCAGAGGCGGAAGGAACTTCTTGTTGAACTCCCATTTTCCTTTTATCATGTCCTACCAGGCACGTGCTATTCCCTCAAATTGGAAAGCAGCAAAATTCACTCGCCTATCTTCGGTATAGTCTAAGGTGGCAAATATGTTGACCATTCTCTCCAACCAATTCTCCGCTACCTCGGGGTCGGGCTCTCCAGTGAATTTAGGCGGGTTAAATTTCAAGAACCTCTCCGAAGCCCTATCTTCCCCTCTATCCTGGCCCCCAGGCTGGTTAAGTAGCCCTGGACCCTGTCTCTCGGTTAACCGCTCAAGGATATCAGTCATCCTATTAATGGTAGTAGCCACTTGATTACCCTCTAAATTTTCTTGTCCCTGAGTCGCCCAGTTGCTGATCCCTGATCATCTCCGTGAGGTTGGGCTTGCCTAGACCCTCGCGCACGACCTCTACCGCTCCTTCGTCCGTCCATAATTCTAATGGTGCCTAGTCCAAGAAATAAAAGTGATCACGCGAGGAATTTCTTAAAATGAGAGCCAATCTTGAAAACATCAGAAATAACAATAATCAGCATGTATTTACATTTTAAAGTTCATACAATTAGCAAGTCATAGGAAAAATTACAAAAATATAGCACACAGGTGCCACAAAGGTACTTTAAGTCATGCACGACTAAAGTAAAGTCAAGTGCCTCAAAAGTGGGCCACACAATCAAGCAAAATACAATGGCCTTGGCACTAGCATCACCCCGACTATTTCTAATTACAAAAGTCAAAAGGTCGGTCACTCTAAGCCTAGTCCTCAGGGGCTATCAGGTGGAACCTCCTCCTCAGGGTTCTCCTCTGGATCCTCCTCAGCGCCTTCCTGAACTGGACTCTGTACAACTTCCATCACCTCGTCTATCAGTATAGTAGCATCGGCCATGATCCTGAAAGGCCGATCACGAATCTCCTCACCTATCCTAGTAAGTCGAGCCCTAACTCTCTGAAACTCATCATGGGTGACCTCAACCGTAGTCACCTCGCCTGCCAAAGTCTCCTTAAGTTTAGCAATCCTAACACTCTGAGCATTCACCATAATGCTCAGCTCCTCTACCTCCTGGAGCAGATCTCGGTTGGCGTCCACCAACTGACGTCGCTCATCGTCAAGAGCAAATACAAGGTGGTTTGGGTAAGCATATGTCTTCCTACAGACACATCTGGGAAACCCAGTACAGGGTGAATAGCGTACACGAGCTCCTCCGTCCCGTGCGCTATAGTAAATGGATCTAAGAGGTTCTACATGGCCATTAGCAGCAGGTCCTTCATTCCCATTCTCCATCCCTGCAAAACAACCACAATTTTCATATTAGAAACTTAAAGTTACGAATTTGCTCAAATATAATTTAAGGTAAAACTAGGTTATCTCATTCTTGTTCTTAGAAGTAAAGTCTCTAATACATCTCTCAAATAGATCTCTAACCTAGCGCTCTGATACCAACTGTGACGCCCCCACTTCTCTCAAGGGCGAACCCAATGGTATTCGCGAGATGTCTACCCAACTCTCGTCAGGACTCAAGACAATTCAATTCAAACTTAAAGATACAAACCAAATAATACAAGGCTAAAATGAAGAAAAGTCACTTCCTTAACTGAATATCCAAATCTCACAGCATGTTCTCAAAAGATACATCAAGTCCCAAAATACAACCATTAAAAGTTGACTAAACATTTACAACCAAGATTCCAATTAAAAGTACAACCTAGTTGGCTTTTCCAAAATCTTCCAATCCACCTGTCAAGGAAAACAACTCTACGGGGTGAGCGATTGCTCATGAGGCCAAGAAATATACATGCAAGTACGTAATCCAAGTAGCAATCAATTTTATCAAATAAAACAGAAGTATTCAAGTAATTGACAATTTGAGGAAGAAAAGTAAACAGAAACAATTCAAGGATATGGAAGCTCTCAGGAGTTAAGTTCCACTTGCTTTGTCAAAACTCGATCAATTACCTCCCCGCGATGACACTCCGTCAACCGGGTCGGTATTTAGTCCGTAGAAACTCCACTTACCCGTTCTCCGTCCACCATACATACCCAACCGGGCCCGAATTGCTATAAAGGCACTACTATACGAATAGGTCAAGCATGATCTCTCCAATAGATCAAGCTTTTAGTTTTTCTCAAGGCTCACCAAGCTTTCCGACCAAGCCCTTGCCGACTCGAGTCGCAAGGTCGGCCGATGAATTTAGGCGTCCCCCAATTCAGTTGTGTATCGAGAAGATTCACTCCAACGATATATATACAGTTCAGTTAAAGGTCGAGGAGATTTACTCCAATGACATATGCAACCATAGCATATAATTCAGTTCAATTCAGTTCAGATAATTCAATTCAATTCAGGCAATTACATTTGGATTCAGTCAAATGGGAACGAGTGCGATAAAGTACACACTTGACTAAACAGTTATAAATTTTCAGTCCAGAAGCAGCAATTCATATAATTACAACAAAACATGCACTTGACACTCAGCTAGTCAAAATAAGAGAGTGGTGCACAATCAAGTATTTAGGCGTCCCTTGTGAGATCCTCTTGAAGGTCCCCTTGAGTGTCTGACCAATTAATAATTGACTATCACACACCATCATTTAAAAACCCCTAGTTAACAAGGGAGATTGTACACTTGTACAATCTAAGAAAATATCATGAAAAGAGAATTAATTACTCGTAAATCGAGACTCAAAAGTCGGGTTTAAGAACACAAGGAAAAACTAGTTTCCTTCATGAAGGCAAGTCCAAAACAGTCATTTAATCTTGAAGGGACATGAAGAGTTTCTAAAAACTCAATTCCCTTCAAGTTCAAAAATTTCAGTTCTAAGGAGTAATTTTTGAAAAATCATATCTTACACTTTGTAGGTCCAAAATTGGAAAACTTGGCACCATTGGAAACTAGTTCCAAAGTACTAAAAGTTTCTAGAAGATACTTTCCTAAGATTTCAAATGGAAGATACTCAAATTTTGGCTTAAAGGGGCTGACTTGGACTCCCAAGACAGTTTCAGCCTTAGTTTTCGGTAAACTTTGGAAATTCGGTAAAATTCATAGAAAGTGAACTAGCATCTGAAATTTGTACCTCAATTAGAATTCCAATCAAGGTTTAAAATTCAAAAAGCGGAACTAAAATTGGAGTTTCAAGCATCAAGATATAGCAGTCCATTTTTTTCCAAAGTTAGCTAAAAATGAGGTTTGATTGAACATTTTTTTCCAGATTTGAAAAACGGGTTTGGCCCATCATTTAGGTATCGAAATGGTTTTGGATTGATACCAAAATTGGTACAACTCAACTTCCATATGAGGACTGCTCCTTTGCCAAATTTCATTTGAAAATACACACGGGAAGGTAGTTAACTAAACTACCAAAGTTCAAGAAAATCCCAAGACCAATCTGTCTTTTGCTTTCTTCTTACTTTTCAAGCAATTTGCCCAATGAAAATGACTCAATTCTAGATCATTTATGAAAAAAAAGTCTGAGAAACATCCAGTATACATTTGGTAGGTGATTGACATCTAAATTTGTAAAACAACAAGTCCCAAGTCAAACTAGGCCATTCGGCTAGCCAAAATTAGGGTTTTCTATCACTGGTGCTGTTCGGTAATTTGACCACATCTCACTGAATTCAACTTGAAATTGAGCATGGTTAATGGCGTTGGAAACTACATTCAACAGGCTACAATTCCTTAGGAGAAATCATTTTTAAATACAGTTCATAACTAGCTCAAATTCAAGCAACAAGCCTCAGCTCATCACTGACCCTCGAGCAAAGCAATAAAACAGAATAGGTAAATTTGGTGAACTAGTACGACTCACTCACTTCGAATCAGGGGATACATTTTATACCGTTAGAAACTTACAGATGTCTAGGTTCAAATTCCGCTAACGGAACTTGATTTTGACATCTGAGCAAAGAGTTATGATATTTCAAAGTTTACTGCTAGAGAGCCCCTGTTATACGACTTTCCAGTTTGAAGATTTTTGAAATTCTAACTTTTACCCAATCAAATCAAGTGATTTTTGGTGAAAATTTTTCACACATCCTATATAACATATCTACATCAGATTCAAGGTTATTGATCACAAAAAAATTGAGTTATGGCTTCAAGAAAAACAGGGCAGAATTCGGCCTCTCTCCATGCAACTTCCCTTTGATTTTTCTTCCACTTTTCCAACTTATATCCACTTGTTTAACACATAATTAACACCAACAACACACATAATCACCATATCAGTCTAATATATCTATTGTGGGATTTCATAGCGTCCACTCCAATCATTTTCAACCAAATAACAACACCCACATGAAGCTACAAGCTCCAAGGCCAAATTTAACTCACTAAAACCAAGTTTCAAGGGTTGGATGATTACTACCTCTTAGATGATGAAAAATCAGAAATTTTGGGTTACCAAAAGCTCCAAGAAACCATGAGAAAGATGCTTCCTTCCTAGCCCAAGTGAATCTCCAAGTGAAGTGGAAGTGTGTGGTGAATTTGGAATGAAATGGTGAGAAAATTTGAAGTGAAATGAGATGAACTTTGCTCCTTCTTCCTCCTTAGATTTTCGGCCAGCAATGGAGTGAAGAGAGAGAGTGTAAAGGCTGATGGTGAAGCTTCTCTTGGAAGCTTGGTAGTTGGTGGTTTAAATTTGGCACAAAAGTGAACTTTGAATAGTGCGCGTAGGCGCACGTTTCATGCCCGTTTTCTCTCGGGTTCATTTCACTTGTGCACTAAACTTCTAATGCACTTTCTTTAACACTATTATTATTTACTATTAGTAGTCTAACAATAATTTTCTAAAGTCCTTCAATTAGTCATGCGCGTGAAAACGCGAACTCCCGACTTGCGCGCGATAAAGCGCAATTTCTAAAAAATTCTTGTAACGATGATATAACTAACTAATACCAGGGTAATTAATCATAAAAATGCCTATTTTAAATTAACGCATGAGTTCTCAAATCTCCAAGGTCACTGTACTCTCAAATCGACTATTGCCTCCAAACGCGTATTTACTAATTCTCGCTAAACGAATTTTCAAAAATTAAATTTATTAACGGGACATTTTAAAAATATATGCAAGTCATAGTTCCATGTAAATGGTTCTAAAAGGATTGAAATAAATTATTCGGAGAAAATGGGTGGATAATTATTTAAATAAGCCAATAATATGAGTTTAAAATAAGTAAATTTTTTGGTCTTCACAAAACGTGGTTGCGGATAGGTTAGCTACTCTGCAGGGGTACCCCAGTATGGGTTTTGACTCTCTTCAACTTTTACCTAGGGAGGTTCGCGGCTGTATTGCTATGGATGCTACACAAGTCCCGCCCCTTAGGCTAGTGCCTAATTAGGTGGTAGAACTCTCTACATCTCTTGTAACTGTCTTTTTTCCACTTTGAATAAATAAAAATGGTTTGATTCTGTAAAAAAAAAAATTCATGATTTTGGTCAAATTTCAGCACACACTTGTAGGTTAAAATAGTATAAAGTATTTGCAACAAAATCAAGCTTAGAATCATATAAAAATTTCAAAATCAAGGTTGCAACTCTAGCCCTTCCATTCGGCTAGCAAACAGAAATTTTTCCCAATTTTTTTCCCACCATTTCTCCGACTAATTGTCCCAAATTCAGCCTAACTCATCTAATAATTACATAAGGTTTCACCACCAACACAACAATAGACACATATGTAGCCAAAATTACAACGAGATAGCCACCATAATCATATGCATAATCAAACCCTAGAACTCAAGTATGAAGTATAAGCATCATCAACTTGAAAAACTATCAAGATTAACCACCAAATCATCTCTTTATCCAACAATCAACCTTATTTTCAACATAAGACAAAGAAAGAAGGTTAATTTAGCATTTTACCTCATTTGCTTTCCAATCGAGATGAACTTCCAACCATCAAATCTTCTCCTCTCCAAGCTTAAGCCAAGATGGATGAAAACCCCAAGTTATCTCTTTCCTTTTCCCTCAAAATCCAAGCAAGATTGAAGCTGAATGGAGTGAAGCTTTTCTCCCTATTCTTCTCTCACTCTCTCGGCCCTCTCTCTCTTTCTCCCCTTTGTTGTTTGTTTGATATTTCTAAGGCAAGAAATGGAAGATAAATGGTAGGAAAGGTTTGGTCAAAAGTCTCACTTTGTTTCTATGGTGACACTTGTCACTTTCTAGAGTTCTAGCTCCAAACTATCCCAAGTTTTATTGCACTAAATCCCCTTTTTATCCAAAAGTTCCTTTCACATCCCACTAAAAGGAAAAATCTCATTTTACCCCACACATTAACTTTCACATGTAAAATTTAATAAAAGTATTAAAAAAATAATTATCAAATCAATAAATAAACAAATAGATGACTAAATAAATAAAGTATCATGTAGTTAAACTAGATAAATTGACAAAATTTCTAAGTCCTCACACCCTTAAAAAAATTTTGTCCTCAAAATTCTCACCTTGTTTGCAAATAAATCGGGATATTTCTTTTGTATTTTTCCTCTACTTCCCAAGTTGTTTCTTCTAGCTCGTGATTCTTTCAAAGAACTTTAATCAAGGGAATTTGCTTGTTTATTAGCTCTTTCACTTTTCGATCTAGAAGTTGCACTGGTCGTTCCTCATAGGTTAGGGTCTCGTCAATTACAATATCTTCCGGCGGGAGCACATGAGTTGGATCTGGATGATACTTCTTCAACAATGAAATATAAAAAACATTATCGATTCTGGACAAACTCACAAGTAACTCTAACCGATAGGCAACTTTTCTTACTCGTTAGAGAATTTTAAAGTGTCCCCATGATACACCGAATTTTAGGATGTTGTTTTTAAAGAGGATACTAAGGTTTATTTCTTTGGTTTTGTTTTACAGTCTTGTTTTGTCTTTAATGACTAGAAACCTTAAATTTTCATCAAAACTTGTGACTAAAAGATTGTTGTTTAATTGAGTTTATGTATCATAGTGCATGCTTTATGATAAGTAATTATAATAGGTGGGTGGTTAGTAGGCTCGTAAGGTGGAATGAAGCTTGATGGATTGTGAGATTTTATTAAGTGGGTGATCTATGGAATTGTAAAATCCCTCATATTTTTCTTAAAATTCCTTTTTATTTGGCATTTATTCCTTTATAATAGACTTACTACTCATTCACTCCCTCAGTAGTTGCAATCAACCATAGAATAAAGGGTTTTTCCTTTAGGTTCCTAGTTCGGGTAAATTAGGGTTTTCGCTTATTTTGGCCGTGTGATCAATTGGTGAGGTGTGTGTACTAGATTTGGTGGTTAAAAGAGAGTTTTATATAAGAAAAAGTGTGTAATTAGAAGTGATAATAATAAGTGAGTGGATCATAAGTTAAAATCCTAGTACATGTGAAATAAGGAAAATTGGGTTGAACCGATGTATACCGTTCGTTACCGATTGAGTGCACCACTTGAACACTACCTTATTACCTTAATACCCTAACTTTTATTTTAGCTAATTGACCCTAAAATATCTCTTAAACCAGCCACAATCTTTGACCAAAGAAAAAGGACAAAAAGAAAAAAATTGAGAGTTAATCCTACGGCGACACTTGGCAACCATCCAAGGGTTATTTGACCAAACTAATTTCAACCTTCTTATCTTTCCTTGAGCTTCATTTCAACCTTCATTCCTTCATGGTTGGCCATGAGTTTGAGAGAGAAAAGAGAGAAGAAATTCAACACTTTCAATCTTGATTGTTGACTTAGTTTGAGTTGAATCAAAAATCTAAACCAATTAAACTATCACTTGGGAGCTTAGGAAGCTTTGTATGGTAAAGTTTTGGAAGGAAAGGTTGTGGTTTCTCTTACAAGCATCCTTGGTGAGGTATTATGGCTGCCTATTCTTTTCCTCTTCCTTAATCTTGTTTAAGTTTGGATAGAAACTCATATTCTTGGTTTATGACGGTTAATTAATGAGGTTTGCATGATATGGTGAAATATTTAATTAGGGTTTGATATTTTCAGTTGTGATTCTTGTTTTTTTATCTAGTATATGATGTTGGTAAGCTTGGATAGAGACTTGGGGTATTGATTTGAGACACAAATGTGAATTTCAACCATTGAATTATCAAATTCCAGAAAGTTGAGACCAATCTGTCTTGTTTCTGACTTATTTAATTCATCCATATTAAAGGCTGAATCAGGCCAAGATCAAAACATAAAAGTTGTATAAAATGGAGTTATATAGCTTCCTGTAAAAGTTTAGCTCAATCAGAGCACTGTAGCTTGTGAAATGACAAAAATACCCCTAACTGCCAAATGCACTGTTTCGTGAGCAGTTTTGAGATTTCACAGTTTTGGCTTCATTTTTCACTTGGATCCGTATCAAATCAGCTTTTGGTCAAAACATGACACTTTTAGTTCTATGTTTTAGCTTTCCAACGCATCTAAAAATGTCTCGATCGGGCTTTTGTAGCTTGCGTTATTACTATTTGAATCCAGTGCTAACAACCAGACTGACAATGAAATTCTGGTTCTGTAATCTGCAAATTTGACCTAGATCAATTGTGAACTGGGTTGACTTGTCTACATAAAAGGTGTAGCCCTTTGTCTTAGCTTCGAAATGCTATCTAGTACACCTTGATTTGATAACTACAGCTCCAGTTATGGTCGAAACCATGCAACCCGTTTTCATACCATTTTCCATCGCGCGCACCGTTTTCATTTCCCCGTGCGCGCGCATGCATTTCTTGGCCGTTTTTTCTGTTTTGGCCATTTAGGCCTTATTTCCATTATGATGGTTGTTTAACTAATAGTTAAGTATAATCTTTTATCACAGGCAGTCACGACCCGGATGGAGTCGGTGGACCCGTATAACTTGCCTTGATTTGCGTGCTAGTTGTTTTGGGTGAATAATTGGGTTTGTTCATGTGATAAATTATCAAAGTGCTTTGTATATATTAAATGGGTACTTAGGTGAGGGTGTATATTATCTCACTGGACCTAAACCCACTCTTTGCTCTTGATTTAATATGTGAGAATACATGTCTTATGTTGAGCATCACCCTTGTGTTGTGTGCTGTTGGGGTGATTATGTGACTTGAGTATTTTGATGAGTACT
Source organism: Coffea arabica (assembly GCF_036785885.1). NCBI lineage: Eukaryota > Viridiplantae > Streptophyta > Magnoliopsida > Gentianales > Rubiaceae > Coffea > Coffea arabica. Next base: position 45,530,672 of record NC_092316.1, on the reverse strand, counting down.
TTGTTGAGAGGTATCCTTTGTGAGAAATTGGATATCTCAGGGCTTGGTTCCATCCCGATTTCAGGGGTAGACGGACTATTCGAGTCGGTCGGGACTTGGTCGAAGTTAGTTCTATGTTAACCTTAGGATTTCGTTCTTTGTTAAAGCTAAGTGCTTTTGTTTTGCTCGAGCTGCTGTGTGTTGTTGGCTAGCCAGCGGGGGTTGATAAGGTGAACGGGGAAGTAAGTGGAGTCTACGAACTATGAGTATTTTGGTTGACGGAGTGTCAACAGGTGGACAAGCTCAGGGAATTGAACTGGCTTTGAAGCCACTTGTATCCTATCATTGTGATGTTACATTTTTATTTATTGATGTGAAATAACTTGGTTTACATGTTTATTTGGATGTGATTTTACATTTTTACCCCTGATTATTCACTAAGCATATAGGTTACCCCATTTCATTTGTTTTCCTTAGCAGGGGCCGATGTGGGGATCACTCGGGTAGGTGTATAGACTTTGGTTTATAGAATATTTGATTTTGCCCTAGTACTTGTTATAAGTTGACTAGTAAGATGTATATATTTGTTATGGTGGTTGTAGTTAGTAGCTTCTCTAGGGTTTACTTTCTGGTACTAGTGGTGTGTATGGGTTGATGTAATAGTTTATACAACTTTTGAAGATGTAATAGTGTAAATGGAACTCTCTTTTGTGTGAAGTCTATTTTCTTGTTTATAAGTATCGAGTCCTGGCGCAAGTTAGGTAGACGATCCACTAAACCCTTTGATACGCCTCTGGGTACAGTGGGGTCGTCACAGTCCCACATATCTCAGGTTTGACTTCTTGCCCTTTCCGATCGTGACATTTCTTAGTGGTGTGATCTTAAGGAACACTCTATTCCTAACTTCAAATTTCAAGTCTTTCCTCCCGATTATCTGCATAAATTTATCTATCTGCTTTGGGCTGTTTGAATTTTTTGTCGTATTAACTTCACCTTTTCATAAGTTTCCTCGACCCATGGTACCATTGAAGAATCTAAAACTTTTCTTTCTCCTGCTTCATCCCAATAAATCGGTGATTGGCATTTCCTTTCATAGAGAGCTTCATACGGAGTCATTTGGATGGATGAATGATAACTATTGTTACATGCAAACTCATCCAAAGTCAAGTATTGACTCCAATTTCCACCAAAGTCCACAATACATGCCCTTAACATATCTTCAAGGGTTTGAATGGTCCTTTCCGATTGCCCATCTATTTGGGGATGATAAGTCGTACTGAAGCTTAATTTGGTCCCTAAAGTTTCTTGCAATTTTTGCCAGAATTGAGATACAAATCGAGGATATCTATCAGAGACTATACCCACCGGTACTCCATGTAACCTTACAATTTCATACAAATATAGTGTAGCAAGTTTCTCCAAGGAATACTTCATATTAACGGGCAAGAAATGCGCCGACTTAGTCAAACGATCCACAATTATCCAAATTGCATTATGCCCCTTCTGTGCCCGTGGTAACTGTGTGCCCGTGGTAACTGTGAGAACCCGCATTTTTGCATTTTCTAGGTTTTATTATTTTTCATGGCTTATTTTCTGCATTTTTGTGCTTAGGAAAAATTCTAGATAATTTTAAGGAGCAGATATAATTTTTAGATGATTTTTCTATTATCGAATAGGTTTTGAGAAATTAAGAGTGTATACCGGATGTGGGACCCGTTAGTGCGAAAAGTTCAGAAAAATTCGGCCAATTAGGTTAAGTTTTGGATACTGGAATTAATTTACCGGGTGTTGTGAGATATTTAGAGGTACCAAGTGGATAGGTGTATGAGAGACAAAAAAAGTTAGGCAAGTCATTAAATGAGGTGACAAGTGTCACCATTGTTTGGTTTGAGTTGTCTACAACTATTCACCTTTTGACCTTTTTACCAAATTGGTTAAAATAGCTTAAAATTGACCAAAAATCTTCAAAAAACATCAAGAAGTGGCCGGCCCTCTCTTTCTCCCTTTCTCTCTCTCTTACTCCAAGCACAAGGAAGAAAACACTTCAATCTTGTTCCAAATCATCAAAACTAGCCATCCAACCTTGAAATTACTCCATAAAACCTCTTCAATTAGAGTTAGTGAGTGGATTTGTGGAGTTGTTTGGAAAGTTAAGGTGGTCAATAGCTCTCTCTCTCTTGTTCTTGAGGTAAGTTGTGAAGAACCACCCTCCTCCTTTAATTGATGCTTAAATCATGCTTAGTGGTAGTAAGAGATGCAAGTTTATGGATTATTTCTTGATTTGTGGTTGAAATGATGAAGTTTTATTATTTTTGGGGATTTTTCTGTTTTAATATAAGCATGATTGTGTGGCTATCTATGATGATTAGAAATGGTATCTAATGACTCTAGGAGGTGGAAAAAGTGATTAATTGCAACCAATTTCTGGTTTGGAAGAAATTTCAGAAAACTAGGGTTCTTGAGGGGGCATTCTGTCCGAAATTTTAGGTCCTAGTTAGAGGCCGAATTGGCCTTAACTTAAAACATGAAAGTTGTAGGGAATGACATTTTAGAGGTGCCTACAAAATTTCAGGCCAATCAGAGTAGTGTAGAATGAGATAAGTCGAAATTACTATTGCTGTTCTGGTTTTACCCGAAATTGAGAAGTGCGTCTGTAATGGGTTGTTTTGGCTGGAATTGCTTCCGAATTGGCTGTTGAGGCCTTCTGATGAAATTTATCCCTGTTCCTTAGCTTTCAGCTGGTTTTGGAATTTCTGGATTTGGACTTGTAGAGCCTGAGTTATGATGTTTCCGCTAGAATGCATTTTGGTGAATCTGTTTTACGTTTTTGATGTAGTATCTTGCATTTTTGACCTGTTTGCACTCAAAACTGGGTTGAGTGACCTTCTGTGATGTTGTAACCCTGTCTTTTAGCTTCGAAATGGTGGGTCTTGCACCCTCATCCGATAATCTTAGTGAAATTGGTGCCATTACCGCAAAACGAGGACAAAAACTATTTTTTTTTAGGGCCAAAGCTAATTACATTTCCAAAATTTCTGGTTTCCTTTAATGTTTGTATATGCTTATGGAACCCTATTGGGGTCATGTTTGGCCTTGGTTTATGACTCGTTATCGAGTCTCATTGTATTTGTTTGCATGTTTTAGGACGTGACCGTGGTGCACAACGTTCTTTTGACGGAAGTGCATGAAACCACATTTGCGAGCTTGGTGAGTGTACTACTCACTTGTGTGCTATTATATGGCTTTGATAGTTGAACTTGAGATGTTGAATGTTAATTGATTGAAGTGAGAGTGTACTTTATCATTCTCACTTATTGTTTCGCATGTTATTGAAAAGTTATTGGAATGTTATATGAAATGTTATATGAAATGAAATGCATGACTTGGTGTCGTTTGGACAAGTCTCCAACGACTACAAATGTTATCAATGAGCTCAACCCCATTGGTAATTGATTGAATCGAGCCGGCGAGGGCTTGGTCGTGCCAATTAATGTGCCATGGGGCAATGTTATATGGAATCTTGTAGTATGAGAGACTCTCGATTCCGGTTTACTCGAGTAATACCAAAGTGCAAGTGTTTGATTTCGGGCCCGGTTGGGGAATGTTAGGTGGAAGGAATGGAAGTAAAGTGGAGTCTACGGTTGGTTATTGTGGAACATTGACGGAGAGTCAATGACATCCGATCAAGAAATGCAAACGAGGAAAAGGGCTCTTGAGAGCCATCTGTATCCTTTTATCACCATATTTGACGTGTGCCTTTGCTTATTTTACTATATTGAATGAAAGTTTGATGCTTATATGCAATTGGTTGTGTAAGTGATAGTATCTCACTGGGCAATTAGCTCACACCGTTCCTTTTGTTTTCCTTACAGGCATATGACTACTTTTGGAATGATTCTTGCTAGTTGGTTGCTGAATGAACTAGATAAATATTTCTTTTGTATTGTATATGAAGTGGGACCCTAAATGTATCTTTAGGGCCGTTTTCACTTTAATTTGGCAAACCAAACATGTAGTAACTTTTGGATTACTTTTGTATGCCATTGTGGCTTGAAATTGCAAAATGTCAAGTGTATATGTGTTTTAATGTTTGGTTGGGTTCTGACGCATCGGTTACTATTCATGGCCGACTCCGGATTTCATTTTTTTTTATTTTGGGTTATTTTGCCCTTTTGCCTTGTTTACGCGCGTTTATAAGTTCCGGAACGAAATAGATCGCTCTAAACTGCACCGTTAGTCCTGGCGAGAGTTGGGCAGGCAGTCCGCTAACCTCTTTGGTTCGCCTTAGGGGAAGGTGGGGCTATCACAGGTGGTATCAGAGCCTAGGTTTGAATTAGCCTGGGTGTTATAGGAATGCTTGATTTGAGGGTTTATTGTTTATGGCCTTTAAGCTTATTGATGCTTATTTACACTTTTGGTGTAGGATGGACGGATCTAGTGGACCGAGTAATGGCCCTGCAGGCGAGCGACCCCGTGTAGCGCTCCCGGTGATTCCGTACCAGATTCGGCCGAGAGGGGCCATCTTGCGTTGGAGTCCGGCGAGTCGCCTTCGTCGGTGTGAGTGTCGCCACGCCTACGCCTACCCTAACGCCTTAGTGTTGGCCGTGGCAAAGGAGCGGAAGGCGTTGGCGAAAGATAACGCTAGGCTTGAGACAGAGGTGAAGCAATTGAGGGCAGATAATGAGAAACAAGCTAAGCGCATTCAGGATTTGAAGTACGATGTACTTGAGGTTGAGGATAGAGGTGATGATCTCTGTACCCAGCTTAGGGAGGCGCGTGAGCGCGAGTCTAAGAGGGCTCGAAAGGTGAAGAATCGAGCCGCTGCGATCCTGAACCTCTGCGCCGAGGTGGTGGAGGGAGTGAGCGACGAGGACTCCTGTGCGGGGTCTGAGGCTGGGGTTGGATCCACTCCGTCGGGTGGGTCTCATAGCTCATCATCGGTCTAGGTTACGACTCCTAGAGTTGTTGTGGATAGTTTTGGTCTTGTATATAGGGCGGATAGGGAGTAGGGCCTTAGCTAATCATTTTGTACGGCTAGATTAGCTACGTGTATATTTCTTTTGATGAGGCCATTTCCTTGGGGATTGTCCATGCTTGTACTTGACTTGACTGATTGTATATATGTGTGTTGTTTGTCTTGTTTGTAATGTATATATGTGTGTTTGGAAAGTTTTGAGTATACTTACATGCATTGTTTTATATTAGTTTAGTACCATTGCCTAGATCATATAAAGTATGGAAGGAACACGTAGTGGACGGGGACGTGGGCGCGGAACTAGACAACTTACACCGGATAGGGGTACTGGGGAAACCTCTACTGGACCTAACCCTGACCCCAATGTGCAAATCGCTGCCGCTATGCAGCAAATGACTAACTTGCTAGCACAAGTGGTGCAGTAACAAGGCCAGAATACAAACCCTAATCCTGGAAACCCCGGAAAACCCTAGTAACCACATCGAGAGTGAAGACATAGCTCTTGAACGTTTTCAAAAGTTTGCTCCACCCAAATTCATTGGGGGAACTGATCCGGATGTTGCCGAGCGATGGCTCGAGAAAATGGTTGATATTTTTGCAGCTTTGCACTACACCGATGAACGGCAGGTGACTTTTGCCGTTTTCCAGTTCGAAGGGGCGGCCCGTTCCTGGTGGAACGTCATACGACAAAAATGGGAACGGGAACAAACGTCCAGGACTTGGGTGAATTTCATCAGAGAATTCAACGCGAAATTCTTCCCTCCTCTAGTTCAGGAGAGGAAGGAAGATGAGTTTATTCGACTCCGGCAAGGGGCTCAATCGGTGGCGGAATACGAGAGCCAGTTCACCCGTTTGTCCAAATTTGCGCCTGAGCTGATCATGACAGAGCAACGGCGAATCAGGCGTTTCATTCAGGGCTTGAACGTCGAACTTCAAAAGGACCTCGCAGTGGCTCAAATCAATGCTTTTAGCGAGGTCGTAGAAAAGGCCCAAAGGGTAGAGAGTGCTCGATTGCAAGTTCGGAACTTCCAGACCAAGAAGCGAGGCTTCCCTGGAAGTAGCTCCGGACAAGGGGACAAAGGTACTCCCTCCAAGTTTGGACGTGGAGCTGGAGGTGGGCGACAGTTAGGTTCTGGCAGAGGGGCTCAGTTTAGGGGCGGCCCAGCCGGGAGAGGCCAAGGTGGAAACTTCCAGAGGGGCTCAGGTTCGGCGTCTCGTGGACCTTGCGGGTACTGCGGAAAGCCGAATCACTCTGAAGACAATTGCTGGAAGAAGGGAGGCAAATGTCTGCGTGGCGGAGGCGCAGACCACCAGCTTGCTACCTGCCCACTCATAACGCAAGAAGGAAGGGGAACTCAAACCACGTCATAGACCAACACGGGACCGAATAAGGGGAATGAGGCGAAACCTAAAGTGCCAGCTCGAGTCTATTCCTTAGAACCTCGACAGGTCCCAGATTCCTCAGAGGTCGTAGAAGGTACGATCCCTATTTTCCACTGTTTTGCCAAAGTTTTAATTGATCCCGGTGCCACCCATTCCTTTGTTAACCCTGATTTCATGTGTGGCATCGATATAAAACCTGCTAGTTTACCATACGACCTAGAAGTTAGTACACCTACGGGGAATCAACGCTTGGTTACTAGTATGGTTTATAGGGATTGTGAAGTGTGGGTAGGAGAGAAAAGATTGTTAGAAGACTTGATAAGCTTGGTTATTAAGGGGTATGATGTGATATTGGGTATGGACTGGTTAGCCAAGTATAATGCCCAACTGGACTGTAAAACAAAAGTGGTTGAATTTCGCATTCCTGGTGAGGCGACCTTAAGGTTGGATATAAGGGGTAGGTTAGCCTCATCTGCTTTTATTTCGGGCATTCGGGTTAGGAAATTGCTAAGTAGAGGGGCGCAAGGATTTTTGGCCTTTTTGATTAACACCCCCACGGATAAGTTGAAAGTGGAGGATGTGGCCGTAGTGAAGGAATTTCCGGATGTGTTTCCTGATGAATTAGTAGCCTTACCTCCGGAAAGAGAAATTGAATTCAAAATAGACCTGCTACCGGGATCCGCACCCATCTCAAAAACACCCTACCGTGTGACACCCCGAAAAAAAAAATGAGTTTGAGAACCCGGAAATTTTCTAAGTTTCTAGGGTTTACTTTTTTAGTCGCCCACCTTTTCTACATTTTCTTGATTAGAAAAATTCCCCAGATAAAGTTTATGAGCAAAGATAGTTTTAAAATGATTTTTCTAATATCGGTTAGTTTTTGAGAAATTAAGAGCGTATTTTGAACATGGGACCCGCTAGTGCGGTAAATGCATTATATTTTTGACAACTTGTAGGAATTTTGTATTGAGTGATATTATTTTATAAGGTGTTAAGATATTTGTCTTGGAGAGACAAGAAGATAATCTCAAGCTTAAAGGGTGACAAGTGTCACCTTGTTATTGAAGGTTGGACTTTGACATTTGACCATCTTACTACCTTTACCAAATAAGTACCAAATTGATCCAAAATTACCTTCATTCTTCATCATCTTGGCTGAGCTTCACAAGGAGAAAAGAAAGGAAAGCTTTCATCTTACTTCTTCATTTCTTGCTCCAATCAAACAATTTAACCGATTAAACTTGGATTTGCTCCATAAAAACCTTTCTCTTGGTAGTATTAAGGTGTGTAGTGAAGTGGTTTGAGAAGCAAAGGTGCTAAGTTGGGTCTTTTCTTGGGTTTGTAAGGTAAGTGACTAAGGAACCTTTCCTTTGATCTTGATAATGTTAAATTAGTGATTGGTGGTGGTTGAATAAGTGATTTTATGGTTGATTTCCTGATTTTGGTTGAAAATGACGAAGTTTTATTATTTTTGGGGATTTTTCTGTTTTCATATGGATATGATTATGGGGTCATGTATGATGATTGGAAATGATGTTTAATGACTCTAGGAGGTGGAAAAAGTGATTAATTGCAATCAATTTCTGTTTTGGAAGGAAAAGTGGAAAACTAGGTTTCAATGTTCTTCATTCTGTCCGAATTTATAGATCATAGATAGAGGCCGAATTGGCCTTGGCTTAAAACTTGAAAGTTGTAGGGAATGACATTTTAAAGGTGCCTACAAAATTTCAGATCAATCGGAGTAGTGTGGAATGAGAAAAGTCAAAATTACTATTGCTGTTCTGGTTTTATCCGAAATTGAGAAGTGCGCCTGTAATTGGTTGTTTTGGCTGGAATTGCTTCCGAATTGGTTGTTGAGGCCTTCTGATGAAATTTAGCCCTGTTTCTTAGCTTTTCGTTGGTTTTGGAATTTCTGGATTTGGACTTGGATAGCCTGATTTATGATGTTTCCGCTGGAATGCGTTCTGTGAATCTGTTTTTCCGGTTCTGGTGTAGTTTCTTGCATTTTTGACCTTGTTACACTCGAAACTGGGTTGAGTGACCTTCTGAAATATTTTATCCCTGTCTCTTAGCTTCGAAACGGTGGGTCTTGTACCTTCATCCGACAATCGTAGTGCCTTTGGTACCATTACCGCGAAATGACGTCAAAACCTGTTTTTCTGGTTTTGAGCTTAACTTTCATTTCCGAACTTTTCCCTAGCTTGAATTGTACTCGTGCTACTTGGAGCTTGCTGAATGGCTATTGGATGAACTTGTTGTTGTGTGTGTACCTTTGGGACTGGCTGAGGAAATAATGAGCCATGATGGCTGGAAAAGTTAGCAAATTTAGGGGAAGTGCTGTCCGAACTTTTAAAGGACTTGTTTGCATTGAGTTTGTGATTTAAGACTTGGATTTGGGCAAGGCAATGATTTTTGATGGATGATTTCTGAGCCATGGAGGTGAGTGACCTCAAACTATTTCCAAAGTTATTTATGAACCGTTTCCTGCATTATTTACTTTTGAACTATTTCCAAAGTTACTTTTGAACCGTTTTCTTGCATTATTTACTTTTGACCTGTTTCCAAAGTTACTTTTGAACTGTTTTCGTTATTTACTTTTGAACTGTTTTCTTGAATTTCATGCGTGCTTGTATGAGAGTGTTCCTTGTTTGTTATATTTTCTTGACTTATTGGCTAGTTATTATTGATTGATAATGTGTTAAGTGCTTTCAATGATTGTTAAAACGAGTTTTCTAGGCGAGGGTGTACTTTATCGCACTCGACCTAAATAACTGTACAATTTTCAAGGATTTATTGATTGAAATGTTAGTTGCGCATGAATGTAAGCCTTTTGGGGCTGAACTGGCCATTGCCCCTTGTTACCGGTCGTCTCGAGTCAGAACCGGTCTTGGTCGGGCGATTAGGGACTTCGGTGAACGTTTGGTATACTCGAGTATTACCTATGTAGGTTGGTGGGGGTTGGTGGAGTTTGGTGAATGAAATGAACGAACAAACGAGGGTTTTATTGATAAATGAAAAATGCATTTTCAAATGAATGAAGGAAAGGGGAATGACAGGAGAACGAACGAAGGAACGAATGAATGAACGAACGTATCCTTTTCATGTATGGTTTCTTGTAAATGTTGTAATTGTTTAATGACTTATCGTTTGATTTATGACATCATTGAAATGAACTATTGTGAAACCGATTTGATTACTGATTTTACTGGTTACTCGCTGAGCTTTTAACTCACCCCAAAACTATTTTTTCCCCCTCCACAGGGATCAAGGCGAAGGAAGGACTTGTAGTACTTATTCACGTGACTGGATGGGGCCGTCACAGTTGGTATCAGAGCTTAAGCTTCAGATCTCTGTAGTGTATCCTAGGCTTGAAATTTAGGATGCCGAACTGTGGGTTTGGTTTGCAATATTAGTGATTCTTGCGGGATATCTCGACTTGATTGGTACAAGATGGAATGTCGAGGACGACATTCTTTTAAGGAGGGGAGTTTGTGACGCCCCGAAAAAAAAATGAGTTTGAGAACCCGGAAATTTTCTAATTTTCTAGGGTTTATTTTTTTAATCGCCCACCTTTTCTATATTTTCTTGATTAGAAAAATTCCCAGATAAAGTTTATGAGCAAAGATAGTTTTAAAATGATTTTTCTAATATCGGTTAGTTTTTGAGAAATTAAGAGCGTATTTTGAACGTGGGACCCGCTAGTGCGGTAAATGCATTATATTTTTGACAACTTGTAGGAATTTTGTATTGAGTGATATTATTTTACAAGGTGTTAAGATATTTGTCTTGGAGAGACAAGAAGATAATCTCAAGCTTAAAGGGTGACAAGTGTCACCTTGTTATTGAAGGTTGGACTTTGACATTTGACCATCTTACTACCTTTACCAAATAAGTACCAAATTGATCCAAAATTACCTTCATTCTTCATCATCTTGGCTGAGCTTCACAAGGAGAAAAGAAAGGAAAGCTTTCATCTTACTTCTTCATTTCTTGCTCCAATCAAACAATTTAACCGATTAAACTTGGATTTGCTCCATAAAAACCTTTCTCTTGGTAGTATTAAGGTGTGTAGTGAAGTGGTTTGAGAAGCAAAGGTGCTAAGTTGGGTCTTTTCTTGGGTTTGTAAGGTAAGTGACTAAGGAACCTTTCCTTTGATCTTGATAATGTTAAATTAGTGATTGGTGGTGGTTGAATAAGTGATTTTATGGTTGATTTCCTGATTTTGGTTGAAAATGGCGAAGTTTTATTATTTTTGGGGATTTTTCTGTTTTCATATGGATATGATTATGGGGTCATGTATGATGATTGGAAATGATGTTTAATGACTCTAGGAGGTGGAAAAAGTGATTAATTGCAATCAATTTCTGTTTTGGAAGGAAAAGTGGAAAACTAGGTTTCAATGTTCTTCATTCTGTCCGAATTTATAGCTCATAGATAGAGGCTGAATTGGCCTTGGCTTAAAACATGAAAGTTGTAGGGAATGACATTTTAAAGGTGCCTACAAAATTTCAGGTCAATCGGAGTAGTGTGGAATGAGAAAAGTCGAGATTACTATTGCCGTTCTGGTTTTATCCGAAATTGAGAAGTGCGCCTGTAATTGGTTGTTTTGGCTGGAATTTCTTCCGAATTGGTTGTTGAGGCCTTCTGATGAAATTTAGCCCTAGTTCTTAGCTTTTAGCTGGTTTTGGAATTTCTGGATTTGGACTTGGACAGCCTGATTTATGATGTTTCCGCTGGAATGTGTTCTGTGAATCTGGTTTTCCGGTTCTGGAGTAGTTTCTTGCATTTTTGACCTTGTTACACTCGAAGCTGGGTTGAGTGACCTTCTGAAATATTGTAGCCCTGTCTCTTAGCTTCAAAACGGTGGGTCTTGTACCTTCATCCGACAATTGTAGTGCCTTTGGTACCATTACCGCAAAATGACGTCAAAACCTGTTTTTCTGGTTTTGAGCTTAACTTTCATTTTCAAACTTTTCCCTAGCTTGAATTGTACTCGTGTTACTTGGAGCTTGCTGAATGGCTATTGGATGAACTTGTTGTTGTGTGTGTACCTTTGGGACTGGCTGATGAAATAATGAAGCCATGATGGCTGGAAAAGTTAGCAAATTTAGGGGAAGTGCTGTCCGAACTTTTAAAGGACTTGTTTGCATTGAGTTTGTGATTTAAGACTTGGATTTGGGCAAGACAATGATTTTTTATGGATGATTTCTGAGCCATGGAGATGAGTGACCTCAAACTATTTCCAAAGTTATTTATGAACCGTTTCCTGCATTATTTACTTTTGAACTATTTCCAAAGTTACTTTTGAACCGTTTTCTTGCATTATTTACTTTTGACCTGTTTCCAAAGTTACTTTTGAACTGTTTTCGTTATTTACTTTTGAACTGTTTTCTTGAATATCATGCGTGCTTGTATGAGAGTGTTCCTTGTTTGTTATATTTCCTTGACTTATTGGCAAGTTATTATTGATTGATAATGTGTTAAGTGCTTTCAATGATTGTTAAAACGAGTTTTCTAGGCGAGAGTGTACTTTATCGCACTCGACCTAAATAACTGTACAATTTTCAAGGATTTATTGATTGAAATGTTACTTGCACATGAATGTAAGCCTTTTGGGGCTGAACTGGCCATTGCCCCTTGTTACCGGTCGTCTCAAGCCAGAACCGGTCTTGGTCAGGCGATTAGGGATTTGGGTGAACGTTTGGTATACTCGAGTATTACCTATGTAGGTTGGTGGAGGTTGGTGGAGTTTGGTGAATGAAATGAACGAACGAACGAGGGTTTTATTGATAAATGAAAAATGCATTTTCAAATGAATGAAGGAAAGGGGAATGACAGGAGAACGAACGAAGGAACGAATGAATGAACGAACGTATCCTTTTCATGTATGGTTTCTTGTAAATGTTGTAATTGTTTAATGACTTATCGTTTGATTTATGACATCATTGAAATGAACTATTGTGAAACCGATTTGATTACTGATTTTACTGGTTATTCGCTGAGCTTTTAGCTCACCCCAAAACTATTTTTTCCCCCTCCACAGGGTTCAAGGCGAAGGAAGGACTTGTAGTACTTATTCACGTGACTGGATGGCTGATATCTTGTATAGTTTGGATTTGGAATCATTTGATGTATAGTTGGAAATCGTTTCCGCTTCGCTTGTGACATGTAATTATTGGAGAATTGGATGTATATTTGAGATTTATATCTTGCAATTTATTTGAGGACCGTAGTGAACGACTGAGTCCAGGCGAGAGTTGGGCAGGCGATCCGCCGAACCCTGGGGTACGCCCTAGGGGGAGGTGGGGCCGTCACATACGAATGGCCCCTGCAGAGCTCAAGGAGATAAAGTTGCAATTACAGGACCTTCTGGAGCGGGGATTCATTCAAGAGAGTGGGTCTCCTTGGGGAGCTCCTGTACTGTTTGTAAAGAAAAAAGATGGTGGTTTGAGGATGTGTATTGATTATCGGGGCCTGAATAATATTACAATTAAAAATAAGTATCCACTGCCCCATATCGATGAGCTATTTGATCAGTTGCAAGGAGCGGTGATTTTCTCGAAACTGGACCTCCGCCAAGGGTACTACCAGTTATTAATCAGAAAGGAGGATATTCCGAAGACCGCCTTCAACTCGAGATATGGGTATGACGAGTTCGTAGTTATGCCCTTTGAACTAACCAATGCTCCTGCCGCCTTCATGGACCTAATGCATAGAGTTTTTAAGCCCTACCTGGATCGATTTGTAGTAGTTTTCATCGATGACATCCTGGTCTATTCCAAGACCCGTGAAGAGCATGAGCAACACTTGAAGACTGTCTTACAAACCCTGAGAGACCATCAACTGTATGCCAAGTTCAGCAAGTGCGAATTTTGGCTGGAGAAAATTGCTTTTCTGGGCCACGTAATTTCTCAAGAGGGTATTTCAGTCGACCCGGCGAAAGTTGAGGCTGTGACTAATTGGAAGAGGCCAGAAACTCCCACAGAGGTTCACAGCTTTCTAGGACTGGCTGGATATTACCGGCGTTTTATCAAGGACTTCTCCAAACTAGCCGGTCCTTTAACCGATTTGACGAAGAAACATGGTCGGTTCTCATGGAACGCCCGAAGTGAGACAAGTTTTCAGGAATTAAAGAAAAGATTGACCATGGCTCCAGTTCTAGTCTTACCAAACGGGGTGGACGGATATGCTGTGTACACTGATGCATCCCGAGAAGGCCTGGGTTGTGTATTAATGCAAAACCGAAATGTGATCTCTTTTGTCTCGAGGAAGTTAAAACCCCACGAGCAAAATTACCCGACCCACGATCTAGAGCTAGCTGTAGTTGTTTTTGCTCTAAAGAAGTGGAGGCACTACTTATATGGAGTAACTTTCGAAGTTTACTCCGATCATAAAAGCTTGAGGTATCTTTTCTCACAGAAGGAATTAAACATGAGGCAGCGACGGTGGATAGAATTCTTGGAGGATTACGACTGTACCATCAACTACCATCCGGGGAAAGCAAACGTGGTGGCCGATGCCCTAAGTCGCAAAGCTCAGGTCGCGAGTCTAATGATCAAAGAGTGGGAATTGTTAGACTCCGTGTGTGAATGGAAACCGTGCCCTGGGAGCCATAAGGTGATTTTTGGCAATATTAAAGTGATTTCCACTCTCTTGGAGAGAATTAAAGAAACTCAAAAGGAAGATGCACTAGTGCAGAAATGGGGAGAGAAAGTGGGAAAAGGAGAAACCACTGAGTTCAATTTTGGTCCTGAGGGTATTTTAAAATACCGAAACCGAATAGTGGTGCCGAAAGATGAATCATTGAAAACGGAGATTTTAGAAGAAACCCATCGATCCAAGTATACAATTCATCCGGGGAGTAGCAAGATGTATCAGGACCTGAAAGGAAACTATTGGTGGGACAATATGAAGAAGGAAATCGCTCTGTACGTGCAGAAATGCCTCGTGTTCCAACAAGTTAAAACAGAGTATCAAAAACCATCGGGCTTGTTACAGCCCCTTGAGATACCCGAGTGGAAGTGGGAAAACATCACTATGGATTTCGTTTCAGGTTTGCCGCGAACGCAGCGAGGACACGATGCCGTTTGGGTGATCGTCGATCGGTTAACCAAGTCGGCCCATTTCTTGCCGGTGAACATGAAATATTCCATGGACAAGTTGGCTCAACTGTACATGAACGAGATCGTAAGGCTACACGGCGTTCCAGTCAGTATCGTCTCTGATCGAGATCCACGTTTTGTATCTCGGTTTTGGCAAAAGTTTCAGGAGACTCTAGGGACGAAACTCAACTTGAGCACGACTTATCACCCTCAGACGGATGGACAATCAGAACGAACCATTCAAACTCTTGAGGACATGCTACGAACTTGCATTTTGAATTTTGAATGCAACTGGGGTCAACACATGACCTTGGTAGAGTTTGCGTACAACAACAGCTACCATTCGTCGATTCAAATGGCTCCATATGAAGCATTATATGGACGAAAATGCCGGTCGCCGATTTACTGGGACGAAGTTGGCGAAAAGAAGGCACTAGAGTCGGCAACTATTCCATGGATGGAAGAGACTCGAGAGAAGGTCAAGTTGATACGGCAACGACTCCAAACAGCTCAAAGCCGACAAAAGAGCTACGCGGACAATCGAAGAAAAGACTTGGAGTTCGAGGTTGGAGACCATGTATTTCTTAAAGTCACACCTTTACGAAGTGTCACGGCAAGCAAAGGAAAGAAGCTTCAACCGAGGTTTGTCAGACCATACAAGATCTTGCAGAGGATAGGTGCGGTAGCGTATAGACTAGAACTGCCGTCAAGTCTCTCGAGAATCCACGACGTATTTCATGTCTCAATGCTTAAGAAGTACTATCCCGACCCAACCCATGTCTTACAACCAGAGGAGATCGACGTGGACGAATCGCTTGCTTACGAAGAAAAACCTGTCCAAGTGCTTGACCGGAAAGTCAAAGAGCTCAGAAACAAGCAAATTCCGTTAGTGAAGATACTGTGGAGAAACCATGGGGTAGAGGAAGCTACCTGGGAAGTGGAAGAAGAGATGCGAATGAAGTACCCTAACCTTTTCGTGAATTAAGGTGAGAAATTTCGAGGGCGAAATTCTTTTAAGAGGGAGAGAGTGTGAGAACCCGTATTTTTGCATTTTCTAGGTTTTATTATTTTTCATGGCTTATTTTCTGCATTTTCGTGCTTAGGAAAAATTCTAGATAATTTTAAGGAGCAGATATAATTTTTAGATGATTTTTCTATTATCGAATAGGTTTTGAGAAATTAAGAGTGTATACCGGATGTGGGACCCGTTAGTGCGAAAAGTTTGGAAAAATTCGGCCAATTAGGTTAAGTTTTGGATACTGGAATTAATTTACTGAGTGTTGTGAGATATTTAGAGGTACCAAGTGGATAGGTGTATGAGAGACAAAAAAAGTTAGGCAAGTCATTAAATGAGGTGACAAGTGTCACCATTTGTTTGGTTTGAGTTGTCTACAACTATTCACCTTTTGACCTTTTTACCAAATTGGTTAAAATAGCTTAAAATTGACCAAAAATCTTCAAAAAACATCAAGAAGTGGCCGGCCCTCTCTTTCTCCCTTTCTCTCTCTCTTACTCCAAGCACAAGGAAGAAAACACTTCAATCTTGTTCCAAATCATCAAAACTAGCCATCCAACCTTGAAATTACTCCATAAAACATCTTCAATTAGAGTTAGTGAGTGGATTTGTGGAGTTGTTTGGAAAGTTAAGGTGGTCAATAGCTCTCTCTCTCTTGTTCTTGAGGTAAGTTGTGAAGAACCACCCTCCTCCTTTAATTGATGCTTAAATCATGCTTAGTGGTAGTAAGAGATGCAAGTTTATGGATTATTTCTTGTTTTGTGGTTGAAATGATGAAATTTTATTATTTTTGGGGATTTTTCTGTTTTCATATAAGCATGATTGTGTGGCTATCTATGATGATTAGAAATGGTATCTAATGACTCTAGGAGGTGGAAAAAGTGATTAATTGCAACCAATTTCTGGTTTGGAAGAAATTTCAGAAAACTAGGGTTCTTGAGGGGGCATTCTGTCCGAAATTTTAGGTCCTAGTTAGAGGCCGAATTGGCCTTAACTTAAAACATGAAAGTTGTAGGGAATGAAATTTTAGAGGTGCCTACAAAATTTCAGGTCAATCGGAGTAGTGTAGAATGAGATAAGTCGAAATTACTATTGCTGTTCTGGTTTTACCCGAAATTGAGAAGTGCGTCTGTAATGGGTTGTTTTGGCTGGAATTGCTTCCGAATTGGCTGTTGAGGCCTTCTGATGAAATTTAGCCCTGTTCCTTAAATTTCATTTGGTTTTGGAATTTCTGGATTTGGACTTGTAGAGCTTGAGTTATGATGTTTCCGCTAGAATGCATTTTGGTGAATCTGTTTTACGTTTTTGATGTAGTATCTTGCATTTTTGACCTATTTGCACTCAAAACTGGGTTGAGTGACCTTCTGTGATGTTGTAGCCCTGTCTTTTAGCTTCGAAATGGATGGGTCTTGTACCCTCATCCGATAATCGTAGTGAAATTGGTGCCATTACCGCAAAACGAGGACAAAAACTGTTTTTTTTAGGGCCAAAGCTAATTACATTTCCAAAATTTCTGGTTTCCTTTAATGTTTGTATATGCTTATGGAACCCTATTGGGGTCATGTTTGGCCTTAGTTTATGACTCGTTATCGAGTCTCATTGTATTTGTTTGCATGTTTTAGGACGTGACCGTGGTGCACAACGTTCTTTTGACGGAAGTGCATGAAACCACATTTGCGAGCTTGGTGAGTGTACTACTCACTTGTGTGCTATTATATGGTTTTGATATTTGAACTTGAGATGTTGAATGTTAATTGATTGAAGTGAGAGTGTACTTTATCATTCTCACTTATTGTTTCGCATGTTATTGAAAAGTTATTGGAATGTTATATGAAATGTTATATGAAATGAAATGCATGACTTGGTGTTGTTTGGACAAGTCTCCAACGACTACAAATGTTATCAATGAGCTCAATCCCATTGGTAATTGATTGAATCGAGCCGGCGAGGGTTTGGTCGTGCCAATTAATGTGCCATGGGGCAATGTTATATGGAATCTTGTAGTATGAGAGACTCTCGATTCCGGTTTACTCGAGTAATACCAAAGTGCAAGTGTTTGGATTTCGGGCCCGGTTGGGGAATGTTAGGTGGAAGGAATGGAAGTAAAGTGGAGTCTACGGTAGGTTATTGTTGAACATTGACGGAGAGTCAATGACGTCCGATCAAGAAATGCAAACGAGGAAAAGGGCTCTTGAGAGCCATCTGTATCCTTTTATCACCATATTTGACGTGTGCCTTTGCTTATTTTACTATATTGAATGAAAGTTTGATGCTTATATGCAATTGGTAGCGTAAGTGATAGTATCTCACTGGGCAATTAGCTCACACCGTTCCTTTTGTTTTCCTTACAGGCATATGACTACTTTTGGAATGATTCTTGCTAGTTGGTTGCTGAATGAACTAGATAAATATTTCTTTTGTATTGTATATGAAGTGGGACCCTAAATGTATTTTTAGGGCCGTTTTCACTTTAATCTGGCAAACTAAACATATAGTAACTTTTGGATTACTTTTGTATGCCATTGTGGCTTGAAATTGCAAAATGTCAAGTGTATATGTGTTTTAATGTTTGGTTGGGTTCTGACGCGTCAGTTACTATTCATGGCCGACTCCGGATTTCATTTTTTTTTTATTTTGGGTTATTTTGCCCTTTTGCCTTGTTTACGCGCGTTTATAAGTTTCGGAACGAAATAGATCGCTCTAAACTGCACCGTTAGTCCTGACGAGAGCTGGGCAGGCAGTCCGCTAACCTCTTTGGTTCGCCTTAGGGGAAGGTGGGGCTATCACAGGTGGTATCAGAGCCTATGTTTGAATTAGCCTGGGTGTTATAGGAATGCTTGATTTGAGGGTTTATTGTTTATGGCCTTTAAGCTTATTGATGCTTATTTACACTTTTGGTGTAAGATGGACGGATCTAGTGGACCGAGTGATAGAAGTGCAGGCGAGCGACCCCGTGTAGCGCTCCCGGTGATTCCGTACCAGATTCGGCCGAGAGGGGCCGTCTTGCGTTGGAGTCCGGCGAGTCGCCTTCGTCGGTGTGAGTGTCGCCACGCCTACGCCTACCCTAACACCTTAGTGTTGGCCGTGGCAAAGGAGCGGAAGGCGTTGGCGAAAGATAACGCTAGGCTTGAGACTGAGGTGAAGCAATTGAGGGCAGATAATGAGAAACAAGCTAAGCGCATTCAGGATTTGAAGTACGATGTACTAGAGGTTGAGGATAGAGTTGATGATCTCTGTACCCAGTTTAGGGAGGCGCGTGAGCGCGAGTCTAAGAGGGCTCGAAAGGTGAAGAATCGAGCCGCTGCGATCCTGAACCTCTGCGCCGAGGTGGTGGAGGGAGTGAGCGACGAGGACTCCTGTGCGGGGTCTGAGGCTGGGGTTGGATCCACTCCGTCGGGTGGGTCTCATAGCT
Source organism: Coffea arabica (assembly GCF_036785885.1). Taxonomy (NCBI): domain Eukaryota; kingdom Viridiplantae; phylum Streptophyta; class Magnoliopsida; order Gentianales; family Rubiaceae; genus Coffea; species Coffea arabica. The sequence goes on along the minus strand of NC_092316.1, from coordinate 45,511,806 downwards.
CATCATCGGTCTAGGTTACGACTCCTAGAGTTGTTGTGGATAGTTTTGGTCTTGTATATAGGGCGGATAGGGAGTTGGGCCTTAGCTAATCATTTTGTACGGCTAGATTAGCTACGTGTATATTTCTTTTGATGAGGCCATTCCCTTGGGGATTGTCCATGCTTGTACTTGACTTGACTGATTGTATATATGTGTGTTGTTTGTCTTGTTTGTAATGTATATATGTGTGTTTGGAAAGTTTTGAGGATACTTACATGCATTGTTTTATATTGGTTTAGTACCATTGCCTAGATCATATAAAGTATGGAAGGAACACGTAGTGGACGGGGACGTGGGCGCGGAACTAGACAACCTACACCGGATAGGGGTGCTGGGGAAACCTCTACTGGACCTAACCCTGACCCCAATGTGCAAATCGCTGCCGCTATGCAGCAAATGACTAACTTGCTAGCACAAGTGGTGCAGCAACAAGGCCAGAATACAAACCCTAATCCTGGAAACCCCGGAAAACCCTGGTAACCACATCGAGAGCGAAGACAGAGCTCTTGAACGTTTTCAAAAGTTTGCTCCACCCAAATTCATTGGAGGAACTGATCCGGATGTTGCCGAGCGATGGTTCGAGAAAATGGTTGATATTTTTGCAGATTTGCACTACACCGATGAACGGCAGGTGACTTTTGCCGTTTTCCAGTTCGAAGGGGCGGCCCGTTCCTGGTGGAACGTCATACGACAAAAATGGGAACGGGAACAAACGCCCAGGACTTGGGTGAATTTCATCAGAGAATTCAACGCGAAATTCTTCCCTCCTCTAGTTCAGGAGAGGAAGGAAGATGAGTTTATTCGACTCCGGCAAGGGGCTCAATCGGTGGCGGAATACGAGAGCCAGTTCACCCGTTTGTCCAAATTTGCGCATGAGCTGATCATGACAGAGCAACGGCGAATCAGGCGTTTCATTCAGGGCTTGAACGTCGAACTTCAAAAGGACCTCGCAGTGGCTCAAATCAATGCTTTTAGCGAGGTCGTAGAAAAGGCCCAAAGGGTAGAGAGTGCTCGATTGCAAGTTCGGAACTTCCAGGCCAAGAAGCGAGGCTTCCCTGGAAGTAGCTCCGGACAAGGGGACAAAGGTACTCCCTCCAAGTTTGGACGTGGAGCTGGAGGTGGGCGACAGTCAGGTTCTGGCAGAGGGGCTCAGTTTAGGGGCGGCCCAGCCGGGAGAGGCCAAGGTGGAAACTTCCAGAGGGGCTCAGGTTCGGCGTCTCGTGGACCTTGCGGGTACTGCGGAAAGCCGAATCACTCTGAAGACAATTGCTGGAAGAAGGGAGGCAAATGTCTGCGTTGCGGAGGCGCAGACCACCAGCTTGCTACCTGCCCACTCATAACGCAAGAAGGAAGGGTAACTCAAACCACGTCAAAGACCAACACGGGACCGAATAAGGGGAATGAGGCGAAACCTAAAGTGCCAGCTCGAGTCTATTCCTTAGAACTTCGACAGGTCCCAGATTCCTCAGAGGTCGTAGAAGGTACGATCCCTATTTTCCACCGTTTTGCCAAAGTTTTAATTGATCCTGGTGCCACCCATACCTTTGTTAACCCTGATTTCATGTGTGGCATCGATATAAAACCTGCTAGTTTACCATACAACCTAGAAGTTAGTACACCTACGGGGAATCAACGCTTGGTTACTAGTATGGTTTATAGGGATTGTGAAGTGTGGGTAGGAGAGAAAAGATTGTTAGGAGACTTGATAAGCTTGGTTATTAAGGGGTATGATGTGATATTGGGTATGGACTGGTTAGCCAAGTATAATGCCCAACTGGACTGTAAAACAAAAGTGGTTGAATTTCGCATTCCTGGTGAGGCGACCTTAAGGTTGGATATAAGGGGTAGGTTAGCCTCATCTGCTTTAATTTCGGGCATTCGGGTTAGGAAATTGCTAAGTAGAGGGGCGCAAGGATTTTTGGCCTTTTTGATTAACACCCCCACGGATAAGTTGAAAGTGGAGGATGTGGCCGTAGTGAAGGAATTTCCGGATGTGTTTCCTGATGAATTAGTAGCCTTACCTCCGGAAAGAGAAATTGAATTCAAAATAGACCTGCTACCGGGATCCGCACCCATCTCAAAAACACCCTACCGAATGGCCCCTGCAGAGCTGAAGGAGCTAAAGTTGCAATTACAGGACCTTCTGGAGCGGGGATTCATTCAAGAGAGTAGGTCTCCTTGGGGAGCTCCTGTACTGTTTGTAAAGAAAAAAGAAGGTGGTTTGAGGATGTGTATTGATTATCGGGGCCTGAATAATATTACAATTAAAAATAAGTATCCACTGCCCCATATCGATGAGCTATTTGATCAGTTGCAAGGAGCGGTGGTTTTCTCGAAACTGGACCTCCGCCAAGGGTACTACCAGTTATTAATCAGAAAGGAGGATATTCCGAAGACCGCCTTCAACTCTAGATATGGGTATTACGAGTTCGCAGTTATGCCCTTTGGACTAACCAATGCTCCTACCGCCTTCATGGACCTAATGCATAGAGTTTTTAAGCCCTACTTGGATCGAATTGTAGTAGTCTTCATCGATGACATCCTGGTCTATTCCAAGACCCGTGAAGAGCGTGAGCAACACTTGAAGACTGTCTTACAAACCCTGAGAGACCATCAACTGTATGCCAAGTTCAGCAAGTGCGAATTTTGGCTGGAGAAAATTGCTTTTCTGGGCCACGTAATTTCTCAAGAGGGTATTTCCGTCGACCCGGCGAAAGTTGAGGCTGTGACTAATTGGAAGAGACCAGAAACTCCCACAGAGGTCCGCAGCTTTCTAGGACTGGCTGGATATTACCGGCGTTTTATCAAGGACTTCTCCAAACTAGCCGGTCCTTTAACCGATTTGATGAAGAAACATGGTCGGTTCTTATGGAACGCCCGAAGTGAGACAAGTTTTCAGGAATTAAAGAAAAGATTGACCATGACTCCAGTTCTAGTCTTACCAAACGGGGTGGACGGATATGCTGTGTACACTGATGCATCCCGAGAAAGCCTGGGTAGTGTATTAATGCAAAACCGAAATGTGATCTCTTTTGTCTCGAGGAAGTTAAAACCCCACGAGCAAAATTACCCGACCCACGATCTAGAGTTAGCTGCAGTTGTTTTTGCTCTAAAGAAGTGGAGGCACTACTTATATGGAGTAACTTTCGAAGTTTACTCCGATCATAAAAGCTTGAGGTATCTTTTCTCACAGAAGGAATTAAACATACTCCAGGTATTTCAAACCTAGCATTCTGATACCAACTGTGATGCCCCCACCTCTCCCTAAGGCAAACCCTAGGGTATCAGCGGAACGCCTGCCCAACTCTCGTCAGGACTCACGCACTCGTTCGAACTTAATATAGAGCCACAGAACAATTATCAGCTTAAGTAAGAAGTACTTAGAATATACAAGCCACAACTCCAAGGTTAACAATTATAATTACAACCCACCAACCAAGAGTAACAAAAGTTATACTTTAAGAGTCACCAAATTCATACTAAAATATACTAGCTTCCACCAAAAGTTGCTAGTGTAGGAACTCCAATTTTCACCTCCAAAGCCTGTTAAGGAAGAACAAACTTAAAGGGATGAGCTAACACTCAGTGAGGCCAAGAAAACAAGCAAGCAAGTAAGCACGTAGAACCAATTAATCGAATAGCATGCTTAAAAGCAACTTTAAACATGACATTTCATTTAAGTGCACAAGTAATAATTAACACACAAGGAGTGATACATGAGCTCTCAAGAGTTATTTCCACGTCTCAACCGGTTCAAACCATCTGGGGTTGACTCTCCGTCAACCCAAGTAGTAATATGACCGTAGTGCTCCACTTACTTCCTCCATCCAACATAACACCCTTTCGGATCCGGAACCAAACACGCATGCATGAGGTGACGATACTATTCGAATATGCCAAGCGAGATCTCAAAAGATTAAGCTATAATATTGTTCAAGGTTCACCAAGCTTCTCGACCAAATCCTTGCCGGCTCGAGTTACAAGGTTAGCCAATGGGTTGAGGCATCCTCGCAAGTATAAAGGTCGATGAGACAATGCTTCAATCGATTTAGAGGCAATCATAGTTCTGAGTCGGGATGAGCAGTACTGCCTACCCGAATAGGGCGTGATACCCTTAGCCGCTCAGTGCTTACGACTTAAAACATATTTATGTACAAGTACAAGTCATATATATTTATCTAACAAGTATCATGTAATCAGGAGAGAGAGAGAAAGAGAGAGAGAACGAGAGCGGTAAAGTACACCACTGTCTCGGCAAATTCACGTATCATATAGCACTTATACAAATCTCAATTTAATCATATTAACATCAAACATGCACTTGGTACTCATCAAAAGTCAAGGCAAAACAAGAGCAAAGCGAGAGTCAGATGAGCTCTTCGACGTTCTCGTGACCACCTGAGACATGCAAAACCATGATTATCTAGGTACTCGACCAAGGTTATAAAGAAAAATATTTTCTTGCTACCTACTCTCAAGGTCACAAGTCGAGTCGAGTTAAAAGAGCTTTTCTCACTAAAACTTTGAAATAATGCTCAAAGAGAACTCGAACGTCGTTTTCGATTCATGTCGTGATAAGTAATATCAATTTCAAAAGAAAGTGTCATATATACTTTCGGCACGAAAATCGAAAAAAGGAAAAATGATTTTCATTTCTCAAAAACTTCTAGTCCTGTGTCCAAGTTTTAAGAATATAAGGAATGTTCACATTATCCAAACTAATGGAGTTAAAACTCATCCAAAACTCCACTCATTTTCATAGTAAATGTCAAAACTAACGGTTTCAAGGTTCGAGTATAAAACTAGTGAAATTCACTAAGAATTACTCTAGTGAAAACACTCCCTTTTTAGAGTTCAAACTCATGGAAATCGAGGGCATAAGAATAGGGATTGAAGTCCATAACTCAAGTATGAAAAGAGGTGCTATTAGCCAAGAAAGTTAAGCAACCAAGAAGAATCATCAAAAGAGGTTTAATCCTTTGGAAACCAAGATTCAAAATAAAGATTTAAAGTTCAAAAGTGACGTTGTGTTCAACCATGAAATTAAACTTAAAACCGACTACAATCTCAAAGAGAAGTTGAAAGTGTTTAAAAGAGTACTTTGGTTGAAACCAGAAAATTTCCAGTTTGGTGCGACACTACTTGAAAAAATTGTATCTCGAGTTCCGTAAGTTCAAAATTTGGAAACTTTATACCGCTGAAAACTAGACTCAATGCACTAAATTTCTCTAGAAGACACTTTCCTCAGACTCCAATTCGAAATCATTCAAAGTTTGGTTCAAAGTCACTATTTCAAATAGGACAGAGCAAAACAGGTTTACAATTTCAATAAAGTTTGGAAATTAGGCAAAATTTGTAGAATGGAATCCCTTGAAATTTATACCACTAATAGAATTCCAAATCTAGTTTCAAATGCAACAAACGGAACCCAATTCGGACCTTTCTACATCAAGATACAATGGTTTTAAGAAAACTGAATTTTGGAACCTGTTATACGAAATTTCCAATTTTAAAGGCTTGACAGAGTTTCAAAATCTGGTTATAACTAAAGTTACATAATTAGTGTGGTTTGTGACGTTGAGAACAAGAGTCAAAATTCTAAAAATCATTAGAAGGAACTATCTTAAAATTCTATAGACACCAAATTTTGAGCTTAAACTTTATTCATTTAATTAATTTAATTTTAGACTTATTTGATTCAATTTTAGGTTTTTATTTTATTTTTTTCTTGTTTCGTGTCTCTCATTTTATTTTAATTGATTTAAAAAAAGGAAAAAAGAAAAGAGAAAGAAAAACAGTAAAAATGGCAAGTGGGGGGCATGCATTGGGACAAGTGTCCATTTGTATTTTGGACAACCCAACACCTAAGGGATTAGGTGTCTAGACACTTGGTGGCTTAAGGAATTGGGGATGGCCGGCTGAAAAGGGAAAAGAGAAAAAAGCCACGAAAAAAGGGGGAGCTACGGGGGAACTAGGAAAATCGGAGAGAGGAAGAAAAAGGAGGGCGGCGGATGGGGATAAGAAAAGAAAAAACTAAGGCGTGGCTGGGGTTTGGAGGGTAGCAAAAGGAAAGAAACAAAAAGAAAAAAGAACAACGCCGCCAGAAAGGAGACGGCGGAGAGAAAAAACAGAGGGAAAGTGGCGGCAGACAAAGATTAGCAAGGGGGAAGCTATCGGCCAGGCAAGAAAGAAAAGAACAGAGCAAAAGGAAAAACGACGGAAACTAAAAAAGGGGGATCTTCGGCTAAGGAAAAACAAGAAGAGAGCTATGAGGGCAGAACCAAGAGAGAAAAAAGGACTTAGAGAGTAAGGGGTGGCAGGAAGGTTTGAGGAGAAAAGAACCACGGACCAAAAAGAGAAGGGTGGTGGCTAAGGCTGATGATCTGGGCAGCGAAGGAGCTGGAAAAAGCTGAGAAGGAAACCGAGAGAGCTCTCGGATGGAGGGGCTGAAAACGCAGATAGCAAAAGACTAAGAAAGAAATGGCAGCAGCAGCGCCGCCACCGCCTTCATCCCCTGCTGCCATTCTCGAGACCATCGTTCCAGAAACTGCCGTCACTCACTGAGCCATCACCATCTCATCGGACACCCATCACCATCGTCTGCAAATCTTCAACCGAACAGATGCGGTAAGTCATCTTTCCCCTTTAAGAATTATGTCTTCTCTTCAAGCTTAGACCCATAAGAATCTCAAAACAGAGATTGGCTTATTGTGATTTTTATGTTGATTATACGCCATTTTGAGCATACATGCTTTCTGTGTTGATTGGGATTGAATGTCTTTATGTTTCTTACCAATTCTTGGGCTGATTAACTTCAAATTGAACAGAGAATCGGTGGATTTTCTTATGCTTATTTGGTGTTCGACGAAATGCCGAGCTAAAAAATACTTATTGAAAGATGCTTTGTTTGCAATTTTTTTTTCTCGTGTGAAGAAATCGGTTAAGTTGGTCAATTCGTTTCCTCACGTTTGAGAAATTTTAATGCATTGCTGTCTTCCATTTTTCCGTTTCTCATGATTCCGGTCGAATGAACTCAAACTGAAATGGTAAGAGAAGAAATTTGTGTGATTTTCATGTTGATTGAAAAGGGCTTGAATAAAACTGATTTTTCAAATTGGCTCTGTTGTAAGAAAGACGGAAGTGTCGGATTGATGTCTGATCCGTGGGGAAGAAGACCGGTGGTCCGAAACTACAATTTCAGTCCCTCCATTTTCGTTGTTTTTGTAATTTAACCCCAAAGTTTTGGGACTTCATAATTTTGCCCCCAAGACTTTTATAAATGCTTTCAATTGGGTCCCTGTTACAATTGCAAATTAGTCCCTAAACTTTATCTTTCTTTCAATTTTTGCCCCAAAGTTCTGGGAATCATGATTAGGCCCTAAAAACTTTCTGATATTTGCAATTGGGTCCTTGGCAACTCCATTGCTTGTTTACTTCAATTAGCCACCATACTTTGTTTAAATTGTATTTAATTCATAATTTTAAGGTCTTTACAACCAAGCGAGTTTGTGTTTTGCATATTTTTTTTAATTTTTTCAAATAAATTGGTACCCTGACCTTTTCTTTGATTTTTGAGGGTAAATAAGCAATTTCATTCCATTAGGGCGCCAACTCAAGGGAGGTACACCCTATCCCTTATTTCTTACTTTATTTGACCTTACGTGCCCTATGTGACTTTACGTGTTTAATTGCATGCCTCTTTTTTTTTTTTTCTCGAAAGCAAGCTTTATTTAATCCAAAAACAGTTACAAGAGATTTGGAGATTCCTAGCCCTTACTCAAGCACTAATCTAAAAGACGGGACTTGAGCGGCATCCATAGCAATACAACCCCGAACCTCCCTTGGTAGGAGCTGCGGGGAATCAAAAACCTTACTCGGACAACCTTGCAAAGCAGCTAACCTATCCGCAACCCCATTTGCCTCCCGGAATATATGCCTAAACGACATAGCAACCTGATCCAACAGGCGACGAATCCACCGTAGCACACTGCAATACAGCCAACCTCCCAGTACCGATGATTTAACTAAGGACACAAGTACCGCCGAGTCCACCTCCACTAGAATCCCTCGTAACCCCTTGGTCGCACACATTAAAAGCCCCTCTAATACGGCCAAAGCCTCAACATGCAGTACTCCTTTGTCCCCAAACTCCTTATAGAATGCAAAGATAAGTCTACCATGTGAGTCCCGTAGCACTCCTCCTCCACTAGCCTTCCCGTTGACCACACTAGCATCCGTGTTTAGCTTGTATTGTCGGGGCGGAGGCATTGCCCAAGTTACCACCACTGGTCACCGTTTATGGGCCGTACCCGCTGCTAACCGTGCCCACTCGCAATCCCGGTCACCCCGAAACTGTGCCTTATCCAGCCTATTTGCTCTTCCCAGGTCGTGCAAGAAGTTGCCAACTTCCACGATGACCCCCCTAGCCGAAAATTCCTGCCCTTCGAACCTTGCCTTATTTCGTCCCCGCCATATGAACCATGTAACCACTAACGGTAGGACACACCGAATATGATGAGCAGGGATGTGAGTCAACGAAGTGGCCCACATCCTCCACACAAGCTGAATATCATCAGGAGGGCAGTGAAGAATGCCAAACTTACTGGCAAAATGTCCCCAAACCTCCCTCGCTATTGGGCCATTAACGAAAAGATATGGCAATGATTCCGCCTCTTGTAGACAGCAGGAGCACCTGGATACCAAGGGCAGGCCACGTCGACGCATCACCGAGTCCAAGGGCACAAAGTTGTTCAACAGCCTCCAAGCAAATAGTGAAATTTTTATCGGTGTACCCTTATTCCAAACCAGTTGAGGCAGTGCCAATGCGGTCCGACGTTGCCGGCACAGCTCCCAAGCCGAAGTTAAGGAAAATTGCCCTGTCGCCGATTTCGCCCACAGGATATAATCCTGCCCCTCAAGGTCGAAAGGAATCTCCACTATCAAATCCACCAGAGTGGCCGGGAGCCAGTGAAGAAGTCTGCCTCTGTTCCATCCTTCCCTATCAAGGAATTCCGCCACCAAAAAATGTGGTCTGTCGCTCTCCGCCGGAACCAATGCAGTTAAAGGGCCCAACTCGCACCACGTGTCCAACCAGAAATCCACCATTCCCGGGCCGAGACTCCATGAAATTTGTTTCTCCGCCACCTCCCGTATACCTAGCAATCGCTTCCATGTACCAGTCGGCCTTGGTACCTCCGCTTTCAACGGGTGCTGGTCCCCAATATACTTGGAGTACATAAAATCCGACCACAAGGAGCCCCTTTGACGTAGCCTCCACCACAGTTTATACGAGAAGGCTTTGACCATGTCCTCCAGCAGCCTAACCCCTAACCCACCTTCCTCCGTGGGAAAACACAGCTTCTCCCAGGACGCCCAATGCGTTCGTTTATCGTCCTTGGATTTATCCCATAGGAAGGAGTTGAATAATCTTCCCAGGGCAACAAACACTGCCTTGGGGGGTTTAAGCACCTGTAGCAGATAGAGCGGCATGGAATTCAAGACATGTTTTATAAGAATTAATTTTCCTCCCATGGACAACAACTTCCCGCTCCAGTGGAAGATCCGTGCCCTCACTCTTGCAAGAATCCCATCAAAGGCAATAGAGGAACATCGACCTCGGGAAATGGGGACACCAAGATAAACCAGCGGGAAAAATTGCCTCGGAAAGCCCAGAATGCTAGCCACCAGCTCCACCTGCGTCTCCGACACCCAAGAGGAGCACACAAAACCACTCTTTGCCACATTAATCTTCTGTCCTGAATACTGTTGGTACCGTTTGAAGAAGTCACTAATAGCTTCTAATGTCTCCCGTGCAAGCCTGGTAAAAATAATGACATCATCGGCGAATGCCAGATATGGAATCTTAATTCCACTCGCCTGAAAAAATCTGTGTCTACCATGCTGAAACAGGGAAAAGAGCCCTTTGCCAAAAAATTCCGCAACTAGCACAAAGAGTCCTGGAGAGATTGGATCTCCTTGTCTGACCCTCTCGTTGACTTGAAGAATCCAGCCGGCTCCTCATTAACTAGCACTGAGAACCAATTATTGGCGACCAAACGGAAAATCAGATCAACCGCAGGTTCTTGGAAGCCAAACGATCTAAGCATGAACAAGAGAAAGGACCACTCCACTCTATCATATGCCTTCTCCATATCAAGCTTTAACAAGAGGTTCGGAACCTCCAAGCGACGGTCCAATTCTTTGGCATGTTCTTGCACCAGGAGAATGTTATCCATTATTTGACGGCCCAGAACAAAGCCAGACTGCCAAGGAGAGATCAGTTGGGGTAGGAGCTGATTCAGCCTATTGGAAACTAATTTAGATATTATCTTGGAGCTTACATTACATAGACTGATTGGCCGGAATTCCTGCCACCGAGTAGCCCCCTGAATTTTGGGTATCAACACAATCAATGTACTGGTTACTCCTTTTGGCAGCCACCCCCCTCTAAAATAATCCTGGATAGCAGCCACTAAACTATCCTTAACTATCTCCCAGCACGCCTGGTAAAAGCCTGACCCAAAGCCGTCTGGACCAGGGGCACTATCAGGACTGATCGAGAACACCACTTCTCGCACCTCATCCGTTGTTGGCAGGGCCAGCATTCTCTCATTATCCCCCGGAGACACCTGTGGGAGAACAAAAGGCAATACTGGCTGCCGATCAGTATCCCTATCCGAACTGAATAACGCCTGGAAGAATGCTGCTGCCGAACTCTTAATGTCCTCAGCCTCAGTCAGCCACTGCCCCGTCGTACTCCGAATCCCAGAAATGCAATTTGAAGCCCGCATTTGCCGAACCACAGAATGGAAGAAAGCCGTGTTCGCATCCCCCTCATGTATCCATTTTATCCTCGACTTTTGACGCCAAAACCCACACTCAACAGCCAATTGCTTCATATATGCCGCCCGAGCCTCATGATAAACAATCTTCGCTGCCACAGTTCTCCCCGTATCATACTGCATTTCGGTAGTCCGCATATCCCTCTCGAGCTCCGCCACCCGGGTCCCTATATTCCTGAAAACCTCCTTGTTCCATACCCTCAACTTGCTCTTCACCCCCAACAGTTTTTGATAAAATTCTGACATCGTACGTGAAGGGCCTCCCCCTCCCCATACCTCTTGAACAACCCCAAGAAAGGACCTGTGACGGGGCCACACATTGAGATACCTGAAGGCCGATTTACCCTGCCTTCCTGAACCACACTTGATCAGTAATGGCGCATGATCTGACCGTCCCCTGGACAGGTGCAACACTCGTGTCACTGAACACATCTCAGCCCACTCCTGGTTAATCACCACTCTATCCAATCTCTGCCATACCGTCCCATTCGTCCAGGTATACTTAGGTCCTTCGAATTCTACCGTAGTAAGGCCACAATTAAAGAGCGTATGATTGAAATCCTCCATATGACGTGGGTTCGGTGCTGCACCCCAAGCCTTTCTGACGCCTCCGTGATGATATTGAAATCCCCAGCCACCATCCAGGATCTTTGTCTCAAAGACGCCAACCTCTCCATAGCACTCCAAAGCGGACGTCTAGCCACCCCAGTACATCGGGCATAGACCGCGGAGAAAAAGAACGACCCAACTGGAGAACTGATCTCCATATCCACTAACTGCTCCGCTAGCGTGCTAAAGCTGATGTTGAGAATAGGATCCCAAAGAACCCAAATCTTACCCTCCGCCAGGGAAATTGCTGATGGGAAACCAACCATTCTTTTGACATACTCTAGGCGGCCCTCCTCCGACATAGGCTCCAACAAAACCAAAAGTTTCACGTTATAGTCTACTATTAATTTTTTTAAATACCGGAGTGAATCCATCTTAGACGCACCCCTTATATTCCAGACTAGAAAATTAATCATTCCGAGCATTAGCATTAGAACGAAGGGCATACCTAGTACGAGTTTCCCCTGCCCTTATGCTTGATCGTGGGTGCCGGACCATACGTGCCTCCTCCTCCACGAAATCCACGTGTGGCAACCTCTGCTCCTCTGTCACTTTAACCTCTGCGGATTCCTTCCAATTCGACTCCATCCTGCGCGAGTGCCCCAACCGCTGTGTCAACACCTCCTGCATGTCCCGTAGGTCCTGGTGCCGCAACTCACTTGCTGAATCTCCACGGACTGGACTGAGCGATCTAGCCCTCCTCAGAATGCAAGCTGGCCATCCATCAAGCTCGTCACACACCCTATTGAGGATCCCAAATGAGTTCCGTAGCTGTACCGACTCTACCGCTTTCTCCTGGACAACCCCCTTACCCCCTGCTTGTGCCAGCACCAACGCCATTATACCCCTCGTATCTGTCTTCCCCTCTTCCTCAGCACCCATGGATGCCTCGCTCTCCCCCTCCTGCTCCTGCCCACCCCCTTCCGCCACTGCCACTGCACTTCCTGCCAAGTCCCCATCCGGTGCCTGCCGCATCGGTGGGACCTTCTCTGCCAGACTTTTCCCTTTATCCTCTCACCCCTCAGGCTGCCCCTGATCCAAAACGAACGCCTCAGCCCCTTCAACTCCGCCCGCCTCTCCAGCCATCGTCGACTGCTGCATACCCCGCCGCACCTTTTTCCCCTGCCGCGGAATCCATGTGGGCCGAGGGAGTGTCTGCTGCGGTTGCGGATTTTTGTTAGGTTTTAGCGCTGGGTTCTTCTTGAAACATATCTGCTGATCGTGGCCAAACCGTTCACAAAAATGACAAAACTCTGGCCAGTCTTCATATTCAACATTCTGCCAGAAACCATACTCTTCCTCCCCTATCCAGATCCGCGTCACAGGCGTCTGGGTTACATCCATCTCAACCAGCACCCGGGCTACCGAGGGCCGCCGCAGATCCCCCGTTGCTGCATCGACCTTCAACAGACGACCCAACACTGAGGCCAATTTATTCAGTACCTGCCTGTCGAAGAACGGTATGGGTAAGCCAGGAAAACTGACCCAGACCGGCGCAATTGAGATCTCTTTGTTGGCTTTGAAATCCAACGACCACTTCGAAAGAGTCATAGGCGAACTCTTTATGAACCACGTACGGCGGACAAAGAGTCTAGTGTAATCCTCCTCCAGTGTTGGTCTGATGAGAACGTGATTCGAATCTAACAAGGCGACCGCACACTCCCCCTTCAGACCCAACTCCAGAAAGAACTTCCGCACCGTCTCCATGGGTGGCCTGCTGTACGAGAATCGACCCACAAGTGCGTGCTGGAATGGAAGAGCCAATTGCATGATATCCTTTTTCGCGATTCTGAGGGCCGGTTCCCCTCTAAACGTCGATACCGTCCCTGGATTAAACCCCTCCTCACTGCCATTATCCGCTACCACCGTCGCGAAACTCCTCAAAGCATCCCCTACGGGCCATACCGGCTGCTGGAGTGCCGCCATGGCCTGGCTGCCCACTTTGGCGAACCCTAACTTTCCTTATCAGTCTAAAACATATGCCGTTGAGAGAGTCATGCATGCAACTCGCTTCTTAAGTTTTCACCACTTTAATCCAATAGAAATCCAATTTTTCAGAATTGAACCGCAAAATGCTAATTGCATGCCTCTTGAATGTTTATTTATTTATTTCATTTATTTATTTATTTGCTTCATTGGCTTTAGTTTTGTATATTTATTTTTGTTCAATTTTGATCATTTGAAAGGCACTTGAATGCCAAATTTGTAATAGTTAGGTACTTAATATTTATTTTATTTCCCCTTTTAGATTGTAGTAGGGCCTCCCTAATGTAATAGATAGGGCTTCCTTTGCTTGATTTGTCCTGTGATTTGCATGCTTACTTGTTATGTGTTATCGCTTTCCTAGGGTTTAGCATCTAGATATGCATGTTTATGTGTTATGTGAATTACGTGCCCACATGCCTACTTGCTTTAACTATGCCCATTTACTTGTGTATATATGGTGAATGCAAATGCACGATATAACCGTGACTAGTCCAATGCTAGTCATGGCTGTTTATTCCCGATCACTCATAAGTCCAATGCTTGTGAGAGAGCGTTAGTAAATGGCTAGTCCAATGCTAGACCTAATAGGGCCGTCCCTTGCTAGTACATACTCGCATGCCCTCGCTACATTTTCATGCATTTTTCTTAGTATGTTTTACATTTTTGCATGATCCTCTCCCCTTTCCCACATTCAAAGTATGATCTTTAGGATTTTGCATTTCACTCTAGTCATTAGGGTCATTTGCCTGATTAGGTTAGGGAGTCACCGTTCTAGTAAGGGGAATGGACGAGTTTGGCTACACATAGCCTTAGCACGCTCATTCTTTTTCTAACCAAAAGGAAAAGCAAAAGTCACGATTTAGGGTCTCCCCGTACCCGTCTTGCTTGCATTCCTCTAGGGTTCATGCATTTCATTTATCCACTATTACTTTGCACTCTTACTTCATATTCTATCCCTTTTTCCATATTTTCACTTCACACAACTCTTATTTTGTACATTTTCACTCTGCCACTTGCACTTTATATACTACCACTGAACACACATGCACTTCATGCTATCACTTTACATACCTCACCTTGCATCCCCATTTGCACACTCCCACCTACACGCTATTTTTTTTATTATTACTTTTTTCACTTCACACAAGCTCATGTTTTCACATTGCATACATTCATTCGATTAGCATTACTCGTGACCTCTTGGAAGGCTTATCCTTGGTTATCACAATTCATGTGATTTAGTCCGATCGAGCCTCTAAGAGATATTTGTCCCTTTCGATTCCTCATTAGGTTTAGGATTGCATTCATATTAGTTACATCCAAATGCGATACATCTTTTGGTTAGAAATTAGGAAAATCATGATTAAATCATGCAACTAGCTTAGGTTAGGTTGAGAGGGTGCCTTAGATATTGTCTTGCCTTCCTTCTCTTCAACCGTGACCACCGAACCATTTTCTCTGATTTATCGTAGATTTTGGAGTCAATCTAAAAAGGTTTTTTTACATTTTTAAATCCACATTTTTTGGGTGACTTGGTACACCCTAATTCGATACCAAGTGGCGACTCCTACACTCTTATCAAAACCTTTTTAGATTACTATTTTGGCCAAACCGTCGCATTTCAAAGTCCCATGGCCTTTTTTCTTTTTCACACACATCACCAATTTAAAAACCATACTTCACTCATTCTTGTTTTTACTAAAAATGGGGCGCGACAAATTCGTTTTGCTAGATAAGTGAAATTGAGCTACAAATTGCAGCCAAGACTGTTTCTCGGACGAAAGCATTGCGGAAATTTAGTTATCTTTGCCACTTCACTAGGCTTATAGGAAATGAATTATGAGGTATATTTTATACCAACGGAAAGCCCTCGGAATCTAGTTTCGGATGCCACAAACAGCAATCGATTTCAACTCCTAGACAAAAAGTTATGATAAAAAAGTGAGCACTGGTTAGGTCTCCTGGTCAGAAAAGTTTCCAGATTTCTTCCTCACTTAAACCCTACTTTAACTCAACTAATTGTAAAGCTTTTTGGGAGATATTTAGTACACATAACCACCAACTTGTATCAAGCATTATTGCACATAATAACATTAAAATTCGAAATTAACATGAGAGTTTCAACAAGACAAAATTCGGACAGCATGCCTCTCTCATTCCTCTAGCTTTCTTTTTCCAACTTTCCAACTAGAGCTAACCATATCTTCCCATAATAAGCATCAAACCAGAAATTAAACATATAAAATCTTCAAAGTCTCTACTGATAAAGCCACCTCAAGTCCACTACTTAATGTCAAGGTTCTTGTGAACTCATCAACAACCCAACAACTAAACTAACTAGATTAACTTACTACTAAGATTTGGGAGGAAAAGTTGAGGTTTCTTTGGATGATTATCTTGCTGCCAAGATGAAGACTAAACACTAGGTTTGAGCTCTTAAATCACCAAAGTTTCTTCCTTGCTCAAGTCACTTTCCAAGCTTGTATGAAGAACCAAGATAAGAGCAAATTTAGAGAGCTTTGTTGGAGGAAAATGGAAGACAAGAGAGCTGAAATTTTTGTGAGGAAATGAGGGAGGGGGATCGGCCAAGAGGAGTGGAGAGGAAGAAAGGTTTTTGGTGGTAGTTGGGTGATTTAGTGGTGTCTAAGAAGGATTGACATAAAGGTATTCTTGGTGCCCAAAAGTCAACAATCGATTAGTGAGTAATTAGTGCTCCTAATTGAGTTTAACTTAACTCACTCACTTCTAATCTCTCAATTAACTTTTCTTAGTCTACTATTAATCATCTTTAATTCTCCAAAATTATTGTACTCTAGGACCGAACCTGTCTCGAAAAAGTGCATTCACTATTTCTCGTTAAACGAGCCGCAGAAAAATTAAATTCGCTAACGAAACGTTTTAAAAATATAAATGAGACATTGTTCCATACAAATGGATTTAAAATGAATGAAATAAATTATTCGGAGTAAATGAAAAAATAAATAATTAAATAAACCAGTAAAATAAAATAAAAGTAAGTAAATAGAAATCCAGGTCCTCACATTTGGGCTGTAAGCTGAACTTTGAATTATGTATTAAGATATTTTGGAGATGAACGCTTCGGCTTGTAATACTTAGTATTTATTGGTGTTATTGAATGTTTTACTCGTACTTCTTGTCTTGAGGTATTAGTATGTCCTGACGAGAGTTGGGTAGGCACCCCGTCGACCCCTCTGGTTCGCTTTAGGGGAAAGTGGGATCGTCGCACTATGAGAAAAAAAAAGTTCTCAAAAAATATAAAAGATTGTGACATATTCGCTAACGTTCCAAAAAATATTTTGATTCCTTAGACATTTTGTGAGCCTTTTAGGCTGCACACATGTATTTTTTTGAGTGAACTACTATAATCTCGAGCAACGAAAGAGAGTTAAAGGTAATTGAAATTAAACTAATTAATTTTATAAACAAGTTGAAAGAATATGCTTATAAAAAGGTTCATTAATATTTCAATTCTGAATATCATATTTTGTTCAAATTATAATCCACAAATTGATATTAAAGTTCATATATTATCAATTTCAACCATACAATACACTTAGTCTAAAATGGATATACCATGATATCCCTAAGAATTTTATAAAAAAGAACATAATTTTTATATGTTCACATCAGTCGCCTCATATTTCTTTCTCCAAGTGATTCTATTTGCATTACCATTTGAATCTGATTTTTTAAATAAATCAATGTGTATAATCTTGTACATATCTCAATAGTTCTCAATAGTTTCACAATTTAATAATGATATTGTCAATGCTCGATTCAACAATTTTTTTGAAATCAACTTTATTGAGATGAATTATGTTATATAAAAAATGAGTTAAAACAAGTAGAGCATGTAAGCAGAACATATATTACGAGGATCCGAAATTCTCTTTTACTGGCCCATTTATTTATTCATTTGCTCCAATTAATTTATTTTATTCATTTTAATTGCATCTGCATGATACATTGTCTCATTTTATATTTTTAACACATTTTCCCTTAAACTTAATTTTTCTGTCGCATAATTAATGAAAATTTGAGAAAACACGTTTTTCGAAGTAATATTTGGTCTGAGAGTGCAGTGGTCTTAGAGAGTTAAGAATGATCAATTGTAGATTAAAAAAAGTTAATTAAGGGATTCGAGGTAAGTGATTTGAATTAAACTCAATTAGAAGCATAAATGGATCACTATTCACATGTTGACTTTTGTACCATAAAAAGTGGCTTTATGTCACTTCTTTTTTCTACTCACATCACAGAAATCAAACAAAATCACTCTCTCTTCCTCCCTCTCATGGCCGAACCTTCCTCCTCTTTTAGCCAAGAAAATTTCATCTTCTTCCTCTCAATCTTGCTCACTAAACTTCCTTCCAACCTTGCTCACATCTTGGATCATCTTCAAGTTTGGTAGAAGACTTGCTGGAGGGAAGATTCTTGAAGGTTTAGTATTTGGTTTCTTGAGATTTTGCTTGTTATCCTTGGAGGAAGGTAACCTCTCCAAACTCCAATTTTTCTTCCATCCTTTCGCTAATTTTTAGTTAAATAAACTTGAGGTTGTTTGTAAGGCCCGAAGACAACCTAAGAGGGGGTGAATTATGTTAATTATAAAACTAATTAAGTTATGAGCATTTTTTGCTCAATATGAAATTTACCCTCTTTCTAAAAGATTACACAATGAATCAATCAATGAATAAACAATATCACTTGAGAGAAGTAGAAGATATAAGCCATTTAAAGATCACAAGATAACAATAAATAAATAAGAAGGGAAGAATTGCAAACCAATTGACTATCAAACTCCTCTTGAACTTGTAGATCAATTCAAACAAGTTTTTTCAAATTGATGAAATACAACCAATCTTGTGTACAAAGGAAGGCTCAGTTCCTCCTTGCCCCAATCTCCACTTGGTCAAATTAGGAAGTTTTACTATCTCTCAGGACAACCCTCACAGAGTTACACTATTGAAGTAATCACTCACAAATGAAAAGTTTACAATGAATTTCACACCGCCAATACTACAAATCTTCGTTGGAGAGTGTTTTCTCACTAAAACTACTCTATTGTATCTTTAGTGTGCCAAACTTATTTGAAGTTTCTGACCATGCTCTATTTATAGGAGACTAAGAAAGTGTTTCATTAATGCTTCCAACGGATAGAAAGTAGCCGAAAAGTCAACTAGTCTTTGGGAGTATCCGACATCCGGTCCATCCGAAGCATACGTCCAACAGCAGGTAGTGAGTTTGAAAAATCTTCTTCAATTCAATCGGACGTCCGGTACTCGCGTCTGAAAGCAAACAATGAGTTAGAAGAAATATCTCAATTCTATCGGACGTCCGATATTGTCTTTATGAGCGCCCGACAGCTTTCGTCGAGTTTGAAGGATCTTATCGAACATCCGGTACTTCCGTTCGATAGCAGACAAAGAGATTGAAGGATTCTATCAGACGTCCAATGCTTGTATCCGATCGAGGTCAGTGAGTTAAGGGGAATGTCTTATTTCCTTCGGACGTCCGGTGATGAAGTTCTTCATGCGTCCGAAGTTGAGCAATGATTATCGGACGTCTGATCCTGTCTTCACAACCGTCCGACAGCTTTCAGCAACTTTTGTTTCTTTCAATTGCACTTGATCTTTGAATCTGATTTGCTTCATAAATGAAAGTATATCTTGAAGAGATATTAGTATTATCTATTTATTTTGTAAACATCAAAAGCTAGGGACTAAGATCAATATTCTCCCCCTTTTTGATGATGACAAAACAATGGATGGAGGAAAGAAAAAAGATTGAGCAAAAGCTCCCCCTCACTCATTGCATCCAAAAATTTTAAGGGCCAAACTTATAATCTCAGAATAACATCTATTTATCCCCCTTTTTGTCATCATAAGATGAGAGTAAAATCCTGCAATCATATTTTGTGAGGACTCGCAAAATTTACTTATTTAATCTTCTATTTCTAGTTTATTTAATTATTTATTTGGCCTTTTACTCCGAATATTATTTTCTAAGCTCTTGAGACCTAATTACAGGAAAATATAGTTTCATTATATTTTTAAAGTGACTTGTTTCAAAAATTAATTTCCGGAAGCTCGTTTAGTGAAAATATTGAACACGTCTTTGGAAATCTTGACCGATTGAGAGTACAATAAGTTTGAAATATTGGAGACATGTACAATGGACCTAAATTAGGTATTTTAATGTTTAAATACTCAAGTGATAGTTATTAGTATTGTCGTTATAAGAATTTCTCGGAAGTTTCGCGTTATCATGCTTAAATTGGAGATACGCGTTTTCACACGCGCGATTCAAATTTAGGAACTTTAGACCCTTATTTTGGGACAATTAAGAGTGAATAATATTTATATGAATATAAGTGCATTAGAGGTTTAGTGTACTAGTGAAACAAACGCGAGAGGAATTGAGCACGAAACGCGCGCGAGTGTGCGCGGTAGTAGAGTTGACTTTTGCACAAATGGGCCACACACTTGAAGCTTCTCTTGGAAGCTAAAATTTGATCACTCTCTTCTCTCTCCTCTCACCATTTCAGCCGGCCATCTCTCTCTCTCAAACCACCATTGCTCTCTCAATTTTTACTTCACAAAACCTCACCAAATCTTCACTCAAATCCTACCAAAATTTCACCACACTTAGCTTAACACTTGAGGAGTATTTTGAGCTGCAAAAGGGAGCTGAAAAGCCACGGTTTTCTGGAGCAAAGAATGACTGAAATTCTGCTCTTGAACCTCCAACCAAGTGAGTGATGATCCAACCTTAGAAACTTGTCATTTGGAGGTTATCTTACCTAGTTAAGTTCATTTATGCCATTGGTTAGCTTTGTTTATGGTGTAAAATGAAATGGGTGGGCTCTATGAACTCCCACCTTTGTCTTGGGGACTGATCTCATGCTTGATGATGGATTTAATGTTGGTTTAGTGCTCAAAATAGTAGATTAATGGTGTATAACTTGTAGAAACTTCAAGGAGTGCATGGAGTAAAAAGTTTCGATTTTGCCCCTGCTTTGATCGTACCCTTTTTTGCAGAATTTTGAGGAGTTAATGGCTTGTATATGATTTTTATATATTGTATAGATGGTGTATAAAATTTCATTGAAAAATATTGTGGTTTGGTTGGTCAAATGAATTATTTTCGTGAAGCTAGTGAACCTGGGAACTGTTCCCGTAATGCTCAGACAGCTTGCTTGTTTCGTTCATAACTTTGTACTCCGATGTCGAAATTGAGTGTTATCGGTGGAATTTGAAAATAAACATTCCCAGCTTTCCATTGGTACCAAATGCACGTTCTGGTTTCACTTGAGTGAGCCACACCATTCGTTTGAAAATCACTGCCCTGTTTCGTTGCTCTCCAGGAGACAGGACAGAAATTACATCTTGATGCTCAAAAACAAGCTGTTTGTGGATAGAATTTGAAAATGATTTCTTCTGAGAAAATTCAGCTTTATGAGAGATCTTTCCAACGCGATTAACCACGTCCAATTTCAAGTTGAATTGAGTGAGTTGTGGCCAAAGTTTGAAACTGCTACAGTGATAGAATTTTCCACTTGGACAGATTTGTCACTAACAATGATTTGGGATTTGTTTTCCGAAGCTTCTTCGTATAAATCACCTATCAAATGTACCTTGGACATATTTTAGACACTTCTTACTGGAATGGACCATGTTTGAAATGTGCCCTGGCCAAACATTTGAAAAACGGCAAAACGGAAGTTTAAAGGCAACTTAGCCTTAGAATTTCTTGTGGTTTCATTAACCAAATTTCCGTGCATATTTTTCTATGAAATTTGGTAGAGAAATAACCCTTATATGGTCGTATATACATACCAAATTTGGTGCTATTCCGAGGTCGTTTTGATGTTCAATCAAACTTCCAAAGTTCATGATTTAAGTTTGAAAACCCTTGTTTAACAAGGAAATTTTGGTAATTTTGGGTCACCATATTTTGGTGCTCGAAACTCCGTTTCTCATTCCACTTGTTTTTTTTATACTCTTGGATTGCAACACTAATTGATTTCCAAATTTCAAAGGTTAGTTCAAAACAAGTGAATTTTGCCGAATTTCCAAAGTTGGCCAAAAACAAACTTAAATCTGTCTTGGTAATTCAAGTTACCAACTTTGAGCCAAAATTTGAGTGCCTTTCACTTACATTCATGGAAAAGTGTCTTCTAAGAACTTTTAGTACTTTCAAAGAGGTTTCCAATGGTACCACGTTTTCCAATTTTTGACCTGTAGAATGTGAGATACGATTTTTCAAAATATCGTATCAAACCTAAAAATTTTCCGAATTTTCAAGGGAAGGGAGTTTTCAAATACTCCTTATTCCTTCGATATTACTCGAATATTTTATACTTGATTTCCAAAATAAAAACTTGATTGCTTATGTACTTTAAGAAACTCCACTTGAACATCGATTTACGAGTAATTGAGGTTCATTTTCATAAGATTTCCTTAGATTGCACTAGCGTACAATCCTCCTCGATAATTAGAGATTCGTAGTGATATTGAGTGGTACTTGATTATTGTTTGCTCAGGCACTCGAGGGAATCTCCAAGAGGAACCCGGTGCGGACACCTAAAATGCTTGTTTGAGAACTACTCGCTTGTTTTGACTAGGTGAGTGTTCCATATAGGAATACGTAATTGAATAAGTCTTGGACATGCTCATTTCATGATTATTAAGTGTTAAGTATTATGTGTTAGGTATTTACCATACTCATGCCTATTTAAGGAATGTATACTTTCATTGCATATCTACATGAATTGGTTAAATGATTAACCATATCAAATGACCATATGAACTCGATACATGCTTAACTTGCTAGATTGCTTGCTTAACCTACTCGGTTTTGAAAAAATGGAGTCGAGTGTGTACTTTATCGCACTCGTTCTCTTTTGAAATGAATAACTCATGCTTGGAAATGCTCAAATAACATGACTTGGTATGCTATGGTTGCATACGTCGTTGGAGTGAATCTCCTCGACTCTCACATGGTAAAAATGGGATAACGGCCAATGATGGCTTATTAATATGACAAATGCCTGTCAATTAACCGTCACTACTCAACCGTTACCCGTCAACCATGAACCGTTTACCAACCCACATGACTACCTGATTACTTGACTATTTGCTCACATGATTTCCAATCCGCATGATTATTTGATATCTGTGAATTACATGCTTCCCTGAAATCAACTTGTATTGCTTACATGCTTACGTGCTAAGTATCCACTTGATTACTTGATTATCATGAATCACATGTTATATGAAACTGTTTATCATTGTTAGGCGAGTGTGTACTTTACCTCACTCGACCTACTCAAATGATGAATTTTACCTTTTGCCGAATTACTTAATTACTTGTGCATGTTGTAAGCTCTAAACTGAACTGGGCCCTGCTCATGGTTACTAACCTACTCGAGCCAGGACTGGGCTCGGTCGGGTAGGTTGGAAACTTGGGACACCGTTTCGGTATACTCGAGTATTACCACTGGAGAGATAAGGTGATGGCCAGTCAAACCGAGGGGATCCGGAAGTCATAAAGTGCAGATGACCGACAGAGTTCCACCGAGTACCGTATCCTACAATATATGTTTACCTTGTATCATGATAATTGTTTCATGCTAAAATGTCAACATGAAATCCTGAGCTATGCCTGTGATATGCTCTATACCTGTTACCTATCCAATGTACTCATATCATGATACCTGTTTCATGTTAATGCTCCATACCTGTAACATGCTTAATTACTCGTACCTGTAATAAGCTCCAATCACTCGTGAACTATACATGCCAATGTCTTGAACCATGATAACTGTCTCATGATAAATGTCTCATACCATGATACGTGTCTCAAATTACCCGTACAATGATTATCACCTCATGATAACATGCCATTCCGTAACCTTGAACTATACATGTGGTATGCTCCCTTTATTTGATTTATTTGAACTGTTAGAGTGTCTTGGAACCTCACGGGGCTGTGTAGCTCATCCCACGTTGTGGTTTTCTTTTACAGGGTTCAAGACCAAGGGTGCTCGTGAGTAGTACTAGATTATTTTCTTTTGAAGACTTTAAATTATATTATAACGGATGGCTATTGTACGCTTTTCCGTTGGGTTGTATTTAAGCTTGAAAGTTGCATAATTGTAAGTGTGAGATATTTGAAGTATTTTAATTATGTATTGAAGTTACTTAAAGTATTTCAAGCTTTTAAATGATGGATTGTAGTGAGTCCTGGCGAGAGTTGGTCAGGCGTCTCGCGGATACCTTTTGGTTCGCCTTAAGGAGAAGTGGGGGCGTCACTGTTGGTATCAGAGCTTGGGTTTCAAATCTTTGTAGTGTATCCTAGACTTAAATGTTTAGGATGCGGGACTGTGGGATTGGTTTGAAAGTTAAATGATTGCTTGTAGCGATGAAATTTAGAGCCACTTCACGTGGTCTCTACAAAGGAGCAAGATGGGGCCAAGTGGTGTTATGCTCCTTACTATGTGATTGAGTAAAGACTTAAGTGCCCTTCTAGAAATGTAAGTTGTGAATCATGAATGTTATAGGTTGTAAAACCTTTATCTTGATATTTGGAGGGAATTTGATATGTACGTTGGGTAGGAATCTCAAATGTGGTGATTTACTCTTGGGACCGGCCGGCTCGAATTGTGAATTACCTTATTTCGGATTCTTGTACCCGAGTACTTGAGGGTGGAAATCAACCATAAGGACTTTATATCTCCATTTGTGGGGAATAGGAATGAATTGATATTTCATGAGAATGATTATAGGAAACCACTAATTGTTTGGTTAAGATGGTACAATAATTAAGAGTGAAAAATGGAAAATATCGTAACCCAAAAGATCCTTGTGTTGGGATTGAAATCGAGCATGTCAGGGAACGAGAATCGTCTAGTTCCAATTAATCTAGTGAATCTCTACTTGTGATCTTTCATAGTGAGACGATGGGAGTAGAACTCAAGAGTTTGCGCCTTGGAGATGAATGTACTTGTGATAATCACTTGTTTATTTTTATTATTGATTTTGACTTGGCATGAACTTTACTTGGCCATAACTTGTTTTATGATTTAATGAACTCTAGTTTGTGTTTACTTGCATAGTGATAATGATATTTGTATATGTGATTTCTTTTTCTTTAAAGGTTGTTACTGGCATATGTGTGTAGTTCGACTATGGCTTAGTGTGAGATTTATACATATGTGTATAGACTAGCTGTGAACATGGAAAGTAGAGGACAACGAAAGGGACGTCAACCTAGACAACCCCGAAATGAAAGAGTAGATAATGGATCCAATATTGACCAAAATGCCGAGCTAAGTGCTGGGAAAAGAAATGACCAAATGGGACAAGTTTTAACTTGCATGACGGATATACTAGAGCTCTTAGTAGCTCAACAAGGTCAAGGTGTTGGACAAGGAAACCAACGTGAAAACCAAGAAATAGGGGAGGATCGAGCTTTAGAGCGGTTTCAGAAATTTTTTCCGTCCAAGTTTACTGGAGGACCTGATCTAGAGGTGGCTGAGAATTGGTTAGAGAATATAAAAAATATATTTGATACCTTAGATTACACAGAGGAGAGACAAGTCACCTTTGCTGTATCTCAACTTGAAGGAGCAGCCCGAACCTGGTGGAATGTTATAAGAAACAAGTGGGAAAGGGATCAAACCCTAAGGACTTGGGTAAACTTTGTACGTGAATTTAATGAGAAATTTCTTCCTCTACTTGTCCAAGAAAAGAGAGAAGATGATTTTATAAAATTTCGTCAAGGAACTTTGAGCGTAGCTGAGAATGAAACACGCTTTACGAAGTTATCTACAAATGCCCCAGAATTGGTGGCTACTGAACGGAAGAGAATAAGACGGTTTGTTCAAGGATTAGATTTGGAAATCCAAGATGCCCTTGCCGCAGCACAGGTTGAAACATTTAGTGACGCTCTCGAAAAAGCGCAAAGGGTAGAAAGCACAAAATCTCAACTGAGAGCTTTTCAAGCAAGGAAAAGAGATGCATCTGACAGTACACTAGGAGAAAATGGACCACCACCCAAAGTTAGAACAGAAGTGGATGGAGTAGGACTGTTACTTCCTGCACCACTCATGATAAAGGAACAAAAAGCAACTATGTCGCGAGGGACTTCAGTAGGACAGACACGATCAAAGAAAACCTCGCAAGCCAGTCAGGTCACAACACCTCGTCCGACTTGTGGATATTGCGGAAGGACGAATCACACTGAAGAAAACTGTTAGCTAAGGGGACGAAAGTGTATGGGGTGTGGGAGTACCAACCATAAAGTTCATGACTGTCCAAGGAGGTATCCACGAGAAACTACTGCTCAATAAGGAAATGAAACTGTCCCTCGACAAGTCAATGGAAGGAGAAACCGACCAGTGACATCTGAAAGAACGCATGACATGAACACACCACACGGTTCACAGTTGTCTGAAATTACAGAAGGTATGAATTTCGAGAACGAAATTCTTTTAAGGAGGGGAGGTTGTGAAGACTCGTAAAATTTACTTATTTAATTTCCTATTTCTAACTTATTTAATTATTTATTTGGCCTTTTACTCCGAATATTATTTTCTAAGCTCTTAAGACCTAATTACATGAAAATATAGTTTCATTATATTTTTAAAGTGACTTGTTTCAAAAATTAATTTCCGGAAGCTCGTTTAGTGAAAATATTGAACACGTCTTTGGAAATCTTGACCGATTGAGAGTACAATAAGTTTGGAATATTGGAGACATGTATAATGGACCTAAATTAGGTATTTTAATGTTTAAATACTCAAGTGATAGTTATTAGTATTGTCGTTATAAGAATTTCTCGGAAGTTTCGTGTTATCGTGCTTAAATTGGAGATACGCGTTTTCACACGCGCGATTCAAATTTAGGAACTTTAGACCCTTATTTTGTGACAATTAAGAGTGAATAATATTTATATGAATATAAGTGCATTAGAGGTTTAGTGCACTAGTGAAACAAACGCGAGAGAAATTGAGCACGAAACGCGCGCGAGTGCGCGCGGTAGTAGAGTTGACTTTTTCACAAATGGGCCACACACTTGAAGCTTCTCTTGGAAGCTAAAATCTGATCACTCTCTTCTCTCTCCTCTCACCATTTCAGCTGGCCATCTCTCTCTTTCAAATCACCATTGCTCTCTCAATTTTTACTTCACAAAACCTCACCAAATCTTCACTCAAATCCTACCAAAATTTCACCACACTTAGCTTAACACTTGAGTAGTATTTTGAGCTGTAAAAGGGAGCTGAAAAGCCACGGTTTTTTGGAGCAAAGAGTGACCAAAATTCTGCTCTTGAACCTCCAACCAAGTGAGTGATGATCCAACCTTAGAAACTTGTCATTTGGAGGTTATCTTACCTGGTTAAGTTCATTTATGCCATTGGTTAGCTTTGTTTATGGTGTAAAATGAAATGGGTGGGCTCTATGAACTCCCACCTTTGTCTTGGGGACTGATCTCATGCTTGATGATGGATTTAATGTTGGTTTAGTGCTCAAAATGGTAGATTAATGGTGTATAACTCGTAGAAACTTCAGGGAGTGCATGGAGTAAAAAGTTTCGATTTTGCCCCTGCTTTGATCGTACCCTTTTATGCAGAATTTTGAGGGTTTAATGGCTTGTATATGATTTTTATATGTTGTATAGATGGTGTGTAAAATTTCATTGAAAAATATTGAGGTTTGGTTGGTCAAATGAATTATTTTCGTGAAGCTAGTGAACCTGGGAACTGTTCCCGTAATGCTCAGATAGCTTGCTTGTTTCGTTCATAACTCTGTACTCCGATGTCAAAATTGAGTGTCATTGATGGCATTTGAAATTAGACATTCCCAGCTTTCCATTGGTACCAAATGCACATTCTGGTTCCACTTGAGTGAGCCACACCATTCGTTTGAAAATCACTGCCCTGTTTCGTTGCTCTCCAGGAGACAGGACAGAAATTACATCTTGATGCTCAAAAACGAGCTGTTTCTGGATAGAATTTGAAAATGGTTTCTTCTGAGAAAATTCAGCTTTATGAGAGATCTTTCCAACGCCATCAACCACGTCCAATTCCAAGTTGAATTGAGTGAGTTGTGACCAAAGTTTGAAACTGCTACAGTGATAGAATTTTCCACTTGGACAGATTTGTAACTAACAATGATTTGGGATTTGTTTTCCGAAGCTTCTTCGTATAAATCACCTATCAAATGCACCTTGGACATATTTTAGACATTTCTTACTGGAATGGACCATGTTTGAAATGTGCCCTGGCCAAACATTTGAAAAACGGCAAAACGGAAGTTCAAAGGCAACTTAGCCTTAGAATTTCTTGTGGTTTCATTAACCGACTTTCCATGCATATTTTTCTATGAAATTTGGTAGAGAAATAACCCTTATCTGGTCGTATATACACACCAAATTTGGTGCTATTCCGAGGTCGTTTTGATGTTCAATCAAACTTCCAAAGTTCATGATTTAAGTTTGAAAACCCTTGTTTAACAAGGAAATTTTGGTAACTTTGGGTCACCATATCTTGGTGCTCGAAACTCCGTTTCTCATTCCACTTGTTTTTTTTATACTCTTGGATTGCAACACTAATTGATTTCCAAATTTCAAAGGTTAGTTCAAAACAAGTGAATTTTGCCGTTTCCAAAGTTGGCCAAAAACCAACTTAAATCTGTCTTGGTAATTCAAGTTACCAACTTTGAGTCAAAATTTGAGTGCCTTTCACTTACATTCATGGAAAAGTGTCTTCTAAGAAATTTTAGTACTTTCAAAGAGGTTTCCAATGGTACCAAGTTTTCCAATTTTTGACATGTCGAATGTGAGATACGATTTTTCAAAGTATCGTATCAAACCTGAAAATTTTCCGAATTTCCAAGGGAAAGGAGTTTTCAAATACTCCTTATTCCTTCGATATTACTCGAACATTTTATACTTGATTTCCAAAATGGAAACTCGATTGCTCATGTACTTTAAGAAACTCCACTTGAACATCGATTTACGAGTAATTGAGGTTCATTTTCATAAGATTTTCTTAGATTGCACTAGCGTACAATCTTCCTCGATAATTAGAGATTCGTAGTGATATTGATTGGTATTTGATTATTGTTTGCTCAGGCACTCGAGGAAATCTCCAAGAGGAACCCGGAGCGGACACCTAAAACGCTTGTTTGAGGACTACTCGCTTGTTTTGACTAGGTGAGTGTTCCATATAGGAATACGTAATTGAATAAGTCTAGGACATGCTCATTTCATGATTATTACGTGTTAAGTATTTACCATACTCATGCCTATTTAAAGAATGTATACTTGCATTGCATATCTACATGAATTGGTTAAATGATTAACCATATCAAATGACCATATGAACTCGATACATGCTTAACTTGCTTGATTGCTTGCTTAGCCTACTCGATTTTGAAAAAATGGAGTCGAGTGTGTACTTTATCGCACTCGTTCTCTTTTGAAATGAATAACTCATGCTTGGAAATGCTCAAATAACATGACTTGGTATGCTATGGTTGCATACGTCGTTAGAGTGAATCTCCTCGACTCTCACATGGTAAAAATGGGATAACGGCCAATGATGGCCTATTAATATGACAAATGCCTATCAATTAACCGTCACTACTCAACCGTTACCCGTCAACCGTGAACCGTTTACCAACCCACATGACTACCTGATTACTTGACTATTTGCTCACATGATTTCCAATCCACATGATTATTTGATATCTGTGAATTACATGCTTCCTTGAAATCAACTTGTATTGCTTACGTGCTTACGTGCTAAGTATCCACTTGATTACTTGATTATCATGAATCGCATGTTATATGAAACTGTCTATCATTGTTAGGCGAGTGTGTACTTTACCTCACTCGACCTACTCAAATGATGAATTTTACCTTTTACCGAATTACTTAATTACTTGTGCATGTTGTAAGCTCTAAACTGAACTGGGCCCTGCTCATGGTTACTAACCTACTCGAGCCAGGACTGGGCTCGGTCGGGTAGGTTGGAACCTTGGGACACCGTTTCGGTATACTCGAGTATTACCACTGGAGAGATAAGGTGATGGCCAGTCAAACCGAGGGGATCCGGAAGTCATAAGGTGCAGATGACCGACAGAGTTCCACCGGAGCACCGTATCCTACAGTATATGTTTACCTTGTATCATGATAATTGTTTCATACTAAAATGTCAACATGAAATCCTGAGCTATGCCTGTGATATGCTCTATATCTGTTACCTATCCAATGTACTCATATCATGATACCTGTTTCATGTTAATGCTCCATACCTGTAACATGCTTAATTACTCGTACCTGTAATAAGATCCAATCACTCGTGAACTATACATGCCAATGTCTTGAATTATGATAACTGTCTCATGATAAATGTCTCATACCATGATACGTGTCTCAAATTACCCGTACAATGATTATCACCTCATGATAACATGCCATTGCGTAACCTTGAACCATACATGTGGTATGCTCCCTTTACTTGATTTATACGAACTGTTAGAGTGTCTTGGAACCTCGTTGGGCTGTGTAGCTCATCCTACGTTGTGATTTTCTTTTACAGGGTTCAAGACCAAAGGTGCTTGTGAGTAGTACTAGATTATTTTCTTTTGAAGATTTTAAGTTATATTATAATGGATGGCTATTGTACCCTTTTCCGTTGGGTTGTGTTTAAACTTGAAAGTTGCATAATTGTAAGTGTGAGATATTTGAAGT
The DNA here is from genome assembly GCF_036785885.1 of Coffea arabica. Lineage (NCBI taxonomy): Eukaryota > Viridiplantae > Streptophyta > Magnoliopsida > Gentianales > Rubiaceae > Coffea > Coffea arabica. The sequence goes on along the minus strand of NC_092316.1, from coordinate 45,481,552 downwards.
ACTTTAATTATGTATTGAAGTTACTTAAAATATTTCGAGCTTTTGAATAATGGATTGTAGTGAGTCCTGGCGAGAGTTGGACAGGCGTCTCGCGGATACCCTTTGGTTCGTCTTAAGGAGAAGTGGGGGCGTCACATATTCCATAATGTAGTTTCCATAATAGAGAATTCAAAAATTCAATAAAAATAGAGAAATGATACCAGAATTCAGTAATCACCAACATTCAGCAATCATTAGTCAAAAATAGAGAATTAATACCAAAAGAGAACATCCAATTGGTCAAGAATTTTTGAAACTAAATGATAGCAATATTCAAACCAAGTAGATTTTGAACTTTTGCAAATAAATTTTTTTTTAAAGTATCATTTTTATGAGTAAGAAAAAAATTACCCAAGTGTATCTGGAATAATCATCAATAATGACAAAACAATACCTCTTATCACCCAAGTTTGCAATATGTATAAGATCAAACAAATCAATATGTAATAGCTCCAATGATCTTGAGGTAGAAACACGTCATCTCCAAATGTCACCATACCACTAGTCTTTGACTTGAGTTTGATAAATTGCGATGGATCACCGGTTATGTGTCTTGAACATTCACTGTCTATGAACCATTTTGATTCCTTAATAATGTTCACCAAGTTCACCTGCTCAAGAGTAAAAGAACAAACATTTGGTACCCAATAATTTTTGAATCCTTAAGAGTTAGCATCATGTCTAACTATCTACATGCATATCATGCCTCTTCTCATGGTCTTCCTCACATAGCAGTTGCTTTTCATGTGATCTTTTTGACAACAAAAATTACACATAATCAACGAGTTATTTGCATAAACAGGTTTAATAAATCTTACTTGTTTTTTCTTATAAACAGTAAAATCATTTGCACCAGAATTTATCTTCTTCTCATAAGTGCCAAGATGAGTCTTTGATTCATTTCTTTGAAAACAGTCTTATTTTTTATGTTGGAGCAATTCATTTAAATTATACATTCTTCTTTTCAAATCATTTTGTTCCTTTTTGAACATTTCACAAAGTCTTGTTTTTCTATCAAGCTTATTTTGTAAATCAATCTCATTCTTTTTCAAGAAATCATTTTCAATTTTTAATTTCTTATTTTCTTGAAAAAGGCGTGTATTATCCTAAAGAAGAAAACTAATTTTGTGTTTTAATTTCTTATTTTTAGCATAAAACTCTTTCAAATTATCATGCAACTTTTTAATGAAAGATTCAAGATCATCATCAGTTTCATCATTACTTTCAAATTGAGGGTTGGAAGTTGTTACCTCATTATCTTCAATGGCCATAAAAGTCAATTGAGCAGATTCTTCTTTCTCTTCAATTTCACCATCGGAGTTGCACTCATTCCATATGAATTGGAAGTTGTTGAATCTTGATTTTCTTCCTTCTTTCTTCTTCTTCATTGGACACTCACTCATGTAGTGTCCAAATTGGCCGCATTCATAGCATTTGCCACCTTACTTTTTGTTAACCTCATACTTTCCTTTGTTTCTTGCAATGTTGAATTGATTAAAATCTGAATTGTTAGGTCCTCCTCTTGTGAATCTCCTTTTGCTGAAGATTCTCTTGAAACTTTATGTGATGAGAGCAAGATCATTGTCATCAACATCGAAATCTTCTCCAGCCAATGAAACCGAATCATCTACAACTTGAGATGCTTTTAGAGCAATGCCCCTTCTTACCTTTGCATCTTCTTTTTCTTGTACCTTAGTCTAAGTTTCAACTCATAAGAGGTTAGAGAATTAATAAGAGATTCAATAGGCATAGAATTCAAATCTTTAGCCTCTTCAATAGCAGTCACTTTCCTAATCCTTGGAGAAGACATTCAATATTTTTCTATTTTTCTCTCCCAAGGAGTATTCCTTTTCTAGCATCTCTAGATCCTTAATAAGATCATTGAATGTACAATACATTTTATTAATATTTTCATGAGGTTCCATCTTAAACGACTCATATTTAGTAATTAAGATAGATTTCTTTTATTCTCTAATATTCTCACTACCTTCATGAATTTCTCTCAGTTTGTCTCAAATTTCTTTAACTAACTTACAACCTTTGACTCTAATAGATTCATTTGAGTCTAAAGTACTATATAACACATTCATAACTTTTGCATTTAAAGTGAGATGAATTCTATCCTCTGCAATCAATTCATATTTTATTTTTGGTCTAGGTCTATGGGTGTTTTCATCTACTATAGAGGCATCATATGGACCTTCATTAACAATAAATCACAATTCAATATCAATCGATTGCAAGAAAATAATTATTCTTTCTTTCCAACTCACATAATTTGACCCATTAAATATTGGAGGTCTAATTACAGATTATCTTTCAAAAAATATGGCATTGTTGGTTGTCATCTTTACTCCTAAACCGGTTGAGTTTAATCTCTAGGAGAACAAACTCTGATACCAATTGTAAGGCCCGAAAATAACTTAACAGGGAGGTGAATTAGGTTGATTATAAAATTAATTAAGTTATGAGCACTTTTTGCTCAATATGAAATTTACCCTCTTTTCTAAGTGATCACACAATGAATGAACAATATCACTTGAGAGAAGTAGAAGATATAAGTAATTTAAAGATCACAAGATAATAATAAATAAATAAGAAGGGAAGAATTGTAGACCAATTGACTACCAAGCTCCGTTTGAACTTGTAGATCAATTTAAACAAGTTTTTTTAAATTGATGAAATACAACCAATCTTGTGTACAAAGGAAGACTCGCTTCCTCCTTGCCCCAATCTCTACTTGGTCAAACTAGAAAGTTTTACTATCGCTCAGGACAACCCTCATAGAGCTACACTATTGAAATATTTATTCACAAATGAAAAGTTTACAATGAATTTCGCACCACCAATACTACAAATCTTTCTTGGAAAGTGTTTTCTCACTAAACTACTCTATATCTTTTGTATCTTTAGTGTGCAAAAGTTATTTAAAGTTTCTAACCATACTCTATTTATAGGAGACCAAGAAAGTGCTTCATTAATGCTTCCCAGGTTGATAATAGTAGTGTGGACTCAATGGGTAGAGTGGCAGAGTAGAACAGTTGTTCTTTTGCACCCCAGGATCAAATATACGAAGTGTCTGTTGCTCATAAAAAAAAATATTCAGAAAAATTACATGAATTAAAAAAAAAAGATAATTTATGTCATATAGGAGATGAACTAAAACAAGTAAAGCTTGCAAAATTACAAATACAACAGCTGCCCTATTGCTGGTATAACTAACTTCTCAATATTAGCTAAATCTAAGATTAGAAAATTTAGAGAAGGTAGTTGAAAAGCAACCATAAGCAATATTTGAAAAACGAATTCAAACACGGCCTTCAAGAAAATAGACTTGGTTTGTGCGCAAATATTAACTCATAGGAATTTATGCTTAATTTTCTCAAATTTCTGCCAAATTTCTAAATACCGCTAAGACATAATGAACATAAAAGTCAAAAAATAAAAGAAGTATGCTAAGACTTTTTTAGCATTTAATACATATTCAAGTATTTAGTAAAACTTTAATAACTGTTATACTATGTAAAATCGTACGCATATATTAATAATTCTCAGCAATTTCTAGAAATCTTTTATTTGAAACTAATAGCAGGAGTTTTCTCTCCCTCTTACTATAACTTTCTAACTTTCTAGACCTATAGACATAAAACAATATTTTAACAATCAAAAGTGAAACACTTTGACCATTGTAAGAAGAACATATATTCTATCACGATGTCTTAACTTTGGATTATCTTGTTTAAACACCACTCTTAAATTATTCGGTATAATTAAAATATCAAGGGAGATTTAAAACAAATTACAACTTAACAATGATATTATCCATGATAAGTATAGCAAGTCTTTTAAACAAATTTCATTAAAATAAATTTTGTTATATAGGTGATCAGCTAAAACTTGCAGAGCATGCAAAAAAGCAAATACTGAAGTTGGCCCCACTGCTAATATATCCCATTTTTTACTAACAATTAAATCTAGGGTTAGAAAAACTAGAAATAGTAGCTGAAAAATAGTTATATACAATGTTAAAAAAATTCAATTATTGATCTCGTAAAAAAGAGGTTTGGTTAGTACCAAACCAATAATTTGTAAGAATGGAGATCAAATTTGACATAACAAAGATCCGATAAATGAAGAGGCAACAAATAAATGATGTATACTGATTTCATATTTTAGCATTTAGCATTTGAAGGCATGTTCCATGTTCCAATAATCAACAAATCATTAACAGAACAATGTTCTTATTATGAATGAAAAAATGGTAATCCAATCAACAAATACCAACAAACAATTCATTGTAATTTTTACTAAAAAGTAATGTGATAATAATACGACATTGGTCGTGGAGGCATTATTACTGTTATAGTTAGTTGAAATTTTTATATGAACTATAAGAAAAAGAAAATTTCTCAAAAAATATAACAAGTTATGATATATTTCCTAACGTCCCAAAAAATAATTTGAACTCTAGACTATTTGTGAATCTTTCAAACCACAGATATGTATTTTTTAAATGAAGTGCTATAACCTCAAACAACAAGAGAAAATTAAAGGTAATTGAGATTAAACTAATTAATTTTGCACATAAATTTGAAGGAATATGCATAAACATGTTCATTAATATTTGAATTCTGAAAATCAAATTTTGTTAAAATTACAATATGCGATCCTATTTGCATTACTGTTTGGATCATATTTCATAGCAAAATCGATTTGTATAATCTTGTGCATATCGTGATAATTCTATCATGATGTCCTAACTTTGAATTATCTTGTTTAAACCAAATTTTAAAATTTTTTGGTAAAATTAAAATATCAATGGAGATTTGAAACAAATCACAAGCTATCGCACGAGTTTTTACTCCCCCTCATTATAAATTTTTAGCTTTCTAGACCTATAGACATAAAACAATATTTTAGCAATCAAAAGTGAAACAGTTTGATTATTGCAAGCACAACACATATTCTATTATGAAGTCCTAATTTTGAATTATCTTGTTTAAACACAACTCTAAATTAGTTTGGTATAATTAAATTGTCAAGGGAGATTTAGAGCAAATGACAACTTAACAATGATATTATCCATGATGGATATAGTAAGCCTTTCAAACAAACATCATTGAAATAAATTTTGTTATATAAGTAATCTGTTAAAACTAACAGAGCATGCAAAAACACAGATACTGTAGTTGGTCCAACAGCTAATTTATGCCACTTTTTATTGTCAATTAATCTAAGGCTAAATAAACTAGAAATAGTAGTTTTTTTGGAATTTTTTTGTATTTTTTGTAAGGGGAATAACTTGAAGTCCATTTATAAAAGCACAGTAAATGATGTTACTACAAAATAATTACTACAAAATCAATAAAAAATGTTACTACAAAAGTTTCTAAACACTCGTCATCCTCCTTTTCAGTTGCTAAGGACCCAACAAGTCAAGTTCATCTCTAAGGCGCAAATAATCAGTAGGAGGGGTTGCGCGAAACACGACACGGGACACCGCATCAATGTCGTCTTCTAACACTTCCAATGTTGCGAGTCGTTCAGGAATTGCAGTCAAACCATGTTTTGCAAACCCCATTCCAATTCGACGTCCTTCAACTCTTAACTCTAAAACTTGAAGTTGCTCAATGTTAATAGCAATCACAAACACAACCTGTTCAGCTTTTACTACATAATCAGTAGTAGTTGAAAAACAGTCATATACTTTGTTAAAAAAAGTTCAATTATTGATCTCATGAAAATGAGGTTAGGTTTGTACCAAACCAATTATTCATAAGAATTGGGATCAAATTTTCTCTAAGTTCTTTCACATGATAAAGATCCAATAAACGAAGAGGCAAAACATAAAAAATTTATGTTGATTTCATTTTTTAGTATTTGAAGACACGTTCCAATAATGAACAAATCATTAACAGAATAATCTTCCAATTATTAAATGAAGAAAAAGAAATCCAATCAACAAATGCTAACTAGAAATTCATAGTAATATTTATCTAAAAAAGAATATGATAATAAGATGACATTGGTCGTGGAGGCACTATTACTTATATGTTTTGCCGAAATTTTTACATAAACTGTGAGAAAAAGAAATGTTCTCAAAAAATATAAAAAATTGTGACATATTCACTAATGTCCCAAGAAATATTTTGAATTTCTAGACATTTTGTGAGCCTTTCAGGCTGCACATACATATTTTTTTGAGTGAACTACTATAATCTCGAGCAACAAAAGAGAGTTAAAGGTAATTGAGATTAAACTAATTAATTTTATAAACAAGTTGAAGGAATATGCATAAAAAAAGGTTCATTAATATTCTAATTCTGAATATCATATTTTGTTTATAATCCACAAATTGATATTAAAGTTCATATATTATCAATTTCAACCTCACAATACACTTAGTCTAAAATGGATAGAACATGATATCCCTATAAACTTTATCAAAATAGAGCATGATTTTTATATGTTCGCATCAATCGCCTCATATTGCTTTTTCCAAGTGATTCTATTTGAATTACCATCTGGATCAGATTTCACAGTGAAATCAATGTGTATAATCTTGTACATATCTCAATAGTTCTCAATAGTTTCACAACTTAATAATGATATTGTCTATGCTGGATTCAACAACTTTTTTGAAACCAACTTTATTGAGATGATTTATGTTATATAAAAGATGAGTTAAAACAAGTAGAGCATGCAAGCAGAATATATATTCTGTCAGGTTATCCTAAGTTTGGATTATTTTGTTTAAACTTCACTCTAAAGTTGTTTTGGGTAGTTAAAATATCAAGAGAGATTTAAAATAAATCACAACCTAACAATGATGTTGTCCATGATGGATATAACAAGCCTTTTAAACAAATTTCAGTAAAATGAATTTTGTTTTATGATTGATCAAATTTCAGTAACAAGCCTTTTATGATTGATTCCAGGCCCTCAAACCGACTTTTGACGGTTTGAGGGTGCGGCTAGGGTTGAGGGTGCGGCTAGATCTTCTTACCGGACATGGCGGCCTGTGGGCCGTCACACACACAGGCCAGTCAGTCTCCGGTTCAGAGGTCCTTTGCTTCGGTTCTGGCAGGCGCTTCGGATAAACCTGATGCCATAGCTTTAGGGGAGGTCTCTACCTTCAGAGGAGAACCTGCTTTGCGTATCTCTCGTAGGGAAATTGAGCAGCTTTCGGAACCGTTTCAGAATTCGTTGGTGGGGCGTTTCTCCTTCAACAGACCACCCATGGAAGTCATCAGAAAGTTCTTTCTGTCGCTGGGTCTCAGAGGGGACTGTAAGGTTGGCCTCCTCGACCACACGTTCTCATTCGTCCCGTTCTGGAGGAAGACTACACCCGTCTCTTTGCGCGGAGGATTTGGTATGTTAGCAACTCGCCAATGTCGATTTCCAAGTGGTCGTTGGAATTTAAGGCAGATCAGGAGTTAGCCATAGCTCCAATCTGGGTTTGCTTCCCAGAATTGCCGATTCCTTTTTTCCAGAGATCCCAGTTAATCAAGCTCGCTTCTACGTTGGGCAGGCCCCTCAAGATTGACGCATCAACGTGTGATTTGCGCCGTCCGTCCGTAGCCAGAGTATTGGTGGAGGTAAACGTAGTGTCGACCCCTGTGCGTCGTATTTGGATAGGTGATGATCACTTCGGTTTCTGGCAGCCTGTTGAGATGGAGGGGTGGCCAGACTACTGTGGGTTCTGCAGCAGATTCGGCCATACAGAGGAGCAGTGTTTTCATAGAAATCCTTCCTTGCGCCCGGATCCGCAGCCTCGCGCTGCCCAGGCAAAAACACTGAAACATCGGCAAGTGTACGTTCCGAAAGTGGTGAATGGGAAGGAGTTGGCGGTGGCACCTGGCCAGGACCAGGTGTCGCGGGAGAGTGTGCAGGCGGCTGCTGTCGGTGAACAAGGACTGGCTGCTGGTACTGGTTGTGCGCTGCTCCAGTCGGAAGGAGCATTGGAACAGACTGATGCGGCAGTGAGTGCAGCGTCTCTGGAGCCTGTTGCAGATGACAATAAGATGGTACAGACTTTGGGTCTGGGGAGTAATGGGGATAAGGGGAAGGAGGGCAGGCTAGTTATTCAGTCGGAAGGAATGGGGAATGACAAGTGCGGCCACAGGAGTGCTGGTCACCTGTGGATTGAGCTGCAGGGCGGGTCTCGTATAGGCGCCGAAGAGGAGGGAAGCATACGCGTGACAAATTCTTTCGCTGCTCTAGGAGAGTTGGAAGGTGAATCCGCAGATGAGGAGCAGCGAGACAGGAGCCCTGTACGGTCAGCGTCGAGAGGTTGGAAACGGGACTGCCATCACCGAGGGCGTTCAGTGGATAGCGTGAGAGCTGTCTCAGTCTCGCTTGAAGAATTGAAGGCGTTTCAACGGGATTTCAATGCTAAGGCGCAACCAGTCCAGGGTGTTGACACTGTTTTGGACTCTTTAACTCTTCTTGAAGGGGATTTATGTAATGACTTGGAGGAGGATGATGCCGCCACGGTTCTGAGACGGAAACGGGGGAGACCAAGGAAGGGGGGCATGTGTGTACCCTTGGCGCAAGCTTCATACTCATTGCGGTCTCATGTTAGATCCGATTAATATGCTAGTTTGGAATATCAGAGGGGCTTCCCGAAGGGACTCTTTGCGCTATCTGAAGAAGCTGTGCTACGATAACAAGGTTAGGTTATTATTTCTATTAGAACCAATGTCTGCGGAGTGTCAGTTGGAGGTGGTTCGGAGGTTTTTAAATTTTGATTTCTCAGCTCTTTATATTGGTGGTAAAATATGGGTGTTTTGGTCGTGCCTCTTACGATTTAGCTGTGTCGAGTACGCTGAGCAAATGCTTCATGCTCACGTTTCCTTTGGCTCTGGGGCATCCTTTTGGGTGTCTGCGATATATGCCAAGTGCACGAGGGTTGGGCGGAGGCCACTCTGGGAGGCAATGGAAAGTGTGGCTTCCTCGGTCTCACACAATCAACCCTGGGTAGCAGCAGGCGACTTTAATGTCATAGCTTCGGCAGCGGAGCGTGAAGGGGGGGCTCCAGCTAATGTTCGGAACATAGAAGAATTTAATGCTTCCATGTTCAAATGCGGGCTATCTACAATTGATTTTGATGGGTCTCGATTCACATGGACTAATGGGTCAGTCTGGCAGCGCTTGGATCGGGCGTTGGGGAATAGGCGGTGGTCCGAGGTCTATCCGCTTTCTAGGGTTTCCCATATGGCCAGAGGGAGATCGGATCACAGTCCGTTGTTGATTCGATGTGCAGGCTATAGGGCTACATCGTCTTGCTTTCGGTTTCTTAATGTTTGGCGCGGGCACCCCCAGTTCCGGGAGATAGTGTTCGCCGCATGGAGTAAGGAGGTCTATGGCATGGGGATGGTTAGATTCTACAACAAGCTCAAAACAGTGCGAGATGCATTGAAGCAATGGAACCGTGTGGTCTTTGGCAATGTCTCTTCTCAGGTGGCAGAGGCGGATCAGGAGGTAAAACAGAGGGAGGTGGAGTACGATTTGGTTAGAAGTGAGGAGTCGAAGATTCATCTTCATGAGGCCAGAGCGAGATACAATCGGGCCCTTTCCATGGAGTGTGAGTTTTGGCATCAGAAGGCAGGTATTAAATGGTTACAGGCGGGGGATGCTAATACTGCATTTTTTCATTCTTGGGTCCGCCAGCGTCGGAACTCGAATTTCATTTCCCGTATTAGGAAAGAGGAGGGGGGATGGCATGAAGACCTGCAGGAGATTAAGGACTCAGCGATATCCTTTTTTTCGGACTTGTTCGCATCCAACCGTCAGGTACAGGCCCTCACTGAGCTTCCTTTTGAGGTTCCTAGAGCCACCCAGGAGGATAATGAGATTATGAAACGTCTTCCTACGATGGAGGAAATCCATGAGGTAGTGTTTGGAATGGAGATACAGAGTGCTCCGGGTCCGGATGGGTTTGGAGCAGGTTTTTTCCAAAGCTGCTGGGACATTGTCAAGGATGACTTGCTTATGGCTATCCAGGACTTCTTCCAGGGTATGGAGCAACCCAGGAGCTGGTCCCACTCTATGGTGGTGCTCATCCCAAAAGTGGAGGGTGCATCCCACTGGCGGGATTTTCGGCCTATTAGTCTTTGTAATGTAACCTCTAAGGTTGTGTCTAAGATATTGGCCATCAGGATCAGCAAGCTCCTCCCGAAGCTCATTTCACCATGGCAAACAGGTTTTGTTCCGGGGCGTGGGATAGTGGACAATGTTCTTTTGGCACAGGAGCTGATTTTAGACTTGGATAGGAGGTTGATTGACCCGAATTTGATCTTGAAGCTGGACATGGAGAAGGCATATGATCGGGTTGATTGGTCCTTTCTACTTTTTCTGCTTAGGCAGTATGGGTTTGAAGAGGTAGTAGTGGATTTGCTCTTTCGAACGTTTTCTAACACTTGGTTCTCGATCCTAGTTAATGGGGAACCAACGGGTTTTGTGAAGTCATTTCAAGGGGTGCGACAGGGTGACCCTCTTTCTCCTGCGCTTTTCTTATTCGTGGCGGATTTTCTTGGGAGAGGGCTGCAAAGGATTTTTGATTCCAAGGACAGTAGATACTTCGTTTCTGCTGGGTCGAAAGTGCCGTATTTAGCCTTTGCGGATGATATGGTCATCTTTACTCGGTGCTCGCAGGATGCGTTGGTGTCCATTAAGGATTTTTTGCAGCTCTACCAAAGTTGTTCTGGTCAGAAGGTGAATATTGCTAAGAGTGCTTTTTACGCTTCGGCTAGGGCTACAGACACCCAGCGGGCCCTGGTAAGCACGACCCTGGGGTACCAGTGCCAGGTTTTTCCGTTCAGGTATCTAGGGGTGCCGATGATTCGCGGTAGGGTCACATGTGCAGTGTTTGATGCGTTGCTGGGCAAGGTTCGCCAAAAGTTATTCCATTGGAGCTCAAAGATGCTATCTATGGGGGGGAAGATTGTCCTTTTACGAAGTGTCCTGTGTTCCCTTCCGGTCTACTTACTCCAGGTACTCCAACCGCCGAAGGCTGTGCTGCTGCAGTTAGGCCGTCTGTGCAATGCTTTCTTGTGGGATACCTCTATTGAAAGCAAACGGATCCACTGGGCGGCTTGGGATAAGGTGTGCCGTCCGGTCGAGGAAGGGGGCCTGGGGTTTCGCCCATTTGAGGATGTCGCTAAGGCTTTCTCATGTAAGCTTTGGTGGAAGTTGAGGGAACGGGCATCCATTTGGGCAGAGTTCATGCACGTTAAGTATGTCAGAGGGGGGCATCCTCTTCTAGTTTCAGTTGACCGCCCGTCCCCAATTTGGCGCCGTTTGATAGAGGTGAGGGACCTCGCGGAGGGGAATATCCGGTGGTGTCTGGGGGAGGGCTTAGTTGACTTTTGGCAGGATAGGTGGTGTACTGATGTTCCGCTCGCCAGGTTGGTGCCAGGCCCTAAGTCTCACAGGTTGGTAGGGGAATTTTTTCTTTCTGATGGTTGGGATAAGCAGTGGCTCAGAAGGCTGCTTCCGGGGCACTTAGTGTCGAAGATCTTGGAGCTGCGTATTTTTCCCAATATGCAAGACCAAATGATTTGGGCGGCGTCACCTTCGGGGAGCTTTACTGTGTCTTCAGCTTGGGACGTTCTTCGGTCAAAGCGTAATCGATCTGTTATTGATTCGCTGGTCTGGAGCTCGGTGGTCCCTCTGAAGGTATCCTTCTTTGTGTGGAGGTTGTTGCGTGGTTGGCTCCCCTTGGATGATCTCCTTCAAGGTAGAGGGTTGAGGTTAGCGTCAAAGTGCTACTGTTGTGGCCTAGCGCCAGAAACAGGAGACCATCTTTTTGTCTCGGGCCCTTTAGCGAGCAGGGTTTGGCGGCACTTCTCCTGCCGCTTTGGGCTGGTACTCCAGGGGAGTGGGGTGGCATCGAGGCTTTCATGTTGGCTCTTTTCTCACCGGTTTGTCTCACAGAATCATATTCGTGTCATCCTCCCGCTCTTGATCTTGTGGTTTATTTGGAAGGGCCGTAACAAGGCCCGCTTTGAGGGGATGAGTATGTCGTCAGATCAGGTAACCAACCAGGTGTGCGCATTGGTTGAGCAGTTGGGTAGGGGGGGCCTGTTCAAGTTGGAGTTCTTCAAAGGGGACACAGATTGCGACTGGGTGAAATTCGGTAAGGCCAAGAACAAATTGATACAGCTTCGAGCCTTTTCTTGGGTAAAACCTACAGGGCAAGCGGTGAAACTCAACACTGATGCTAGTGTGGTAAGCGGGCGGTCAAGTGGTGGAGGGGTGGTGCGCTCGGGTGAGGGTAATTTAGTGTTTGCCTTTTATAAGGAGTTTGGAGAGCAAGACGTTCTCTCCTCAGAGGCGTTGGCTTTGCTGGAGGGTCTTCGGTATTGCCAGGACAACAATCTCATGGGAGTCATAGCAGAAGTGGATTCTAGTACTTTAGTGCATCTCGTGTCCGTTAAGATGACGGCTGGCTGGCCGTTATGCAACACAATTAGGCATATTCGGTGCTTGGTGGCAAAATTGGGGGTGTCTCTGGTTCACACGTTCAGAGAGGCTAATGCGGTCGCCGACGCTTTGGCCTCCTCGGACCTACGAACGGATGCCCGATTTTTCAGTGAAAGAGCTCTCCCTTCTAAAGTTCGGGCTCTTTTGCAGTTAGACAGGTTGTCAACTCCGTATGTGAGAGTCTGTACGGTCTCAGGGTAGGTTAGTCACACGATCTATGTAATTTCTCTTTTCTTTGCCAATAAAGACCATATTTATGTAAAAAAAAAAAAAAAAAAAAAAAAACTAAAACTAGCAGAGCATGCAAAAATATAAATACTATATTTGGTCCCACAACTAATATATCTACACCGCTGGAATGAGAGGTTTCTCAAAATTAGTTAAATCTAGTACTAGAGAATTTAGAGATGGTAGTTGAAAGACAACCACAAGCAATTTTTAAAAAATGAATTTAAACACAGGCTCTATGAAAGAGAGTCTTGTTTTGTATTCAAATGTTAACTCATGGGATTTGGATTAAATTTTCTCAAAGGTTCTGATAAATTTCCAAACACCGCTAAATCATAATAAATATAAGAGTAAAAAAATATAAAAGAAGTATGTCGATTTTTTTTTTTTGCATTTTAAAACAATTTATATTGATAGTTATGACAACAGAGAATATGATAACAATATGATATTGATCGGTCACGCATCATTACTGATGCATTTAACATAAATTTTTATGATGATCATGAAAAAAAGAAATGTTTTAAAAAACATAACAAATCTCTACAAATTTGTAAAAATTTCAATAAGCAATTTAAATCTTTGGATTTATTGTGAAATTTTTAGTCTTTGCATCTACATTTTTTCAGTAAAGCTCTCTAATCACAAGCAACATGAAGAAAGGTTACTACATTAGTTTTACAACTGGTTGAAAATATTTGAAAAGTAAGTTTATCAATATTATAATTTACCATATCAAATTTAGTTAAATACAAAATTTTCAAATTAATATGAAAGTCCATATATCATCAATTTCAACTTCACAGTACACTTAATTCAAAAGGGATAGAATATTATTCTTTATTTCTATATCATTTGCCTCATATTGGCTTCTCCAAATGATCATGTTTCATTACTCTTTAAATCATATTCCAAAGCGAAATCGGTAGTACAACCTTATGCATATCCTAATAATCCTTAGTGACTTCTAGAATTTTTTTTACATGAAACTAAGAGTCCTGCACACTGTTGCCATAATTTTTTAACCTCATGAACCTATAAACTTAGAACTATATTTCAACAATAAATAGCTAAATAGTTTTGATCAATGCAAGTAGAATGTATACGTAGTGATGTTGTACTAACTTAAAATTATTTTGCATGGACGTTACTCTGAAGTTGTTTAGGATAATAAAAATATCGAGAGATTTGAAGCAGGTCATAATGTAACAATTATTCAAGTCATGTTCAAGTATTCAGCAAATCTTTTATGAACTATCTCCAACCCACCAGTTGAAAAAATTTTTAATTTCCATAAGAAGAAAAAAAATACAATCAGCAAATGCCATCAGTAAGTCATATAAATAGTTACCTCGAAAAGAATGTGATAGTTAGATGACATTGATCGCGTAACCATCATTATTGATATGCCTAGCATAAGTTTTTAGACGGACAATGAGAACAAGAAGAATTTAAAAAAAAAGTAATAGAGTATTACAGATTCACCAAGATTCCAACAAGCAATTTGAATCGTCGGGTTTCTTGTGAAATTTTCAACTAACTATATATATTTTTTTTAAAAAAAATCCTATAACCATAAACAACGAAACGAAAAGGAAAAGAAAAATTTTTAGTAGAAATTTGAATCTCTAGATTTTTTGTGAAGCTTTCAAGATGTACATCATTATTTTTTGAGTAAAGTGATATAATGATGAGCAACAAGAGAAAGTTAAATGTAATTGAGATTAAGCTAATTAATTTTACAAATAACTTGAAAGAATATGCATAAAAACGTTCATTAATATTCTAAATCAAAATATTAAATTTTATAAAAATTACAATTCTCAAATTAAAATTAACTTTCCAGACCTATGGACATACACCAATATTAAAATGATCAAAAGTGAAATAGTTTGACCGTTGCATGCAGAACATATATTCTATCATAATGTCCTAACTTTGGATTATTTGTTTAAACACTACTCTAAGGTTGTTTGGCATAATTAAAATATCAATGGAGATTTAAATCAAATCACAGCCTAACAATGATATTGTCCATGATTGATATAGCAAGCCTTTTAAACAAATTTTATTAAAATGAAATTTGTTATATAAGAGATCAATCAAAACTATCAGAGCATACAAAAATACAAATACTATAGTTGACCCTACAATTAATATATCCCACTTTTTATTGTCAATAAAATCTAAGGGTAGAAAAATTAGAAATAATAGTTGAAATATAGTCATATATATTGTCGAAAAAATAAATTCAATTATTGATCTCATGAAAAAGAGGCTTGGGATCAAATTCATAAGACTTGGGATCAAATTTTCTCGAAATTTCTTCAAATTCTTAGACATGATAGAGATCCAATAAACGAAGAGGCAAAAAATAAAAAAATGTATACTGATTTCATTTTTTAGCATTTAAAGACATGTTCCAATAATCAACAAATCACTAACAGAACAATCTTTCAATTATCAAATGAAGAAAAGGAAATTCACTCAAAAAACCAACTGCCAATTCATAGTAATATTTATCTAAAAAGGATGTGATAATATGACGACATTGGTCGTGGAGGCACTATTACTGATATACTTATTCAACATTTTTACGTAAACCATGAGGAATAAAAGGCTCTGAAAAAATACAACAAATTGTGACATATTCGCTAATGTCCCAAAAAATAATTTGATTCTCTGAACTTTTTGTGAACCTTTCAGGCTGCACGTGTATTTATTGAGTGAAGTGCAATGACCTCAAGCAACAAGACAAACTTAAAGGTAATTGAGATTAAGTTAATTAATTTTACAAATAAGTTGAAGGAATATGCATAAAAAAATGTTCATTAATATATACTAATTCTGAATATCAAATTTTGTTAAAATTACAATCCACAAATTGATATTAAAGTTTCATATATTATCAATTTAAGCTCACAATACACTTATTCTAAAATGGTCAAAACGTGATTTTTTTTATGTTCACATCAGTTATCTCATATTATTTTCTCCAAATGATTATTTGCATTACTATTTGGATTATATTTCATAGTGCATTTGATGTGTTGAATCTTCTGCATATCTTGATAATTCTCAATAGTTTCTAGCAGTTTCACAACCTAACAACTATATTGTCTACACTAGATGTAACAAATTTTTTAGGCCAACTTTATTAAGATAATTTATGTCATATAGGAGATGAACTAAAACAAGTAAAACTTGCAAAGTTAAAAATACAACAGCTTCCCTATTGCTGGTATAACTAACTTCTCAATATTAGCTAAATCTAAGATTAGAAAATTTAGAGAAGGTAGTTGAAAAGCAACCATATGCAATATTTGAAAAACGAATTCAAACACGGCCTTCAAGAAAATAGACTTGGTTTGTACGCAAATATTAACTCATAGGAATTTATGTTTAATTTTCTCAAATTTCTGCCAAATTTCTAAATACCTCTAAGACATAATGAACATAAAAGTCAAAAAAAAAAAAGAAGTATGCTGATACTTTTTTAGCATTTTAATACATATTCATGTATTTAGTAAAACTTTGATAACTGTTGTACTATGTAAAATCGTATGCATATATTAATAATTCTCAGCAGTTTCTAGAAATCTTTTATTTGAAACTAATTGCAGGAGTTTTCTCTCCCTCTTACTATAACTTTATAACTTTCTAGACCTATAGACATAAAACAATATTTTAACGATCAAAAGTGAAACACTTTGACCATTGTAAGCAGAACAAATATTCTATCACGATGTCTTAACTTTGGATTATCTTGTTTAAACACCACTCTTAAATTATTCGGTATAATTAAAATATCAAGGGAGATTTAAAACAAATTACAACTTAACAATGATATTATCCATGATAGGTATAGCAAGTCTTTTAAACAAATTTCATTAAAATAAATTTTGTTATATAGGTGATCAGCTAAAACTAGCAGAGCAAGCAAAAAAGCAAATACTGTAGTTGGCCCCACTGCTAATATATCCCATTTTTTACTACCAATTAAATCTAGGGTTAGAAAAACTAGAAATAGTAGTTGAAAAATAGTTATATACAATGTTAAAAAATTCAATTATTGATCTCGTAAAAAAAGAGGTTTGGTTAGTACCAAACCAATAATTTGTAAGAATGGAGATCAAATTTGACATAACAAAGATCCAATAAATGAAGAGGCAAAAAATAAATGATGTATACTGATTTCATTTTTTAGCATTTAGCATTTGAAGACATGTTCCATGTTCCAATAATCCATAAATCATTAATAGAACAATCTTCTAATTATGAATGAAAAAATGGTAATCCAATCAACAAATACCAACTAACAATTCATTGTAATTTTTACTAAAAAGTAATGTGATAATAATATGACATTGGTCGTGGAGGCATTATTACTGTTATAGTTAGTTGAAATTTTTATATGAACTATAAGAAAAAGAAAATTTCTCAAAAATATAACAAGTTATGATATGTTTCCTAACGGCCCAAAAAGTAATTTGAACTCTAGACTATTTGTGAATCTTTCAAACCGCAAGTATGTATTTTTTAAATGAAGTGCTACAACCTCAAACAACAAGAGAAAATTATAGGTACATGAGATTAAACTAATTAATTTTACACATAAATTTGAAGGAATATGCATGAAAATGTTCATTAATATTTGAATTCTGAAAATCAAATTTTGTTAATTTACAATATGCAATCCCATTTGCATTACTATTTGGATCATATTTCATAGCAAAATCGATTTGTATAATCTTGTGCATATCGTGATAATTCTGTCATGATGTCCTAACTTTGAATTATGTTGTTTAAAACAAATTCTAAAATTTTTTGATATAATTAAAATATCAATGGAGATTTGAAACAAATCACAAGCTATCGCAGGAGTTTTTACTCCCTCTCATTATAACATTTTAACTTTCTAGACCTATAGACATAAAACAATATTTTAGCAATCAAAAGTGAAGTAGTTTGATTATTGCAAGCACAACACATATTCTATTATGATGTCCTAATTTTGAATTATCTTGTTTAAACACCACTCTAAATTAGTTTGGTATAATTAAAATATCGAGGGAGTTTTAGAGCAAATCACAACTTAACAATGATATTATCCATGATGGATATAGTAAGCCTTTCAAACGAACATCATTGAAATAAATTTTGTTATATATATATATATATTTTTTCTTTAACCAGTGGTTCTTCATTTTCTTGTTAGGTGTCAGTAACTTCTGAATCTAATCAGGACAAACAAATATTTACAAAATATTCTAAGAAAACTTTTGACATCCATTCCAAGGGCGAGAGGATAAAATTTGTGGAATCAAGAACCCACTGATACTATCAAACAAAAAAAAAAGCGATTACTTGTGGCGTTCAGACTTGTAACTTCCCTCCTTGGGACGGGCACTAATAACCCCAACTTGTCAAGCTTCTTCGACAACATTTGCCCTGCCAAATCGTCTCGGCAACCTGAGTATGGAGTATGAATCCATGTCAAAACCAGCTATAGCCACTAATCCTGCATTCATTCCTTGTCTGACGATCTGTTTTTTAACACAATCCGTAGCTAGGTAATCGGCAAATTGATTCAACTCACGAGGAATGTGAGAGACATGATAACCCTCCAAATCCCTTAACATTGCCAAAAGATCCATGAAATCATGGAGCAAAATCTCTGGGATCTCAACTTTGCCCTCTATGATATTAACAAGGTCCGCGGAATCACTCTGATGGTGGATTTTAGTCTGTTTGCAGGCCTTAGCAAGTTCCAAACCCGCCTTCATAGCAATCAACTCATACTTCATTATGTATTGACTCTCCGTCATGCCCTTGGGTTCTTCTGTGTAAGGAATACGCCACAAGAGAAATCATATATTTTACCATTTGGCTTCCTCAACACTGCATCGAAACTAGCTTTTCCTGTCAAACCATGTTTTGGAACCGGTCTCAAAATGGATGCTTTCGTTTGCAAAATATCATAATCCCGAATCACAAAGTTATACTGAAACCTCTACAATCCCCTAGGCCTTTGCTTATCACGAATTTTCTTGCATAAGAGAAAACACGGCACTCCAATCTTTCAAACTATTCTTAAATAGAGATTCTAAAAACATATTTATGCTAATGAAATGCAAAGGTCTCTCCATCTTCAGATATTTTTATAGAAATGATTTTCCAGGAATGGCAAATGGTGCTTATGGAAGAAAGATGGCAAATCAGAGACATTCTCAGGTCTCAAGTTACCAGTATCCTTCGCGAAACTCTCCAAATATTTCTGATACTCAGCATCAGCTTCTAATTCCTCCCTAAAAGACCGGCTATTAATCACTGCCACCAAACTCTTGGGTATACGGTTCTTCCAATTCCTGGTGTGGAGGATTAAGCGCCTAGAGCTTAAGTTGTTCTGCATTTCAAAAGATGAGCTAACAGATCTCAAGTTGAGGGAAACACAAAACTCTACACTACACTCTTAGGCTCTTACATTGTGAGTTTAGAGACCATTTAGGTTGTTTGATGACCGAGTAGAAATGGAGATCGGGTGAAATATGAGAGAAATTTGAGCGATCCAAATTTTATTACATAAGTAATCTGTTAAAACTAACAGAGCATGCAAAAACACAAATACTGTAGTTGGTCCAACAGCTAATTTATCCCATTTTTATTGTCAATTAAATCTAAGGCTAAAAAAACTAGAAATAGGAGTTGAAAAACAGTCATATACTTTGTTAAAAAAAATTCAATTATTGATCTCATGAAAATGAGGTTTGGTTTGTAACAAACCAATAATTCATAAGAATTAGGATCAAATTTTCTCAAAATTTCTCCAAGTTCTTTGACATGATAAAGATCCAATAAACGAAGAGGCAAAAAATAAAAAATTTATGTTGACTTCATTTTTTAGTATTTGAAGACACGTTCCAATAATGAACAAATCATTAACAGAATAATCTTCCAATTATTAAATGAAGAAAAAGAAATCCAATCAACAAATGCTAACTAGCAATTCATAGTAATATTTATCTAAAAAAGAATATGATAATAAGATGACATTGGTCGTGGAGGCACTATTACTTATATGCTTTGCCGAAATTTTTACATAAACTGTGAGAAAAATAAATGTTCTAAAAAAATATAAAAAATTGTGACATATTCACTAATGTCCCAAGAAATATTTTGAATTTCTAGACATTTTTGAGCCTTTCAGGCTGCACATACATATTTTTTTGAGTGAACTACTATAATCTCGAGCAACAAAAGAGAGTTAAAGGTAATTGAGATTAAACTAATTAATTTTATAAACAAGTTGAAGGAATATGCATAAAAAAAGGTTCATTAATATTCTAATTCTGAATATCATATTTTGTTTATAATCCACAAATTGATATTAAAGTTCATATATTATCAATTTCAACCTCACAATACACTTATTCTAAAATGGATAGAACATGATATCCCTATGAACTTTATCAAAATAGAGCATGATTTTTATATGTTCGCATCAATCGCCTCATATTGCTTTTTCCAAGTGATTCTATTTGAATTACCATCTGGATCAGATTTCACAGTGAAATCAATGTGTATAATCTTGTACATATCTCAATAGTTCTCAATAGTTTCACAACTTAATAATGATATTGTCTATGCTGGATTCAACAACTTTTTTGAAACCAACTTTATTGAGATGATTTATGTTATATAAAAGATGAGTTAAAACAAGTAGAGCATGCAAGCAGAATATATATTCTGTCAGGTTATCCTAAGTTTGGATTATTTTGTTTAAACTTCACTCTAAAGTTGTTTTGGGTAGTTAAAATATCAAGAGAGATTTAAAATAAATCACAACCTAACAATGATGTTGTCCATGATGGATATAACAAGCCTTTTAAACAAATTTCAGTAAAATGAATTTTGTTTTATAATTGATCAACTAAAACTAGCAGAGCATGCAAAAATATAAATACTGTATTTGGTCCCACAACTAATATATCTACACTGCTGGAATGAGAGGTCTCTCAAAATTAGTTAAATCTTGTACTAGAGAATTTAGAGATGGTAGTTGAAAGACAACTATAAGCAATTTTTAAAAAATGAATTTAAACACAGGCTCTATGAAAGAGAGTCTTGTTTTGTATTCAAATGTTAACTCATGGGATTTGGATTAAATTTTCTCAAAGGTTCTGTTAAATTTCCAAACACCACTAAATCATAATAAATATAAGAGTAAAAAAATATAAAAGAAGTATGTTGAATTTTTTTTTTGCATTTTAAAATAATTTATATTGATAGTTATGACAACAGAGAATATGATAACAATATGATATTGATCGGTCACGCATCATTACTGATGCATTTAACATAAATTTTTATGATGATCATGAAAAAAAGAAATGTTTTAAAAAACATAACAGATCTCTACAAATTTGTAAAAATTTCAATAAGCAATTTAAATCTTTGGATTTATTGTGAAATTTTTAGTCTTTGCATCTACATTTTTTCAGTAAACCTCTCTAATCACAAGCAACATGAAGAAAGGTTACTACATTAGTTTTACAACTGGTTGAAAATATTTGAAAAGTAAGTTTATCAATATTATAATTTACCATATCAAATTTAGTTAAATACAAAATTTTCAAATTAATATGAAAGTCCATATATCATCAATTTCAACTTCACAGTACACTTAATTCAAAAGGGATAGAATATTATTCTTTATTTCTATATCATTTGCCTCATATTGGCTTCTCCAAATGATCATGTTTCATTACTCTTTAAATCATATTCCAAAGCGAAATCGGTAGTACAACCTTATGCATATCCTAATAATCCTTAGTGACTTCTAGAATTTTTTTACATGAAACTAAGAGTCCTGCACACTGTTGCCATAATTTTTTAACTTCATGAACCTATAAACTTAGAACTATATTTCAACAATAAATAGCTAAATAGTTTTGATCAATGCAAGTAGAATGTATACGTAGTGATGTTGTACTAACTTAAAATTATTTTGCATGGACGTTACTCTGAAGTTGTTTAGGATAATAAAAATATCGAGAGATTTGAAGCAGGTCATAATGTAACAATTATTCAAGTCATGTTCAAGTATTCAGCAAATCTTTTATGAACTATCTCCAACCCACCAGTTGAAAAAAATTTTAATTTCCATAAGAAGAAAAAAAATACAATCAGCAAATGCCATCAGTAAGTCATATAAATAGTTACCTCGAAAAGAAAGTGATAGCAAGATGACATTGATCGCGTAACCATCATTATTGATATGCCTAGCATAAATTTTTAGACGGACAATGAGAACAAGAAGAATTTAAAAAAAAGTAATAGAGTATTACAGATTCACCAAGATCCCAAAAAGCAATTTGAATCGTCGGGTTTCTTGTGAAATTTTCAACTGACTATATATATATATTTTTAAAAAATCCTATAACCATAAACAACGAAACGAAAAGGAAAAGAAAAATTTTTAGTAGAAATTTGAATCTCTAGATTTTTTGTGAAGCTTTCATGTGACGCCCCCACTTCTCCCAAGGGCGAACCCAAGGGTATCTGCGGGACGCCTGCCCAACTCTCGCCAGGACTCAAGACAATTCAAATCGAACTTAACGATACATACCAAATACTACAAGTCAAAATAAAGAAAAGTCGCTTCCTTAACTAAATATTCAAATCTTACTTCATGTTCACAAAAGATATATCAAGTCCCAAAATACAACCATTAAAAGTCGACTACACATTTACAGCCCAAATTCCAATCAAAAGTATAATCTAGTCGGCTTTTCCAAAATCTTCCAATCCAACCTGTTAAGGAAAACAAAGTAATGGGATGAGCCAATACTCAGTGAGGCCAAGAAACACACATGCAAACACATAATCCAAGTAGTCACAAATTACATAGTAAGTAAAGTTATAAAGTTCGAATAATTCACATTTCGAATAGGAAAAACCTAAACAGAAACAATTCAAGGATACTGTAGCTCTCAGGAGCTAAATTCCACGTAGTTGAGTCGAAGTCTTGATCACATCTCACGTTGACACTCTGTCAACCACATAAGTATCAAATCCGTAGATACACCACTTTGCTTCGAATCCCGTCACCATTACACCCCCTTACCGGGCCCGCTCATCAAAGTTTTTGATAATACTCGAGTATATCATGGCAATACTGCACGAGTAATGCCGAGCAAGATCTCTCCAATAGATCATGCTCTACGAATATCTCATGGTTGGCTAAGCTTATCGACCAAGCCCATGCTGGCTCGATTCGCAAAGTTAACCAACGTGTTTCGGCGTCCCCCGAATACAAGTCGACGAGCAACGCTCAAATCGACGATTCCAAATTGGAATCACAAATACAGATCACATATACAAATCAAAACAAATACGAATCATATCCACATTACCATGTACAAGTCGGATATGAATTCACATAGCAAAATTCGAATATAATTTCTTTTGAAAGAGCACGAGTGCGGTAAAGTACACCCTCGTCTCAAAATTTCAAATTTTCATAATGGATAAGAAACAGATAACCGCTTAACATCAAGTTCATGCACTTGACACTCACCAATCAAAATAAGGAAGTAAGTGCGTAAACGAGTCTTTAGGTGTTCCCTCTCGAGATCCTCTTGAATGTCTCCTTGAGCACCTGAGCAAATGGTAATTGTCTATTACATACTATCGCTTAAAACCCCTAATTATCGAGGAAGATTGCACACTTGTATAATCTAAGAAAATTTCATGAAAATGAGCCTTAATTACTAGTAAATCAAGGCTCAAAAATGGGGTTTTAAAACACAACCGAAATCTGATTTTCATCTTTGAAATCAAGTGTAAAACGGCTTAACAATATCGAAGGAAAATAGAGAGTTCGCAACCCTCAATTTCCTTTAAGTTCGGAAATTTCAGATTTGTCACCTATACTTTGAAAAATCGTATCTCATTCTTTACAAGTCCAAAATTGTAAAACTTGACACCATTGGAAACCTCTTTGAAAGTACTAAAAGTTCTTAGAAGATACTTTTCCATGAATTTAAGTGGAAGGTATTCAAAAATGGGCTTAAAGTTACTGTTTCAGGGTGCTCAGAATTGTTCTGGGGTTGGTTTTTCGCTAACTTTGGAAATTCGGTAAAATTCATACGTTGCAAACCAGTCCCTGGAATTTATTACTCAATTAGAGTTGCAAGTAAAGTTTAGGACAGAACAAGTGGATCAAGAATCGGAGTTTTGAACACTGAGATACGGTCACTCAAAGTTGGAGGAAAAAACGAAACTGTTAAGCTAGTTTCCAGATTTGAGTTCCAAACTTTGGGACTTTAGTTTGATAGCAAAATAGACTCAGAACGGCACCAAATTTGGTATGAATATACTACCATAAAAGGGCCACTCCCTTGCCAAATTTCATAGAAAATATGAAAGGGAAGTCGGTTAACAAAACCGTTGAAATCGCAAGAAGTTCTAAGGCTAAGCTGCCTTTGAGCTTCCGGTTTGCCATTTTCCAAACATTTGGCCAAGAAACGACTCAAACATGATTCATTCCAGTTGGTAATGTCTAAAATATATCCAAGGTACATTTGATAGGTGATTTACACCAAGAAATTTCGGATAACAAGTCCCAAATCATTGCTAGTTCAAATCTGTCCAAATGTAAGGTATTCCTTCACCAGACCAGATTTGAGTTTTGATCATAAATCACTCAATTCAACTCAGAATTGAGCTTAGTTGGTGGCGTTGGCAAATAGACTCATAAGGCTACATTTTCTCAGAAGAAACCATTTTCAAAATCTGTCCATAACCAGCTCGTTCGTGAGCATTAAATTCCAGCTCATGAGCTTCCTTCCAGGAAGCAATGAAACAGGACAGTGGATTTCAAATGAATGGTTTGGCTAGCTCAAGTGGAACCAGGACATGAATTTTATACCAACCGAAAGCTAGGAATGTCTAGTTTCCAATGCCACAAACAGCACTCGATTCCGACATCGAAGCAACAAGTTATGGCCGAAACAAGAAGACTGCCTGGGGCAGTGACGGGATTCAAATTCCAGATTTTCAAGCTTTCGAATTTCCGACATTTGGGTGATCAAATCATGTTATTTTTCAATGAAACTTTTAACACAACCAATATAACATGTAAACAACATAAAAAAACCATTAGAACCTCAAAATTTGACATTAAAGTGCTTGAACAAGGCAGGGGCAAAATGGTCACTTTTGGTCATTGCACCATCTTGGAGTTTCTAACAATAACCCAACATTATACCACTAATTTAAGCACTAAACTAACATAATTATCATCATCAACCACCAAATCAGTTCATCAACCAAATTGGGAGTTCATAGAGCCCACACACCAAAATCCAACATAAATAAAGCTACCCACTTACATGCATGAGCTTATATGTGCAATAGAACTTCCATAAATCAAGATTTTAAAGCCGGATCGTCACTTACTTCACTAGATGTTCAAGGCAGAAATTTTCGGTCTTCTTGAGCCAAAGAAAAACCGTGAGAGCAGCCTCCTTTCCTAGCTCAAAGTGCTCTCCAAGTGATTAGTTAAGTGTAGTTAAATTTTGGTGTGATTTGGAGAAGATTTGGTGAAGAAATGATGAAAGAAAATTGATGAAGCAAGTTTGGTTCTTGCTCTTTGAGATGCACGGCTGAAATGGAGGGAAAAGAAAAGATGTTGCACGCCACTTTAGTTGAGGAATTGAAGGGTTTTGATCTAGTGTGATGCACCCATAAGGAGCTCAATAATGTGTGGCTCAAAATGCTCCAAAAGTCAACTAAGGATAGTGCGCGTATACGCGCACTTCATACTCGATCCCTTTCGAGTTTATTTCACTAGTGCACTAAACCTTTAATGCACTCATATTCATATAAATATTGTCCACTCTTAATTATACCAAAATGAGGGTCTAAAGTCTCTTAATTAAATCGCGCGTGTAAAAACGCGTATCTCCAAATTAAGCGCGATAAAGCGAAACTTCCAAGAATTTCTTATAACGATAGTACTAATAACTATCACTTAAGTACTTAAACATAAAATTACCTATTTTAAGACCATCCTGCAAGTCTCTAATTTTCCAAACTTAGTGTATTCTCGAATCGATTATTAACTCCAATCGCGTATTCGCTATTTTCACTTCGCGAGTTTCCAAAAATTAAATTTTGAAACGAGTCATTTTAAAATTATAACGAAGCTATAAACTCATGTAATTAGGTCTAAATAGACTAGAAAATAATATTCGAAGTAGATGGGCAATTAAATATTTAAATAAGCTCGAAATGGAATCTAAAAAAATAAATTTTACGAGTCCTCATATGAGTCGAGTTTTAACTCCTCAAATCTCAAGTTAACTTTTCTAAATCTACTATTGATCATTCTTACTTCTCCAAAATTAATATACTCTCGATTCAAATATAGTCTCGAAAAACGTATACTCGTTGTTCCGAACTAAACGAGTTTTCGAAAAGTAAATTTTCTAACAAAACGCTTTAAAAACATAAGAGAGGTGTTTTTCCATATAAATGGATTTTATGTAGTCGAATTAAATAATTCGGAGAAAATGAGTGAATAACTATTTAAATAAACCAGTAATATATGACGAAAATAAGAAAATTTTCGAGTCCTCACATTTCAAGATGTACATCATTATTTTTTGAGTAAAGTGCTATAATGATGAGCAACAAGAAAAAGTTAAATGTAATTGAGATTAAGCTAATTAATTTTACAAATAACTTGAAAGAATATGCATAAAAACGTTCATTAATATTCTAAATCAAAATATTAAATTTTATAAAAGTTACAATTCTCAAATTAAAATTAACTTTCCAGACCTATGGACATACACCAATATTAAAATGATCAAAAGTGAAATAGTTTGACCGTTGCATGCAGAACATATATTCTATCATAATGTCCTAACTTTGGATTATTTGTTTAAACACTACTCTAAGGTTGTTTGGCATAATTAAAATATCAATGGAGATTTAAATCAAATCACAGCCTAACAATGATATTGTCCATGATTGATATAGCAAGCCTTTTAAACAAATTTTATTAAAATGAAATTTGTTATATAAGAGATCAATCAAAACTATCAGAGCATACAAAAATACAAATACTATAGTTGACCCTACAATTAATATATCCCACTTTTTATTGTCAATAAAATCTAAGGGTAGAAAAATTAGAAATAATAGTTGAAATATAGTCATATATAATGTCGAAAAAATAAATTCAATTATTGATCTCATGAAAAAGAGGCTTGGGATCAAATTCAAAAGACTTGGGATCAAATTTTCTCAAAATTTCTTCAAATTCTTAGACATGATAGAGATCCAATAAACGAAGAGGCAAAAAATAAGAAAATGTAAACTGATTTCATTTTTTAGCATTTAAAGACATGTTCCAATAATCAACAAATCACTAATAGAACAATCTTTCAATTATCAAATAAAGATAAGGAAATTCACTCAAAAAATACCAACTGCCAATTCATAGTAATATTTACCTAAAAAGGATGTGATAATAGGACGACATTGGTCGTGGAGGCACTATTACTGATATACTTATTCAACATTTTTACGTAAACCATGAGGAAAAAAAAGCTCTGAAAAAATATAACAAATTGTGACATATTCGCTTATGTCCCAAAAAATAATTTGACTTTCTGAACTTTTTGTGAACCTTTCAGGCAGCACATGTGTATTTATTGAGTGAAGTGCTATAACATTAAGCAACAAGACAAACGTAAAGGTAATTGAGATTAAATTAATTAATTTTACAAATAAGTTGAAGGAATATGCATAAAAAATGTTCATTAATATATACTAATTCTGAATATCAAATTTTGTTAAAATTACAATCCACAAATTGATATTAAAGTTCATATATTATCAATTTAAGCTCACAATACACTTATTCTAAAATGGTCAAAATGTGATTTTTTTTATGTTCACATTAGTTGCCTCATATTATTTTCTCCAAATGATTATATTTGCATTACAATTTGGATTATATTTCATAGTGCATTTGATGTGTTGAATCTTCTGCATATCTTGATAATTCTCAATAATTTCTAACAATTTCTACAACTATATTGTCTACACTAGATGTAACAAAATTTTTATGCCAACTTTATTAAGATAATTTATGTCATATAGGAGATGAACTAAAACAAGTAAAACTTGCAAAATTACAAATACAACAGCTGCCCTATTGCTGGTATAACTAACTTCTCCATATTAGCTAAATCTAAGATTAGAAAATTTCGAGAAGGTAGTTGAAAAGCAACCATAAGCAATATTTGAAAAACGAATTCAAACACGGCCTTCAAGAAAATAGACTTGGTTTGTACGCAAATATTAACTCATAGGAATTTATGTTTAATTTTCTCAAATTTCTGCCAAATTTCTAAATACCGCTAAGACATAATGAACATAAAAGTCAAAAAATAAAAGAAGTATGCTGAGACTTTTTTAGCATTTAATACATATTCAAGTATTTAGTAAAACTTTAATAACTGTTGTACTATGTAAAATCGAACGCATATATTAATAATTCTCAGCAATTTCTAGAAATCTTTTATTTGAAACTAATAGCAGGAGTTTTCTCTCCCTCTTAATATAACTTTCTAATTTTCTAGACCTATAGACATAAAACAATATTTTAACGATCAAAAGTGAAACACTTTGACAATTGTAAGAAGAACATATATTCTATCACGATGTCTTAACTTTAGATTATCTTGTTTAAACACCACTCTTAAATTATTCGGTATAATTAAAATATCAAGGGAGATTTAAAACAAATTACAACTTAACAATGATATTATCCATGATAGGTATAGCAAGTCTTTTAAACAAATTTCATTAAAATAAATTTTGTTATATAGGTGATCAGCTAAAACTTGCAGAGCATGGAAAAAAGCAAATACTGAAGTTGGCCCCACTGCTAATATATCCCATTTTTTACTAACAATTAAATCTAGGGTTAGAAAAACTAGAAATAGTAGGTGAAAAATAGTTATATACAATGTTAAAAAAATTCAATTATTGATCTCGTAAAAAAGAGGTTTGGTTAGTACCAAACCAATAATTTGTAAGAATGGAGATCAAATTTGACATAACAAAGATCCGATAAATGAAGAGGCAACAAATAAATGATGTATACTAATTTCATATTTTAGCATTTAGCATTTGAAGGCATGTTCCATGTTCCAATAATCAACAAATCATTAACAGAACAATGTTCTTATTATGAATGAAAAAATGGTAATCCAATCAACAAATACCAACAAACAATTCATTGTAATTTTTACTAAAAAGTAATGTGATAATAATACGACATTGGTCGTGGAGGCATTATTACTGTTATAGTTAGTTGAAATTTTTATATGAACTATAAGAAAAAGAAAATTTCTCAAAAAATATAACAAGTTATGATATATTTCCTAACGTCCCAAAAAATAATTTGAACTCTAGACTATTTATGAATCTTTCAAACCACAGATATGTATTTTTTAAATGAAGTGCTATAACCTCAAACAACAAGAGAAAATTAAAGGTAATTGAGATTAAACTAATTAATTTTGCACATAAATTTGAAGGAATATGCATAAACATGTTCATTAATATTTGAATTCTGAAAATCAAATTTTGTTAAAATTACAATATGCGATCCTATTTGCATTACTGTTTGGATCATATTTCATAGCAAAATCGATTTGTATAATCTTGTGCATATCGTGATAATTCTATCATGATGTCCTAATTTTGAATTATCTTGTTTAAACCAAATTTTAAAATTTTTTGGTAAAATTAAAATATCAATGGAGATTTGAAACAAATCACAAGCTATCGCAGGAGTTTTTACTCCCCCTCATTATAAATTTTTAGCTTTCTAGACCTATAGACATAAAACAATATTTTAGCAATCAAAAGTGAAGCAGTTTGATTATTGCAAGCACAACACATATTCTATTATGAAGTCCTAATTTTGAATTATCTTGTTTAAACACAACTCTAAATTAGTTTGGTATAATTAAATTGTCAAGGGAGATTTAGAGCAAATCACAACTTAACAATGATATTATCCATGATGGATATAGTAAGCCTTTCAAACAAACATCATTGAAATAAATTTTGTTATATAAGTAATCTGTTAAAACTAACAGAGCATGCAAAAACACAGATACTGTAGTTGGTCCAACAGCTAATTTATGCCACTTTTTATTGTCAATTAATCTAAGGCTAAATAAACTAGAAATAGTAGTTTTTTTGAATTTTTTTGTATTTTTTGTAAGGGGAATAACTTGAAGTCCATTTATAAAAGCACAATAAATGATGTTACTACAAAATAATTACTACAAAATCAATAAAAAATGTTACTACAAAAGTTTCTAAACACTCGTCATCCTCCTTTTCAGTTGCTAAGGACCCAACAAGTCAAGTTCATCTCTAAGGCTCAAATAATCAGTAGGAGGGGTTGCGCGAAACACGACACGGGACACCGCATCAATGTCGTCTTCTAACACTTCCAATGTTGCGAGTCGTTCAGGAATTGCAGTCAAACCATGTTTTGCAAACCCCATTCTAATTCGACGTCCTTCAACTCTTAACTCTAAAACTTGAAGTTGCTCAATGTTAATAGAAATCACAGACACAACCTATTCAGCTTTTACTACATAATCAGTAGTAGTTGAAAAACAGCCATATACTTTGTTAAAAAAAGTTCAATTATTGATCTCATGAAAATGAGGTTAGGTTTGTACCAAACCAATAATTCATAAGAATTGGGATCAAATTTTCTCTAAGTTCTTTCACATGATAAAGATCCAATAAACAAAGAGGCAAAAAAATAAAAAATTTATGTTGATTTCATTTTTTAGTATTTGAAGACACGTTCCAATAATGAACAAATCATTAACAGAATAATCTTCCAATTATTAAATGAAGAAAAAGAAATCCAATCAACAAATGCTAACTAGCAATTCATAGTAATATTTATCTAAAAAAGAATATGATAATAAGATGACATTGGTCGTGGAGGCACTATTACTTATATGCTTTGCCGAAATTTTTACATAAACTGTGAGAAAAAGAAATGTTCTCAAAAAATATAAAAAATTGTGACATATTCACTAATGTCCCAAGAAATATTTTGAATTTCTAGACATTTTGTGAGCCTTTCAGGCTGCACATACATATTTTTTTGAGTGAACTACTACAGTCTCGAGCAACAAAAGAGAGTTAAAGGTAATTGAGATTAAACTAATTAATTTTATAAACAAGTTGAAGGAATATGTATAAAAAAAGGTTCATTAATATTCTAATTCTGAATATCATATTTTGTTTATAATCCACAAATTGATATTAAAGTTCATATATTATCAATTTCAACCTCACAATACACTTAGCCTAAAATGGATAGAACATGATATCCCTATGAACTTTATCAAAATAGAACATGATTTTTATATGTTCGCATCAATCGCCTCATATTGCTTTTTCCAAGTGATTCTATTTGAATTACCATATGGATCAGATTTCACAATGAAATCAATGTGTATAATCTTGTACATATCTCAATAGTTCTCAACAGTTTCACAACTTAATAATGATATTGTCTATACTGGATTCAACAACTTTTTTGAAACCAACTTTATTGAGATGATTTATGTTATATAAAAGATGAGTTAAAACAAGTAGAGCATGCAAGCAGAATATATATTCTGTCAGGTTATCCTAAGTTTGGATTATTTTATTTAAACTTCACTCTAAAGTTGTTTTGGGTAGTTAAAATATCAAGAGAGATTTAAAATAAATCACAACCTAACAATGATATTGTCCATGATGGATATAACAAGCCTTTTAAACAAATTTCAGTAAAATGAATTTTGTTTTATAATTGATCAACTAAAACTAGCAGAGCATGCAAAAATATAAATACTGTATTTGGTCCCACAACTAATATATCTACACCGCTAGAATGAGAGGTTTCTCAAAATTAGTTAAATCTAGTACTAGAGAATTTAGAGATGGTAGTTGAAAGACAACTACAAGCAATTTTTAAAAAATGAATTTAAACACAGGCTCTATGAAAGAGAGTCTTGTTTTGTATTCAAATGTTAACTCGTGGGATTTGGATTAAATTTTCTCAAAGGTTCTAATAAATTTCCAAACACCGCTAAATCATAATAAATATAAGAGTAAAAAAATATAAATGAAGTATGTCGATTTTTTTTTTGCATTTTAAAACAATTTATATTGATAGTTATAACAACAGAGAATATGATAACAATATGATATTGATCGGTCACGCATCATTACTGATGCATTTAACATTTATTTTTATGATGATCATGAAAAAAAGAAATGTTTTAAAAAACATAACAGATCTCTACAAATTTGTAAAAATTTCAATAAGCAATTTAAATCTTTGGATTTATTGTGAAATTTTTAGTCTTTGCATCTACATTTTTCAGTAAAGCTCTCTAATCACAAGCAACATAAAGAAAGGTTACTACATTAGTTTTACAACTGGTTGAAAATATTTGAAAAGTAAGTTTATCAATATTATAATTTACCATATCAAATTTAGTTAAATACAAAATTTTCAAATTAATATGAAAGTCCATATATCACAATTTCAACTTCACAGTACATTTAATTCAAAAGGGATAGAATATTGTTCTTTATTTCTATATCAATTGCCACATATTGGCTTCTCCAAATGATCATGTTTCATTACTCTTTAAATCATATTCCAAAGCGAAATCGGTAGTACAACCTTATGCATATCCTAATAATCCTTAGTGACTTCTAGAATTTTTTTACATGAAACTAAGAGTCCTGCACACTGTTGCCATAATTTTTTAACTTCATGAACCTATAAACTTAGAACTATATTTCAACAATAAATAGCTAAATAGTTTTGATCAATGCAAGTAGAATGTATATGCAGTGATGTTGTACTAACTTAAAATTATTTTGCATGGACGTTACTCTGAAGTTGTTTAGGATAATAAAAATATCGAGAGATTTGAAGCAGGTCATAATGTAACAATTATTCAAGTCATGTTCAAGTATTCAGCAAATCTTTTATGAACTATCTCCAACCCACCAGTTGAAAAATTTTTTAATTTCCATAAGAAGAAAAAAAATACAATCAGCAAATGCCATCAGTAAGTCATATAAATAGTTACCTCGAAAAGAATGTGATAGTTAGATGACATTGATCGCGTAACCATCATTATTGATATGCCTAGCATAAGTTTTTAGACGGACAATGAGAACAAGAAGAATTTTAAAAAAAAAGTAATAGAGTATTACAGATTCACCAAGATCCCAATAAGCAATTTGAATCGTCGGGTTTCTTGTGAAATTTTCAACTGACTATATATATATATTTTTTAAAAATCCTATAACCATAAACAACGAAACGAAAAGGAAAAGAAAAATTTTTAGTAGAAATTTGAATCTCTAGATTTTTTGTGAAGCTTTCAAGATGTACATCATTATTTTTTGAGTAAAGTGATATAATGATGAGCAACAAGAGAAAGTTAAATGTAATTGAGATTAAGCTAATTAATTTTACAAATAACTTGAAAGAATATGCATAAAAACGTTCATTAATATTCTAA
This sequence comes from Coffea arabica, assembly GCF_036785885.1. Taxonomy (NCBI): domain Eukaryota; kingdom Viridiplantae; phylum Streptophyta; class Magnoliopsida; order Gentianales; family Rubiaceae; genus Coffea; species Coffea arabica. The sequence continues at coordinate 45,448,142 of NC_092316.1, read as the reverse complement.
ATCAAAATATTAAATTTTATAAAAATTACAATTCTCAAATTAAAATTAACTTTCCAGACCTATGGACATACACCAATATTAAAATGATCAAAAGTGAAATAGTTTGTCCGTTGCATGCTGAACATATATTCTATCATATTGTCCTAACTTTGGATTATTTGTTTAAACACTACGCTAAGGTTGTTTGGCTTAATTAAAATATCAATAGAGATTTAAATCAAATCACAGCCTAACAATGATATTGTCCATGATTGATATAGCAAGCCTTTTAAACAAATTTTATTAAAATGAAATTTGTTATATAAGAGATCAATCAAAACTATCTGAGCATACAAAAATACAAATACTATAGTTGACCCTACAATTAATATATCCCACTTTTTATTGTCAATAAAATCTAAGGGTAGAAAAATTAGAAATAATAGTTGAAATATAGTCATATATAATGTCAAAAAAATAAATTCAATTATTGATCTCATGAAAAAGAGGCTTGGGATCAAATTCATAAGACTTGGGATCAAATTTTCTCAAAATTTCCTCAAATTCTTAGACATGATAGAGATCCAATAAACGAAGAGGCAAAAAATAAAAAAATGTATACTGATTTCATTTTTTAGCATTTAAATACATGTTCCAATAATCAACAAATCACTAATAGAACAATCTTTCAATTATCAAATAAAGAAAAGGAAATTCACTCAAAAAATACCAACTGCCAATTCATAGTAATATTTACCTAAAAAGGATGTGATAATAGGACGACATTGGTCGTGGAGGCACTATTACTGATATACTTATTCAACATTTTTACGTAAACCATGAGGAAAAAAAAGCTCTGAAAAAATATAACAAATTGTGACATATTCGCTTATGTCCCAAAAAATAATTTGACTTTCTGAACTTTTTGTGAACCTTTCAGGCAGCACATGTGTATTTATTGAGTGAAGTGCTATAACCTCAAGCAACAAGACAAACTTAAAGGTAATTGAGATTAAGTTAATTAATTTTACAAATAAGTTGAAGGAATATGCATAAAAAATGTTCATTAATATATACTAATTCTGAATATCAAATTTTGTTAAAATTACAATCCACAAATTGATATTAAAATTTTATATATTATCAATTTAAGCTCACAATAAACTTATTCTAAAATGGTCAAAACGTGATTTTTTTTTATGTTCACATCAGTTATCTCATATTATTTTCTCCAAATGATTATTTGCATTACTATTTGGATTATATTTCATAGTGCATTTGATGTGTTGAATCTTCTGCATATCTTGATAATTCTCAATAGTTTCTAGCAGTTTCACAACCTAACAACTATATTGTCTACACTAGATGTAACAAATTTTTTAGGCCAACTTTATTAAGATAATTTATGTCATATAGGAGATGAACTAAAACAAGTAAAACTTGCAAAATAAAAAATACAACAGCTTCCCTATTGCTGGTATAACTAACTTCTCAATATTAGCTAAATCTAAGATTAGAAAATTTAGAGAAGGTAGTTGAAAAGCAACCATATCCAATATTTGAAAAACGAATTCAAACACGGCCTTCAAGAAAATAGACTTGGTTTGTACGCAAATATTAACTCATAGGAATTTATGTTTAATTTTCTCAAATTTCTGCCAAATTTCTAAATACCTCTAAGACATAATGAACATAAAAGTCAAAAAAAAAAAAAGAAGTATGCTGATACTTTTTTAGCATTTTAATACATATTCAAGTATTTAGTAAAACTTTGATAACTGTTGTACTATGTAAAATCGTATGCATATATTAATAATTCTCAGCAGTTTCTAGAAATCTTTTATTTGAAACTAATAGCAGGAGTTTTCTCTCCCTCTTACTATAACTTTCTAACTTTCTAGACCTATAGACATAAAACAATATTTTAACGATCAAAAGTGAAACACTTTGACCATTGTAAGCAGAACATATATTCTATCACGATGTCTTAACTTTGGATTATCTTGTTTAAACACCACTCTTAAATTATTCGGTATAATTAAAATATCAAGGGAGATTTAAAAGAAATTACAACTTAACAATGATATTATCCATGATAGGTATAGCAAGTCTTTTAAACAAATTTCATTAAAATAAATTTTGTTATATAGGTGATCAGCTAAAACTAGCAGAGCATGCAAAAAAGCAAATACTGTAGTTGGCCCCACTGCTAATATATCCCATTTTTTACTACCAATTAAATCTAGGGTTAGAAAAACTAGAAATAGTAGTTGAAAAATAGTTATATACAATGTTAAAAAATTCAATTATTGATCTCGTAAAAAAGAGGCTTGGTTAGTACCAAACCAATAATTTGTAAGAATGGAGATCAAATTTGACATAACAAAGATCCGATAAATGAAGAGGCAAAAAATAAAGGGAAATTTGTCAAATTGATCCCTAACATTTACTAAAAACACTTTTTTAGTCATTTACATATAAAATCAGCCAAAATGGTCCTTCACATTTAAATTGTGAGCCAATGTGGTCCTATTGCTCGTTTTTGCTCATTTCTCCGGCTAAAAATAGCACGCCCCTCTCACATGGTCATATTTTTAGGGGCAAAACCGGAAACACATTTCATTACCCGTTGAAAGTAAAAGGAATGGACAACCACCAAAATACACATTTCACCTTTGGCTCTCAAAGTTTCAAGAAACCCTAAATTGCATCCCCGAATTAACAAGCATTACTTGGAAATGTACTACTGATGACGACGACGACAAACCTGTAAGGTGTGATTGAGAAATAATCGAAAATTTGGCCAGAAATTCGTAAAGAAAATCAAAAAGATGCAGACCGAATCGGGAAAATGGGACTTCACAATGGGTTTCTTGAAACTGCTGTTGGCTATTGAATAAGTAGTGTGTATTTAGCTCGAATCTCATTTTTCAGCATTCCACTGCTGTTGGCGTTTGCTAAATTCTGATTTTTTTCGAAGGATCTTTTAGTTTCATGCCTTTTATATATATAGCAGCAAAAGAGATGTCTGTGGCGGCTTCGACTGCTACTGTTGTTGTTGGGGCTGGGGCGATCGCCTTGTTCAGACTAAATAGGTTGCCTTCTTCTCCCTCCACCTCTTCCTGCTCTTGTCTTCTTCTCAAAGGACTCCGAGCTTTAGCACCATTTCCATACCGATACCACTTCGCTTCTTATTCTACTTCTACTTTGCTTTCACAAGAAGCAGCAGCTGCTGCTTCCCATCTTCCACGCTCACATGCCGCCAATACCTCCTCCAGTGTGGTGGAAATTCTTGAACAGAGGGGCCTGCTGGAATCTCTCACCAACGATAGTCTCAGGTCCATCTGCTCCTCCTTTGCCCCTAACCAACCACCTCTTCGAGTCTACTGTGGTTTCAACCCCACCGTCGACAGCCTCCACCTCGGCAATCTCCTTGGTATTATTGTTCTCTCTTGGTTCCTCCGCTGCGGTCATCGTGCTATTGCCCTCATTGGGGGAGCCACCGGCCGCATAGGTGACCCTTCTGGCAAGAGTTCCGAAAGGCCTGACCTTAACCTTGAAACCCTCCAGAAGAACATTTTTGGGATTTTCGCCACCATTCGGGGATGCAATTTAGGGTTTCTTGAAACTTTAAGAGTCAAAGGTGAAATGTGTATTTTGGTGGTTGTCCATTCCTTTTACTTTCAACGGGTAATGAAATGTGTTTCCGATTTTGCCCCTAAAAATATGACCATGTAAGAGGGGCGTGCTATTTTTAGCCGGAGAAATGAGCAAAAACGAGCAATAGGACCACATTGGCTCACAATTTAAATGTGAAGGACCATTCTAGCTGATTTTATATGTAAAGGATTAAAAAAGTGTTTTTGGTAAATGTTAGGGACCAATTTGGCAAATTTCCCAAAAATAAATGATGTATACTGATTTCATTTTTTAGCATTTAGCTTTTGAAGACATGTTCCATGTTCCAATAATCCACAAATCATTAATAGAACAATCTTCTAATTATGAATGAAAAAATGGTAATCCAATCAACAAATACCAACTAACAATTCATTGTAATTTTTACTAAAAAGTAATGTGATAATAATATGACATTGGTCGTGGAGGCATTATTACTGTTATAGTTAGTTGAAATTTTTATATGACTATAAGAAAAAGAAAATTTCTCAAAAATATAACAAGTTATGATATATTTCCTAACGTCCCAAAAAGTAATTTGAACTCTAGACTATTTGTGAATCTTTCAAACCGCAAGTATGTATTTTTTAAATGAAGTGCTATAACCTCAAACAACAAGAGAAAATTATAGGTACATGAGATTAAACTAATTAATTTTACACATAAATTTGAAGGAATATGCATGAAAATGTTCATTAATATTTGAATTCTGAAAATCAAATTTTGTTAAATTACAATATGCAATCCTATTTGCATTACTATTTGGATCATATTTCATAGCAAAATCGATTTGTATAATCTTGTGCATATCGTGATAATTCTATCATGATGTCCTAACTTTGAATTATGTTGTTTAAAACAAATTCTAAAATTTTTTGGTATAATTAAAATATCAATGGAGATTTTAAACAAATCACAAGCTATCGCAGGAGTTTTTACTCCCTCTCATTATAACATTTTAACTTTCTAGACCTATAGACATAAAACAATATTTTAGCAATCAAAAGTGAAGTAGTTTGATTATTGCAAGCACAACACATATTCTATTATGATGTCCTAATTTTGAATTATCTTGTTTAAACACCACTCTAAATTAGTTTGGTATAATTAAAATATCGAGGGAGTTTTAGAGCAAATCACAACTTAACAATGATATTATCCATGATGGATATAGTAAGCCTTTCAAACGAACATCATTGAAATAAATTTTGTTATATATATATATTTTTTTTCTTTAACCAGTGGTTCTTCATTTTCTTGTTAGGTGTCAGTAACTTCTGAATCTAATCAGGACAAACAAATATTTACAAAATATTCTAAGAAAACTTTTGACATCCATTCCAAGGGCGAGAGGATATAATTTGTGGAATCAAGAACCCACTGATACTATCAAACAAAAAAATGCGATTACTTGTGGCGTTCAGACTTGTAACTTCCCTTCTTGGGACGGGCACTAATAACCCCAACTTGTCAAGCTTCTTCGACAACATTTGCCCTGCCAAATCGTCTCGGCAACCTGAGTATGTAGTATGAATCCATGTCAAAACCAGCTATAGCCACTAATCCTACATTCATTCCTTGTCTGACGATCTGTTTTTTAACACAATCCGTAGCTAGGTAATCGGCAAATTGATTCAACTCACGAGGAATGTGAGAGACATGATAACCCTCCAAATCCCTTAACATAGCCAAAAGATCCATGAAATCATGGAGCAAAATCTCTGGGATCTCAACTTTGCCCTCTATGATATTAACAAGGTCCGCGGAATCACTCTGCAGGTGGATTTTAGTTTGTTTGCAGGCCTTAGCAAGTTCCAAACCCGCCTTCATAGCAATCAACTCATACTTCATTATGTATTGACTCTCCGTCATGCCCTTGTGTTCTTCTGTGTAAGGAATACCGCCACAAGAGAAATCATATATTTTACCATTTGGCTTCCTCAACACTGCATCGAAACTAGCTTTTCCTGTCAAACCATGTTTTGGAACCGGCCTCAAAACGGATGCTTTCGTTTGTAAAATATCATAATCCCGAATCACAAAGTTATACTGAAACCTCTACAATCCCCTAGGCCTTTGCTTATCACGAATAACAGTTGGGTCTACCCCTAAATCCTTTTCTTGCATAAGAGAAAACACGTCACTCCAATCTTTCAAACTATTCTTAAATAGAGATTCTAAAAACATATTTATGCTAATGAAATGCAAAGGTCTCTCCATCTTCAGATATTTTTTATAGAAATGATTTTCCAGGAATGGCAAATGGTGCTTATGGAAGAAAGATGGCAAATCAGAGACATTCTCAGGTCTCAAGTTACTGGTATCCTTCGCGAAACTCTCCAAATATTTCTGATACTCAGCATCAGCTTCTAATTCCTCCCTAAAAGACCGGCTATTAATCACTGCCACCAAGCTCTTGGGTATACGGTTCTTCCAATTCCTGGTGTGGAGGATTAAGCGCCTAGAGCTTAAGTTGTTCTGCATTTCAAAAGTTGAGCTAACAGATCTCAAGTTGAGGGAAACACAAAACTCTACACTACACTCTTAGGCTCTTACATTGTGAGTTTAGAGACCATTTAGGTTGTTTGATGACCGAGTAGAAATGGAGATCGGGTGAAATATGAGAGAAATTTGAGCGATCCAAATTTTATTACATAAGTAATCTGTTAAAACTAACAGAGCATGCAAAAACACAAATACTGTAGTTGGTCCAACAGCTAATTTATCCCACTTTTTATTGTCAATTAAATCTAAGGCTAAAAAAAACTAGAAATAGGAGTTGAAAAACAGTCATATACTTTGTTAAAAAAAATTCAATTATTGATCTCATGAAAATGAGGTTTGGTTTGTAACAAACCAATAATTCATAAGAATTAGGATCAAATTTTCTCAAAATTTCTCCAAGTTCTTTGACATGATAAAGATCCAATAAACGAAGAGGCAAAAAATAAAAAATTTATGTTGACTTCATTTTTTAGTATTTGAAGACACGTTCCAATAATGAACAAATCATTAACAGAATAATCTTCCAATTATTTAATGAAGAAAAAGAAATCCAATCAACAAATGCTAACTAGCAATTCATAGTAATATTTATCTAAAATAGAATATGATAATAAGATGACATTGGTCGTGGAGGCACTATTACTTATATGCTTTGCCGAAATTTTTACATAAACTGTGAGAAAAAGAAATGTTCTCAAAAAATATAAAAATTGTGACATATTCACTAATGTCCCAAGAAATATTTTGAATTTCTAGACATTTTTGAGCCTTTCAGGCTGCACATACATATTTTTTTGAGTGAACTACTATAATCTCGAGCAACAAAAGAGAGTTAAAGGTAATTGAGATTAAACTAATTAATTATATAAACAAGTTGAAGGAATATGCATAAAAAAAGGTTCATTAATATTCTAATTCTGAATATCATATTTTGTTTATAATCCACAAATTGATATTAAAGTTCATATATTATCAATTTCAACCTCACAATACACTTAGTCTAAAATGGATAGAACATGATATCCCTATGAACTTTATAAAAATAGAGCATGATTTTTATATGTTCGCATTAATCGCCTCATATTGCTTTCTCCAAGTGATTCTATTTGCATTACCATCTGGATCAGATTTCATTGCGAAATCAATGTGTATAATCTTGTACATATCTCAATAGTTCTCAATAGTTTCACAACTTAATAATGATATTGTCTATACTGGATTCAACAACTTTTTTGAAACCAACTTTATTGAGATGATTTATGTTATATAAAAGATGAGTTAAAACAAGTAGAGCATGCAAGCAGAACATATATTTTGTCAGGTTATCCTAAGTTTGGGTTATCTTGTTTAAACTTCACTCTAAAGTTGTTTGGTGTAGTTAAAATATCAAGAGAGATTTAAAACAAATCACAACCTAACAATGATATTGTCCATGATGGATATAACAAGCCTTTTAAACAAATTTCAGTAAAATGAATTTTGTTTTATAATTGATCAACTAAAACTAGCAGAGCATGCAAAAATATAAATACTGTATTTGGTCCCACAACTAATATATCTACACCGCTGGAATGAGAGGTTTCTCAAAATTAGTTAAATCTTGTACTAGAGAATTTAGAGATGGTAGTTGAAAGACAACTATAAGCAATTTTTAAAAAATGAATTTAAACACAGGCTCTATGAAAGAGAGTCTTGTTTTGTATTCAAATGTTAACTCATGGGATTTGGATTAAATTTTCTCAAAGGTTCTGTTAAATTTCCAAACACCGCTAAATCATAATAAATATAAGAGTAAAAAAATATAAAAGAAGTATGTCGATTTTTTTTTGCATTTTAAAACAATTTATATTGATAGTTATGACAACAGAGAATATGATAACAATATGATATTGATCGGTCACACATCATTACTGATGCATTTAACATAAATTTTTATGATGATCATGAAAAAAAGAAATGTTTTAAAAAACATAACAGATCTCTACAAATTTGTAAAAATTTCAATAAGCAATTTAAATCTTTGGATTTATTGTGAAATTTTTAGTCTTTGCATCTACATTTTTTCAGTAAAGCTCTCTAATCACAAGCAACATAAAGAAAGGTTACTACATTAGTTTTACAACTGGTTGAAAATATTTGAAAAGTAAGTTTATCAATATTATAATTTACCATATCAAATTTAGTTAAATACAAAATTTTCAAATTAATATGAAAGTCCATATATCATCAATTTCAACTTCACAGTACACTTAATTCAAAAGGGATAGAATATTATTCTTTATTTCTATATCATTTGCCTCATATTGGCTTCTCCAAATGATCATGTTTCATTACTCTTTAAATCATATTCCAAAGCGAAATCGGTAGTACAACCTTATGCATATCCTAATAATCCTTAGTGACTTCTAGAATTTTTTTACATGAAACTAAGAGTCCTGCACACTGTTGCCATAATTTTTTAACTTCATGAACCTATAAACTTAGAACTATATTTCAACAATAAATAGCTAAATAGTTTTGATCAATGCAAGTAGAATGTATACGTAGTGATGTTGTACTAATTTAAAATTATTTCAGCAAATGCCATCAGTAAGTCATATAGATAGTTACCTCGAAAAGAATATGATAGTAAGATAACATTTGTGACGGCCCCACCTCACCCTAAGGCGAACCAAAGGGTTCGATGGACCGCCTGCCCAACTCTCGCCAGGACTACGGAGTCGAATCACACAAACCTGATATAGCGCACAAACGAATCCCAAGAGAACAATCAATCGAAGACTACTAAGTTGAGATACATGAGTTCTACACCGTAAGGTACCATGGTACTTTGATTAAACGCCTCAACGGAAACGAAAATGAAGACGAAAATGCAAATGGAAAGTGGACACTGTGACGGCCCCACCTCCCCCTAGGGCGTACCCCAGGGTTCGGCGGGTCGCCTGCCCAACTCTCGCCAGGACTCACTCACTCATAACTCAAGAAAAAAAAATGTACATCCATAGAAAATAAATAACACATCCACTTCAACTTATTATATACATTGATGCTCAAATCCAGATACAAAACTTCTATACAACAAAACAAAAACTTTAAAGTGTTTACATTTCGAGTACAATCAACCCTAGTCGGGTACTAGCGTGAGTACAAATTCAAAATTCAAAATAACTAAACTACGTTAGTCTGTACACGTCTCACGCCTCGCTCGTACCCCCTGTAAGGAAAACAAATGACATGGAATGAGTTGAAAGCCCAGTGAGATTCCAAATAGCAAATTGACCATTATTTAAACGTGCAAGTATCACGTAGTAAAGTAATGAGTATGAAAAATTTATAAAAGTGAGCAATAACACTTCAAGTAATAAATCTCAAAATGAACGAGTGTAGAATGCTTTTGTTTTTCAAAAGAAACAATAAGCCAATAAGCAATAATCATTTTCAAGTATAAGGATACGGATGGCTCTCAGGAGCCAATTTTCCATTGTATCACCAGAGCTTGATCAAGTAATAGTTGACATTTCATCAACTTTCAAGCAAGTAACCAATCCAGTAGAGCACCACTTAAACTACTCTCCATCTACCATTCACACCCCCTACTAGGCCCAAAATCCTTAATAAACACTGGTAGTAATACTCGAGTATACCGATTAGTCGAGAAGATAATACTTCACTCGACATCACTAACTACCCATAGTTCGTTATCTAATCGACCAAACCCTTGCCGGCTCGACTCGATTAACTAGTCAGTGAGGTTTGGGTCCCTAAGAAGTCGATGAGATAACATCTCCAATCGACTGAATTAAAATAAAAGTATGGAGACGGTGTAACGACCCCACCTCCCCCTAAGGCGTACCAGAGGGTTCGGCGGGCCGTCTGCCCAACTCTCGCCGGGACTCAGTCGTTCTCTAATCAAATCCAGAACAAATCACAAGAATAAATAGGGCAGCAATCCAAACTTAAAGTGGAACTTATATACATTGCTATCTCAAAAGGAAGTACAACCATCAAATGTACAAAGGTTCTCACTTCACCATACAACTAGCCCGTGCCACGCACTAGGGCGAGAACCATTACAAAAGAAACAAAAGACCTAGACTAGGCTAGTCTATGCTCTCATCCTACTCGCCGTCCCCTGTTAAGGAAAACAAAACTAAAGGGGTGAGCTAAAAGCTCAGTGAGGTTCCAAACAGATAATCAAACAATCAAACAATCAATTCAATACATTAAACATGGAGTATCAATAATTCAAGAAACATTTACAATGGAAAGCAATAGTAACATTCATTAAAAGGATACGGCTCACAAGGAGCAATTCGTTCATTCGTTCATTCGTTCTCCTGACATTTCCCCTTATTCCTCCAATCATTTGAAAATGCATTTTTCGTTTATCAATAAACCCTCGTTCGTTCGTTCGTTCGTTCATTCATTCATTCACCCCCGTCCTGGCCGTTGGCCAGTCTCCACCAACCTACAAGGTAATACTCGAGTATACCAAACGTTCACCTAAGTCCCTAATCGCCCGACCGAGTCCGCTTCTGGCTCGAGACGACCGGTAACAAGGGGCAATGGCCAGTTCAGCCCAAAAGGCTTACATTCATGCGCAAGTAACATTTCAATCATTAAATCCTTGAAAATTGCACAGTTATTTAGGTTGAGTGCGATAAAGTACACACTCGCCTAGAAAGCTCGTTTTGGATATCATTAAAAGCAATTAACACATTAGCAAATGATAACAACAAGCCATACAGTCAAATAAGGAACACTCACCTAGATATGCAAAATAACGTGCAAAATATCCTTCCGGATATTACCCTTAGTCACCAATGAAACCTAAGGTTAAACAAGAGAACATATTACAGTTTATCGAGCAAAACATTTAAGGGAAACAAAGAAACCCGACTAATTAGGAGTAAAACGTGTAAAGATGACTTTCAAATAAGAAGAGGGTTGTTTGAACCCCAGGATGAAAAATCATGTTTTAAAATGGAAAACCGGTCATGGTATTGGCCAAACAAAAGTATACAAGTTCAAATAGAAACCTAGCCCTCGAGCGAAAATTTGGGCAGCACACCCTTTGTGTTTACCTAATTTTCCAGCCATTTTGGCTTCATTATTTTCCCTCAACCACAACCCAACATCACACATAAGCAATTCAAGTCAAGAGCCGTTCCATAGGCTCACAATATCATAAGAATAAGAATTACAACAATCACAAGTGCAGAAATTCAACTTAGCACAAGACAGATTTGACGTACGAATGCGGAAATAACATATCCGAAGCTACGCTTATCAGATTGAGACGAAACCTATGCTGTTTCGAAGCTAAGACACAGAGCTACAACATTCATGAAGGTCACTTAGTCCAGTTCCTAATATAACTTAGTCAAATTCTCAAATTACTAAACCAGAAACCAATTCGTCGGCTGTTTAAACACAGAACACTGTAATGGACATATCTCAGAGTACACAAGTCCGAATCAGGTGTTCTTAGAGGAATTTGAAAGCTAATTCAGAATACTACAACTTTCATGTTTTGGCAAAAAGCTAAATCAGAATGTATCCTAGTGAAAAAACGTGATAAACTGGACTTAACGGATCACACGGACTGCTTGGGAAATACTTAAAACAGTAAGGGTATTTTGGACTTTTCACATCCTACATTGCTCCGATTGAGCTGAAATTTTGTAGGCACCTATAAAATACCATTCTATACAACTTTAATCCTTTGACCTAAGGCCAATTCAGCCTCTAACATACAGCTACAAAACCGGACAGAAAGGAAGAACAATTTTCCAGAAATCTGGAATTTTCGGTTTCTAGTGGAATTTTCTCAAATTTCTGGTTCTAATCACCACCAAACAACCTTATATAACCTTAATTGCAACATATATTAACCATACACCAAGTTGGGCAGCAATTCAGCAAACCCTAGTTCATAATACCACAAGGAAAACAACACCCAAGACATGCTAATAACCGTTATTCACCACAAATTTGAGTTGTTAAGCTAATTTGAACAAGATTAGGAGTAAAAATTGGGGAAATCATCATCCTTACCTTGCTTAGTGTCTTCCAAGAGCAACCCTAGCTTTCCCCTTCAAAAATTCACCAACACTTCACTAAACCAACACTCAAAGGCAACTTTAATCGGTTTACTTTCGTTGTTTTCTCACTTTGTAGCTCAAAATCAAGAAGAAGGATGGTGTTTTTTCTTGCTCTCTCTTTCCCTCTCTCTCAAGCTCGACCAGACCAGAAAGAAATGAAGGAAAGATAGCTGGAATGAAGGATAAAAAGACAAGAAAAAAAAATTAATCAAGGAGCCATGAGGTGGTGACACTTGGCACCACCAAAGCCATGTAAATTATTCTCTCTCTCCCTTGCATTTTTGGCCACAAATTTCGGTCAAAACTAGCTGGAAATAAGGAGATATTTTGCTCAAATATCAATGAGCTTATGTGGTAAGAAAATGGTGGTCCAGTGGTGCGTTCAAACGGTAGTGCGCGGGACCCGCCGGTTCGCGCCGTTTTTCTTAAAAACTCACGTACTAGTGTTTTTACTTCCCATTCACTAACCTTATATCATTGCTACCAATCACATATTATTTTTCATTTAAAAGTCACTTTTAATCCTCAAATTTAATCCTTACTCTGTACCGAAAATTCATCCGGCGAAAAATCGCGAAAACCCTAATTTTGCTCCAAACTTGAAACCGAAGCATAAAACCCTATTTTCTAGGTTTACTTACACTTATTGTGAAATAATTGGATAGTGGGCTTTGATAAATAATAATTTTCAAATAAAAGGGTATTTTTGAGAAAAATACAAGAAATTTGCGAGTCCTCACAGACGGGAATGAGAGGCACCTCCCACTCGGATTGAGTGTGGTACATACTGCCACTCCACACTTACAAATCAAGTACAAGTATATCAAGTTAATTGCAACAATAAACAAGTATATATCGTGTTAGGGCAAGTGCGATAAAATACACTCTTGCCCGATCAAACAAATCACATGTCATTTATTTACATTGATCAAGTATTGATAACAAGTATCCAGTTTAACCAGGTATTTGGAAACACTTACCAAAAGATGCGGTGCCTTTACGAGTTACGTTCGGGTATTACTTCGTGTGTGGAATCCAAATCTGTGATAAAACATTGTTTAAGAACTTTGAAAATCGACTAAGGGTCGAAACTTAAAATGTTTCGTTTAATAAGAACCAAGTAATTGAAATTCATTTGGAGAATATTCGTAAAACACTCATTCGTTTTTCAAACTATGAAACTTTGTAACAATTATGTTTGAAAATACCATTTGAGTCGAAAGTACGAGGAAAACGTCTTCGAAGTAGTTGTTATTTCATTTCCCAAGAGTACAAGTTTGGCCAAATTCTAACTTATATACCTCGATAACAGAAGACATATCTATCCTAGATGGTTCAAGTGGTATTCGCTCTCAAGCCTTACACAAGTTGTAAGTATCTCTTTCTAGTCCTCGGACGTAAATTTTGGCAGCACGCCTTTTGTATTTACCTATTTTCCAGTCATTTATGGCTTCATTGTTTTCCTCAATCAGTCCCAACATTACACACAACATAAATGCATTACAATAGCCGTTCAATAGACTCAATGTCATATGATTACCAAACCAAGCTAGAAAATTTGACTGGAAATGAAGTTTAAGGCCTAAAATCAAAAGCAGATTTGATGTCACTTAGCGTATCGGACACAGCCAAAGCTACGCTTATCGGATTAGGGTGAAATTTATACTGTTTTGAAGCTAAGATAGAGTGCTACAACTTTGATGAAGACTACTCAGTCCAGTTCATAGTGTATCTAGGTCAAAAGTCCGGATTACAGAACCAAAATGTCCTTGTCAGGACAGTTGTCAGTACTGACTTCAAACGACAACAACTTAGGCTACACAATTCCGTTTGAGATGTTTTCAGTTGCGTTGAAAAACTGAAACATAGGGTTAAAAGTTTCATGTTTTAGCCAAAGACTGGTTTGGTACGGATCAAGGTGAAAAACGCAGCCAACATGAGGAAATGTCAAAACTGTCTGCTGGACTCTACCTAGGGCAGTCTCAGGGGTATTTTTGTCTTTTCATGAGCTACAGTGCTCATATTAGGCTGAAAGTTTTCATCCAACTATAAAACATCATTCTCTACAATTTTCATGTTTTGTGCTAAGTCTAATTCGGCCTCTATCATGGTGAACTAAAACCGGGCAGAACAGCGCACTAAGGATTTTCACTTCTGGAATTTTGCTACATTCAAGGTATAATTCACATTTCTAACTTAAAACCATCACTACCACCTCATATACAAGCTTATATACATCATATACTATCCACAAAATAAGAAATAGGGCTGAACAATACAAAACCCTACCTTACTAATGCACCCAAAATCATCGCAACTACTTGTATAGCTACCAATTTAATCAAAACATGAGTTGTATAGCAACTTAAGCCAAAAATAAAAGAACCAAAGATAAGGGACAGCCAATATACCTCAAGAACAAGTTTATAAAGGATATCCTCCACCACTCCTTGCAATGTTTAGCTTCCAAGCTTCCTAAGCTCCCAAACTAGTGATTAATTGGTTTAGTTTTTCTTGTTTTCACTCAAAATGTTGGATTCAAGGTTGGAAATTGGAAAGCCCTCTTCACTCTTCTCCCTCTCTTGCTCTCGGCTGGTATGCTGAAATTATGGAGGAAATTGGTTGATTTTTGGTGATAAATATGGTGTAAATTAGTTAGTCAACAATCCAATGGAAGACCGCCACTTGTTACTTCAAGATTCATTCTTAAATTTTTTCCTTTTTCCTTGTTTTTTTTTGGTCAAATAATTCGGCCACTCCATGCTGAGATTGAGGGAGATATTTTGCAATAATATCAAGGATATTTTAGGGTAGAAAAGTGTTGGTCAAGTGGTGTGGTCAATCGGAAAAAAAACAGTACACGTCAGTTCGAGTCGATTTTCCTTAAATCGCGTATACTAGAGTTTTAAATTATAATTCACTAATTTATTATTATCACTTCTACTCACACACTTGACAACACCTAAAACTCACTCTTAATCACCACATTTGATCCACACTCCGCACCGAATAGTCATACTACGAATAGACGTAAAAATCCTAATTCGCGCTAACTTGAAATCGAAAAGAGAAAACCCTTACTTCTATATTCATTTGTACTTATTG
The DNA here is from genome assembly GCF_036785885.1 of Coffea arabica. Classification (NCBI taxonomy): domain Eukaryota; kingdom Viridiplantae; phylum Streptophyta; class Magnoliopsida; order Gentianales; family Rubiaceae; genus Coffea; species Coffea arabica. The sequence continues at coordinate 45,432,771 of NC_092316.1, read as the reverse complement.
TGGGGTGATTAGGTAGTAGGGCTATTATAATAATTTCCAAAAAATTTTCAAATAAAAGGAAATTTATAAGAAAAATATAAGGAATTTGCAAGTTCTCACAGACACATCACAATCCGACCAAGATACGGCCGGATTTGGTGAGCAGTTCCCACCAGAATTTTCATTCCTTGTTCAAATGCCGCACTCGTCCGATCGTCCAATGGTTACAAGTAGCATCTCAACAAACGCAAAGGTACCCTCTCAAATGAATACACTTAATGTACATGATAAAACACTTATATACATACATTGAAAACTTTACAATTAAAAACGTGATACTTAATTAAAAGACAATTAGGATTTTAATTACACAAGAGCTAACAAAAGAACGTTTACACTATCTCAACCCTTTTCTCAAAATCACGGTTCAAAGTGTGGTTCCCTGTAAGGAAAACAAAGATAACGGGAAGGGGGTGAGCTTACGCTCAATGAGGTACCAAAATAATAGCAATTAAGAATCATGGAACTTCATATTCAATTAGTCACATATGCAAATCAAATAAAGAAATGAATAAACACCATAGATAGAAAGGATACATGTGGCTCTCAGGAGCCCAAAATTTTCAGTTGCAGTACTTGATCCAAACCCGTTAACTCTCCGTCAACGTATGAAGAACAACCATGTCCGTAGACCCCCACTTTACACCAAATTCCGTCCACCAAACTTACCCCTTACCGGGCCCGAACATCTCAACAGAAATAGAAGTGGTAATACTCGAGTATACCGAAATCAAGAGTCTCAATACCCAAAAATTCCCAGAAACAGACTACCGTAGTTCGTTATCTAATCGACTAGGCCCTTGTCGGCTCGACTCGAGTAACTTAGCCATAGGATTTGAGCTCAGAGGTCACAGAAAGGTCGTTGGATACAAGCCTCCAAATGACGTCAAAACAGATACAGATACAGATAACAGATTCAAATTGACACAGTAAATAGGTATACGACAGACAAGAGAACGAGTGTGATAAACTACACCCTCGTCTCAAACAGAATAAACAAATAGTATAGTCATTCAAATCACAGATTGCAAGTACAGAAACCAAGTTAAGCAACAATTAAGGGAGTGGTACCCTCACCAGTTCAAGTAAAACAAATTCAAACGTTCCCTCCCGAAGTACTTCCTGGATCACCAGCACGTCCTAAAATGATCAAAGTAAAATAATTATGGTTCCTATGGGAACGACATTCACAAATGAAACTCAACTATGAGTTGTATGCCTAACCAAACAAACTACGAATGCAAGGGTGCAAAAGCGTGATTTTGGAACGAAAAGGTAACGAGAGGACCTAGGACTTGAACGACCCAAAAGCCCTTCATTTCTACCGAAAGGCAACTCAAACTTAAAGGGACCAAATGGCCTAGAAAATTGGACAACATCTCCCCTAAATTTGCTTACTTTTCCATCCTACAATCAACACCAACTCATCTCAAATCAACCACATACAAATCATAGACTATAAAATACACCTTTCGGCACAACAACCACAACTGTAGCTACACTTATCGGATTGAAAGAAATTTTATGGTGTTTCGAAACCAAGATATAAACCTACATTTCTTATGAAGACCTCCAAAGCCAAATCATGCATTTTCATGGTCAAAAATGAAAATCTCCACGAAAATAGAATTTTGTCCGCTAAAAAGGGCTCATGAGCAGTCAAACGTATTTCAGTCATTTCATATGCTACAGTACTCAAATTAAAATAAAATTTTACAGGCATCTAGTTAACACAATTTTCTACAACTTTCATGTTTTAAACTAAACCCGATTCGACCTCTAACATGCACGAATAAAGCCGGTCAAAACAGGGCAGATTTGAACCCTAAAACTGAAATTTCCACATAAATTTCCACCCATCATATGAAAACAGAAAAATCTCCAAAAAAATCAGAAATTTATATAACTCCACTTTAATCCCTGAAATCTTCCATAAAACAACCTATTTAGCCACCACAAGTCACTAATTTGACATTAGCATGAACAAAGAGGAAGTTTGTAAGCCAAGTACCTTGACACCTCAAGAAAGATGATAACTTAGGCTTTTCTTGTGACGCCCCCACTTCTCCCTAAGGCGAACCAAAGGGTATCCGCGGGACGCCTGCCCAACTCTCGCCAGGACTCAAGTAATTCCATTCAAACGTATTATCGGTCTACACAACACAAGTAAATAACTTCAATATAGTAAATGCGGAAGCGTTCAAGCTTAACAACAGTCATCCATTATCCAACCCGCACGTCAGGTGCTCAAAGTACATCATGAATCCCAAATATACATCATACCCCAAAAGTTACATTTCAAATCCAAAAGTACAACCTAAAAACCAAGGCATAGCCAAAATGTAATAGAAACCCTAAATAAAAGCACATCAGGAGGGTTTCTCCAATACATCTCCGAGTTCAATCCTGTTAAGGAAAACAAATCTACAAGGTGAGCAAAACGCTCGTGAGGCCAAGAACACACATGCAAGCACGTAGTCCAGATAACAGTCCCAAATAACAGTTTAAGAGATAATTACAAGTAATTAATAAAGCCAGTGAAATTAAGCAGAAACAATTCAATGATATAGTAGCTCTCAGGATCTAAGTTCCACTTGTTTTGCCAGTTCATTCGTATATCTTCCCGCGATGACTCTCCGTCAACCGGGTTGATATTTCCAAACCGTAGATCACCACTTACTTCTCATCCGTCCACCCTACACCGCTTTGGGCCCGCACGACATTTATAAGGCTATACTCCACGAGCATGCCAAGTAAGATCTCTCAAATAGATCAAGCTTATCATGTGAATCTCATGGCTCACCAAGGTACCCGACCAAACCCATGCCGGCTCGAGTTCCAAGGTCGGCCTATGAGTTTGGGCGTCCCCCATGTATCATGTAAGTGTCGAGGAGATTCACTCCAACGACGTATACAGCCATAGCATACCATGTCATGTAATAAAGCATTCGACAGGTTTAAGCATGTATTTCAGGTCATGTAAACCAGGCAAAACATGTTAAGCATGAGTCATTTGTTTCAAATGAGAACGAGTGCGATAAAGTACACACTCGACTCCATTTTTCAAAACCAAGTAGGCTAAGCATGTAATCAGGTAAGCCAAGTATGAATCAAGTCCATAGAGTTCAAGTAGCCATACACTTGACACTCACCGAGCAAATCAAGAAGAAATATTTTCTGGAAGTTCAAGTGTTCACTGTAGGATCCTCTTGAAGGTCCTCGAATGCACCTGAGCAAAATATAATGTATTATCATTCACGTGCCCCAATTATCAAGGAAGATTGTATGTTAGTACAATCTAAGAAAATTTCATGAAAATGAAATTCAATTACTCGTAAATCGAGGTTCAATTAGAACTTCTTAAAGTACAAGAGCGATCGAGTTTTCATTTTGGAAAATCAAGTATAAAACGTTCAAGTAATATCGAAGGAATAAGGAGTGCTTGAAAACTCCCTTCCTTTGGAATCCGGAAAATTTTCAGTTTTGATACAATATTTTGAAAAATCGTATCTCACATTCTACATATCAACAATTGGAAAACTTGGTACCGTTGGAAACCTCTTTGAAAGTACTAAAAGTTCTTAGAAGACACTTTTTCATGATTCTAAATGGAAGATATTCAAAAATGGGTTCAAAGTTACTGTTTCAGAGTACTTAAGGTTGTGTTGGGGTTGGTTTTTCGTTAACTTTGGAAGTTCGGCAAAATTCACACGTTGCAAGCTAGCCTCTGAAATCTATAACTCAATTAGAGTTGCAAGTAATGTTTTTAACAGAAAAAGTGGATCAAGAATCGGAGTTTCGAGCACCGAGATACGGTAGCTCAAAGTTAGGAAAAAATTCAAAACTGGTGAACAAATTTCCAGATTTGAGCTTCCAACTTTGGGACTTTAGTTAGGTATCGAAATGGACTTGGATTGGTACAACATTTGGCAGTATAATACTCCTATATAAAGAGTATTCCTCTACCAAATTTCATGGAAAAATACCTTCGGGAAGGTAGTCACTCAAACAACCAAAGTTTCGAAAATCCTAAGACAAAACTGCCTTGAGCCTTTTGTTTTCCATTCCAAACATTTGGTCAAGGAAAAATTCCTCAAACATGGCTCATTAGTGTAGGCAAAGCCTAAGGAACATTCATGGCACATTTCATAAGTGTTTAGCACCAAAATATTCAGTTAGCAAGTCTACACCAAGCCTTGCATCAAATATGTCCAAAAGTTAGGGTTTTCAAGAGCAGGGCAGGTTCCGTATTTTGTTCATGGCACACAGCTAGCTCGAATTCGAGCCACAAGTTGTAGCCTCAGCATTTTGTTCCAGGAAAACAGAGAAACAGAACAGCCGACTTTAAATGGTTGGGTTGGCTCTCATACATGGAACTAGAATGTGTATTTTATACCGTCAAAAAGGCGGGAATGTTTAGTTTCAAATGCCACTGACGGCACTTGATTTTGACATCGTAGCACAAAGTTATGTCCGAAACACGAAAACTGGTCAGAGCATTACGGGAACAGTTCCAGATTTACTAGCTTTGTGAAATCGATTCATTTGACCCACCAAACCTCAATATTTTTCAATGAAATTTTTTACACCATCTATACAACATATAAAAATCATACATAAGCCATTAAATCCACAAAATTCCGCAGAAATAGGTACGTTCAAAGTAGGGGCAGAATCGGAACTTTTTACTCCATGCACCCCTTGAAGTTTCTACTAATAATACACTATTAATCTACCATTTTGAGCACTAAACCAACATTAAATCCATCATCAAGCATGAGATCAGTCCCCAAGACAAAGGTGGGAGTTCATAGAGCCCACCCATTTCATTTTACACCATAAACAAGCTAACCAAAGGCATGCTAGAGCTTAATCATGCTATATGACTTCCAAAAGACAAGATTCTATGAGTTGATCACTACTTACTTTGGTTGATGAACCAAACAGAATTTTCGGCCCTTTCTCAGCCAAAGAAAACCGTGCAAAGCTCCTTGTTTTTGTAGCTAGATGCACTCTCCATATTTTAAGCTAAGTGGTCTTCAATTTTGGTGTGAAATGGTTGAGATTTGGTGCATGAAGTGGAGTAGAATTTGATGAAGCAAGTTTGGTTCTTGCTCTTGGGAGAGCCGGCTGTCTTAGGAAGGAAGAGAGAGAAAATTTTGATCTAAATAAGGCTTCCAAAGGAAGCTTTAATGTGTGGCTAGAATTGGTGCAAAAGTCAACTCTCTCTCGCGCGCTTACGCGCGCGTTTAGTGCTCAATGCCTCTTGCATTTGTTTCACTAGTGCACTAAACCTCTAATGCACTTATACTCATATAAATATTATTCACCCTTAATTGTCCCAAAATAATGGTCTAAAGTCTTTCAATTAATCGCGCGCGTGAAAACACGTATTTTCAATTTAGGCACGATAGAGTGAAACTTTCGAGAAATTCTTATAACGATCATACCACTAACTATCACTTGAGTATTTAATCGTTAAAATACCTAATTTAGATCCATTGTATAAGTCTTTAATATTCCAAGCCTAGTGTACTCTCAATTGGGTAAAATTTCCAAACACTATTTACTGTTCTCACTAAACGCGCTCTCGGAAATTAATTTTTGAAACAAGTCACTTTAAAAATATAATGAAGCTATATTTCCACGTAATTAGGTTCAATAGGTCTAGAAAATAATACTCGAAATAAATGAACAAGTAAATAATTAAATAAGCTCAAAATAGGGTTTTAATAGGAGTTTTACGAGTCTTCACATAAGTCGAGTATTAACTCCTCAAATCTCCAATAAATTTGTATCCATGCGTCTTTTGAAAAACTATCCACGCGTGAGTAGTGTATGCTCACTTAGAACTTATTCACCTTTAATTCCCGATTAACCTTTCTTAATCTGCTATTGTCCGTTCTTAATTTCCCCAGGATAATCATACTCTCGAATATAATATCACCTTGAAACACTTGTGTTCATTATTTCTCACCTAAACAATCCTCCGAAAATTGAAGTTGTTAATGGGACATTTTAAAAGCATAAAGAAGACATTATTCCATACGAATGGATTTAAAATGGTCGTAATAAATTATTTGGGAAAAACAGGTGGATAAATACTTAATTAAACCATTAATATTCGATAAAAATAAGAAATTTTTCGGGTCCTCACATCTTCCCCTTCTTAACAGAATTTCGTCCTCGAAATTTACACCTGTGAAAATATCATTCCCTTCATGGTTAAGCCTATTAGATCGATCACCAACTTACGTTTTTCCAACTTATACTTGACAATTTCCATTCATTCGACTAGCAATCAAACCTTGATTTTTTCTTCAATAGGCATTTTAACTTCCGAGTCATAGAGCAACTTAATCGGTCTCATGTCTACCTCATATAGGCAATATCTTCACTTTTTTAAGGCAAATATTGTAGTTATTTATTCCCAATCAGGAGTTGGCTACTTCCTCTCGTAATATTTTAACTTCCTAGAGGCATATACAATCACCTTATCATGTTTTATCAATATACATTCTAAACCATTCTTTGAATCATCTGTGTAAATCACAAAATTACCTCCTACACATGTACACCGATTAACATTTTTCATCTCAAGATTTTCCCTTACATTTAGAACCTCAAATGGTTTGCCAAGTCTTGCACTCTTACAAAATTCCTTGATAAACCAAAGGTAGTATTCGGCTAACTCCGAGAATTCCAAATTTCAATATGCTTTTCTGGTCGTTTCCTCTTATACAATCTTTCATTTTAGCTGAGTCAATAATAATTCCTTCCTTCGATGTTGTATAACCTAGAAAGACTATTTCTTCCAATCGAACTCACAGTTATTGAACTTAACAAAAGTTGGCGTTCTCTCGAGATTCGTAAAACTACCATCAAGTGTCTTTCATGACCTTCTCAAACACTAGAGTATATCGATATATCATCAATAAATACCAACACAGATTAATCCAATTACGACTTAAAACCTTGATGTATTAAGGCAATAATTGCTGCTAGTGCATTAGTTAACCCAAAGGGCATAATTGAAAATTCAAGCATCCCCATCTTGAATTGGAAGTGGTTTTAAACACATCAGTCCCTAGGATTCCCGGTTGGTAGTAACTCTATTTTAAATCCCTTATGCGCTGCTCCTGGCCCTTGATTATAATTCTCGTTTATGTGAGACTACGGAGTATTTATTCTTAATAGTCACATCGTTCAAGTCTCGATAATTTATATATATATAGCCTCAAGCGTCCATTCCAAATATGATATCTGGTCCTTAATCGTTAGTCTCATTCAATCCATCAAATATTTCCTTTCACTAACCCAAATCTCACCACTTTTAATATCTCAAATTGGCGATCAAACATTGGATCTCAACTTCAACATCAAGTTCTCAATTTAGTCACAATCCCTGGTCACCTCCAAGACCTCAGGGTGGTCTATATTCTCAAGCCCAATCTCGATTACGTCTAACGCCGTTCGTGTCTTATTATGAGTCTAAAAGTGTGGGGCAAGATTTTGAATATACATATAAGTCGTAAACCAACCAAAAGCAGAGTAAAGTTTCATATGTCATAAGGATCATAATAAATACATCAAGTTGGGATAAGTTTATCAAACCATTTCAAAAGGGGAAGGGAAACAACGGGAGTATAGCAAAACGTGCCGAGTTACCAAGATACAAAATAATAAAAGATTTTCCCTTATACAAAAGATTAAATCTCCAAAAGTGCTAGTCTAATCTAGGGTAAAGTTATAACCTCTATCCCTCGAGTGGAGTTATCTACCCCTACTCGAAAATTTCCAACACTTAGACCCCTTTCTGACACTCGATTATTTTGTGGTGAATCTAGCTGGCCGCTGAAAATTTCTTCTTTCTAGATGCACTGGGGCAATTCGAAAACTTATGCTCGGTACTAGCACATCTCAGACATTTTCCTTGTTTTCTCCAGCACTTGTCCTTGGTATGGTTAATCTTGCCACAGTATCCACAATTCGCGTGAGAAGTGACGGCTTGACCAGTTTGAGGATTTCCTTTGTATTTCTTCTCTAGTTCTACGTTCTGGCGTAGCAACTCAGTTTTCTCTGCATATGCTTGTTTCCACCGTCCTTCCCAGTAGTCAGCCAATTTTCTTTGAAATTCTACCTCATTTCGAAGAATATCCAATTCCTTGCACATTTCTTCCAAAGTTGTTATCTTACCAGTTGGTTTAAGTCAAATACTAGCCTGCCAGGTAAATCAAAGGTTCAAAATAAGTAGCTATTCACAATGGAAGCTCGAGTCTTAATACTCTTTCATTCTTTTGCTTATAGGTTACTCCGGAATGCAATTCTCAACTATTCTCTGCTTAATACGGGCGAGTTCTTAAATTTCTATGAGATTACTATCATTACATACAAACACAACCAGATACAGGGACCCCATTCCTTAATATAAAATTTTCATGTTTTAGTTCACTCTCCAATACTTGTCTACGAAGTTGTTCGAGAAGAGATCATAACCTCTTACTCCCACTAGTGTCTTATCGTATCCTCTTAAATCAATTTTAGTATTTCGAGGTTAGGTTCCCCGTGAAATCTAGATAGGTACACTTCAAGAATCATTTCATTTTCACATCTCGCTGGGTCCCCAGGTGGGTTGATTGGTTTAGAGCTTTAGTGCTCCACTAATCGTGCTAGAGTATCAATCGTCTGGTTAATAGCAATAACTACACGATTATTTCCCTTCATTTCTAAGGTTTTGGTTCAGTCCAACAGTCGTTCTATAATCACCCCCTTGAGCTTGGAGTTGCTTAACCCCTCGCCCTTAATCCTTTTTCACTCATTTGGCAACCCATAAATTTAACATGTTTAAAGGCATGATATAAAGTGAGTGCACATAAACGGAGTTTGAAAAGTGATACCTTTATTACGCCAAATAAATACAAGAATAAAAGGAAAGACACCGAAATAATCTCAAATGTGTACAACTTAATCATAGATTTGAAATTGTAAAGCAGTAAAGTCAAGCATGTCATGAGTAACGTTTTAATTGCCTCAAAATATAGAAAACATAGTAAAACAAGATACAAAATGCAATGGCCTTTAAGCGAGTGCCACCCCGTCTATCTTTGGCAAAACTATTAAAATAGTTTAAATCACTAACTTAGTGATTGGCGGAGTCAAAAATCTTACTACCTCCGTAGAATCATTTTCATTTTCAGCACTAGGAGTTTTAGATCTCATGTCCCTTATCGAATATCTTATCATTCTCCACTTGCTCAACTAAGGTAACACACCCAGTCATCGACTTATCCATACTGTCTTTAATTTCGGGCACTACCCTAACAAGTCGGATTTTAGCTTTTTAAAACTTCTCACAATGAGCCTTTGTCTTCCTCGCTCCTTAAGTATCTCAATCTCCACTTCAGGAATTCTAGTAGTCTAGACATCCGCAATTGCCCTCAGTTCTCGATTATCCCCTCGAGTTACCCTAATTTTCTCGGATAGCCACTTTTAATGATCGACCACTATTAACACCTCATTATTTGGGTGCGAGCAAGTCCTTTGAAAATCACATGAAATCCTAGTTCTGTGAATTGGATTATCTCTCCAATGCTCCCTTAAGTCTTTCTCAAGAATGGTCCACCGGAAGGTGTCCCGAGACCATTTAATATCACCCTTACCTCCCATAACTTACCCTTAAAAGTAAAAGCTCATGTAAGTCCAGGTATATTCAATAAACTACATCTGATCATTTCGTACTATCCCACATGTATCACACAAGATCAAGACTCCTTGTCATCCACTAATTCAAACCTAGGTTCTAGTTTTCATTTTCACAAGCTGTCACTTAACTTTTCAACCAGTTTCACAATCCGGCATCCTAAACTTTTAAGCTTAGGACACACTACAAAGATCTGAAACCTGGGCTCTGATACCAACTGTGACGCCCCCACTTCTCCCTAAGGCGAACCAAAGGGTATCCGCGGGACGCCTGCCCAACTCTCGCCAGGACTCAAGCAATTCGTTTCAAGCTTATTATCGGTCTACACAACACAAGTAAATAACTTCAATACAGTAAATGCGGAAGCGTTCAAGCTTAACAACAGTTATCCATTATCCAACCCGCACGTCAGGTGCTCAAAGTACATCATGAATCCCAAATATACATCATGCCCCAAAAGTTACATTTCAAATCCAAAAGTACAACCCAAAAACCAAGGCATAGCCAAAATGTAATAGAAACCCTAAACAAAAGCACATCAGGAGGGTTTCTCCAATACATCTCCGAGTTCAATCCTGTTAAGGAAAACAAATCTACAGGGTGAGCAAAACGCTCGTGAGGCCAAGAACACACATGCAAGCATGTAGTTCAGATAACAGTCCCAAATAACAGTTTAAGAGATAATTACAAGTAATTAATAAAGCCAGTGAAAGTAAGCAGAAACAATTCAATGATATAGTAGCTCTCAGGAGCTAAGTTCCACTTGTTTTGCCAGTTCATTCGTATATCTTCCCGCGATGACTCTCCGTCAACCGGGTTGATATTTCCAAACCGTAGATCACCACTTACTTCTCATCCGTCCACCCTATACCGCTTCGGGCCCGCACGACATTTATAAGGCTATACTCCACGAGTATGCCAAGCAAGATCTCTCAAATAGATCAAACTTATCATGTGATTCTCATGGCACACCAAGGTACCCGACCAAACCCATGTCGGCTCGAGTTCCAAGGTCGGCCTATGAGTTTGGGCGTCCCCCATGTATCATGTAAGTGTCGAGGAGATTCACTCCAACGACGTATACAGCCATAGCATACCATGTCATGTAATAAAGCATTCGACAGGTTTAAGCATGTATTTCAGGTCATGTAAACCAGGCAAAACATGTTAAGCATGAGTCATTTGTTTCAAATGAGAACGAGTGCGATAAAATACACACTCGACTCCATTTTTCAAAACCAAGTAGGCTAAGCATGTAATCAGGTAAGCCAAGCATGAATCAAGTCCATAGAGTTCAAGTAGCCATACACTTGACACTCACCGAGCAAATCGAGAAGAAATATTTTCTGGAAGTTCAAGTGTTCACTGTAGGATTCTCTTGAAGGTCCTCGAGTGCACCTGAGCAAAATATAATGTATTATCATTCACGTGCCCCAATTATCAAGAAAGATTGTATGTTAGTACAATCTAAGAAAATTTCATGAAAACGAAACTCAATTACTCGTAAATCGAGATTCAATTAGAGCTTCTTAAAGTACAAGAGCAATCGAGTTTTTATTTTGAAAAATCAAGTATAAAACGTTCAAGTAATATCGAAGGAATAAGAAGTGCTTGAAAACTCCCTTCCTTTGGAATCTGGAAAATTTTCAGTTTTGATACGATATTTTGAAAAATCGTATCTCACATTCTACATATCAACAATTGGAAAACTTGGTACCGTTGGAAACCTCTTTGAAAGTACTAAAAGTTCTTAGAAAACACTTTTTCATGATTCTAAATGGAAGATATTCAAAAATGGGTTCAAAATTACTGTTTCAGAGTACTTAAGGTTGTGTTGGGGTTGGTTTTTCGCTAACTTTGGAAGTTCGGCAAAATTCACACATTGCGAGCTAGCCTCTGAAATCTATAACTCAATTAGAGTTGCAAGTAATGTTTTTAACAGAAAAAGTGGATCAAGAATCGGAGTTTCGAGCACCGAGATACGGTAGCTCAAAGTTAGGGAAAAATTCAAAACTGGTGAACAAATTTCTAGATTTGAGCTTCCAACTTTGGGACTTTAGTTAGGTATCGAAATGGACTTGGATTGGTACAACATTTGGCAGTATAATACTCCTATATAAAGAGTATCCCTCTACCAAATTTCATGGAAAAATACCTTCGGGAAGGTAGTCACTCAAACAACCAAAGTTTCGAAAATCCTAAGACAAAACTGCCTTGAGCCTTTTGTTTTCCATTCCAAACATTTGGTCAAGGAAAAATTCCTCAAACATGGCTCATTAGTGTAGGAAAAGCCTAAGGAACATTCATGGCACATTTCATAAGTGTTTAGCACCAAAATATTCAGTTAGCAAGTCTACACCAAGCCTTGCATCAAATCTGTCCAAAAGTTAAGGTTTTCAAGAGTAGGGCAGGTTCCGTATTTTGATCATAAATCGCTCAAATTAACTCAGAATTGGGCATGATTTATGGCGTTGGAAAATAAATTCATAGAGCTAAAATTTCACAAAAGAAATTATTCTGAAATTTGGCACACAGCTAGCTCGAATTTGAGCCACAAGTTGCAGCCTCAGCATTTCGTTCCAGGAAAACAGAGAAACAGAACAGCCGACTTTAAATGGTTGGTTTGGCTCTCATACATGGAACCCGAATGTGTATTTTATACTGTCAGAAAAATGGTAATGTCTAGTTTCAAATGCCACTGACGGCACTCGATTTCGATGTCGTAGCACAAAGTTATGGCCGAAACACGAAAACTGGTCAGAGCATTACGGGAACAGTTCCAGATTTACTAGCTTTGTGAAATCGATTCATTTGACCCACCAAACCTCAATATTTTTCAATGAAATTTTTTACACCATCTATACAACATATAAAAATCATACATAAGCCATTAAATCCACAAAATTCCGCAGAAATAGGTACGTTCAAAGTAGGGGCAGAATCGGAACTTTTTACTCCATGCACCCCTTGAAGTTTCTACTAATAATACACCATTAATCTACCATTTTGAGCACTAAACCAACACAATCCATCATCAAGCATGAGATCAGTCCCCAAGAGAAAGGTGGGAGTTCATAGAGCCCACCCATTTCATTTTACACCATAAACAAGCTAACCAAAGGCATGCTAGAGCTTAATCATGCTGTATGACTTCCAAAAGACAAGATTCTATGAGTTGATCACTACTTACTTTGGTTGATGAACCAAACAAAATTTTCGGCCCTTTCTCAGCCAAAGAAAACCGTGCAAAGCTCCTTGTTTTTGTAGCTAGATGCACTCTCCAAGTTTTAAGCTAAGTGGTCTTCAATTTTGGTGTGAAATGGTTGAGATTTGGTACATGAAATGGAGTAGAATTTGATGAAGCAAGTTTGGTTCTTGCTCTTGGGAGAGCCGGCTGTCTTAGGAGGGAAGAGAGAGAAAATTTTGATCTAAATGAGGCTTCCAAAAGAAGCTTTAATGTGTGGATAGAATTGGTGCAAAAGTCAACTCTCTCTCGCGCGCTTACGCGCGCGTTTCGTGCTCAATGCCTCTTGCATTTGTTTCACTACTGCACTAAATCTCTAATGCACTTATATTCATATAAATATTATTCACCCTTAATTGTCCCAAAATAATGGTCTAAAGTCTCTCAATTAATCGCGCGCGTGAAAACACGTATTTCCAGTTTAGGCACGATAGAGTGAAACTTTCGAGAAATTCTTATAACGATCGTACCACTAACTATCACTTGAGTATTTAATCGTTAAAATACCTAATTTAGATCCATTGTATAAGTCTTTAATATTCCAAGCCTAGTGTACTCTGAATCGGGTAAAATTTCCAAGCACTATTCACTGTTCTCACTAAACGCGCTCTCTGAAATTAATTTTTGAAACAAGTCATTTTAAAAATATAATGAAGCTATATTTCCACGTAATTAGGTTCAATAGGTCTAGAAAATAATACTCAAAATAAATGAACAAGTAAATAATTAAATAAACTCAAAATAGGGTTTTAATAAGAGTTTTACGAGTCCTCACATGAGTTGAGTATTAACTCCTCAAATCTCCAATAAATTTGTATCCATGCGTCTTTTGAAAAACTATCCACGCGTGAGTAGTGTATGCTCACTTAGAACTTATTCACCTTTAATTCCCGATTAACTTTTCTTAATCTGCTATTGTCCGTTCTTAATTTCCTCAGGATAATCAAACTCTCGAATATAATATCACCTTGAAACACTCGTGTTCATTATTTCTCACCTAAACAATCCTCCGAAAATTGAAGTTGTTAACGGGACATTTTAAAATCATAAAGAAGATATTATTCCATACGAATGGATTTAAAATGGTCGTAATAAATTATTTGGGGAAAACAGGTGGATAAATACTTAATTAAACAATTAATATTCGATAAAAATAAGAAATTTTTCGGGTTCTTGCATTTCCTTTCACAAATCCCTCCACTAGAAGCTTTAATTCTCCTTAGTAAGCAACTTTGATGGAGTAATCTACAATTTCAATGGTTGGAAATCAAGATTGAAGCAAGGAATTGAAGTTGAGGTTGACAAGTTTCTCTTGTTTCTTCCTCTAGGAGGTTCGGCCAACTCAAGCAAAAATGAAGATGATCTTGGTCAAATTTTGTATTTAGTAAAGGTGAAGAAAAGTTGGTCAAGTCCACCATCCAATCGGGTCGCGACACATGGCACTTTTAATGGTTCAAGTTTATCTTCTTTCTTCCAACGCAGGCATTTTCTCCTTCTTTTCCAACAATTCACCTCAGTATGATTGATTTTTCCACAATAGCCATAAGATAGGTGTGGAATTGAGATTTGATCTTCTGGTGAGGCCCCTCTCGGAGTACCTTCTTTAGGTGACCCCAAAATTCTCACACCACTAGTTCCTCTACCTACCTTAGCGAGTGGCCTACCTGGATCACCTTGTTCTTGCCTTTGGATTTCACTAAGTGCACCCCTTTTCTTTGCATGGAAGGCCTTCACCTGTGCACCTGAAATTTCTATCCTTTGGCTTTTCTCTGGAACTTCCGTAAAAGTATTAAGTTGTGCCCTTGCTAAAGTCTCTGCTAAAATCCCTTCGCATTGCCTTTCCAGTTCGATGTTCTCGTGCAATAGCTCAATTTTCTCCGAGTATTCATGTTTCCATCGCTCTTCCCAGTACTCGGCTAATCTCTTTTGAATCTCTATTTCGTTTCGAAGAATTTCGATTTCCTTATACATACCAACCAAGTGTGTCATCTCGTGGATTCGGTGGAACTCAAGTGATAGCTTGCCAGGCAAATTAATGAATCATAAGAAGTAACTAGGTATAAGTGGCAATCTAACCATATAACTGTTAAGTTCCTTTGCTCCCAATTCAACCACGGAAGATTAAACTTAGATATGCTCAAATGAAATAGGCGGGAAAGTATAACATAGTTAGGACAATATCTTATGATACTATACCACGTATTACGTATATACATATTGAAACCTTAAAGCATACTTCGTATATCAAGAGTTTCACACCTTATGCCACATCTTTATTTTCAAAATCTCTCTACCTACTTCCAAAATTCTCAATCTCGGTACGCTAATAATCAAGCCAAGTTCATACGGGAACATTAGTGGATAGGTATCAAGAAACTATAGACAAGGGTAGTTTGTCGAGGACCAAACTACGGGTATCTGATATCCAAAATGAGGTAGAGACCTAGATCATTGCAGTCAGGCCATCTCAAATCAAATAAACACTTATCAAGTCCTCACTGTCATAGCAAAAGAAAACAGGTCTTTGGTGTGAATTCCGCAATGTACCCTACAATCTAGTCACCCTCTAAAAAACGCTAGCCAGATTAGTATGAGATTAGTCCATGATAACACTTCCAGATCCAACCCCCTCGATCAGTCTAATTACTAGGTCTAATATAAAGATCTTCCGTGCCTTGTTCTTGGCCATCACGACTTACCTCAAATTCAATCAAGATACAGACTCTTATTCTAGCGCTCTCCACCCTTTGGTACTCAGGTCCAAGAACCTAAAATAAGATCATTCACAACTCGAGTCGTCCGGTCCCAAGAGTAAATTATCCATATCAAATATTCTTACCCGACATACATATCTATTGTCTGCAAGTACCATAAGAAAGGCTTGAAACCTATAACATGTCATGATTCATAACTTATGCTCGAAAGAACATTTAGACCTTTAGGCCCATTCACGAAATTAGAACCATAACACCACTTGGACCAAACTCACTCCGCGCAGAGACCACGCGAACCTGGCTCTGATACCACCTGTGATGGCCCCACCTCATCTTAAGGCGAAACAAAAGGTTCGGCGGACTGCCTTCCCAACTCTCGCCAGGACTACGGAGTCGAATCACACAAACCCGATATAGCGCATAAACGAATTCCCAAGAGAACAATCAATCGAAGACTACTAAGTTGAGAAACATGAGTTCTACACCGTAAGGTACCATGGTACTTCGATTAAACGCCTCAACGGAAATGAAAATGAAGACGAAAATGCAAATGGAAAGTGGACACATCACAATCCGACCAAGATATGGCCAGATTTGGCGAACAGTACCCACCAGAATTTTCTTTCCTTGTTCAAATGCCGCGCTCGTCCGATCGTCCAATGGTTACAAGTAGCATCTCAATAAACGCAAAAGTACTCTCTCAAATGAATACACTTAGTGTACATGATAAAACACTTATATACATACATTGAAAAATTTACAATTAAAAGCGTGATACTTAATTAAAAGACAATTAGGGTTTTGATTACACAAGAGCTAACAAAAAAGCGTTTACACTAGCTCAACCCTTTTCTCAAAATCACGGTTCAAAGTGTGGTTCCCTGTAAGGAAAACAAAGATAACGGGAAGGGGATGAGTTTACCCTCAATGAGGTACCAAAATAATAGCAATTAAGAATCATGGAATTTTATATTCAATTAGTCACATTTGCAAATCAAATAAAGAAATGAACAAACACCATAGATAGAAAGGATATGGGTGGCTCTCAGGAGCCCAAAATTTCCAGTTGCAGTACTTGATCCAAACCCGTTAACTCTCCGTCAACGTTTGAAGAACAACCATGTCCGTAGACCCCCACTTTACACCAAATTCCGTCCACCAAACTTACCTCTTACCGGGCTCGAACACCTCAACAGAAATAGAAGTGGTAATACTCGAGTATACCGAAATCAAGAGTCTCAATACCCAAAAATTCCCAAAAACAGACTACCATGGTTCGTTATTTAATCGACCATTCCCTTGCCGTCTCGACTCGAGTAACTTAGCCACAGGATTTGAGTTCAGAGGTCACAGAAAGGTCGTTGGATACAAGTCTCCAAACGACGTCAGAACAGATACAGATACAGATAACAGATTTAAATTGACACAGTATATAGGCATACAGACAGACAAGAGAACGAGTGTGATAAACTACACTCTCGTCTCAAACAGAATAAATAGATAGTACAGTCATTCAAATCACAGATTGTGTGAGGATCCGAAAATTTTCTTATTTTATTTTATTTTACTGGCTTAATTAATTATTTAATTCCACTATTTAAAATTCATTTATATGGAAAAACGCCTCTCTTATGTTTTTAAAACATTTTGTAAGAAAATTACTTTTCGAAAACTCATTTAGTTCGGAACAACAAGTACACGTTTTTCGAGATTATATTTGAATTGAGAGTGTATTAATTTTGAAAAAGTAAGAATGATCAATAGTAAATTAAGAAAAAGTCATGAGGACTCGTAAAAATTTATTTATTTTTAAACTCCAGTTACGAGTTTATTAAAATATTTAATTGCCTGTTTGCCCCGAATATTATTTTCTAGTCTCTTGAGACCTAATTACATTGATCTATAACTTACTTATATTTTTAGAGCGGCTCGTTTCAAAAATTAATTTCTCAAAACCCGTTAAGTGAAAATAGTGAATACGCAATTGGAGTAAATAATTGATTCGAGAATACAATAAATTTAGAAAATTGGAGACTTGTACATTAGTCTCAAATTAGGTATTTTTATATTTAAGTGCTCAAACATTAGTTAGTAATACAATCGTTATAAGAATTTCTTGAAAGATAAGCGTTATCGCGCAAAATTGGAAGTACGCGTTTTTACGCGCGCGATCAATTAAGGGACTTAAGGCCTTTATTTTTTGACTATTAAGAGTGAATAATAATAGTATAAATATAAGTGCATTAGAGGTTTAATGCACAAGTGAAACAAACCTGAGAGGAAACAAGCACGAAACGCGCGCGTACGCGCACTCTCCTTAGTTGACTTTTGGAGCATTTTGGGCCACACATTCTTAGGTTTCTCAAGGGAGCATCACACCAGATCAAAACCCTTCTCTTCTCACCTCAAGTGCTGGCCAAACACTCTCTTTTCCCTCCCAAAACAGCCGACCAAACAACAAAGGAAAGAAAGGAAGAAAAGCTTCTTCATTCTTGCACCAATCTTCCTCCATTTCATCTCAAAATTTGCATCCAACTCACAAACCACTTGGAGATTCACTTAGGCAAGGAGAAGAGCTTCACTTCCACGGTTTCTTGGAGCTTTCTTGTGGCCAAAAAAATCTGACCTTTAGCATCTAAGAAGGTATATGATGATCAAGCCCTTAAATCTTGTCTTATGGAAGTAGTAAAGCATATATAAGCTCATGCATGCTTGTGGGTAGCTTGTTTATGTTGGAAAAATTGTTGTGTGGGTTCTATGAACTCCCACTTTGGTTGGATGAACTGATTTGATGATTGATGATGAAATTAATGGTGGTTTAGTACTTAAATTAGTGGATTAATGTTGTATTGTTGGTAGAAAATCAAAAGAGGTGCTTGGAGTAAAAGTGACCGTTTTTACCCCTGCCTTGTCTGACTACTTTTGTGCAAAATTTTGAGGTTATAATGGCTTGTTTATATTTTTTACATGTTATATTGGTTGTGTAAAAAGTTTCATTAAAAAATAACTTGATTTGGTCACTCAAATGTTGAAATTTAGAAAGGTTAGAAAACTGGAATTTTGTTCCTGGATTGCCCAGGCAGTCTTCTTGTTTTGGCCATAACTTGTTGCTCCGATGTCAAAATTGAGTGCCGTTTGTGGCATTAGAAACTAGACATTTCCAGCTTTCTGTTGGTATAAAATACATATCCTGGTTCCACTTGAGCTAACCAAACCATTCATTTGAAATTCGCTGTCCTGTTTCGTTGCTTCCTGGAAGGCAGCACATGAGCTGTAACTTGATGCTCACGAACGAGCTAGTTATGGACAGATTTTGAAAATGGTTTCTTCTGAGAAAATATAACCTTATGAGTCTATTTTCTAACACCACCAACCATGCTCAATTTCGAGTTGAATTGAGTGATTTATGATCAAAATTCGAATCTGGTCTTGTGAAGGAATACCATGCATTTGGACAGATTTGAAACTAACAATGATTTGGGACTTGTTATCCGAAGCTTCTTAGTGTAAATCACCTATCAAATGTACCTTGGAAATATTTTAGACATTACCCACTGGAATGGACCATGTTTGAGATGTTTCTTGACCAAATGTTTGGAAAATGCAAAACGGAAGTTCAAAGGCAGCTTAGCCTTGGAATTTCTTATGATTTCAACGGTTCCGTCAACCAACTTTCCGTACATATTTTTCTATGAAAATTGGCAGAGGTATAGTCCCTATATGGTAGTATTATACTGCTAAATTTGGCACCATTCTGAGTCCGTTTCGCTGCTCAACTAAACTTCCAAAGTTCATGATTTGAGTTGAGAAAACCCTTGTTTAACAAGGAAATCTTAGTAACTTTGAGTTACCATATCTTGGTGCTCAAAACTCCGAATCTTGTTCAGTTTGCTTTGTTTTAAACTTTGAATGCAACTCTAATTGATTTCAAATTTGAAAGGCTAGTTCAAATCCTGTGAATTTCACCGAATTTCCAAAGTTGGCAAAAAACTAACCCCGAAACTGTCTATCGAGTTTAAAACAGCGGCTTTGAGCTAATTTTTGAATACCTTCTATTTGGAATCATGGAAAAGTGTATTCTAAGAACTTTTAGTACTTTGGAAGAAGTTTTCAACGGTACCAAGGTTTCTAATTTTGGACTTGTAATGAGTGAGATACGATTTTTCAAAGATCTCGTATCAAAACTGAAATTTCCGAATCTTAAGGAAATGGAGTTTTTTTGAATTTTCCTTATTCCTTTGATATCACTTGAACGTTTTACACTTGATTTCAAAGATGAAAACTCGATTTCTCTTGTGTTTTAAAAATCCCACTTTTGAGCTTTGATTCACGAGTAATTTAGGCTCGCTTTCGTGAGATTTTCTTGGATTGTACAAACGTACAATCATTCGTAATAATTAGGGTCTATAAATGATAGTTCACTATTAATTGCTCAAACTCGCACAAGGACCTTCAAGAGGATTCCACGGTGGACGCTTGAACGTCAAGTGGCATTTCTTCTTTGTTTATTTGGTGAGTGTCAAGTATGTATTAAATGTTTATGTGATTGAGATATTAGTTGTACAAGTATTATACATGATACGTAAACTTGCTGAGCCGAGTGTGTACTTTATCGCACTCGTTCTCATTTGAAATAAATGACTCATGCTTGACCTGACGTGGCTTGCTTGATCCGACTTGTCTTGACCTGACGTGGCTTACTTGACCCGACTTGTCTTGACTTGGAAAATATGTTATGGCTGCATAAGTCGATTAGAGCGATGTCTCATCGACCTCTGAACGATAGCAAGTACCACACCGATCTGAGTGGGAGGTACCTTTCGAATCGTCTCATAACCCTAAAGCATTCTAAGTCGATTGGAACGATGTCTTATCGACCTCTGAACGCTAGCAAGTACCACACCATTTTGGTGGGAGGTACCTCTCGAATCGTTTCAGTGCCCTAGACCTCTGAATGATAGCTCGAATCGTCTCAGTGCCCTAGACCTCTGAACGATAGCAAGTACCACACCGATCCGGGTGGGAGGTACCTCTCGAATCGTCTCAGAATTCTAAAGCATTCTAA
The DNA here is from genome assembly GCF_036785885.1 of Coffea arabica. NCBI lineage: Eukaryota > Viridiplantae > Streptophyta > Magnoliopsida > Gentianales > Rubiaceae > Coffea > Coffea arabica. The sequence goes on along the minus strand of NC_092316.1, from coordinate 45,412,009 downwards.
GTCGATTGGAGCGATGTCTCATCGACCTCTGGACGATAGTAAGTACCACACCGATTCGGGTGGGAGGTACCTCTCGAATCGTCCCAAAACTATAAACTGAACGATAGTAAGTACCACACCGATTTGGGTGGGAGGTACCTCTCGAGTCGTCTCAGAAACATACATGGAATATGTGAAGGGCTACGAACTCAATTACCTACCCAGGGGACGGGGTGTCATCCCGAAAAGGTATTAAAAATTGAATTTGGGCAAAATAAAAAATCATTACCTCCGGAGAGCTTCTGCATCCTACTCAAGGGTGTTTATTATAAATTGTGAAATTCCTTGAATGTTATAGTTTCACTAGTGTGTAAGTGCTATTATTATTGAAATAATTGTCTTGCATGTTTTCTTGGCCTCACGAGCATCCGTTCACCCCGTTAGACTTACTTTCTTTAACAGGAGCTGAAATGGAAGGAATGATGGAGAGGTCGACTTGATGGCCTTTTATTAGAATTTTGAATGTATTCATTTAGTCAACTTTTGGAAACTGTATATTTTGGGATTGTAAGATGTTTTGGTAACTTATGATATAAGATTTAATCGATTATTAAGGAATTGACCTTCCTTTATATTTTCGACTTTTAGTACTGATTGGATATTCTTAAATTTGAATTGAATTTGTACCGAGTCCTGACGAGAGTTGGACAGGCGTCTCGCAGACACCCTAGGGTTCGCCCTTGGGAGAAGTGGGGCGTCACAGATTGCAAGTACAGAAACCAAGTTAAGCAACAATGAAGGGAGTGGTACACTCACCAGTTCAAGTAAAACAAATTCAAACGTTCCCCCCTGAAGTACTTCCTGGATCACCAGCATGTCCTACAATGATCAAAGTAAAACAATTATGGTTCCTATGGGAACGACATTCACAAATAAAACTCAACTATGAGTCGTATGCCTAACCAAACGAACTACGAATGTAAGGGTGCAAAAGCGTGATTTTGGAACGAAAAGATAACGAGAGGACCTAGGGCTTGAACGACCCAAAAATCCCTTCATTTCTACCAAAAGGCAACTCAAACTTAAAGAGACCAAACAGCCTAGAAAATTGGACAGAATCTCCCCTAAATTTGCTTACTTTTCCATCCTACAATCAACACCAACTCATCTCAAATCAACCACATACAAATCATAGACTATAAAATACACCTTTCGGCACAACAACCACAACTGAAGCTACACTTATCGGATTGAAACAAATTTTATGGTGTTTCGAACCCAAAACATAAACCTACATTTCTTATGAAGACCTCCAAAGCAAAATCATGCATTTTCATGGTCAAAAATGGAAATCTCCACGAAAATGGAATTCTGTCCGCGAAACAGGGCTCATGGGCAGTCAAGGGTATTTCTGTCATTTCATATGCTACAGTACTCGAGTTGAGCTGAAATTTTAGAAACAGCTAGTTAACACCATTTTCTACAACTTTCATGTTTTAACCTAAACCTAATTCGGCCTCTAACATGCACGAATAAAGCTGGTCAAAACAGGGCAGATTTGAACCCTAAAACTGAAATTTCCGCACAAATTCTAAAATTTTCCGCAAACAACCGCAATTAATGCACAACGGCTCCATTTAACACAATTTAGAGCTATCAATCCAAAGCCAATCATACCCATCATATGAAAACAGAAAAATCCCCAAAAAAATCAGAAATTTATATAACTCCACTTTAATTCATGAAATCTTCCATAAAACAACCTATTTAACCACCACAAGTCACTAATTTGGCATTAGCATGAACAAAGAGGAAGTTTGTAAGCAAAGTACATTGACACCTCAAGAAAGATGATAACTTAGGCTTTTCCTTTCACAAATCCCTCCACTAGAAGCTTTAATCCTCCTTAGTAAGCAACTTTGATGGAGTAATCTACAATTTCAATGGTTGGAAATCAAGATTGAAGCAAGGAATTGAAGTTGAGGTTGACAAGTTTCTCTTGTTTCTTCCTCTAGGAGGTTCGGCCAACTCAAGCAAAAATGAAGATGATCTTGGTCAAATTTTGTATTTAGTAAAGGTGAAGAAAAGTTGGTCAAGTCCACCATCCAATCGGGTCGCGACACATGGCACTTTTAATGGTTCAAACTTATCTTCTTTCTTCCAATGGTTAATCTATCTAGGTAACCTCTAATTATCTCCTAACACCTAGTACTTTAATTCCTTTGTGAAAAACTTAACCTAATTGGCCGAATTTCTCTCACTAAATGCACTAGTGGGTCCCACGTCCAATATACACTCCAAACTTAACATGAACTAACTTATATCAGGAAAATGATTTAAAAACTCTATTCACTTATAAAATCTCTAGAAAAATCAATATCATAGGGTATAGTGAAGAAAATGTATGAGAGAAAATAAAATAAAAGAATATAAAATAAGAGAAATTTACGGGCCCTCACAACATTGGTCGCGTAACCATCGTTATTGATATGCCTAGCATAAGTTTTTAGATGGACAATGATAACAAGAAGAATTTTAGAAAAAGTAATAGAGTATTATAGATTCACCAAGATCCCAACAAGCAATTTGAATTGTCAGTTTCTTGTGAAATTTTCAATTGAGTATATATATTTTCTTTAAAAAAATCCTATAACCATAAACAACAAAAAGAAAAATAACTAAATTAATTAATTTTACAAACTAGTTGAAGAAATATGCAAAATAAGTCCTTAATATTACAAATCACAATCTCAAATTCGATTAAAATTACAAATCTCCAAAGTGATATTGATTTCATATATCACCAATGTCAATTTCATAGTACACTGAATAAAATAGAATTTAATATAATTTTTATGTCTATATCAATTGCCTCGTATTACTTTCTCCAAGTAATCCTACTTGCATTGCTATTTGGATCATATTTCATAGTGAAGTTAGTGTGAATGATGTTACACGTATCTTAATAATTCTTAACTATTTCTAGTAGTCTTTTGTTCGAAACTAATAGCAATAGGTCTTGTTCACTTGTACTATGATTTTTTAAGTTTCTAGACCTATAGGCATAACACAAAGTTTTAGCAATCAAAAGTAAAACAATTTTGACTGTAACAAGCAAAATGTACATCTTGTTATTATATTTTGATTTAGGATAATCTTGTTTAAACACTGTTTTGAAGTTGTTCAAGACAACTAAAATACCAATGGAAACTTGAAATATGTCACAACCTAACAATCATGTTTTTTATTTTTTATTTTTTTTATTTTATTTTTGGTAAAAAAAGTTCTCTGTTATTTTGAGACTAGAATTTATTTAGACATGAGAACAACGTTGTACAGTTACAGCGCTAAATATTTGATCATCCGAAAATGAATGATTCTGCTGGTCCTTGTGATGACGGTGCTCCCGCCGGCGGATTTGCTATTCCTGCATAAGGAGATGGTGCTGCATCTGATCCTCCCACCGGAGTCGGTGGCTGGACCCCCCAGGGTGATGGACCTGATGGTCCTTGTACTGATGGAGGCACTGGTGTTGTTACGGGTGATGGTGAAGGTTTTGGAGGGTGGCCTTTGTGGCCGTGGTGTTTGTGACCATGATGGCGGTGGCCGTGGTGGTGGTGGCGGCGGCCATGGTGGTGGTGGTCATGTGGTCTTGGTGCATCTGCGGCTGGTGGCTCTAATGAATCAAGATTAAACTGCCAGTCATTAGACCCTTCTTCTGAAGGATCTAGCCACAGTTCATCATCAGATTCTGAAAATTCATGTGAATTGTCGGAATCAGTATTTGGCTCAGGTCGAGCTTTTGAATTGGTGATGAGTGCCACAACTAAGAAGAACACTAGCAAGTGTTTGATAGACATGGCTGCAGGTGAATTTCTTGTCAATGTGCAACCTAACAATGATGTTATCCATGCCGGATATAGCTACTAACTTTATTAAGATTGATTATGTTATTTAATAGGTCAACTAAACCAGTAGAGTAAAAATAGCAATATGCAGTTGTTCCTATTACTGATGTAATTAACTTCTCATTATTACTTAAATCTAAAACCAAAGGAAGTAAATATATTAGTTCAAAAACAACTATATGCAACTTTTTTAAAAAAATAAATTCAGACGCTAATCCCACAAAAAAAGAGGTTTAGTTTACATCAAACAACTAACTTTTAGAATCAAAATTTCTCAAAATTTTTGCCAAATTCCTAGACATGACTAAGAGATAATGAATTGAAGAGACAAATAAACTAAAGAAATATGAACTTACTAAATCAGAAAATTATAGATGAAAATGAATAAAAAATCTTATTTATAATGGATAATTGTAAGGAAGGAATTTAAAGAAAAAATATTATATGCTGAAATGTTATGATTGTATCAAAATTAAAAATAAAATAAAATATGTTGGAAACAGTGTGGCATCTCATCATGGAAGTTTATGATGAGATAATGAAATGATGGAATTAAAGAGAACAATGGAATTGATCAGATAAAAGATTATTAAAACATGGCAATTAAAATATGCATTAGATATAATTGAAATAGATAAAAAGCATATTTTGAAAGTATAAAAAAAGATCCCAATATTCATGTTACTCAGAAGAAAATTTTGAAATGGGTAAGTATAGAAAGTTGAAAATATAAGAGATATTTGACATTTGATGCAAATAATGTAAATCTAGCAATTCATACTTTAAAGACTGTCATGTGTGAGTAGGTTGAGTGGAAATGCAAATGCAAAAATAATAGTTGGGACAAAAGAATTTGGAACAATGCAGGAAACCAATATAAAAAGATGAATGAACTAGTAAATGGATACATAATTGATTTACATATTACATTACATTATAATTTTAAAATTGCAATAAATTATTCATGGGGTGACTGTTTGGTCTACATAGACACTGTATCAATTTGGTAAGAGTTTAACATATACACTCAATAATATTATTGCTATATGATTCATAAGTAAAAAGAAAAAATTGTACAATTTGGCTTTAGGCTATGTTGGATGTGAAGAAAATCGATGTTGACACAGAATTTTTTAATTAACTTCCTCTCATCCATTTGTAAAGGCCATTCAATTAAATTTTCAACCTTATACAAATAACTTTTACCAAAGAATGGCAATAGAAGATAAAAAATAAATTTATCTAAATTAGAGCGAAAGAGGACCTTGTTTTAGTTTGAAATCAATTGTACCCCAAACCTTACGTAGTTTTGAAAAACAGACAGAAAGAAAATGAATAACCAGAGAGTTTCTGTGCTTGCAACTAGATGGGTATAGTAAGGTTCTCATAAGAGTTAGCAAAAATATTGTATTATAATCGGCTCTACATTTTTTTTTTTTTTGTAAATTGATATGATTTTGTCATTTTTTTTTATTAAAGAGCGTAGATAATAAGTAATCTTAAAAACGGTTTGATTTTTTCAAAGGAACTCAAATTTTGGGATAGTCAAAGAGTGAAAATATGATATCAACAATGAGATGGAGAGAGTATTAAAATTCTATAAAATTTTTGTATCTTTGCCCTAGTTTATATGTAAGCAATTATTTTGCTCCATTCAATTTACTTGTCTATTACTTTTCTAAACTTTTCACAAAGATTGATAGTCATTTAGGATATATGATATCCTAAAATAGTGTTTCATATATTTTGTTGAAATCGAAAGTTGATAATTGTATAATATTTTGAAATCACACACATGCAATACATGTGCAAACAATCCAAACTCTAAAACTCTTGATAATTGTGCAGTTCAAATCATAAATTTTGTTACACGACTAAATATCACAAATAAGTCTTACATATAAAATACATGCATGTACTCCTCATTAGCATATGATGAAAAGAATAATTTGAAAACCTTCTTGGATATTTAAACCTAATTACTTGGTTAGAACTATCACTTATCAGTAATGCAAATTAAACTTTTCAACACATATAAACTCATTTATTAATTTAAGTTTTGATTTAACAAAGATCCAACGTATAACTTCAATGCAGTTAGATATAATCTAATAGCTATTGTACCTGGGGGTATGGTTGTATATCAAGGTATCCGCTGGGAAACAAAAGAGACAGGGAGGTATACTCTTAACATGGATGGATGTGCTAAGGGTAATCCAGGAATAGGTGGAGGTGGGGGCATACTCCGGGATTCCACTGGATTACCAATGATTGGTTTTTCGGCATATCTGGGAGAAACTACATGTCTCCGTGCAGTGGCTTGTGTCCTTCTTATTGGTCTTCAGATCTGTATACATAACCATTTTGGAAATATATGTGTACAATCAGATTCATTGGTTTTAATTGGGATCATCCAACGTCGTACTCAGTGTCCATGGAAAATTCAAAGATACGTCAACCAGATTTGGCAGTTATTAGATGATCCACCTAGATTCACGCACTACTATCGGGAGGCTAACACAGTTGCTGATGCTTTGTCTAATGTGGGTATATCTCATCTAGATAAACAAATTAAGGTTTATGACACCTTCAGTACATTCCCAAGGTTGGCTCGTGGGGCAATCCGTTTGGACAGAATAGGGATACCTTCAATTAGAAAAATGAGGAATATGTAAGAGGAATATTTTGTTATATTTTCCATGAATAAATAAAAACATATATAAAAAAAATATACACATAAGTCAATAGCTATAATTTTATATTATCAATATTATACAATAAACTCCCAAATCTTTTTTCGAATCTTTTATGAAAGTTTTCTTAAAACTTTTTTCTAGGTGCTTTTGTTTTCAAAAATAGTGCCGCTGTCAGACACGTCTTATCATGTTAAGCTTTCCAACTTGAGAAGTCTCTGGCACAAAAATATATGATCAAATCAGTGAAAACGGTAAGAAACTTATGCATAGATAAGTAAAAGATTCGATTTTACAAAACATGTTGATCTAATCCCCGTTCCCTCTCTCGACTTCTTGAATCCTACCTCTCTTGCTAATTGTTTGTTAAAAAAATTTTGATCATTGCTACATTTGTGAAAACTACCATGAATGGGTTAAGGATGTTGAGCCAAACATTTTGCTAGTGCCTTTTTAAATCCCTCAAGTGAACCTTTGATCCAATTGTATGAACTGATCAACACCGTAAAAGCACCATACTTTATGATTATTATTGCTTCCATAATATAGGTAATTGCTGTTGTCAGATTCGTGTAAGGATCTACAAAAGCAAAAGCATAAGAAAATATCCGCAAATAGATTAGCAAAAAATAAACTAATAGATTAAAGCATCAAGAAATCTTTACGTTTCTACATAGTGAATTCCAAAACATAAATTTAAAGGAGAAAAAAATACTAATAACTGTATTAAAGAAAAAAAAATCCCATATCGTGATGCTGTCACCACGATGGAATAGATTACTAATCTTTTTCTCCCATATTCTTTTAACCAAAATATAAACAACAAAAGTGTCATGAGGAAACCCCACAATCCAGCTCCAGCTAATATGATGAAGAAGATATAATAGTTAGAAAACAATGATCCTAAAGCCAATTGCCTGCAAAATATCAAAGGAAATACCCATAACAATTCAGGCACCATATCACCATATCTGCAATTATTTTGATTATCAAAATGGGTCTATCTTGAGGACCTAACAAATTTTTATTTGACTTTTCTTTACCTCATTCTTTATGATTTTTCTGAACTCGTATAATTCCACTTCAATGATGGTCTTTCTTGGATCCGGATACTTTCTGAAGATATCTTAACAAATTTTTCTTTGCCTTACTTGATTAGGTATGGGAAAATGACTTGTTTCATCCCTCACATTTAAAAAAAAATTCATTTTATCCCTCACTTTTAAAAAGAAACAAATTCGTCTCTCACGGAATTTCTGGGGGTGGAGGACCCGCCCCATACTCTACTGGCAGAGTTTTTTTGCTCCTCCGGGTGGAATAGTCAGCGCCTTGGACAGATCCTCCCGAGCGCCCTGGTGGACAGGGTTGTGGAACTCGAACTAGACGTGACGGTCCAGGACCGTATGGTGTGGCTGCCATCGTCTTCAGGTACATTCTCAGTCAAATCAGCTTGGGCGGAGATCAGACAGCGGAGAAATGTGTCGTGGGTTGATAAGGCGGCATGGTCTCCTATGTTGCCTCTTAAGGTCTCTTTCTTTATTTGGCGTCTGCGGAGGCAGTTGGTGCCACTAGATACGATTCTGCAACACAAGGGGGTGGCCTTGGCATCTCGGTGCTCATGCTGCGGGGTTGACGAAGAGACGGTACGCCATGTTTTCTTGGACGGCCCTGTTGCACGGCAAGCCTGGACATACTTTGCGAGGCAGTTTGGTTTGGGACAGCTCATGCAGTCATCTATATCGGCTATGATTAGCACGTGGCTGTTGTCCATCGCCACAGGCTCCCTTGAACACATCCGGGCGGTTTTGCCAGCAGTCATGCTGTGGTCGTTGTGGAAGACGAGGAATAACAGTCGATTCCGAGGGGAGGGGTTCGGTGCCCAGCAAGTGATTTTCATGGTTAACGGGATGGTAGAGCAACTGGGGGCGGCTAGCGTCTTCAGGAAAGAGCACTTTGTGGGGGATAGGGACTGCGTATGGGCCCCCATGGCAGCTTCAGGTCAGTGTAGTACTAGGTGGCGGCTCGTTTCATGGCTCAGGCCGGATATTCAGACAGTAAAGCTCAACACGGATGCTAGTGTCCGTAATGGTCGAGCATATGGGGGTGGAGTCCTCCGGGACCATGCAGGTAATCTGATTTTTGCTTTTTTTAAGGAGCTCGCAGGGGAAATGGTGCTTATGGCGGAAGGCCTGGCTTTGTTACATGGCCTCCAGCTCTGTTTGGAAAGGGGGTTGGAATCGTTCTAGGTGGAAGTTGACTCGCAAGTCTTGGTTCGGTTGATAGCGTCTGGTGCGGTGGCGTCATGGCCAGTCTGCAACATCATATGTCGGATAAGACGGGCACTCAAGATAGGTAAGGCAACTTTGACTCATGTCTTCCGAGAGGCGAACTCTGTAGCGGATAGGCTGGCAGCACTGGATCTCCCATCAGACACCCTATTTCGAGGGATGGAGGAGCTGCCTCCAACTGTCAAGGCCCCAGTGCTCCTAGATAGGCAGCAAGTACCATCTCTTAGGATCTCAACTGTAAGGGAGTAGTACTCCTCTTTTATGAATAAAACAAACTTTCAAAAAAAAAAAAAAAATTTCGTCTCTCACATTTAAAAATTGAAACTTTTACATCATAGAAATCAACACTCAGTTGTGAATCAAATCATCCAACTACCCATTTACAATTTTTGGTGTAAACTTGGTAGATAACTCCCAAAAATATATTTCCAACAAATAAATTAAAGCAACTGAAAAAGCTTAACTAAAGTTTAACACTTTAATAAGCTCTAGATTAATAGGAACTACAGTTGAAAAAATGCAGATGATTTTCCTTTGTTTTGTTGCTCTCACTCGAGAGCTTTCGAACTATTTTGTTTTTGAAGAAGCAAATTGTTTTAATTAAGATTTTTTAGTCACTTAATTTATTTGTGGAAAATATGTTTTTGGGTATGATCTACCAATTCTACCCCCAAAATTTGTAATTGGGTTGTTGGATGGTTTGATTCACAATTGAGAGTTAAATTCTGAGATGTAAAAACTTCGATTTTTTTATGTGAGGGACAAATTTGCTTTGTTTTAAAAGTGAGGAATGAAAAGAATTTTTTTACAAAATGTGAGGGATGAAACAGGTTATTTTCCCAATAGGTAATTTTGGATTGTCATCATTAAAAACATATATATAAAGAATGTGATCAGTATAGTCTACAACTAAACTCTGGGTTCGTTTGGATTAGCTGTTTTTGGGGTTGTTTTTCAAAAACAGCACTGTAGCATTTCGTTTTTCAAATACAAGTTCGTTTGAATTAGTTGTTTTTGGGGTTGTTTTTCAAAAATTATATAAAAAGCTTTTACTGTAGATGTTTTATGGATTATTTTTAGATGTATTTTTAAAACATATTTTCGAGTATTTTTATAATTTATAATTTATATATTTTTATAACAATATATAATTATACATTTATAAATATTTATAAATAAATAAATTTATATAAAAATATATAAATGTATTATATTATATATAATACATAATATAAATATATTTATAAATGCATAAATTATAAATGAATATTATATAAATGTATAAATTATAAATTATAAATTTTATATATTTATATTTATATACATTTATGCATTTATAATACAGTTATTAATATTTATAAATAAATATATTTAAATATTTATAAATAAATATATTTGTACTTTTATAAATAAATATATTCATATATTTATATATAAATGTATTATATTATATATAATACATAATATAAATATATTTATAAATGTTTAAATGTATATTACTATAAATATATAAATTATAAATGAATATTATATAAATGTATATTATAATTTATAATTTTTATGTTTTTATATTTATATACATTTATGCATTTATAATACAATTATAAATATTTATAAATAAATATATTTATATATTGATGAATAAATATATTTATATATTATTCTAAATAAGTAAGTGTATTATATTTATAAATAAATTTATATATTATATATAAATAAATAAGTGTATTATATTTATTTATTTATTATATATTATATTTATAAATAAATATATAAATGTATTATAAGTGTATTATATTATATATAATACATAATATAAATATATTTGTAAATGTATAAATGTATATTATTATAAATGTGTATAAATTATAAATGAATATTATATAAATGTATATTATAATATATAAATGTATATTATTATAAATGTGTATAAATTATAAATGAATATTATATAAATGTATAAATTAATATATTATAAATATATATTAATACTATGTATAAATGTATTAATGTAATAAATATAAATGTATACATTTATTAATATTATGTATAAATGTGTAATTAATATTATGTATATTAATATAAATGTATAAATGTATTATATTATATATAATACATAATTTAAATGTATATTATAAATATACATAAATATATATATTATGTTTAAATGTACATTTATATAAATTAATGTATATTATAAATATACATAAATATATATATTATGTTTAAATGTACATTTATATAAATGTTCAATATATATAATATATATTATGTATATATTAAATATATATAATATATAACATTTATATAAATGTATAATAACATATTTATAATATATATAATTTATATAATATATAATATTTATATAAATATATAAAAATATATTTTATATAAAGTAAAATATTTATAATATGTATAAATAAATATATTTAAATTAATATAATATATATATCCTATACATAATTGAAATATATAAATTGAAATAAACATATTAAATATGTATTTGGAGTTGTTTTTGATATATTGTTTGGATATTGGTGTTTTTGGAGTTGTTTTTGAAATACACATTTACTGTAGCATTTGGATTGTGAAAAACAGTTTTTCAAAAACAGGCCCAAAAACAAGAATCCAAACGGACCCTATACTTTCTAGGTTTCTTCTAATTAGGGTTTCTTCTAATTAGATTAGATGTTTTTGGATTGTTGGGATGTCCAACATACAGTTATGGATTAATTTTGTCTAAAATTATGTTTATCTATCTTATTTTTGAATAATTACAAACATGATTCAGTTGATTCATTAAAAAATTGCATTATTTTAAATCATGTTTTTACTAAAAAATTGTCATTTCAATTTGATTGTCTATTGCTTCCACTAAATTGATAGTCAATTATGTTCTATAAAATTCTAAAATGGTGCTTTATATATTTTGTTGAAAATGGAGAGTTGATAGTTGTATAGTATTTTAAAATCAATACTCATGCAACACGTGCAAAAAGCATGTATAATCAACACATTAGAAAGGTTGACAATTATATATTTTAAAATCATAACTTAAATTACATGACTAGGTATCAAAAACAAATGCTACGTATAAAGTACAATGCATGTAAGACCAAATAAATAGAAGTTTTTTCAAAAATTAGATGAGAATTGGCACCTGGTTTTTTGGACTGATAAAAACTTTGGACTGATAAAAACTAGAAGATATTTCTTTTAATTATTGCATCCATAGAGTGAAAGATATACTATGATAGTGCAGTCTATACCAATTATGAGAAACATTTATCTTCAAAAATTTGACAAATAGAAGTAAAATTCATATAACAGAAGTCAAGTTGAGATTAATCCATATATCCATCGTTTACGATTTGTCAACTTAAATTAAATGACATGATTTTTAAACTCGTTCTCTCTCTCTCTCTCTCTCTCTCTATCTCACACACACACACACACACACACATTCTTCAACTTCTCATTTTTGCTTTCTTTAATTGATAAGTTATTACCAAGCTCACAAATAGATGACTAATAGCATGTTTAATTTGTTTTCTATCTTCTTTTGCTTTATTTCTTTTCATCTAAAAATACACATAATCATACAATGAATAATTTCACCTTGTTCAAGCCAACGATTGCTAATTTATTCACCAAAAATTATGTTTTGTGAGGACCCGAATTTTTTTATTTTACTTACTTTATTTATCTTACTGGCTTATTTAATTATTATTTATTCATTTGCTCAAATTAAGTTATTTCATCCATTTTAATTACAATTATATTGTACATTACCCCAAATTATATTTTAGCACATTTGTTTTAAAAGTTAATTTTTCTGCGGCTCAACTAGTAAGAATTAGTGAATACACGTTTTTTGAGGCAAAATTCGGTCCGAGAGTGCAGTGGTCTTGGAGAATTAAGGATGATCAATAGTAGATTAACAAAAGTTGATTGAAAGATTAGAGATGAGTGAGTTGATTTAAACTCGATTAGGAGCACTAATTGCCCACTATTCAATTGTTAACTTTTTACACACAAGATGGCTTTATGTCATATTACCTTTCCATCAAGTCATTTCACTCCAAAAGCTACCAAAACCCTTTCGTTCTCTCCTCTCTTGGCCGGCTCTTCCTCCCCATTTCTTACCAAAAATTTCAGCTTCCTTTTCCTCCATTTGGCTCCCAAAAAAACACCCTCCAATCTTGCTCACTTTCTTGGTTTATCACTCAAGCTTGAAGGGAGACTTGAAGGAGGAAGGAACCTTGGTGGTTTAGAGCTTAAACACTAGTGGTTTGGTCTTCATCTCTTGGAAGTAAGGTAACACTCCAAAGCTCTCATTTTTTTCCTCCTAACTTATGGTTAGTTTAGTTAGTTTTAACTAGTTAAACATTGGGTTGTTGATGGGTTCTAAGAACCTTGACACTAGGTAGATGTCTTGAGGTGGCTTTTAGGTAGTGGCCTTGAGGAATTGCTTGTTTGCTTGCTATTTTTGTGAATGAAATCTTGGTTTTGGTAGTGAGAGTTGAAAAGAAAAGTTGAAGAGAGAGAGGAGCATTCTGTCCGAAATTTCTGCTGGCTATTTCATTCATGTGAATTTCAAATTTTGTGGTTATTTTGGTGCCAAAATGCTTGTTATATGTTGGTGTTTATGTGTGTCAGTTATCTCCTTAAAAGCATTTCAATTGGTTGAGTGAAAGTTGGGTTAAAGTAAGGAAGAAAATCTGGAAAATTGCTGACCAGGTTACCAAACCAGTGTGTACATTTCAACCCATAACTTGTTGTCCATGAGTCAAAATCAAGTGCCATTTGTGAAATATAAAACTAGACTCCGAGAGCTTTCCAGCGGTATAAAATGTACCTTCTAGTTCGTTTTCTATGAGCCATAGTGAACCGGAAAAATTGATTGATATTCCTTACTGTGTTCATCTGAGAAACAAGTGTAGATGCAGTTTGTACCTCGTTTTCACTTATCTTACCAAATGAATTTTAAGACAGTTCCTTCTAGTGATTTTTAGAATTTTGAATCTAGGTTTTAACACCGCAAACCACACTAAATTTTGAGTTGTGTAGCTTTAGTTATGACCAGATTTTGAAACAGTGTCAAGTGCTCCAAAACTGGAAATTTCGTGAAATAGGTTCCAAAAATCAGCTTTCCTAAAACAATTGTATGTTGGTGTAGAAAGGTCCAAATTGAGTCTCGTTTATTGCATTTAAAATTAGACTTAGATTTCTTTCAGTGGTATCAATTTCAAGAACTGATTCTATTTCTATGAATTTTGCCAATTTTTCAAAATTTACTGAAATTGCAAGCCTGTTTTGCTTTGTTCTGTCTGGAACAATGAATTTGAGCTCAAATTTGAATGATTTCAGATTTGAATCTGGGAAAAGTGTCTTCCAGAGAGTTTTATTACATTTAATCTAGTTTCCAACAGTATAAAGTTACAGAACTCGAGTTATGATTTTTTCGAGTGGTGTCACACAAAGCTGGAATTTTCTGGTTTCAAGCAAAATGCTCATTAAAGAACTTTTAACTTTCCTTTGAGATTGTTAGTTCGTTTTAAGTTTGATTTCATGATTGGATAGAAGGTCTCTTTGAACATTAGACCTTCATTTTGAATCTTGGTTTCCAAAGAATTAAACCTCTCTTGATGCGTTTCTTGGTTGCCTAACTTTCCTTATTAATTGCACCTCATTTCATACTTGAGAAATAGATTTCAACCCCTAATCTTATGCCCTTGATTTTCATGAGATTGAACTCTAAAAATGGAGCGTTTTAACTAGAGTAATTCTTGCAGAATGTCACTAGTTTTAAACTCGAAACTTAGAACCTTTGGCTTTGATATATACTATGGAAATGAGTGGAGTTTTGATGCATTTTAACTCCATTAGTTTAAAAAATGTGAACGCTCCTTATATTCTAAAGCTTGGGCGTAAGACTAGAAGTTTTGAGAGATGAAAACTATCTACCCTTTTCTCGATTTTCATGCCAAAAGTAAATATGGTACTTTCTTTTGGAACTAAGAGTTCTTGTCAAAACTTGAATCGAAAACGACCCTTGAGTTCTCTTTGAGTATTATTTCAATGTTTTAGCGAGAAAAGCTCCTTTAACTTGATTCGAACTTATAACCTTGAGAGTGGGTAGCAAGAAGATGTTTTTCTTTTAACCTTGGTCGAATACCTAGGTAATCGTGATTGCATATGTCTCACGTGGTCATGAGGACGCCGAGGAGCTTATCTGATCTCTCGCTTTGCTCTTGTTTTGCTTTTGGCTCTTGGTAATTGTCAAGTGCATGTTCAATATTAATATGATTGAAATGATAGTTGTACAAGTGCTATATGATATGTGAACTTGCCGAAACGAGGGTGTACTTTACTGTCCTCGTTCTCTCTCTCTCTCTCTTGATTGAATGATACTTGTTAAATGAATGTATATAACTTGCACTTGTACTCGAACATATTTTAACTCGTGAGAACTGAGTAGCAGCATGTACCACATCCTTTTCGGGTGGGAGGTGCCTCTCATACCGACTCAGTGCTATGATCGATTCTCTAAGCGGCAGCATGTACCACACCCTATCTCATACCGACTCAGTGCTATGATTGATTCTCTGAACGGCAGCATATACCACACCCTATTCGAGTGGGAGGTGCCTCTCATACTGACTCAGAGCCATGAACAATTCTAAGTCGATTGGAGCGTTGTCTCATCGATCAATTATAATTGTGGGGACGCCCCAGCCCATTGGCTAACATTGTAATTCGAGCCGGTAAGAGCTTGGTCGAGAAGCTTGGTGAACCTTGGGAAATGATATAGGTTGATCTTTTGAGATCTCGCTTGGTATACTCGAATAGTATTGCCACTACATGAATGTTTGGTTTCGAATCTGAGTGGGTGTTATGTTGGATGGAGGTAGTAAGTGGAGTACTACTGTCATGTTACGACTTAAATTGATAGAAAGTCAACTCCAAATGACTTAAATCGGTCGAGAAATGGAAATAGCTCCCGAGAGCTCCCGTATCCTTCCATGAGTGTTATTTCCTACTTGTGCAATTAAATGAAAGTTCATGTTTAAAGTTGCTTTCAAGCATGTTATTTGATTGGTTGGTACTACTTGCTTTCTTGCTTAAGTTTTCTTGGCCTCACTGAGCATTAGCTCATCCTTTTAAATTTATTTTCCTTAACAGGCTTTGAAGGTGGAAGTTGGAAGCTCTAGACTAGCGACTTTTGGTGGAAGCTAGTATACTTTTGTATGTTATTGGAGACCATTAAAGTGTAAATTTTGTTATACTTGGGATTTGTGATCCTTTATTAAGCTTGAACGAGTGCGTGAGTCCTGACGAGAGTTGGGCAGACGTCCCGCTGATACCCTAGAGTTCACCCTAGGGAGAGGTGGGGGCGTCACATATCTATATAAGAATAATCCTAAAGCTTGAATTGAAATATGATCTATAAGTCTTGTATAGTTTAATTTGGATGATAGCAAGTGACACTACAACAAAAATGGTCTTTCCTGACATGTCTATAAGGACACTTGTTGGTTTGTGTCGTTATAGCAAACGTATCATGACACTTATTACTCAACTCAATAATATGTACTATAATTTTTTTATTTTATCATGATATAAAAATAATAATGTGCCTTTAGGCTACCTATCATGACACTCGGAAAAATGTGAGATGAAAAAAAAAGCAGACAGAAAACGACATCATTTTATTTTGGCTCCAAAACACTTGGTAAAGTACTCTGAAGTTTCATTTTGCCGGCAAAAAGACTTGGTGAAAATTTTCTTCTTCTCATCTCTCTCACCTCTCCGCATACAATCTATCTCGGCCAATCTAGAATGTTGGTAGGAATCCAAGCTATCTCCGCAAACAACCATTTTCATCTTTTCTAACCTCAACTTTAAATCCCTCGGCTAAGACATCTGGAAGGGCAGGCAGGGAGTAAAATTAGAAGATCGGAGCTGTACATTGGGAAAGCTGGAAGATACTTCAGGTACGCATATGTTGTTCCAAAATCGAAGTGGTAAACACAATGAAGCTCTGTTGCCCAAAACCTGTTCGATAAAATGTCAATTCCCCCCTGTTTTGATTTTTTTCTATGAAACCTAGCTGTAATTGAAGTTCTGTTTGGGGATGGGTACAGTTAAGCAAAACTGTGAATAGAGAGCTTCAACCAAATTGCATTGCCTATCGTAATCATGAACACTCAGTTACAGGTTCGATATAAATAAATGAAATAAGGACCATGGTCTATATATGCCTAGCAGGAAATTATCCTGGCGACAGAATTGGGAAACCATAACTATGTAAGCCCAAAGACAATTAAGATGCAAATAATGGACCGCCAATGTGAGGCACAAAATTTGCATAACAGAGGTGACCTTTGCTGCCTTTTGGCTTTTGCCACAAAGGTGGTCCTCCGGCTAAGTG
Source organism: Coffea arabica (assembly GCF_036785885.1). Classification (NCBI taxonomy): domain Eukaryota; kingdom Viridiplantae; phylum Streptophyta; class Magnoliopsida; order Gentianales; family Rubiaceae; genus Coffea; species Coffea arabica. The sequence goes on along the minus strand of NC_092316.1, from coordinate 45,394,707 downwards.
CATATTTCACCCAATGCTATCATTTATATCACTATTGCTTTTTTCTATGTTAAATTCTATGTAGTACTTGCATCTTTACAGCATTTTTCTATTTTAAATTGTATGTCTAATCAGTACGTGAGTTGCTTGAAATATATAGTATAACGCTTGTACTAAGTGTCTTCTACACTTGATCAGTCTATTATAGTGCAAATTTTGAGCCCAAAAAAAGGGACTTTTAGATTAATAAGAAAGAGACATTGATGCAGTTGGGTCGAAGTTTTTTGACATGTTCATAAGGATCTTCAAAGGCAGGATTAGACTAGGGGACTTTTCTGTCATTCATATTTTCCAATTACCTATGCCGTCAGTTGCATGCCTTTCTAAAGAGATGACTTATAAAATTAATCACTACACTCCAGAGATGTATGTATACTTTGATGAAAATTTAGTAAGATTCTTGAATTTCACCTTTAGTCTTCACGCTCATGTGTTTGTTTAACCGTTGACATTTCAGATAGAACTTAGGAATTTTGTGAAGACGCGAGCGTAGGAATTGGTACGAAGGGCTTTGTTCTGTTATTAGGTAAATAAAATTTCTATCCGCTTGCTTGCAAATTCTGTTTTTGGTTCTTCGTTGAGAAATTTTGCATTTTGTTGATTTCCTTTATTTGCTGAGCTGCTTGATTTAGTAGACTGTAAATTCTTGAACTTGAAATTAGGGACTTGTAAGCCATGACCTGAGTTTTAAAAGTAGGCTGTTGGAAGCTTGTTGGAGAACATTTATTTATATTAAAAGTATGGATAAAAGTTGGATGGATTTTTCAAGAACAAGTGAAAAGTACGAGACAGGACTTCAAATGTTTCTAAACTTCGCATTTTCTAGATCAAGTTGTGACAGAATGATTTTGTGTCCTTGTAAAGATTGCGGCATGGGTGTTTGTGTGACTAAAATGGAAGCATGTGATCATTTGAAAGTGGTAGGATTTATCAACGGTTATAATAATTGGATAGCACATGGAGAACTTTCAAACTACAATGAAGCCACATCTAATTTTGAAAATACATCAATTGGGGTTTCAAATGGGACTAATGACATGCAAGACTTGGTCCATGATGTATTTGGGATACCACATGGAACAAGTGAATTGAATAGAGAAGGGGACATTCCTGTTTCAGAGGCTGAAAAATTTACAAATTGATTGATGATTCTCAACAGGATTTGTACAGTGGTTGCAAAAATTTCTCGAAGTTGTCTTTCATTATTCATTTGCTTCACCTAAAATGCCTTGGTAAGATGAGTAACAAGATTTTTAATATGCTTGTTGAGCTGTTGAGAGAAGCATTTCCGGAGGCCATGACTAATTTGCCTTCTTCTTACTATGAGGCTGAGAAATTGATGAATACATTGGGGTTGGATTATGAAAAGACCGATACATGTCCTAATGATTGTTCTCTTTATTGGGGTAGTGCTGAAAAAAGAACTTCATGCGAAACATGTAACGAGCTTAGGTGGGTTGCTTCAGAAAATGATCCAACTGGGGAAAAAAGGAAAATTCCTCAAAAAGTGTTGTGGCATTTTTCTTTAAAACCTAGATTACAAAGACTATTTATGTCTTCTAAAATTGCATCTCAAATGAGATGGCATGAGAAAAAACGTACAAAAGATGGTTGTATGAGACATCTAGCTGATTCTCCAGCTTGGCAAATTTTTGACCATCTACATCCAGAATTTTCTAAGAATTGTCAAAATGTTAGATTGGGGTTGGCATTTGACGGGTTTAATCCATTCAACAACATGAGTTCTACGCACAGTACTTGGCCTGTGATTTTAATACCATATAACTTACCTCCGTGGATGTGTATGAAGCAACCGTACTTCATGTTGTCCTTGTTAATACCCGGACCATCCTCTCTTGTGAATAATATTAATGTTTATCTACAGCCTCTAGTTAAAGAACTGACCGAATTGTGGGATTTTGGCATTCAAACTTATGATGCATCCCAAAAAGAAAATTTTCAATTGCATGCAGCTCTATTGTGGACCATTAGTGATTTCCCTGGATATGCAATGTTATCTGGGTGGAGCACTAAAGGTGAATATGCTTGTTCTGTTTGTCACAAGTTCACTCATGTACGACGGTTGACTCATAGTTTCAAATATTGCTATATGGGTCATCGTAGATTCTTAGATAGTAAGCACAAATTTAGAAAGCAAGCCCAATTCTTTGATGGCACAGAAGAATATGGAAAGCGACCACTTTTGCAAACTGGGGATATGATTGTGAGTGAATTAGGAGACTTGCAAATTAAATTTGGAAAACTTGTGAAAGGTAATCCGAAGCTGCCTTTTAATTGGAAAAAGAGGAGTATTTTCTTTGACTTGCCATATTGGAAAGATAATGTCTTAAAACACAATCTTGACTTCATGCACATTGAGAAGAATGTTTGTGAAAACATTTGGGGGACATTGCTGGACATTGAGGATAAAGTAAAGGACCATTATAATTTCCGCCATGATTTGAGAGAAATGGGAATAAGAAAAGAGCCGCATCCCATTGAGATAGAACCTGGAAAGGTGTACTTACCTCTATCTTCCTTTGCAATGGATAAAAAATAGAAAACTATGTTTTGCAATGTGCTAAAAAAGGTGAAAGTTCCAGATGGTTATGCAGCTAACGTCTCAAGATGCGTTCGAGTAAAACCACTAAGAATTTCGGGGTTTAAAAGTCATGATAATCATATCCTAATGCAGCAATTGTTTGCCTATAGCTTTGAGAAAGATTTTGCCAAAATTTGTGCGCTATCCTTTGATTCGATTGAGTAGATATTTCAGGTAGCTTTGTTCTAAAGTTATTTGTCCTCAAGATGTGGTTTGTTTGGAAAGTGAAATTGCCGTTATACTCTGCGATCTTGAGAAATGCTTTCCACCAACCTTCTTCGATGTCATGGTGCATTTAGTTGTTCATTTGGCAACTGAAGTGAAATTAGGTGGGCCGATATATTATCGTTGGATGTATCCTGTTGAGAGGTACTGCTTGTAATTCTAATTATGCCCTAAATGTTTATTCCTTTTTTGCTTTCTTTGATTTTTGGAACTAATTAGAGAGTTTGGAATGATGATACTTTAGGTATCTAGGAACATTAAAATCTTATGTTCGAAATAAAAGTAGGCCTGAAGGTTCGATTGCTCAAGGCTACTTGGCAGAAGAATGCATTAACTTTGCTCATTGTATCTTGCGGACTATGTTGAGACAAAATTCAATCATCCAAGCAGAAATGAAGAAGTACGTAAGGAAATTGAATATGGTTTAGATATATTCTCAGAATCAGGACATCTTTTGGGGAGGGGCAAGCCAACAATCTTTGATGCTCATATCTTGAGTAAAGCGCATCAGTATATTTTATTTAATTGTGATGCTGTCACACCTTACATAGAGTAAGCTCAACTAGAACTTGATGCATTAAAATTTTTTTGTAGAATTGAATGTATGATTACAATATTGACCTCTGGTGCTTCTAGGCAGCATCGTAGGTTGATAGAAGAAGCCCATCCTCAAGTTGCACAACATCTAAAAGAGCGGTTGCACAGCGAAAATTTTGCTTGTTGGTTTGCTGAACATGTAAGTAAAATTCTGAATAATTTATTATGTAATATTCAAATTCTTCATATTGAAATATAGTTTCATCTTTTTTTTTCAAATTGACAAGTTAGAACTTCCTCAAAATGTTTCGGTATTGAGAGACTTGAGGTTCCTTGCTAAAGGTCCAGATGTTGTTGGAATCCAACATGACAAGTACGTTGTGAATGGATTTCGGTTTCACACCAACGAAGTTGAAAAGAAAAGAAAAACGTAAAATAGTGGTGTTACAATCAATGCAACAACATCCAGTTTTGCAAGTGTAAGGGATCAAAATCCAGTTTTGAGTGAACTAGTTTACTTTGGCGTCTTGAAAAATATAATTCAATTAATTTACGGAGGTCGTCGGGTGGTGTTTTTCGAATGTGATTGGATATCGAATGGTTCGAGAATGAAACAAGATGCCGACGGGTTTACTGTAGTCAATTTTGCAAATGTGAGGCCTCATGTTGAACCATTTATACTCGCTTCACAAGCATCACAGGTTTTTTATGTGGAGGATCCAACTGATAAGGATTGGCAAGTTGTTATCTCTACCACTGCAAGAGCTGGATATAACATGGGGACAACCATGGATGTTGAGACATATTTGCAAAGTGATGTAGGCAATCCTGTTGTTGAGAATGAAAATGAGGAAATCAGTTGGGTTCGTGAGGATGGACTCGGGATTGAAGTTGATTTGAGCCAATATAATCTGATTTAGTATCTTTTATAGTTGCTAAGCTTGCTGGCCCTATTCTTCTCTGTTTGAATTGCTAGGGGTCTACTAGTGGCTGTCATTTATTTCAATTTGCAATTCAAGGAGTGGTCAAGATGTGGTTTGTTGGTCTTCTATTGTTCTTTGAAAGTTAGATGTTAGAATTTGGACCTGGACATTGTTTCCCATGTACGGGGGCTGTCTTGAAGGAAGCTTTTGAGTTTTGGTTCGTTTGATTATTATACGCAACAACTAAATTTTGTCCAAAACACTTCGTAGTGGCCAATGCCATGCCAACTAAATTTTGAGATAATTTAAGAACGGAATATCACTTATATAATTTCAAGAGCTTGATAATGAAGCTTTTTTGGATTAGCTTATTTCCTTGGCCATTTTAGGAGAGCAACATCTATACATCTATCTATACAATATATAAAGTTAAAGGGGTGACAATTGGTGTAATTTTTTTTTAACAGTAGCTAATTGACTGAATCCGTTTGAAACTTTTATCTCTAAATTTCTTAAATAATTTTTTAAAACAATGGAAAAATTAGTTTTTCAAAAAACAACAATTCAAACCGACAATAATAAAAACAAATATACCACTGTTTTCAAACCCGGAACAGGTTTAATCATGTTTTATTTGTGAATGTATTAAAAAATTTGAATTTAACTGAAATAATGTTTTTAAATTAATAAAAATTTAGTGAACAATACTGGGTTTTGGTGAATGTAGTGAAGACATGATCAAATCGATCGAACCGATCAAACTAGACACGATCAAACCCGATCGAGTCTATCAAACCGATCATACCGAACTTGACTCGTTATTGCATATTCTATATACTTCATCACTACTCTTTGATTTAAGGTTCTTCGGTTTAATTGTATTTTAGGATTACCATTGAACAAGACTAGAGACACGATCAAATCGATCGAACCGATTGTTCAATTTGTTTAATTGAATTTTGAATCTTTGGTCGAGAAACTGGTTTAATTGAATTTTGGGATTAACAATTGAATAAGACTGAAGACACGATCGAACAGATCGAACCGATGGATTCGATCAAATCGATCAACCCGATCCAAGTGTAAGACAGTTTGCTTAGCGATCATTTATAAATTTTCGAACCAATCGAGCTAGATACGATCAAACTGATTGAGTCTATCAAACCGATCATTAATCTTAGCTCGCTATTGCATATTCTGTTACTTCATCACTACTCTTTGATTTAAGGTTCATCGGTTTAATTGAATTTTAGGATTACCATTGAACAAGACTAGAGACACGATCAAATCGATCGAACCGATCGTTCAATTTGCTTAATTGAATTTTGAATATTTGGTCGAGAAACTGGTTTAATTGAATTTTGGGATTAACAATTGAATAAGACTGAAGACACGATCGAACAGACTGAACCGATGGATTCGATTAAATCGATCAACCCGATCCAAGTGTAAGACAGTTTGCTTAGTGATCATTTATAAATTTTCGAACCGAGCGAACTAGATACGATCAAACTGATCGAGTCTATCAAACCGATCATTAATCTTAGCTCGTTATTGTCTTTGATTTAAGGTTCTTTGATTTAATTGTATTTTAGAATTACCATTGAACAAGACTAGAGACATGATCAAATCTATAAAACATTGAATACATATATATATATATATATATGTTCAATCAATTCTAATCCTAACATTTATCAAGCATTCCGTTCATGTAGTCGACAACTTCTATTTGTAGTAGACAACTTCTATTCATAAATATTTATAGGACATTTAAGGTTGTTATATTTTTTAGAACATTTTTAGTTGTTATATTTCTAGTTGTTATAATATATTGTATATAATTTTAACAAAATTTTAAGTTATTATATCATGTTGTGTATAGCTAATATTCAAATTTTAGTTGTTATATTTTGTTGTATATAGCTTTATCAAAATTGTATATAGCATTAACAAAATTTTAAGTTGTTATATTTTTAGTTGCTATATTATATTGTATGTAGCTTTTGCAAAATTTTTAGTTGTTTTATACCACACACAAAATTTTTAGTTCTTACATTTTTAGTTGTTAAATTATATTGTATTTAGCTTTAAGAAAATTTTTAGTTGTTATATACAACACACAAAATTTTTAGCTACTTGATTTTTAGTTGTTATATTATAGTATTGTATATAGCTTTAACAAAATTTTTAGCTTTAACCAAATTTTGCCCGAACACACATAAATTTTCATTAGTAGCGTGGCAAAGTAAAAAATTCAAGAGTCTTGACTAATTTACTTTGGCATCATTAGTATTGCCTTTATTTCAACCATCTTCTCCCTCCCGTTGTCCTTTGTCTTTGTCCTCTCTCTCTGTTTCAAGCTTGCACCACCAGTTTGGGTAAACCCATCCACGAAATCGCACCCATTTGGGTAACTTTGTTGAGCTTGCACCAGAAAAATCCCTAATTCGGCTGTTGCATTGGCTTGGTGGCAAGAAATCATAAATTGGGGCTTCAAAGCTTGGGTGAAAGTTGGAGTTCAGTGCTTGAAGCTTGGGGAAACCGAGAAGTTAGGGATTCAAGCCACAGTTTGAGGTAATTTCAGTATTTTCTGTCTAATTTTGCATTGCATGGTAGACATCTACTAAGGGCTTGAGAAGCACATTTATGACCAACTCCTAAGGGCTTGAGAAGCACATTTCTAATTGCATAGGTCGAAAGCCCTGGTAGAGATGCTCTTATTGTGTGGTTTCTGACAACATCTTCACAGTAGAGGACAATGTGCCTAGCGGTTGTGAAATATTCCAGAGCCCTGGCAGTAGTCTGTCAGGTTAGGACAATGTGGCTTGTGCTTGCTGTCGAATTGAAGACGTACTGTTGTGCATTGTTAGTTGCTCTGTATTACAGATTTACTCTGTAAATCTGCAAAGTTTTCTTTTTTTTTCGTGTGAATGATGGACTTCTAAACTTTGGTGCTGATTGATTATGAGGAAATTTGTAGTCACAAATGAAAATGATAGCTCTAGATTCTAGTATGATTGCTGAAAATTATAAGTGTCTTTGCTAGTACTTGGTAGAACTGGGGTTCTAAAATGCCTATTCTGTTGGTTTTGTTTTCCACCAGCAAATGATTATGTACTGGAATGCTTGATTTGAGCCAGTAAGGGGTTTGTGCTTGATTTGAGCCAGTAGGGGGTTTCTGCTTGATTTTGTTTGAACTAGTATATAGTGTCTGCTATAGGCTTGGATTCTGTAATCTGCTATAGGCTTGGATTCGTAGGCTCGGCTTGCAGTGTAAGCCTAAGTCAAGATAACTTGTTCATTAATTTTAGCTTGTATACTTTATCCATTAATGAAGATTGATGTGCTGCTATAGGTAGAGTTTTAAACCATAAAATCAAAAAAATTATGTTTTACATGATATATAAAGTGTGTACAAGTCTATATCTAATGTTTCACCTTGGTACATGAAAATCAAGTTTTGATGGAATTGACTGTAAGTCAACGGTCATTCAGTATGTTGATCTTCTAGCATTTGCATTTTCCAAGCTTGCAGAAACTACACGGAAAAGGGAAATGAAAGATGTTTGTAATTACATACGAACAAGTCAAAATTAATTAAAGTTGAGCCTTGTGGCTAATCTTCCTGTTAAATAGAAAATGCATATGTGTTACTGATTTTGGTTTAGGCTGGAACTGGAAACTTTGATTGATGGCTTTCACCTTCAAGATTGATGGACCTTGTATCAAATAAATGGTGAATTATGTAGGTATGGCCCGTAGAGGTCGGAAATGTAAGCGCGCTGCAAATGGATTGAGAGATGAACCAATTGAACAACCTCCCTCATGTCATGAAACAAGGCAGCAACCTCCACTTGGAACAAGCCATGAAAATGTAATTGAACAAGTTCAAGGAGAAGCTGCTCGGGCACCTCAATCTCCAATTCAGAATTCTACATTGGGAATAATGCGCCAATCAGGTGACCAAGTTACTCAACAAGCTGATGGAGGTTCACAGTCGCATGAGCAGTGCCAGAACTCTCCAATTCAACAATCTCCACTTGGAACAAGGCATGAACCAACTGAAGAAAATCCAAATCAAGATTCTCGAGATTCACATTCCAATGACACCACCTTCGTGTCATGCAACTCGGACGATGCAGGTATTACTAACTGTTTTGAACCAATTCCAGAAGTGCATTTTTTATGTTCATAACTTGCACATTTTTCTTATTTTATACAGGAAAAGAAACTACAAATGATTCAAGTGAAGTGCATCAAAAAACCCGAGGCCCTACATTTATGAAAGAAATTTGGGGTCGGCCGAAGGACCTTCCACAGATTGAGATTAAACTCGATGACAATGGGATCCCAATAAGTGAGAAAACCTCTTTGTCTGAATTCTTGGGCAGTTTGGCTAGGAATGGTATGTATTGTCCAATAGATGTTGAAAGTTGGCTTAAGATGCCAAGGAAACTTAAAATGGACATGTTAGAAGTGATAAAGGTAATGGTAGCTTTTGTATTATGTATGTTTTCTACAAAAATTACTGTGAAGTTATGTTGATTTTCTTGTTCCTAACTACGTTTCAGGAAAGGTTTGCTTTGCCTATGGGACTGGAAACTTGGACCTTAAGATCTATTAGCAAAAAATGGAGAAGCTGGAAGGCAGATTTAAAGGCTACATATTTTGATCCCGCCGTGCCAAATGCTGAAGCTCGGTTTCAAAAGGACATAAGGGCACGGGAAGAGCAAAGGATCAAACTTTGGGTTTATTGGAAAAGTGAAGAAGCAAAGGTACAAATCAGCTACAACATTTTTCATAAATTTGTGTTTATTCAATGCTGTAATCTTGCTTTTGATTTTGAAATTTAGAAACTAAGTGAGAGGAACAAGAAAGCTAGAGGGGAGAAGAAGATGAACCACACAACCGGAAAAAAGTCATTTGCTCAACTTCGGAACCACTTGGTGATACCTCATCCTTTTTTTAGTTGCTAATTTTTTTTACTCGTACATGTTTCATTATGTTAGCTTGTCTTTTAATTATATGCTAAATGCTAAAACTATAATTGAAAAAATTCAATTTCTTATAGGCCAAACAGTTGAGAAGACCTCTTACTAGAGTAGAAATGTTCAATAAGTTTTATACCCATGCCGATGGAACTCCATCAAGTACCATAGTTGCTGAGAATTTGGTAAGGATCCGAGAACACAAGCCTATAATTTAATCCTTTGTTTTCAGACAAGCTTTTGCAATAACAAGTGTTTTCCTTTATAATGTAGGAAAAAATGAATGAGCCGAAAAATCAGCTTCCATCGGATTCGCAAGATCCAGTTGGTCGCGATGATATATTTGCCCAGGTAGTTGGCCAAGACAAACATGGTCATGTTCGCTTGTTTAGTGACGGTGTGAATCCAACGGACTTATGGGAAGACATTCCTAGTCGTTACACATGTTACCGTATAAGTGTTCAATAACAGTCAACATTGGTCCGTTTGGAGGAAAGGCTTCAGCAACAAGATGATGAAATAGCCAGCTTGAAGAAAATAGTTTTAGTTCAACATGGAAGGGGCTCTCCAATTGACAGCCCGAGACATCCTTCATCACCATCTAACAATAAGCCATACTCCATCGCGAGCCACATGACCTATTCGAGTAAGTATTTACAACTTTTAAACTTTTACATTTGTAATCTGGAATTTGGCATGAGTTTGATTCTTGTACTTGTTGGATCTTTACTAGGTAGGGAATATGGTTTCACTAAAAAATTTGTTTGACCCAACAAAAATCGTGGCAAAGGGATATTTATGGAGTTTGAATCCATTGGATGAGGTCAGGGGACAAGCTCTTGGGCCAAACTAGTGCGAAATACATATACAAGTTGAAATGAGTCCACGTGAGCAATTGATTAGACCGTATGATTTGCAACAAACAATTCAAGATGCACTTGGTGCACCAGTTGCTTGGCCTTATCATTTGGTGAGATATGCACTACTTAAATACATTGCGTATTTTCTGGAATTTTAATGACTTTGCTATGATGATCTAATGATCCCCTTGGTCTTTGTGCACAGGTGGAACCAGCTGAAGAATGATGGGAACTTCATAGTTATGACTGAGGACTCTCAACAAAATGGAAAGTTTGGAAGCTACTTCTACTTCTTTCAACTTGTTAGGGATGAGAGTCTTTTAGTTTGTGCATAAGAAAGTCTTTCAAGTTATTGTAAATGAGAATCTTTTTGTACTTTATTGGGATTTTAGTACTTGCTTTGAGCACTTGTTTGCGATTTTAGTACTTGCTATGTTTGTATTTGTTATTGACTTTTAATCGGATGAATTATGTTTAAGTATCGACTTCTTCTTTTAAATTGCTATATGCATTCTGCTCTTTGGAATAATTTTACAAGTCCTTTGGGATTCTGGTTGATGGAATGTACAGTAGGGAGGACTAATTGCAGGTTGCTTCCATATAAAAAAAAACTGGGAAAAAACTCCTGGCAATTAAAAGTGTCACCATAGCTTAACTTCGAAAAACACTAATGACAAATGGGCATGTCGTCCAAAGCAGTGTAAATTCACATGACTACGTGTCCTTAAAGCCATATATTAAGACAACTCAAGATGCCTTCATAAACTGGATATACTAGTAATCTGCTACTGATGTTCTAATGCTATATGGACACTTTTGATTATCACAAAAAAAAGTTTTTGTTGGCAGAGGTAATGCTATAGCAGCATTGTTTTCCTGACACATTTGAATGCTGCTAAAGATTTGAGGCTATCCCCACATTGGAAGGGACAATACTCGCCCTAGGTGTGAGGATAGATAAAGTGTCAGGTTAGATTATCTATACTGACACCTTTAAATGCCGCTAAAGGCCATTTTTGTTATAGTGTGATAGTTCTGACCAAATAGTTTGGTTTATAAACAAAAAGAGAGTTTTTAAATGAGTATTTGAATCATATTCTTTTTTATTTAAATTATTCATTGCTTCTTTTCAAAAAATTGATTATTATGCATAGCAATTGATGGAAAATAAATAAGATAAATTATGATGACTCCATCTCTGAAATTGTCTGATATTAACATGACGTCCTCTAAACTTTTACTCAAGCATTGCACACGTGAAGATGATGGAGATGCTTTTCTAATTCAAAGTCGGGATATCTATTGTTGAATCCAAATTCAAACATAACTTCTAAAAGTATAAGGGATACATTTGTAATTACAACAAATGTGCATGGGGGCTTATTATGATGCGCAAAAATACAATAGTGCTAGATTCAAGGAATTATAAGAAAACTAACCGTCTAAAAATTCAATTCCATATTCAATGAAATTTACACAATTGATCATAGTTACTTCGTAAATAAAGAAGATCTCATACATTTAGATTTGTCAAAAGTATGACACAATTAGATTTCTCAAAACTTACAATCTCGTATGTTGGGACAATTAATCATAGAATGATGCAATTAATCGTATTTTTTCTCACATTTTTGGAGGTCAAAAATCAAAAGTAATCCCAAAAAAGCATCGCAAAGATGACTAAACAATTATTCGAGTTTAAATTCCTAACCAGATTCTACATCAAAACCAACATTCTTTTTATCCGTGTGACCATACAGTGGATATTTTGATGGTCTTATATATTCGATTGATATCTCTAGATGAATTTTCTTCCTATAATCCTACCAAGAAAATATTTTTGTGAGTCAATAAACAATTAAATGCTAATCAAAAGAATGAATAATAAAAATAACCTTTAATAGATTAAGGCACAATTTTATAAGAGTAAATCTTATACATATTGATAGTGTATACACTATTACTGTTGAATCGATGACGCGTGCAGAAGTTGAATTTCAAATTTAAATTTTACATAATTGTTGTTCATCAAAAACTAACAATGTATATATTGTCAGTATATGAAAGATAAATCCATTTTACCAACCTCTAAAGTTTTTCATAATATCACTTGGCACAATTGATGTCCCAAAAATATTACTTACCTCCACTAGTATTGAATCACAATAACTACACTAGACCTTTATTAGAACTTAATTCACAATTTCACATATCAAATATATGGACCTCCAAAAATTAAAGAAAAGTCATTTTCTTGTCTTCACTTTTCTACAACTTACCCTTGGTTCATTTTTTTTAATGATTATGTGATATTTAAAGTAATTATGGCAAAATTAGTCTATTTTCTTGTGATATAATAGATTTGTTACATTGATTTGGTGATTTTGATTTGATATTTGTAGTGATCTTGTTCAAATTGAAGCCTTAGGTCATTAGGGTTAGGAAAAGGTTGGTTAAAAGAAGAGTTCATAAGAAGTTGGTTTTAGGTGGATAAATTTAGATTAATCCTAGTGTATCCCTTTACAATATTTTTTAAAATTTTTATCTTTAGAGTCATAGTTTTGTTGTTGTTGTGACAATAGTAGGGATGGTTTTGAAGGTGGTGAAGATTTTAAGAATACAAAGTGTGGCATAGGAGTATTTATTATTTTGTTTCTTTTATGAGCAAAAGGAGCTACAAAAGAGTAAATTAGGATTTTTATATAAAATATATGATATTTTTAATATTTTGTTACACAAATAATAAAAGATAGAGAGGTAAGTGATAGTTTTAAAATCTCAAGAGTGCTAAGTGATACTATAAAAAATCATAGGAAGGTTTCTGAAATATCCTATAGATTGAACATAGTTGTTAAAATAAGATAATGAGAAACAAGATCATACCCTTTCCATATGCATTTATTGGTCAATTGGGAAGATACTAACAATATCCAAGGAAAAAATATTTTAAGATAAAGAGGTATTTAGATTTTGAATGAAAAAAAAATTCTTCTAACAAATTATTAATAATTTTTTGAAGAATGTCATTGCCATTGGTTGACAAGGCAGAGTAGAGTGATTGAGAACTTGAGATCAAAATTTGGCAAATAACATAGAAAATGGCTAAGCTAACTTTTAGAAGTGCAAAAAAAAAAGAATTTTGATCTAATTTCTTTCCTTTCTTTAGTTGATCTGAATTACTTTCTAAATTTTTGTCTAGTATCTAAACTCATCAATTTCCAAATAGATGACTTCTGCTAAATTTGCCATCTCAGTTGATTTTCTTCATGAAATTGTTTACAAATATCATTACTTACTTAAATCTACTCATATAATTTGTTTTGCCTATTATACTTTGTACAAATAAATCAAATTAAATATACCAACTTTAGAGATAGGATAATCATCTAATTTGCACAAATGATGAAGACCTAATAGATATATTCATCTAATTATGGCAGCTTCACGATGTTTAATTAAAAATCTAAATAATCTCGTTTGACATATTCCTTTCTAGATGGCAATTTGAAACAACAAAGTTTGGATGGGAAGTTAAGAAAGTGATAGACTCCTTTTTTTTTAAACAACAGTTAATGTTATTCTTGGTAGTGAGGAAACTGTGTAACCTTAATAGTGTATATCGACCAGAAGGAACACAGAAGCAAGGAAAACAATTAGCTAAGTAAGATTCTACATACGAAAACTACAAATAACACATCTCATTAGTAGAAAAATTGTTGAAGAGATCATTTTTCTCCAAACAACTCCAAAACCCTCGATGAAAAAAAAATTAAATTAATACATACATTACCAATAATTAATACGTGGTTGTGAGTTAACGAATCGAAATAAGTATTAGAAATCTTTTTTTTTGGTAAATTATGATGGAAAATAAAATTGAAAGTGTTTAAGAAACCAATTTACACTACCTAATAGCAAAATTCACTATCATTCTACGATAACTACATAAAACAAAAAAGCAATCTTTGTTTCACTATTTAGAAGTTTTGTTGTGTGCATTTGCAATGTTATTGTGTCTTTCTGCAACTGAAAGATCTATATAAATATCCATTGCATGAAACTGAAAATCACCACTGTTTCGACTCATTTTTACTTAATAAATGTGACCATAAAAAGTTTAGCAATACAAAGTTGCTAATATTACAAGAATTTATCAAGAAATGCAGAGGAGCAAATTCTAGACCAACTTTTTCGCTAGGGTTTTCTCTCCTACAGACCGAGCTTTCTCTCCTTGCCATTGGTGCCTTGCATGGCGGCCCTTCAACCTTCGGCTGAGGGGCAAGGAACATCCCCTTCCACAAGGAAGTCCTTCTCACAGTTGTTCTCCCAGCCTTCATCGTCACCAATACAGTTACGGCCTGCGACAACATACAAGGGTGAGGCTACCATCATATTTTCCAAGGAGGATGCGGACAGGTTGGCAGCACCTTTTCGATGGGCTTTGGTGGGGAAGTTTTCGCATGGTCAGCCAACATTGGAGGACATCCGGAAGTTCTTTGCTTCACTGGACTTGAGAGACCATGTTTCGGTTGGTCTGATGGACTATCGCCATGTGCTTATCAAGTGCACGACTGAGACAGATTTCAATAGACTATGGACACAAGGGATTGGGCACTTAGGTAGATTTTCGATGCGTGTGTTTCGCTGGAGAAGGGACTTCCATGTTCAGAAGGAATCATCTCTGGCTCCAGTTTGGGTGACCTTACCAGCTTTGCCGATACACTATTTTGATAAACACTCGTTATTTTCCATCCTTTCTCCAGTTGGGAAGCCATTGTTCTTGGATGCAGCAACGTCGGCAGGCACACGGCCAAGTGTGGCCAGGGTATGTGTGGAAGTGGATTTGGTGAAGCCTATCTGCTCGCAGGTATGGGTGGCAGTGGAGGGTGAGATTGGATTTTGGCAGCAGATCATCATAGAAGATTTACCTTCATATTGCTCAGTGTGTTGGCAGTTGAGACATTCTGTTGGTGATTACAAAAGGAACGCTGAGGAATTTGCCGCTCGTCGGGTACCCAAACTACATACGGTGGCATCGCATGCTCCCCAAGCTGTCGTAGACATGGTTCAAAGTCGTGGTCGCGGTCACGGTCGCGGCCCGGAACGTTCCACATATGTTTCGGCATATTGCTCGCGGTCTCGGTGAGACGTAAATTTTAAAGTATTTAATATTCTAAAAATTATTAATAATATAAAACAAGTATGCTAAACAAAAATAATAAAAAATAGCAAAAGAAATGGCCAAGTCAATCCGTCACGGTGTAACTCGGCCGATTTCTTGTCTTGACTCGGGATAACTCGGAGTGACTCGGTGTGACTCGGCTGAGTCAATCCGTCGTGGTGACGTCTCGGCCGATTTCTCGGCGAGTCAAGTATCTCGGTATCATTTCGTCACGGTATCGTATCGGTAGGGGCCGAGACGGTGACGACTCGGCCGAATCGTCTCGGTCTCGGCCGAGACTTCGAACCATGGTCGTAGACGCTAAGACGCAGGTGGAGATCTTTGCTAAGGAAACCCATGCAGCTCCAATTTTGTTATTTGCGACAGAGGAAGCAGGGATGGGTCAAGAGCATACGCTCGAGGGGTAGCGATCCGCGAAGAAAGTGCAGCAGATTGGGGCGGCGGAGTGTGCAGCTCAACTTGCTGGTGCGCAACAGGGAGCTGGGCAGCCTGTTGCCATGGGCAGCGCTGCGAGTGCAGGTGATGGGTCAGACGTCCTGGTGTGTGGGGTGATGGGTGCTGCAGATGGGAGTCTAAACCTTGAGCTTCACAAGGAGCCAGATCAGGGAAACGGGCAGCAGCTTTTGTAGCCCGAACAGCGGGAAATTGGTGATGGGCAGCCTGCTCAACTCCCGGATACCAGCCTGGACAGGAGTGATGGACATGCTTCGTAGCGAAGGAAGGGGAGATTGCGGAGATGTATGTTGAGCTGCCTCTCGTGACGGGCAACTTATCTCCCTGGATGATTGTGAGACAGGAAGATATAGCGGAGCCGTCGGTCCAGGCTTTAAACATAGATACGGTCACTAATGGTGTGCAAGGAATCAGGAAAGGGCAAGGGAAATGTGTCCGTGCGCGTTTCCCTTCCGATAGACAGCTGCGGTCTGCAACACCAACCTATAACTCCTTCCAAGTTTTGCCTTATGATTAACGCAATTTTCTAGAATATTCGAGGGGTTTCCAAATCCCCAAATCTTAGAAGATTGATAAAATTAATACGGATGTATGGTGTTAAGTTTGCTGTTTTTTGTGAGCCCAAAACTGATGTGTCTAAGATTGACTTCATTCGTATGCATCTAGCATTTGATTTAGTTATTACAAATTTATCGGACGACATTTGGGTTTGTTATTGCACTCCTTTCAGTTGTTCAGTTGTATGTAATTCAAGTCAGCATATTTCCCTATCTATTCAGCATCCCTTGCTTCCTGGTCCTGTCATCTTCTCATTTGGTCATGCCAAATGTTCTTCGGACAAGTGAAGAGAACTATGGCGAAATCTTCTTGCTGATAAGCCTAGATCCCTTCCATGGTGTATTGGAGGGGATTTTAATGTCATTATGGCCCCCCATGAAAAGCATGGAGGGCGGCCGATTGGTGTTTAGAAGGGGGTAGAGCTTATGTCTTTTATGGAGATGGCTTGTGACGCCCCCACTTCTCCCTAAGGCGAACTAAAGGGTATCTGCGGGACGCCTGCCCAACTCTCGCCAGGACTCACGCAAAACATTCAAGCTTATAACTAATCTAATAGTCACAAGTACAAAACATAAACACAGTGATGCGGAAGCGTTCAAGTTAACCATGATCATCTATTATCCAACCCGTACATCGGGTGTTCAAAATACAACTTTAAACCCAAATTCATCTCATGCCCAAATGCTACATTCCAAATACAAAAGTACAACCCAAAACCAAGAGGCATAGACAAAATGATGATAGAAACCCTAAACAAAAGTACATCAAGAGGGTTTCTCCAATACGTCCCCGGATCCAGTCCTGTTAAGGAAAACAAATCTATAGGGTGAGCAAAACGCTCGTGAGGCCAAGAACACACATGCAAGCACATTGCTCAAATAACAATCTCAATTTACAAGTCAAGCAATAATTAACAATTCGAGTGGGAAAAGTAAACAGAAACAATTCAAGAATATAGTAGCTCTCAGGAGCTGAGTTCCACTTGCACGAGCAATAACCTCCACGAATTGACACTCCGTCAATCGGGTAGGTTTAGTCTGTAGAACTCCACTTAACCTGTCCCCTTTCACCTTACATACCCCTGTATCGGGCCCGCCTGTCATTAGTTTGTGGCGATACTATTCGAGTATGCCAAGCAAGACCTCTCATTAGGTCAAACTTATATATCTCATGGTTCGCCAAGGTTCCCGACCAAGCCCATGCCGGCTCGAGTCCAAGGTCGGCCAATGAGATTTGGGCGTCCCCCATGTGCACTTGTGTGTCGAGGAGATTTACTCCAACGACGTATGCAGCTAGCATACCAATACATTTCATTCATTCAATGCATTTTAATCATTCATTCAATGCATTTCAATCATTAAAATTTCATTTCTAATGAGAACGAGTGTGGTAAAGTACACACTCGACTCCACTTTCAAGATTTCCAATCATTAATAACAATTAAACATGTAACAAGTTTACATACACCTGACACTCACCAAATATTAGATGTGAGTAAGGTCAAGGGAAGTTCAAACGTCCACCGGGGAATCCTCTTGAAGGTCCTCGTGTGTGCCTGAGCAAATAATAGTGAATTTATCATTCACATCCCAAATATCGAGGAATAAATCGTTCACTAGCATTAATCAAGGGAATTCCGTGAAAATGAACCTCAATTACTCGTAAATCGAGGTTCGAGTGGGGTTTGATAATGTTCAAAAGTATTTAAGTCTTTATCTAGGAAATTGGGGATAAAATGTTTAGATAATATCAAAAGAATAAAGAGTTCTTGAAAAACTCTATTTCCTTGAAATTGGAAAATTTCAGTTTTATTATGAATCTTTGAAAAATCGTAACTCACTCGGCACAAGTCAAGAATTGGAAAACTTTATACCGTTGGAAACCTCTTAGAAAGTACTATAAGTTCCTAGAAGATACTTTTCCATGAACCGAAGTGGAAAGTGCTCAAAAATGAGCTTGAAGGTACAGACTCGGTTTACAAAGCAGAATTAAGTTGGATTTCGGCCAACTTTGAAAATTCGGCACGATTCACACGTTGCAAACCGGCCTCTGAAATTTGTAACTCAATTAGAGTTGCAAGTGAGGTTTATAGAAAAGCAAGCAGATCAAGAATCGGAGTTTCGAGTACCGAGATACGGTAGCTCAAAGTTGGGGGAATTCAAGACTGGAGAAGAATTTCCAGATTTGAACCTCCAACACTAGAAATTTAATTAGGTATCGAAACGAACTTGGATTGGTACTAAAATTGGCAGTATTTTACTCCTATATGAAAGGTATCGCTCTATCAAATTTCAGGGAAAAATACCCTCGGGAAGGTAGTTAACTAATCATCCAAAGTTCCGGAAAATTTCTAAGGCAATCTGCCTTTTGACTTTCATTTCCCAATTCAAATCGTTTAACCAAGAAAGCTATCCAACCATGGTTCATTTGTAAAATAAAGGTCTAAGATACATCCATGATACCTTTGGTAATGGTTTAGCATCAAAAATTTCAATTAATAAGATCACTCCCGGGTTTTGTCCCAAATCAGTCCAAATATTACGTTTTTCCAAAACAGGGCAGTCCTCTTGTTTTGGTCACAACTCAGTCAATTTAGCTCGGAATTGAGCATGGTTTATGGCATTGGAAAATACATTCATAGGACTAAAAGTTCACAGAAGGAAACATTCTGAAATTTGGCAAGCAACCAGCTCGAAATTGAGCCTCAAGTTGCTGCCTCTACAAACCATTCCAGCAGATCCGAGAGACAGGACAGCTATCTTAAAACGAATGGTTCGGCTCCTACACATGGAATCAGAATACGCATTTTATACCGTTGGAAAGCTATGGATGTCTAGTTTCGAATGCCACTAACAGTACTCAATTTTGACATCGGAGGACAAAGTTATGGTCAAAATGCTACCGCTGGACAGGGTTATCCGAAAATAATTTTCCAGCTTGCCTAGTTCACGAATAAATTCATTTGCCCATCTAAACGTTAATGTTTTCCAATGAATATTTTTACACATATAACATAACATATAAACATCAGGTTCACGCCAATAAATCACCAAAAATTGGCCTTATCATGGCCGAACAAAACAGGGGCAGTTTCGGAAATTTCTTGTCATGACCTCAACTTTGAGTTTCCAACAATAATACTCCATAAATCCATCATTTTAACCACAAAACTACCATTAAATCCAACATTAATCCTCTAATCAGCAACAACCCAAGTGTGGGAATTCATAGAGCCCACTTTTCAAATTTTCCAACAATATCAAGCCATCCATCCACATGCAATAGCTTAAAGATGTATTTCTACCATCATAATCCAAGTTTAAGGTGTAGGATGAGGTTATACCTCCTTAGTGCTTTAAACCAGAAATTTTCGGTCCTCAAGAGGGTCCAATAAACCGTGAAATGCAGCCCTTTAGTTAGCTAGATCCAACCTCCAAGTAGTTTGCTAGATGGTCTTCAAGTTTGGTGAAGATTGATTGAAGTTTTGTGGTTAATTTGATGAAGAAATTTGTGAAGCAAGGGAGTGAGAGAGAGGGAAGGCTGGCCAGCTGTTGGTGAGAGAAGAAAGAGTGAAATTTGATCAAGGTTAGCTTCCAAGAGAAGATTAAAATGAGTGGTGTAAATTCACTCCAAAGTCAACCCTCATTAGGGCTCGTTTGGTGCGTTTAGGGCTCGATTTCTCTCGCGTTTGGTTCACTAGTGCACTAAACCTCTAATGTACTTATGTTCATATAAATATTATTCACTCTTAATTGTCTCGAAATAAGGGTCTAAAGTCCCTCAAATAAAGCCGCGCGTATGAAAACGCGTACCGACAATTTTAACGCTATTACGCAAAACCTCCGAGAAATTCTTATAACGATAATTTTATTAACTATCACTTAAGTACTTAAATCTAAAATTACCTATTTTAAAGCCGTTGTACATGTCCCAAAATTTCCGGGCTAATTGTACTCCTAATTGGCAAAATTCTCCAAACGTATTTTCACCTTTTCCCTAAACAAGCTCCTAAGAAAATAATTTTTGAAACGAGACACTTTAAAAATATAACGAAATTATATTGTCATGTATTTAGGTCTAATGAGACTAGAAAATATTTCTCATGGTAAAAATCCAATTAGATAATTTATTAAGCCATAAATTAGGCTTAAAAATAATAGTTTTTACGAGTCCTCACACGGCTGGTGTTTTTGACGTGGGTTTTTCGAGAGCCAACTTTACGTGGTGCAACAATAGGAGAGGCAGAGCTAAAATTTGGAAGTGATTGGATAGATTGCTAATCAATGGGGAGTGCGCTGAGGTCTCTTCCATTGTATCGGTTGAGCATTTAGCAAGACATCCGTCAGATCATACACCTATACGGATATCTTTTGCTACTCGCTTAGACAACAAACCGAGGCCGTTTCGGTTCTTGAATGTTTGGACGTCTAAGGCAGACTTGTTGGAAGTAATTAGAGGAGCTTGGGATAGACCAATGAATGAAGCCCCATTGCGTGTCTTGTGCTTAAAACTAATGGTGACAAGAAGGGCTATCCAAGAGTGGAACAAGCACACTTTTGGCTATCTTTGATACGGTTCGGGTGGCAGAGGCTGCTGTTCAAAGGGCTGAAATAGAGATGGAGGGCAACGCCTCTGAGGTGGTGCAAGATGGACTTCATAAGCCTCAGGCGGACCTAAGCTAGGCGCTGCTCATTGAGGAGCAATTTTAGAGTCAAAAGGCCTGAATGAGGTGGCTCCATAGTGTGGATCGGAATTTGAAGATTTTTCATGTGGTGGTGAAGAAAAAAAGGGTTCAGAGCACCATCCATCGAATTAAAGATTCGTAGGGTTCTTGGGTGGAGAAGGATGAGGACATAGCAAACGAGGCGATTGCGTTCTTTTCGGACCTATTTTCTTAACCTACTGGCCTTGCACCAGATATGCTGCACTTGATTCCCTCTTTGATAATGGAGGAGGAGAATAAGACCTTGGAGGAAGTCTCATCCATGGAGGAGGTTCGACGAGTGGTTTTTGCAATGGACGGGGAGAGTGCTGCGGGACTGGATGGATTCATGGGTAAGTTCTTCACATTCTCTTGGGATGTCATTGCTCAAGATGTCTATAATGCTATGCTGAGTTTTTTCTATGGGGTGGAGTTGCCTAAATTTATTACCTCCACTTCCATTGTGCTTATCCCTAAAGTGCCAAATCCCCAGGATTTCTCGATGTTTAGGCCGATTAGTCTTTGCAATTTTTTTAATAAGCTGCTATCCAGAATTTTGGCCGACAAGTTGTCATCTATTTTGCCAAAGATTATCTCTCCCTAGCAAACAGATTTTGTTAAGGGTCGGAATATCACGGAAAACTATCTATTGGCCCAAGAAGTGCTGTCGGGTATTGGCAAGCCTTCGAGAGAGGGTAATGTCGCGCTAAAATTAGACATGTCTAAGGCTTGCGATAAGGTGTCCTGGCTTCATATTGTTAGTGTGTTACGGAGGTTTGGATTTGGAGAGCAATTCATAGACAGGGTTTGGCGCTTGCTTTCTAATGTGTGATTTTTAGTCATTGTCAATGGTGCCTCGCATGGTTTTTTTAAATCGGCAGGGGGATCCTTTGTCCCCGGCATTATTTGTCATAGGGGCTGAGGTGCTATCACTGGATTTGAATAACCTTGCACTACAATCCGGTTTCGTGGGGTTTCGAGTTCCACACGAGTGTCCTCCTATCACTCATTTGGCTTTTGCTGATGATGTAATCATCTTTGCGAATGGCTCGTCTAATTCACTGAAGCGCATTATGCGGGTGTTGGAGTTGTATCATCAATCCTCGAGGCAGTTGGTTAACGCTCAAAAGAGTGGGTATTTGGTTCATCAGTCACTGCCTCTGTCTTGACGAAGGATGATTGAGCAGATCACGCAGTTTGCCCAGGCAGTCTTTCCCAATTCGCTACTTGGGATTCCCCCTGTACTTAGGCCGATGTAGATCGTCATATTTTGGGGCAATAAGCCAAGCTATCTTGGGAAAGGCGTTGTCGTGGAAGTCAAGCCTTCTCTCTCCAAGCGGGAAATTGATCCTTATCAAACATGTCCTTGCGTCTATTCCCGTCGACTTGCTTTCGGTTATTGTGGTGCCTAGCTCGGTATTCACGATGATAGAAAAGGTTTGTGCAAATTTTCTATGGGGATCAATGGCTGAGAAATCAAAGTTCCATTGGATACGATGGTCTCAGCTGTGCTATCCGGTGGAAGAGGGTGGGGCAGGATTCGAAGACTTCGGGATGTCTACAAAGCTTTCTCGTGCAAGTTATGGTGGAGGTTTCAGACGGGAGCTTAGCTTTGGGCGACTTATATGCAAGCTAAATACTGTAGGAAAAAGCATCCTTGTCAAGTGCCATTCAATATATCTGCTTTGGCTATTTGGAGACGAATGTGGAATGTTAGTCGGCAGGTAGAACTGTCAATGTTATGGCAAGTTCACGGGGGCTCCTGTCACTTCTGGTACGACAATTGGGTAGGCAGTGGTGCTTTATTTCTCAGATCGACAGTCATCCCAGACCTCACTTTTGGGGACTTTGTCGCAAATGGAAAATGGGATATCCAATTGCTATCTCGGGCCTTACCACTGGAGATCATCCCCTCAATCTTACAGCAACCGATACCTGAAGGTGGTCGTGCAGATGAGTTTGTGTGGATGCCGACAAATTCTGGGAAATTCATGCTAGCGTTGGCTTTTGGTGAGGTTCGTCAAGCCCGCAACACTTCTGCTGTTCTATCACGCGTCTGGCACCATCGGATACCGTTGAAGGTGTCCTTCTTCATGTTATGACTATTGATGGGAAGGTTGCCAGTGGCGGATGCGCTATGTCAGCTTGGTTTTCAAATGCTGTCGAAGTGTCTTGTTGTTGGAGCCCATCGTGCGAATCTATTGAACATGTGTTTGCGTTGGGGTAGGTTGCCATGGAGATCTAGGGATATTTTGGGGGGGGGTGTGTGTGGAGTGTCTGGTACAGGGTCCTTACTGTACACTTGAACAGGTGCGTGGTGGTTTGTTGAGTAGAAATCGGTGAGGAGGCGTTTTTTGTTCACAACTCTCCCTAGTCTCATTTGCTGGCACATCTGGAAGGCTAGGAATAAAGCCATTTTTTAAGGCAAACCAATGCAGTCGGCAGCTATTGTTCAAGCCATATTCAGTGAAGTTAAGATGCTGGTGGAGATTCAGTTTAAGGGCAAGGTTGGGGTCCATACGTTTCAGCAGTTATCTGATTGGTCCTCTCAGCTAGCGCGCACGTTTGGATTCCAATTGATACGTTGGACAGTGCCGGAGGTCGGGATGCTAACGCTGAATACAGACGGTTGCTCAAAGGGCAACCCAGGTCTGGGCGGTGGTAATGGAGTCTTGCGTGATTCGTCAGGCAGTCCTCTATTTGCTTTTTCAGCTTTTCTGGGGAAATACCTCCAATTTACATGCGGAGACTATGGCCCTTTTGCTTGGGCTTCGCGAATGTGCTTAGAGGGGGTTTGATAATGTGGGCGTCCAGTTAGATTCCTTGGTCTTGGTGGGGATTCTGCAGAAGCAATTTCAGTGTCCTTGGCATATTCGGAGGGAGGTGTGGCAGATTTGGCAGTTGCTAGATGAGTCCCCTCGAATAGTTCATTGCAACAGGAAGGCGAACAAAGTTGCTGATATTTTATCTAATGTGGGAGTTGCTCACCCTGAGCAGCAGATTAGGGTTTATGATCATATACGCTTGATTCCACAGTTGGCTTGTGGTGAAATTCGGCTAGATAGGCTAGGATTGCCTTCAGTTAGGAAGTTAAGGATGGTGTAAGGTTTATGTTGGGGTAAGATCCGATCACTATTGTAATTTTCGGTTCTAATTAATAAAACTACTACATTTATTTAACAAAAAAATTATCAAGAAATGCATTTAACAGAACAAATAATAGTTTCTTTCCTTTTTGGTAGAGTCATCATCTAATACTCATACAAGTTACAACTTGTTTTGTACTAGAATCGTTTTCTTTCAAGAATTATTGATGAAGAATGAAGATTAATGCATTCAAGAATTCATTTTATGCTGTCTAATAACAAAACTGCACTCTCATTTTACGAGAACTATATAAAGCAAATAAAAGTTTCTAAGGCTTGTGAATTCCTGGCTAATAAGCAAATAAAAGACGATTCCAGGAATTATCGTCTCCAGACACGAATAAATTAATTCATAAGGAAATTAGCATCAACAATAGCAAGAAAAGAATGTTCTATTTTCTCATACTATCTTTGACCTACATCTCACTAATTACAAGAGTGAGACAAGGTAGTCTTCCAAACAACATCCTACATTTATCTTTACAGAGTGAATCATTATTTCCAGGTAATTGTTGTGTTGACTACTTATTCACCATATTCAGCTTCATAACCTTTACAGAACAAATCGCTAATTCAATTACTGTTTACAGTAAAGTTTCTCCAACGGAGACTTGTACAGACTTGTAATATTGTCTATTTTCTGCTAGGATTGGTGCAAATATTACTCCTAAGTTTTGGAAGCTAATTACTGATTATTGTGAAAGTGTATAAAGTTTTCAGATAATCAACACGGTTCAATTTGTTGCAACTAAGTCTTGCAATTCCTCGGAAGAGAGCAAATTTTTCATAATACACATGCTGAGTAGTGAAACTTCGGAGGCATTTGATAAATAGTTTCATACTAAGGAATCGGTTTCAAATTTAATCATAATGACACTTATCATTTGGGAATGAGTTAATGGGTAATGATAGGCCTAAACTATGGGTTTTGTGATTAAGTATTTTTTAGTAGAGAGTTAATGTTTACTCACTCATGTAACTTATGTTTTTTAATTAAAAAGAAAATGTAAAACCTATACCTAAAAATTTTAGTTACCAAACACTTTATAAGTTTCAAAAAAAATCCATTACTATTAACTAGTTTATGATAATGATAGTGAAAGTGATTAATGAATTTCTACCATACAGCAATTTAGCATGTAATTTTTTTACCTCTCTTATAAGTACTAATAGTTTACACCCTAAAGCTACTATTTAACCTAGAACTAGTATAGTCTCACATATTTTTAATTAATGGAAGCATAAATATGATACATGGCTACACATCATAATACTCTCCCTTCTCAGTGTCAAAAATAAGCATCATACCTTTTAATTCTATTAAAAAGAAAAAAAATAGAATGAGTAAGTGACTTTATTTTTATGCATTTCCATTACCGATAAAAGCTACAGGGGTGAGGAAGAAATTTTTGATGTGTTAATAAAATTTTGAGGTGCTAGGTTGGAATAGCTGAAAATATAAGGGATAAAAGTTAAAAAATAATAACAAGTAAGCGTGAGCATAGATGTTCAAAATTTTCCTGCATGAGAGTTAATTGTCAGATTCGACACCAAAATGATCCTCCAACACGATTGGTATTCTTTATGGTCATTTTACTCATTCATCATCATGGGCACAAAACTTCTCCGAAATAAAAAAAAACAAGAAATAAAAGTTCCAAGCAGCAATTCCTGATTTTCATTTTCTTTTCTTTCACATTTAAAGGGTCATTTATTGCTTTTGAAGAATTAACTAAACTTATTATTACCAATGCCACTTTTTTATTATCTTTTTTAACTGATCTTCTTTCTTTCTTTTTCTCTTTTTGACTCTACATCATCCCCACATTTAGTGATTATCTTATTCTGAGGGAAAATTTTTTAGTTGAATAGTCTTTGAAATTAATGAGATCACACACATTAAAGACATTGAAGATGATCAACTTGTCAATTTTGATGTTTTTGCTTTCTTTCATTTTTTTCCCCACGATTGAATGCAAAAACATCAAATGTTGCAAGATTTTTTCGTTGTGTAACTAAAAATTGTCTAGTTCGTCAATTGGTCCTACAAGTTTTGCGTGCTTGAAACATACTAGCAATTCGGTCTCTCATTTTCCTTGTCTTTTCTCATGTTTTGCCACGATAGAGAGTTCCAGTAAAAGTATAAAATGTGAAGCAAAATGATTGTTTCTCATCAAGAACTAAATGATCTTTCATGATTTTCATTTTCCAGAAAGCTAGTGGCTGATTGTTTCTGAAAATTAGAAAAGCATTAAACAGAGTATGGCTTTCCAATAATAAAACCATAATGGGAAACTTATTTATTGTATTTAGTTAAACCATTGTGCTGGCAAAATTGCAAAAATTCCAGTTTATTAATAGGCTACGCAATCCATATATGTAATCATACAAGCAAAATTGCAAGAATTTCAGTTTGCTAATACGTTTGGTCATGGAATAAACAGACGAGAATTCAAAGCAGAATAGACTAAGATAATTACTAAGTAGAGATAATTATATATGTGATAATTTTAGAAACCTCCTTGGGATTTTTGACAGTTTCACTGCACTCCCCTAAGGTTTTAAAAGTATTATTGACCTCCCTTAAAACTAATATTCTGGTAACAAATTAGCCCAATTCATTAAAAAAAATCAACAATAAAAAAATGATTTTAAGAGTGAGAAGAATATTTCATACCCAAAGTACTCTTTAACTTATTACCAGTTGGTTGACTTAGAATCAAGAGGGAATATTAGTTAAAAATAGCAAATAAAGACTAAACTCTAGCATGAGAACAATAGAATTTAGTAACAATGACTGTTTTGCATAGAACTACATAAAATAGCAAAATCAAAGTATTGGAGAGGAAAACTTGTTAATTTGGAATCAAGATTTACACGTAAAATTCTTAAACTCTTAGTATTAGAATTTGAAATATTTTGAACAAGAATTAAACAAGGCAAAATATGGCCTCTTCAAGAAAAAACATCTCAATGGATTGCTAATGATTAAAATATATAGAATATGCTAAAAATATGTTATGATTTTTTAATTATTTCTTTGACTTACGGGGTCCATTATTTCATATGATTAATAAGAAACTTTCATCATTTTTAATAAAAAAAACTTTGAAGTAATGTTTGGATTAATAAAAAGGATATGATTTTAATGGAAAAGCAAATAAATCAAAATAGAGAAAATTACTTCTAACCATCTTGTTGGGATTACGTATACAAAGAAAAGAAAAGAAACGCCAAATATTTTGAAAAAGAAAGGAAAGAATAGATTACGTGTAGTTACATCTTAACCACAACTTAATAAAATCTAATTGGAAACATATTTTTAATATTTTACCCTCTTTTTGTGTATTTTCATATTCATCTACTTATTCTTATAAAAAATTTATGAAATAATGATATCTCAACAGAATTTTAATCTTTTTTGGGGGAAGAAATTACAAGAACTACTAAAATATAGAAAATAAATTTTAAAATGTTAACAATTATCATTATAAAATTCAACATTCAAGATTTCAAATTTTTTTATATTCCAAATCATGATTAATTTAGTACAAGGGACTCAATTGTTTCTCTCCATATAAATACATAATATTTCCCAAATTGTAAGGATAATAAAGTCATTTGACCATCCATGAGATAAGCATTGGGCACAAAATGGCATATAGGAGAGGTAAGTGATATTTCCAAAATTTCAAAGGAGGACAGTGAAATTGTCAGAAACCTCAAGAGAGGTTTCTGAAATGATCCCTTCATATATACCAGCAACGACGCTGTTCTACGATGAAAATTATCATAATGAAGATACACAAAAGTTTAATAATTGTCGAAAGTAAGGAAGGATCTTTCTTGTACTTGTTTGGATTGTGCTCAAGTCTTTTCTTGGTTGAGTGAGTTACACACGAGGGAGTCATCACGGAAAGATGTTGGTTTGCAAATTTTTTGTTAGGTGCTCATAATGTTTAGTTTTCTACTAGTACAGATCCTATTAGATATTGACAAGTAGATATTTTACGTATTTTAAGTGTGTTTTATTAGTTAGTTTTGGTGTGTTTTATTTAGTTTTATAGCTAATTAACTAAGTTTCTAGTGAAAATGCGTATTTTGTGGTTTAAAGTGTGAAAATTGCATTTTTATGGATTTTTATGATAAAAACTTCATGTTTTGTAGGTTTAACAATTCAATCAACAAATTGAGTGCATTGAGAAGATAATCGGATGATTGATGATGGTTTTAAGTGATAAAAATAGAATATGAAGTACAAAAGAGGAAATGCAATTAAGAACAAAAGAATGCAAGAAAAGTCAGCTTTGGTAACTTGTGGTATTTCGGCTATATCTTGAGTTCACACATTGGATTAAGATGATTCCTAAACCATTTTGAAGCTAAGAGATAGATCTACATTTGGTATGAAGACATCAAAGTCCAGTTCAGCCGTATTCCTAGTCAAAAAGTTGAAATACAGAAGTCAAAGTCTGCAGTCGAAAGCTGACAATAGAGCTCTGACCAGTTACTGGTATTTTGATCATATCTCAGTCCACCGAGCTCCAAATCCGATGATTCTTGAAGCATTGGAAATCTAATTCAGAGGACTACAGCTTCCATGTTTTGAAGAAGAGCCATTTCGGCCTACATTATAGAGAAAATAGTAGTTGAAGTGGCCAAATTCTGGTGAGAAATGGCTGCTCTCCACTTGTACAACTTGTTTCCTCCTCCAATAATTCACAGTTATTGATGAACGTGTGACAACCAATTAGCAGCTGTAAAAGGGATGTTTCAAGTCTCATTTCTTGACTACATTCATCTATATATAGCTATGGACTTGCAAGATTCAAGATAACTTTGGAAGGCTAGAGAAACTCACCAGAAATGTAGCTTTCACTAGTTTTTCATAGTTCATTAGTTAGGGTAGTGTTTTCTTCTTGTATTTGTAGCTAAACTTAGATGAAGTTGAGGATGAAGATGGAGAGCATGGAGTTCAAGTGACATGGGTGACATTTCTCCTATCACTTTATTTCTTGTATTGCATCTTATGTTTAGTTATAATACAAGTATGGATCTTTCTTTTATTTTCTTCATGTTTAGTTAAGTTTATGCCTAGAGTTATGGTTGAACTTGCCATATCCTGTTTGTGATGTTTACTTGGCTACTTGGTGATATTATTTTGACCAAATTATTTATCACTTTTGCTTATCTAATCATGATTAACTGGCCATTAATTGTGATTATCTTAAGGTGTTAAGTTTGCAATGAAAATTAGAATTTAACACTAGTTCAAAGAAGTTATAAACCTAGGTAGTACACTCACGAGAGTAGAGGTGCACCTTTGTGGCTTTAGTGACTTGTTTCATGTAATTTCATAGAAGAAATGAGCTTGTAATTAATATCATAACCATGCGAGTAGGTATGGTTTAGCTACAAGTATAGTTGATTTACTACGAGAGTAGGTTTCACATACATGAGGAAATTACGCCATAACTAGCCAAGGTAATAGCATTGACTTAACCGGTAACTTTATTTGCAAGAGTAGTAAGGAATTCCATACCTCAAGGAGTTTTCTAGTGTTAATTTTATTACTTTTACTTCATGTTTATAGTCTAAATAATAAAGGAGTTCAAAAATCACCGGTAGTTGCAATCTTCTCTGTGGAATCGACCCTTAATACCCTATACTCGCTCACGATTTGTATACTTGCAATAAATCGAGTGTGGGGTATTTAGGAGTTTATAAATGTAAAACTTGAATGTGGATGAACTAAATTGATATGTATACCCCGCGCACGTCAAGTTTTTGGCACCATTGCCGAGGAAGATTTGTCAATATTGGTGTTAAGAGCAACTTTATTAATTTAAACATTTTTTACTTGTTTTTCTTGTATCTGTAGTGTCTAGTGTCTTAATTTTTTTTTTAGTGTCTTTTTGAGTTTTTGTGTATGCTTTTTTTTATTTGTTTAGAGTCATCTATTCTCTTTGACTAAACTTTTTTTTAAGTTATTTTGAAAGCATGTTTAGGGCTCAAGGAGAGTAGAAAACATGAGGAGACCATGCATGAGAGAAGAAAGATCGACAATGGATGGTTACTATGTGCAAAGCTCCTTGAATCAAGGTAACCAAAAAATTACCGAAGGTATGTCATTTGAAGATGGTTTAAAGTGCTTAAGGGCTAAACTTGATGTTATAACATTACAAATTCAAATGGACACTATTATGCATGAAATTGAGCAAACGAGGAATGTTAATACTTTTAATTCGAATCATATGATTTGTAACTTGTGTGGAGATTATCATGCTACCTATACACGTAGACAATCTGTGACGCCCCGAAAAGAATGAGTGTGAGAACCCGGATATTTTTCTAATTTTCTAGGGCTTATTTTATTTAATCGCCCGCCTTTTCTACATTTTCTTTATTAGAAAAATTTCCCAAATAAAGTTTATGAGCAAAGATAGTTTTAAAATGACTTTTCTAGTATCGGTTAGTTTTTGAGAAATTAAAAGCGTATTATGAACGTGGGACCCGCTGATGCGGTAAATGCGATATTTTTTTGACAACTTGTTGGAATTTTGTATTAAGTGATATTATTTTACAAAGTGTTAAGATATTTGTATTGGAGAGACAAAAAAATAAGTTTTGAACCAAAAGGTGACAAGTGTCACCATAAGATTAAGTCTTGGACTTTGACTACACTATTCACTACTTTACCAAATAAATCAAAAAATTGCCAAAAATCATCCTTATTTCTAAAGCTTCATAGCCAGCTCTCTCTCAAAGGAAAAGAAAGAAAAGCTCTCAATTTCTTCCTTCTATTTCTTGCTCAATCTTCAAATCCAACCAATAAAACTCCAAATCATTCCATAAAATCTCTTTGCTAAG
Organism: Coffea arabica; assembly: GCF_036785885.1. Lineage (NCBI taxonomy): Eukaryota > Viridiplantae > Streptophyta > Magnoliopsida > Gentianales > Rubiaceae > Coffea > Coffea arabica. The sequence continues at coordinate 45,363,619 of NC_092316.1, read as the reverse complement.
TGGTCTTGAGGTGTTTTGTGGAGTTGTTTGGAAGATTTAAGTGCAAGGTTGCTCCATCTCTTTGGTTACCAAGGTGAGTGGTGAAGGATCTCTTTCATCCCTTAATTGATGCTTAAATCATGATTGGTGGTGGTATGAGATGCAATATTATGGATTATATCTTGATTTTGGTTGAATTGGTGAAGTTTTATAATTATTGGGGATTTTTCTGTTTTCATATGGATATGATTATTGGGTCATGTATGATGATTGTAAATGATGTTTAATGACTTTAGGAGGTGGAAAAAGTGATTAATTGCAACCAATTTCTGTTTTGGACCAAAAATTGAAAAGTGAGGGTTTTTTGATGAACATTCTGTCCGAATTTTTAGGTCCTAGATAGAGGCCGAATTGGCCTTTGCTTAAAACATGAAAGTTGTAGGGAATGACATTTTAGAGGTGCCTACAAAATTTCAGATCAATCGGAGTAGCGTAGAGTGAGAAAAGTCGAAATTACTATTGCTGTTTTGGTTTACCCGAAATTGGGATTTGCGACTGTAATTGGTTGTTTTGGCTGGAATTGCTTCCGAATTGGATGTTGAGGCCTTGTGATGAAATTTAACCCTGTTTCTTAGCTTTCATCTGGTTTTGGAATTTCTGGATTTGGACTTGGAGAGCCTGAGTTATGATGTTTCCGCTAGAATACGTTTTGGTGAATCTGTTTTTGTGATTCCGATGTAGTATCTTGTATTTTTGACCTAGTTACACTCGAAACTGGGTTGAGTGACCTTCTGCAATATTGTACCCCTATCTCTTACCTTCGAAACGGTGGGTCTTGCAACTTCATCCGACAATCCAAGCGCCTTTGGTACCATTACCGCAAAATGACGTCAAAACTGTTTTTTCTGGTTTTGAGCTTAACTTTCATTTCCGAACTTTTCCCTAGCTTGAATTGTACTCGTATTACTTGGAGCTTGCTGAATGGCTATTGGATGAACTTGTTGTTGTGTGTGTACCTTTGGAACTGGCTGAAGATATAATGAAGCCATGATGGTTGGGAAAGTAAGCAAAATTAGGGGAAGTGCTGTCCGAAGTTTTAAAGGGTTTGATTGCTTTGAGTTTGTGATCTAAGACTTGGATTTGAGCAAGACAATGATATATGATGGATGGTTTTTGAGCCATGGAGGTGAGTGACCTCAAACTATTTCTAAAGTTATTTATGAACCGTTTTGTTTTTGCATTATTTACCTTTAAACTATTTCCAATGTTACTTTTGAACTGTTTTCTTGCATATCATGCGTGCTTGCATATGAGTGTTCCTTGTTTGCTATATCACTTGATTTATTGGCTTGTTATTATTGATTGATAATATGTTAAGTGCTTTCAATGATTGCTAAAACGAGTTTTCTAGGCGAGTGTGTACTTTATCGCACTCGACCTAAATAAATATGAAATTTTTAATGATTAATGATTAAATGCTAGTTGCGCATGAATGTAAGTCGTTTGGCTGAATTGGGCCCTGCCCTTCATTACCGATCGACTCGAGCCAGAAGCGGATTCGGTCGGGCGATATGGTGACCCTGGGTGAATTTGGTATACTCGAGTATTACCTTGTAGTCCGGCTACGTCCGGATGGGTGGAGTCCGGCTACGTCCGGATGGGTGGAGACCGGCCAACGTCCGGAAAAAAAAAAGATGAACGAATAAAAAGATGAACGAGGGATTATTTATAAAAAAATTAACGTATCCTTTCATGAATGTTACTCTCGCTTTCCATTATACATGTTTCTTGAATTATTGATACTCCATATTTAATGTTTTGTAAATGCTGTAATCGTTTCTGGACTTATCATTTGATCTATGACATCATTGATTTATGACATCATTGAAAAGAAATATTGTTAAACCGATTTGATTACTGATTTTCTGGTTACTCGCTGAGCTTTTAGCTCACCCCAAAAATATTTTATTCCCCTCCACAGGGCTCAAGGCGAAGGCAGGACTTGTTGTGCTTATTCACGTGAATGGATGACCTATATCTTGTACCGTTTTGGATTTGGAATCATTTGATGTATAGTTGGGAATTAGTTTCCGCTGCATTTGTGACATGTAATTATTGGAGACTTGGATGTATATTTGTGGACCATGTGATGTATATTTGAGATTTATTCTTGTAATTCATTTGAGTACTTTAGTGAATGACTGAGTCCCGGCGAGAGCCGGGCAGGCGGCCCGCCGAACCTTCTGGTTCGCCTTAGGGGGAGGTGGGGTCGTCACAGTTGGTATCAGAGCTTAGGTTTCAAATCTCTGTAGTGTATCCTAGACTTGAAGTTTAGGATGCCGGACTGTGGGTTTGGTTTGCAATATTAGTGATTCTTACGGGATATCTCGACTTGATTAGTGCAAGATGGAATGTCGAGGACAACATTCTTTTAAGGAGGGGAGTTTGTGACGCCCCGAAAAGAATGAGTGTGAGAACCCGGATATTTTCTAATTTTCTAGGGCTTATTTTATTTAATCGCCCGCCTTTTCTACATTTTCTTTATTAGAAAAATTCCCCAAATAAAGTTTATGAGCAAAGATAGTTTTAAAATGACTTTTCTAGTATCGGTTAGTTTTTGAGAAATTAAAAGCGTATTATGAACGTGGGACCCGCTGGTGCGGTAAATGCGATATATTTTTGACAACTTGTTGGAATTTTGTATTAAGTGATATTATTTTACAAAGTGTTAAGATATTTGTATTGGAGAGACAAAAAGATAAGTTTTGAACCAAAAGGTGACAAGTGTCACCATAAGACTAAGTCTTGGATTTTGACTACACTATTCACTACTTTACCAAATAAATCAAAAAATTGCCAAAAATCATCCTTATTTCTAAAGCTTCATAGCCAGCTCTCTCTCAAAGGAAAAGAAAGAAAAGCTCTCAATTTCTTCCTTCTATTTCTTGCTCAATCTTCAAATCTAACCAATAAAACTCCAAATCATTCCATAAAATCTCTTTGCTAAGTGGTCTTGAGGTGTTTTGTGGAGTTGTTTGGAAGATTTAAGTGCAAGGTTGCTCCATCTCTTTGGTTACCAAGGTGAGTGGTGAAGGATCCCTTTCCTCCCTTAATTGATGCTTAAATCATGATGGGTGGTGGTATGAGATGCAATATTATGGATTATATCTTGATTTTGGTTGAATTGGTGAAGTTTTATAATTATTGGGGATTTTTCTGTTTTCATATGGATATGATTATGGGGTCATGTATGATGATTGTAAATGATGTTTAATGACTTTAGGAGGTGGAAAAAGTGATTAATTGCAACCAATTTCTGTTTTGGACCAAAAATTGAAAAGTGAGGGTTTTGTGATGAACATTCTGTCCGAATTTTTAGGTCCTAGATAGAGACCGAATTGGCCTTTTCTTAAAACATGAAAGTTGTAGGGAATGACATTTTAGAGGTGCCTACAAAATTTCAGGTCAATCGGAGTAGCGTAGAGTGAGAAAAGTCGAAATTACTATTGCTGTTCTGGTTTACCCGAAATTGGGATTTGCGACTGTAATTGGTTGTTTTGGCTGGAATTGCTTCCTAATTGGATGTTGAGGCCTTGTGATGAAATTTAGCCCCGTTTCTTAGCTTTCATCTGGTTTTGGAATTTCTGGATTTGGACTTGGAGAGCCTGAGTTATGATGTTTCCGCTAGAATACGTTTTGGTGAATCTGTTTTTGTGATTCCGATGTAGTATCTTGCATTTTTGACCTAGTTACACTCGAAACTGGGTTGAGTGACCTTCTGCAATATTGTACCCCTATCTCTTACCTTCGAAACGGTGGGTCTTGCAACTTCATCCGACAATCCAAGCGCCTTTGGTACCATTACCGCAAAATGACGTCAAAACTGTTTTTTCTGGTTTTGAGCTTAACTTTCATTTCCGAACTTTTCCCTAGCTTGAATTGTACTCGTATTACTTGGAGCTTGCTGAATGGCTATTGGATGAACTTGTTGTTGTGTGTGTACCTTTGGAACTGGCTGAAGATATAATGAAGCCATGATGGTTGGGAAAGTAAGCAAATTTAGGGGAAGTGCTGTCCGAAGTTTTAAAGGGTTTGATTGCTTTGAGTTTGTGATCTAAGACTTGGATTTGAGCAAGGCAATGATATATGATGGATGGTTTTTGAGCCATGGAGGTGAGTGACCTCAAACTATTTCTAAAGTTATTTATGAACCGTTTTGTTTTTGCATTATTTACCTTTAAACTATTTCCAATGTTACTTTTGAACTGTTTTCTTGCATATCATGCGTGCTTGCATATGAGTGTTCCTTGTTTGCTATATCACTTGATTTATTGGCTTGTTATTATTGATTGATAATATGTTAAGTGCTTTCAATGATTGCTAAAACGAGTTTTCTAGGCGAGTGTGTACTTTATCGCACTCGACCTAAATAAATATGAAATTTTTAATGATTAATGATTAAATGCTAGTTGCGCATGAATGTAAGTCGTTTGGCTGAATTGGGCCCTGCCCTTCGTTACCGATCGACTCGAGCCAGAAGCGGACTCGGTCGGGCGATATGGTGACCCTGGGTGAATTTGGTATACTCGAATATTACCTTGTAGTCCGACTACGTCCGGATGGGTGGAGTCCGGCTACGTCCGGATGGGTGGAGACCGGCCAACGTCCGGAAAAAAAAAGATGAACGAATAAAAAGATGAACGAGGGATTATTTATAAAAAAATTAACGTATCCTTTCATGAATGTTACTCTCGCTTTCCATTGTACATGTTTCTTGAATTATTGATACTCCATATTTAATGTTTTGTAAATGCTGTAATCGTTTCTGGACTTATCATTTGATCTATGACATCATTGATTTATGACATCATTGAAAAGAAATATTGTTAAATCGATTTGATTACTGATTTTCTGGTTACTCGCTGAGCTTCTAGCTCACCCCAAAAATATTTTATTCCCCTCCACAGGGCTCAAGGCGAAGGCAGGACTTGTTGTGCTTATTCACGTGAATGGATGACCTATATCTTGTACAGTTTTGGATTTGGAATCATTTGATGTATAATTGGGAATTAGTTTCCGCTGCATTTGTGACATGTAATTATTGGAGACTTGGATGTATATTTGTGGACCATGTGATGTATATTTGAGGTTTATTCTTGTAATTCATTTGAGGACTTTAGTGAATGACTGAGTCCCGGCGAGAGCCGGGCAGGCGGCCCGCCGAACCCTCCGGTTCGCCTTAGGGGAAGGTGGGGTCGTCACACAAGCATAAAATATGGATTATTATGATGAATTAGGGCATTACAATCCTTATTTTGATCAATATGGTGCTAATTTGAGCAGTTCTTATGCTTATGTTGGGATAATCAATGTGCATATAGCAATTCTCCATGTTTTTATGATTACCAACTCGAATATGTCCAATTTGAATATAAATCATCTTGGGAAATGGCAATAGAAAGGTTAGCTAATGCACCTTTACCTTAGAAATTAGAAAGTGAACCATTAGCTAATGATTCTAGGCCATCTTAGGAGTTAGCTTTAGAAAAACTAGCTAATGCGACTTCCGACCATTTTGCTAGGATCGAGGAAAGGATAGATGAATTAACTTCTCACTTTGGTAGTATACAAGAGCAATTGCATGCATTTTGTGAAGTTATTTCTTCTAATGATATGCAAAATGATCCTATCATGAATGGTGGGAGTGTTGTATGTGAAAATGGATTATATTTTGGTGAAAATGATGCATCTAATATGAGTTTCAATAAAAAAGAGTCCATTTCACATGATAGTACCTTTGAAACTAACTTTGAATCTCAAGAGGTGAGATTTAATGACTCAATACACCCCTTGTGAGGAGTGTATATATTGAGAGTATAGGTTTTAAAGGTATTATAGCCCAAGAAAGCCATGCGGACGTTCCTTTGGTGAGTTCTCAAGTGATACACATTTAAGATAATATCTATGAAACACTTGAGATAAGTAAGTCACTTCCATCTCTCTTATCATTTAATTATGTGACTTTTGCTATTAAGCCACCTTTTAATGATCCACCACGATCTAAATTGGTGGATTATTCATTAACTAAGCCTCCTTGAAAAATGAGATTCAATAGTCGAGTCAACGACTATAAACAAAAGCGCTTGTTGGGAGGCAACCCAATGTTTTAGTATATTATGTTATTTTGGTGTGATTTTATATTTCAATTATGTTTTTAAGTTATTTTGTTGTTTTTCTTTTGTAGGTTTGGGAAATAGAAGCAAATGTGACCAAATGAGGTGAAAAAGGCGAAGTTTGATCAAGGAATTCAACCCCTCGATTTGAGTAAATGTTGTTTTTGATTCGTTAGAAAGGGATAAAATGCATGTTTTGATCATGTTACATGTGCGCGCATTGATAATTTTGGTAAAAAAATGGTCGAGAATGCATTTTGAGCATTTGGGGTAAAAGTTATATTTTTGGAAAGTTACAACATTTCTGTAGAAAACTGCAGAAATTGAAAACACGAGCTCAAAAATACGCGACTTGAAGTCGCGTATACCAACAACAAAGAAAACGCAACTTCAATATGCGACTCAAAGTCACGTATTCGTTTAAGTCGCGTATTCTATTCTGCATCATTAAAGCAGAAAACGCGACTCCAAAACACGAGTTCATAGGCGCATTTTCTGCAGTCGCGTTTTTAAGGATGTTTTTAAAGAAAAATGTAGGTTCCTTGATTCTCTTCTTCTTCTTTTCCTCATGTATTCCCTTGTACCTTGAGTAGTTGATTGTGTATTTTTTATAGGAACATCACCACCACAAAGGCTTAGGAGTTACGGATCGCTGTTATATGGTTGTTAATGCCTTTGTTATCACCTTTATTTCTCATTTTCCATTTTTAGGTTTACATCACTAATGGAACTAATGAAGTTGTGGAGATAACCGGACAATGGCTCGTGAACTTTTTACTTTGCGCACTTCAATCACATCAATAGAGAAGTATTACTTTCTTTATTTTGATTTTCCTTTTTACACATTGAGGACAATGTGCATGTTAAGTGTGGGGGGGGGGAGAATTGAGATCATATACATTGAATGTGATTGACTTGTTGGTTGTAAAATTGCAAAAATGCCCCAAAAGTTTCAAATTTTTTCAATTTTATCCAAATGGGTAACAAGTTCTATACCTTTAGTAGTTCAAATTCCTTCTACTTTTGACGTAAATATATGTTATTTGGAAACTTCTTTTCTCAATTTACTTGAAAATGATTATTATGTGATTATAATTTGTGCATTTATAGGAAAATATATCTTGTAAAGTGGAGAAAATTATGCCCACATTTTGCATATTTGATAAAATTTCTTCTCTTTATTTGATTTTATAAGTTAAGTGATAAATATGGTCAATAATTGCAATACTCTTCTCATGATTATTCTTTTGAGGGACTAATTATTATATTTACTAAAAAAAAAAGAGAAAACAAAATGAAAATAAAAAAAAAAGAAAAGAAAAAAAAAAAGAGAATAAGAGTTGTCCTACTCCAATGATTCTTGTGCTTAGTAACCGGGGGTCTTCATCTACAAATGTCGACTTTCGCGTCAAATGGTACTTGAATTAAGAGTATGCAAGGCAATTTGAGTATATGAAGTGTTGAGTAACCGGCGATCTTTATCTAAAAATGTCGATCGTCGCGTCAAAAGGCACTTTCACAACTTAAGTATATATTTAGCTATGTTATATCAATAAATCCCTCTTTAAGTAAAATAAGAAGATGATCATGGGTTTAGGGTGTATTTTATTGACTATATGAGTTACTTGCTTGTGAAATTGGGTAAGGATGAGAAATTGACTTGAATTTGTTACAATAGCGGTATAATTGGCTCTCCTTTACTTGATATTATGAGTACTCGAGGATTAATGGATGATTACATAATGGTTATTTACCTTGTTTTTGAGGAAATGAAGTTGAATGGTGCACATATGTTTATGTTCAAAATTTGGAATCATTGTTGGTTTGTATTTCTAATTGCTTAAGGACAAGCAATGGTTCAAGTGTGGGGGTATTTGACAAGTAGATATTTTACGTATTTTAAGTGTGTTTTATTAGTTAGTTTTGGTGTGTTTTATTTAGTTTTATAGCTAATTAACTAAGTTTCTAGTGAAAATGCGTATTTTGTGGTTTAAAGTGTGAAAATTGCATTTTTATAGATTTTTATGGTAAAAACTTCATGTTGTGTAGGTTTAACAATTCAATCAACAAATTGAGTGCATTGAGAAGATAATTGGATGATTGATGATGGTTTTAAGTGATAAAAATAGAATATGAAGTACAAAAGAGGAAATGCAATTAAGAACAAAAGAATGTAAGAAAAGTCAGCTTTGGCAACCTGTGGTATTTCGGCTATATCTTGAGCTACACACATTGGATTAAGATGATTCCTGAACGATTTTGAAGCTAAGAGATAGATCTACATTTGTTATGGAGATATCAAAGTCCAGTTCAGCCGTATTCCTAGTCAAAAAGTAGAAATATAGAAGTCAAAGTCTGCTGTCAAAAGCTGACAATAGAGCTCTGACCAGTTACTGGTATTTTGATCATATCTCAGTCCACCGAACTCCAAATTAGATGATTCTTGAAGCATTGGAAAGCTAATTCGGAGGACTACAACTTCCATATTTTGAATAAGAGCCAGTTCAGCCTACATTATAGAGAAAATAGCAGTTGAAGTGGCCAGATTCTGGTCAGAAATGGCTGCTCTCCACTTGTACAACTTATTTCCTCCTCCAATAATTCACAGCTATTGATGAACGTGTGACAACCAATTAGCAGCTGTAAAAGGGATGTTTCAAGCCTCATTTCTTGGCCACATTCATCTACATATAGCTATGGACTTGCAAGATTCAAGATAACTTTGGAAGGCTAGAGAAACTCACCAGAAATGTAGCTTTCATTAGTTTTTCTTAGTTCATTAGATACGGTAGTGTTTCCTTCTTGTATTTGTAGCTAAACTTAGATGAAGTTGAGGATGAAGATGGAGAGCATGGAGTTCAAGTGACATGGGTGACATTTCTCCTATCACTTTATTTCTTGTATTGCATCTTATGTTTAGTTATAATACAAGTATGGATCTTTCTTTTATTTTCTTCATGTTTAGTTAAGTTTATGCCTAAAGTAATGGTTGAACTTGCTATATCTTGTTTGTGATGTTTACTTGGCTACTTGGTGATATTATTTTGAACAAATTATTTATCACTTTTGCTTATCTAATCATGATTAACTGACCATTAATTGTGATTATCTTAAGGTGTTAAGTTTGCAATGAAAATTGAAATTTAACACTAGTTCAAAGAAGTGATAAACCTAGGTAGTACACTCACGAGAGTAGAGGTGCACCTTTGTGGATTTAGTGACTTGTTTCATATAATTTGATTGAAGAAATGAGCTTGTAATTAATATCATAACCACGAGAGTAGGTATGGTTTAACTACAAGTATAGTTGATTCACTGCGAGGGCGGGGTATACATAATTAAGATACACAAAAGTTTAATAATTGTCGAAAGTACGGAAGTATCTTTCTTGCCCTTGTTTGGATTGTGCTCAAGTCTTTTCTTGGTTGAGTAAGTTACACACGAGGGAGTCATCACGGAAGGATGTTGGTCTACAAATTTTTTGTTAGGTGCTCATAATGTTTAGTTTTCTACTAGTACAGATCCTATTAGATATGAAATGTACCTCTTTGAAGGAAAATTTTACAATCCTTATGTACCTCAACCAATGTACTTCATGAGAAAAACAAACTATGCTAATAACTTTTCAAAATTGGGAAAATTTAGAAAATGGGAACAGAAAAATTCAAAATTCAAAAGATGAGTGTAACATCAGGTGAATTTTGGAACGGGGTATGGGTTATTATTTACCAATTAACATAGGTAATAAATTTATTGTTAAATGACTGAATTCTTTTCATAGTAATGTGTATTTCATTGAATTGTAACGTCCTTATAAATAAAAATTGACAATTTCTTAATATATATATACACATTCGAATATTCACATTTAAATCGACATATGTGCACATATGTATACTCACGTGTGCACATATGGTGCAAGTGCACGTACACATACAAGTCTTGGTATATGCAATTACGGTCACTTCACATGTTTTTACAAACTAAATTTATTATTTATGAACTATAACCTTTAATCTACCTAACAATTTTTTGAAAATTTACACCTAGCTAATGAATACTAATTTTTCCTATTGTCTTTTTCCAAATTTTCCCTTCAAAAATTGACCAAAAGTTTGTTTTACTAACCAGTTGTCTATTTCCAAAGGAAACAAAGAAAGGATCTATATCTAGTGTACACAAATATAGAGAATCTGAGATCTGATGCAAACAACCAGTCAAACTTAAACCCTTGATATTAATCCATGGACTGATTTTAATGTAACTGTAACTATAGTTTAAGTTCATTCTTTCCAAATATTATCCAAATAGAGTTTAAAATTTTAACAATAACTGATAAATAATACTCGGTTATATGCAGATAAAATTTAAAAGATTTGGCTAAAGTCTAGTCATAATCAAGTCCAAAGCGACAACAAGAAAGGTTTTCCCTTGAACTTTGAAGAATTTTTAAAATTGACTAAAAAATTTTTAATTTTTCAATCCTATCCTAAAATTGCAACCCTCCCCCCCCGGCCCCGGGCCCAAAGTATTTTGCCCTTCTGAGTTCTTGAAGTCTACTGCTATCAGTTAAGTTTATAAACAATCGCATGTTTCAAATGAAGTCAAATACTAGTTGGCAATTTAGGATTCAAAACTTTTAGTACATAAAAATAAATGTAAAAATTTTTGTTATCTACCATACAAAAATTTTTTGTCATCTAGTTGTTATTATTGTAAAATATTATATAATTTTAACAAAATTCACACAACTATCATACTGGTTATTAAAATTTTTTAACAAAAAATTTGTCTTAATCGTCTGAATTGCCCCCACTCTCTGCTACTGAGTCAGAATATTATAAATATACACAAATGAGACATAAGAATAAATAGAATATACGTCTACAACTAATCTTTGCTGGACTTTTCAAAAGAAAAAAAAAATATGTTTGTTGCACAAAGATAAATAATTTTCACCACTTTGGAAACTCGCAAAAGCAAGTGTAGTTTTTTTTTTGGTCAGCCTTTAATGTTGTCTTGCTTTTAGGAAACACAAAATTAGACGCCTCCGTCTCTTTTTCTAGTGTCATTTCTTGGGCTCTTTTGGCTTCGCCTCCCGTAAAATCAACCCAACCCAACGTAGACGGTGGCTTAGTGCAGAACATCGTAATTTTCATAGGTTGTTCGTTCAATGGGAAATATTAACTTTTTTTGTTTCAATATAAAGTAACTTTCATATTTTTTTTTCTTATTTTGATTTAAACTAATAAGATTTAGTATTTCTTCTACAATTTTTATTCATAAATTATATGACAATATGTTTAAAAACTTAAAACCATATGCAAAGAAACCTATTTTCAAAGAGAATATAGATATAAAGATAAGAAACAAGATATTAAACTATTACTAATTAGTACATTTAATGTATAAAAAATTCTAAAAAAACATAAAAAAAAAACTAAGCAGATCAGATCACATATAAATAAATGTGAGGACCCGCAATTTTTCTTATTCTTATTTTATTTTACTGGCTTAATTAATTATTTACTCACCCGTTTTCTCTGAATATTTTATTCCAACCTTTTTGGATCCATTTACATGGAACTACGACTTGCATATATTTTAAAATGACTTGTTTCAAAAATTAATTTTTGGAAAGCTAGATTAGTGAGAATAGTGAATACGTGTTTGGAGACTATAGCCGATTTGAGAGTACAATGAGATTGAAAAATTGGAGACTTGTACATTAGCCTTGAAATAGGTATTTTTATGTTTAAATGCTCAAGTGATAGTTAGTTATACTATCGTTATAAGAATTTCTTGGAGATTTCACTTTATCGCGCTTAAATCGGAAGTACGCATTTTTACGCGCGCGATTAGTTGAGGGACTTAAGACTATTATTTTTAGACTATTAAGAGTGAATAATAATAGTATGAATGAAAGTGCATTAGAGGTTTAGTGCATAAGTAAAATAAATCCGAGAGAAAACGAGCACGAAACGCGCGCGTATGCGCACTAGTCTTAGTTGACTTTTAGAGTATTCTTAGCCACACAATCTTAAGCTTCCTCAAGAAGCTTTTGCAGCTGCAACAACCTTTCTTTTCTTCTCTACCAGCCGTGCATCACTCCAAGGAAGAAGACAACCAAAATTCTTCTTCAACAACTCCCTCATTTCTCACCCAAATCACTCCAAAATTTAACTACAACTAGCAAACAACTTGGAGATTCACTTGAGCTTGGAGGAGAGCTTCATTTCACGGTTTTTCTTGGGCTTAGAGTGACCGAAATTTTCTGCTCAAATCATCCAAGGAGGTAACAACGATCAACCTCTTAAACCTTTGTTTGTGGAAGTTATCTAGCGCTTATAAGTTCATAATTTCATGTGGGTAGCTTTAGATTGATGGATTTTGGTGTGTGGGCTCTATGAACTCCCAAAATGACTTGAGGACTGATTTCATGAGTTTTGATGTTATTACTATCGGTTTAGTGTTTAAATTAGTGGAAATAAGTTGTATTGATGAAAGGAAACTCAAAGGAGGTGATGAGCAAAAATATTCCGAAACTGCCCCTGTCATTTTCGTGTGCTTTTGAGCACTTTTCAGTGGTTCAATTGACTTGTTTATGATGTATATATGTTGTATAGGTTGTGTATAAAGTTTCCACCAAAAATTACTTGATTTGGTTGGCCAAAAGTTGAATTTTCGAAAAGGTTTCAAAACTGGAAATTGTTCCCGGATTACCCAGGCAGTGTTTTTGTTTCAGCCATAACTTTTTACTCCGATGTCAAAATCGAGTGCCATTTATGGCACTTGAAACTAGACATTCTCAGCTTTCCAACGGTATAAAATCCATGTCCTGATTCCACCCGAGTGAACCGTACCAACCGTTTCAACTTGGCTGCCCTGTTTCGCTAGTTCACTGGAAGCTCTGTTTTGATTAGCAAATTGATGCTCAAATATGAGCTAGTTGTAGATAGATTTTGAAAATTATTTCTTCAGAGAAATTGTAGCTTTATGAATCTAGTTTTCAACACTACCAACAATTCTCAATTCCAAGTTGAATTGAGTGAGTTCTGGCCATATTTCGAAACTGATGCAGTAAGTAAAAACCCTCTTTTTGGCTAGTTAAATGGCCTAGCTTGATTTGGGACTTGTTGTTTTGGAAACTTTGATGTCCAACATCTACCAAACTTTATATTAGATGTTCCTTGGACTTTGTTTCACAAATAAACTAGATTTGGGTTGGTTGCATTGGACAAAATGTTTAAAAAGGAAAGAAGAGCTAGAAGACAGTTTTGCCTTGGGAAATTTCTTGAACTTTGATGCTTTAGTTAACTACCTTCCCGTATGAATTTCTAAATGAAATTTGATAGAGGAGTAGTTCTCATATGGAGGTTTAATTGTGCAAAATTTGGCGATATTCTAAGACCATTTTGATATCCAAAAGATGTCCCAAAATTGCTCTTCGAATCTGGAAAACTTTTCCTTTTCTCTTAGCCGAATGGCCAATCTTGACTTGGGACTTGTTATTTCAAAATTTTTTGTGTTAATCACCTAAGAAAATGTATCTTGAATGTTACTTAGACATTTTCTACACAAATGAACCATGTTTGAAAATATTTCATTAGCCAAATGATTTAGAAAAGGGAAATGGTAGCACAAGGCAGCTTTGCATTGAAAATTTAGAAAATTTCGTGACTTTGTTAACTGACTTCCCGTACGTATTTTTTCATGAAATTCGACAGAGGAATAGCCCTTATATGGTAGTGTAATACTGATAAATTCAGTGCCATTCCGAGTCCGTTTCAATGCTTAACCAAAGTGCCAAAGTTTTTGATTTGAACCTGGAAATTGCCTAAAAGTTTCAATTTTTCAGCAACTTTGAGCTACTCTATCTTGGTGCTCAAAACTCCGATTCTTATTCCACTTCTTGTGTTTTAAACTTTGTTTATGACTCTAATTGAGTTCGAAATTTCAGAGGCTAGTTCACATTGTGTGAATTTTTTCGAATTTCCAAACTTTGCCGAAAACCAACCCCAAAACTGGATCGCAAGCCAAAACAGCAATTTTGAGACAAATTTTGAATACCTTCCGTTTGGAATCATGGAAAAGTGTCTTCTAGAAACTTTTAGTACTTTGGAAGTAGTTTCCAACGGTACCAAGTTTTCCAATTTTGGACTCATAGAGAGTGAGATCTGATTTTTCAAAGTTTGCTTGCTGAATCTGAAATTTCCGAACTTAAAGGAAATTGAGGGTTTCAAACTCTCCATTTTCCTCTGATATTGCTAGACCATTTTACACTTTATTTCAAAGGCGAAAATCAGATTTCTCTTGTGTTTTTGAAACCCACTTCCGAGCCTCGATTATAAATAATTAAGGTTCAATTCATGAATTCTCCTTAGATTGTACACTAGTACAACCTTCTTTGATAAGTAGGGGTTCTAAGTGATAGTGTATAATAATTGATGGTTATTTGCTCAGGCGCTCAAGGAGACCTTCAAGAGGAACTCGAAGTGGACATCTAAACACTTGTTTGAGTACTTACTCACTTGTTTTGAATAGGTGAGTGTTCCATATAGGAGTACGTAATTTGAATAAGTCTATGACATGCTTATCCCATAGTTATTAAGTGTTAAGTGCTACATGTTAAATATTTACCACACTCATACATATCTAAGTAAGGTATACTTGAATTACTAGATATGAAATGCTTGAAGAGCATATTTACGTGACTACTTGAACTACTCGATATGAAATGCTTGAAGAGAATATTTACATGACTACTTGAACTACTCGATATGAAATGCCTGAAGAACATATTTATGTGACTATTTGAATTACTCGACATGAAATACTTGAATTGCATATTTATGTGAAGTGTTTTAATGATTAATTATGCTATGGCTGCATAAGTCGATCGGAGTGAATCTCCTCGATTCTTAAGTGATAAAAGTGGGAGACGGCCAATGGCGGCCCACTAAAATGATAAATGTTTACCAATTAACCGTGATTACTTAACCGTTAACCGTAATTACTTACCGTTTACCAATTTACTTGATTACCCGATTACTTGACTACTTGATTACCATAAATTCCGTGTTCATATGAAATTTCAGTATATTCCTTACTTGTTTAGATGTTATGTGTTACTATAATTGATCATATGAAATTGTCCACCATTTTAAGGTGAGTGTGTACTTTATCTCACTCGACCTACTAAAACGATAAATTTTCGCCGTTCATCGGTTTATTTGTTTACTTGTGCATGTTGTAAGCTCTAAGCTGAACTGGGCCCTGCCATTGGTTACTAACCTACTCGAGCCAGGACTGGGCTCGGTCGGGTAGGTTGGAACCCTGGAACACCGTTTCGATATACTCGAGTATTACCACTGGAGGGATAAGGTGATGGCCAGACAAACCGAGGGGATCCGGAAGTTATAAGGTGCAAATGACCGACATGGTTCCACTGGAACACCGTATCCTTCAATGTGTGTTTATTTTGCATAGAGATAGCTATTTCATGCAAATGTACCAACGTGCAAATCTTGTATCATACCTGTGATACATTCAAATTACTCGTACAATGATGAATGTCTTATGTTCATGAGCCAACGTGCAACCCCGAACCATACATGTGGTATGCTCAATTACTTGATTTATTAGAACTGCTAGTGTCTTGGAACCTCACTGGGCTATGTAGCTCATCCCACGTTTTTGTTCTCTTTAACAGGGTTCGAGACCAAGAGTACTTGTGAATAGTAATAGATAGTTTTCTTTTGAAAATTCAAAGTTGTATTATAGTGGATGGATATAGTACATATTCCGTTGGGTTGTACTTAAGATTGAAAGCTAAATAATTGTAAGTGTGAAATATTTTGGAGTACTTTAAATATATATCGAAGTTATTCGCAGTATTTCGAGTTTTTGAATTGTGATTTGTAGTGAGTCATGGTGAAAACTAAGCAGGCGTCCCGCGGATACCCTTTGGTTCGCCTTTGGGAGAAGTGAGGGCATCACAATAAATCACAAAAAATGACATCCGAATCTAATCCTCATAAACTTTTGATCCAAATGTAATCCAATCCTCATATGATCTGATGGACCGAATATTTGCTAATTTGGATCGGATCACAGGAATTTTCAGATCAGGGGTTAAGATGCATGCCCCTGCCACATCTGCATTCATTCTGACTTTGATAACTATAAGTAGAGGAGGGGTAACTATCTGGTTGCAAATAGCTGATCATTTTTTGCAGGACATAAGATTTCTCAACTTTCTTTTGTGTTGAATAGATATAACTGAGCCAGTTTGGCAATGAATCATGATTGATGAAGAGCTGCTTTGTACAAGTGGAATCAATTCTTTATGTTCCTCATGTAATTAAAAGCAAACAGGCATCAATTCTACCTGTTTTTATCATGAACACGTCAATTGCATGGAAACCAATTTCTGCATGTCATCACATAAAGCAGATAAATAGGAAATACAAGAAATTAAAAATGTCATTCTTCTGGTTCAGGAGATACCCTGTAAGATCTTTCCTCCATTACTTTGACATTTGTATTATCGTTGGTTGGGGTAATTGCCTTCTGCTGTGAACCAGAACTGCGTGCAACTTTTGATCTAGATTCGTTTATCTTCACTCCATTAATCAATGCCACCAAAACACTTCCTTCATCAACGCTCATTGCCACCTCAAACACCTAATAAAAAACTTTTTTCCAAAAAAAAAAAAAAAGTCTTAACTTTCATTTCACACTACTCGCATAAAAATAGATCTTTTATCATACTTACTGCTTCGCTTGCACTTTATCAAAAACCACATTCAACACATTTATAACCTAAATTAATAAGCGCTAAACGATAATTTGCATAGAAACAACTGATGATAAACAAAAAAGGAAAAAGGTCAAACCTAAACAAGCTTCCTACTCCACCATTTCTGAAGCTTCCAACCGCTGCCATTGTCCTTCTTTTTGAGTGATACAGCACAAAACAATCCAAATTTCCAGGGAAAAGAAATGTATACTTAGAAATTCATAGAATTCCAAAGGCTGTGAAAAACTGACCCAAAAAAGGGAAGAAATTGCGAGAAAAAAGTGGAAACCTGAGTGCGTAATAGGTGATGCGATGGCGGAGGCGTTCTACTTCTTTAGTAAGGTGTTCGACGAGAGCTTCCTCTTGCTCTTTCCTCATTGTTCTCTCATCGTCTTCTTCTCCGTGATTGCTGCCATTGTTGCTTCTCTTTTCTTCTCCTGCTCCGCTTGTTTTTTCGATTTTAGGCTTTCTGAGAACCGGACGGGGAAGGCCATTCATGTTCATTTAGTCTTGTTTCTTTCTTCTGTGATTGGCTCTGGTTTTTATAGTGTTTGACGAGCTTTTGCACCTTACTGCCACTTAATGCTATTGTTGATCGTAGATGTGATTCTTTTTCAACTTTTTTATCCTAATAATAAATTGATAGTGAGTTGGGACTAAGGAGTATTACTTAATCAACCTTCAACATGATCTTCTTTTTAATTATGATTAGTTACTTAAAACTCTTTTCTTTTTTTATTTAGATAGACAAATCCTTAATCCCTATGGTGCTTCCAAATTTTATTGCATTTATTACTTGCACGATTAACTTTTAAGACACACAAAAGAAAGAATTGTGCACTTGTTGTAATTGTGCAATCATTCGTTATTTTGATACATTTGTTGTAATTGTGTGCACATTTGTGACTTTGACACAAGTGTTGACATGCAATTTTACAAATAATTTCATTAGGCTAATGCGCTCCTCTAAATTAAATAATTACAGCGTACTTTTTTTTGGTTTTGCATGAAAGTAGATAATATGTAGTGTTTCCTATCAATACAAAATTCAATTTAGAACTTTTCTTAACTCACAAATTGGAATTGATAGTTTATTCTGAACTATTTTGTCCATGAATAAAATTAAGGGATAATTTCAGAAACCTCCCCTGAGGTTTTTGATAATTTCATGTGGCTCCCTTAAGGTTTCAAAAATTACAACTACTTCCCTTATTCATTTTAAATGACAATACAAACCTTAATATTTTAATAAAACTCTCTTGTTGCTATGTTTATAAAAAGGATGGATTTTATAATTTCATTTTCCTTCTTATTCATTTCTCTTATATTTCATTAGAAGTATAGAAGAACTATCAATGTTGTCGTTAATACCTATCCAAATCAAACGTTAAACTAGTAATTCTTTTTTTTGATGACTTTTAATATCATCTAAATTTTTTTAGCTCTTTTTTTTGTATCAAAATCAACAATAACTAAAAACAAATGGTCCAAAATCACTACCAAACAATGGTAGTTCCATCACTAAACTAGTCTGTAAACTGATAGGGCATTATTTGATAGTAATTTTATTACTCATTTTCCCTGTTATACCTATCAAGTATTGTGTTAATTGCCGATATCTACTTACATTTGGTATTTGGGTCTAATTCCAGGAATGGAGCAGAAAACTACCAAAAAGAAAGGGAACAAGAGACAATTGGGCTAAGGGCCCACCTTGTGTACTTCATTGGCTCAAGTCCTACGGGAGAGAGCATTAGTAATCTCCTTTGGCTTTTAAGAGGGACATCAGCGGGGACCACGAAGAAGCAAAGGCTTCTCTTCAATTGGACTTTTGAGAGAAACACACGAGGAGAAGCTTTTTCCTTGTAATCTTTTGCTTGCTTCCCAATTGCGGTGGGACCAGAGACTAGATAGCTTTAGTCAACTTTCTTTTGTTTCTCTATAAGTAGAGAACGGACAGAAGCAAGCGGCCAGTTTTAGTTTTTAGTTCAGTTTTTAGTTTTCTTTCTTTTTCTGACTGGTCTCTGACACACGCCAGGTGTTTGACAATATTCCCCAACGGGGAAACATCTTTTATTCCTTGCTTTCTAGTAAAGGCAATGCCGTTGCAATCATTTAATTCGTGAGGTGATTTAATTATGCGGCGTGGCTAAACCTTCAATTTAGTCAAGGGTCAACTCGACGGTGCAATCCCGAAATTCTGTGAGATCTAATTAGTTTTCACGCGTTCCTCAATTTATTAATATTTGTATGCTGTCTGCTTGAATTCTCATGGGATTTATTTATTAATTGGATGTCAAGGGCCCGATGTTCAATGTGATTTATTAATCTCGTGCCAATTTAGTCAATTAAATCCGTAATTGTTTGATTGATTAATATTATTAGCAACTGGTGTGTTTACACATCAGGGGAGCGTGCAATCTAATTTAAATAACCCTCATAGCGTGTTATTGATTAGGGCTATGTTTTTCTAGTTGTTAATGCAATTGGGAAATTAATTCCTATGGTCGTACCTAGGAGTATTTTCTGATTAGGGGTAATCAATGGTCGTACCTTGGTTATCAATAAATTAAGGAAAAATTGGTCGTGAGACTTCGTCAACGACTATAACTAGCCTATTAATACATTAAGTGAACCTCCCTTGCATCAATGATCGGATAATTGGACTATGCCTGAATAGTTGTATCCTTGGCTAGAATTTATATATTCTTGATTTAATTCCCTTTGTTTTTTATATTCGTGCTAGTTAATTATTTGTTCCAGTGAATTATTTAATTATTTTTTTAGTTTAACTCCGATAAAATCCCCCTTATTCCAATTGAAATTTTAAAAGAAACAAATATCCCCAATCCCTGTGGATTCGACCCTACTTATCACTGTCTACAGAAGTTGTATTTTGTTTGAGCAGGTATTTATTATTGCACAGGTTCGGCACCTGTCAATTTTTGACACCGTTGCTGGGGACTGGCGTTAATTATTTGTTCCTTTTTAAATCTAATTTGTTTTTGCTTTCTTTCTTTCTTTCTGATATTTTTCTAGTTTATGCCTCGTTCTTCTCGTACAGGCGACTTAATTTTTGACCCTGAAGTAGAGAAGACTGCACGCCAAACTAGGAAAGAGACTAGACAGCTCAGAGAGGAGCAGCCCAGTGCTGCATCTCAAGGACTGGATCCGGAGGTGGAATCGTTAAATCTGCATAGTGATCACTCGAGTGATTCGGACCAGGAGGAAGTCACCATGGCAAATGCACGAACAATACGGGAGTTGGCCGCTCCAAATTTGACCCAACAACCTCTCTGCATAACTTTCTCTCGCCTTAGTGAGAATGCAGCTTTTGAATTAAAACCTGGTCCAATACATTTGTTGCCTACTTTTCATGGTCTGTCAGGTGAGAAACCCCACAAACACATGCAGGAATTTGATGTGGTGTGTTCGAGTATGAAGCCTTCGGGAGTAACTAATGAACAAATTAAGTTAAGGGCCTTCCCTTTTTCTCTCAAGGATTCGGCAAAAGACTGGTTATACTGTCTACCTACAGGCATTATCACCACGTGGCCAGAGATGCAGAAAAAATTTTTTGAAAAATATTTCCCTGCGTCTAGAGCTGCTAGTTTGCGAAAGGAAATATGTGACATCAAACAATTTCACGGGGAATCCTTGTATGAATATTAGGAGAGGTTCACCAGGCTGCGCACCCGATGCTCTCAACACCAAATAAGTGATCAACTGGTGATTCAGTACTTCTACGAGGGGCTACTGATGAATGATAGAAATATCATTGATGTAGCAAGTGGAGGTGCACTGGTGAATAAAACTACCCAATAGGCTTGGGAACTAATCGAGCGAATGGCAGAGAACTGCCAGCAGTTTGGTACAAGAGAGGATGTTCCTACGAGAAAAGGCAACGAGGTAAGCTCATCTTCCATTCAACAGCAGTTATCTGAATTAACCTCATTTGTTCGACAGATAGCTGTAGGAAATGTACAGCAGGCCAAGGTGTGTGGGATATGTACGAACAGTGGTCATACCACCGACTCGTGCCCACAGTTACAAGAGGAGGGAATTGAGCAAGCAAACATGGCTGGTAACATGCCCATGCCACGTAGACAGTATGACCCCTATTCCAATTCATATAATCCGGGTTGGAGGGATCATCCAAATCTGAGCTATGGGGGAAATAAGCAACAAAATTTCACCCCCAATAGACAACAGGGCTTCCAGCAACAATATCAAACAAAGAATCAACACTCTTCTAACCCAGGTATGTCCTTAGAAGACATGGTTAAAACCATAGCCTCTAACACTATGAAATTTCAGCAGGACACTGAGGCCAGCAGTCAAGAGATGAAGACGCGTATGCAAAACTTGAAAAATCAGATGAGTCAATTGGCCTCAATTGTCAATCGACTGGACTCCCAGGGAAAGGGAAAACTGCCATCCCAACCTGAGGTGAATCCCAAGAATGTAAGTGCAATGACCCTCAGGAGTGGGAAAGAGGTTGAAGGACCAGCACCAGTAGCTCCGAAGGACAAGAATGAGGACCGCATTGAGAGGACCGCATTGAGAAGGAGCTTGAGGAAGAAGGAACGCCCGGCATAAATAAAGAGGTAATACGTACCCCAGTGGTTCCAGTTAAGCCTAACCCACCACCTTTTCCTAACAGGTTGGAAAGGCCTAAAAAGCAAGACAAGGAAAAGGAAATTCTGGAGATGTTTAGAAAGGTGGAGATAAATATCCCCTTACTTGACGTAATTAAGCAAGTACCCCGGTATGCCAAATTCTTGAAGTACCTATGCATCAATAGGAAGAAATTGAGGGGAGATGAAAGGATAATTGTGGGAGAGAACGTATCCGCAGTGCTTCAAAGAAAACTTCCGCCCAAGTGTGGAGAGCCAGGTATGTTCACTATCCCTTGTAAAATCGGGAACACTAGCATTAGGAATGCCATGTTAGACCTAGGAGCCTCTATAAATGTGATGCCCAAGACTATTTATGTTTCTCTAAATTTGAGTCCCTTAAAGGAAACTGGCATTATAATTCAATTGGCTGATAGGACTAATGCTTATCCCGATGGGGTGATAGAAGATGTGTTAGTGCAAGTGAACAATTTAGTGTTCCCCGCTGATTTTTATATTCTTGATATGGGTAATGAACATTCTCCAAATCCATTACCAAATTTGTTGGGGAGGCCCTTCTTGAGCACGGCTCGTACAAAAATTGATATTAGTGAGGGCACCCTAACGATGGAATTTGATGGAGAAATAGTTCATTTTAATATATTTGAAGCCATGAGATAACCTTGTCATTCTAATGCTATTTTCGCTGTGAGTGTAATCGACCCTTTGGTGCAAGAAGTGTTTGAAATTAATGACAGGGATGAATTGGAGACAGCAATCACCAAACATTTGGATCTGGAAGCAACTTGTGAAATGGAGTTAGATGTCAGTTTGCAAAGAATGGTTGGAGCTTTGCAGTCGCTAGGCCAAAGTTCTCTAAGGTATGATGTCGCTCCTATATTCGTGCCTGAACCACACCTAAAGCTATTACCCTCTATCGTGCAGGCACCTGAAGTGGAGTTAAAACCTCTGCCCGAGCATCTAAAATATGCCTATCTAGGTGAAAAAGGGATGTTACCAGTGATAATCTCATCCAAATTATCACCCAGGGAGGAGGATAAGCTGCTATGGGTTCTAAGGGAGCATAAGGAAGCATAAGGAAGCTATAGGTTGGACAATTGCGGACATAAAGGGTATAAGCCCGTCCGTGTGCATGCATCGAATTTGCCTGGAAGAGGATGTTAGGCCGATAAGACAACCACAAAGGAGATTGAACCCCATCATGATGGAAGTGGTCAAGAAAGAGGTAATCAACCTTCTGGACGTGGGAATCATTTTTTCTATTTCAGATAGCCTGTGGGTGAGTCCAATCCAAGTGGTGCCAAAGAAAGCAGGGGTAACTGTGGAAGAAAATCATGAAGGGGACCTCGTTCCAGTTCGAAAGCCTACGGGTTGGCGCCAGTGCATCGATTACCGCAAATTGAACGCGGTGACCAAGAAGGATCATTTTCTTCTTCCATTCATCGATCAAATGGTTGAAAGGTTAGCTTATCGTGCCTATTATTGTTTTTTAGATGGTTTCTCTGGTTATTTTCAGATAGCAATTGCACCAGAGGATCAAGAGAAAACAACTTTCACTTGCCCCTTTGGCACTTTTGCCTATCGAAGGATGCCATTTGGATTGTACAATGCCCCTGCAACATTTCAGAGGTGCATGATTAGCATTTTTTCTGAGTATGTAGAGAGAATAATTGAGGTATTCATGGATGACTTCAGTGTCTATGGTGATAGTTTTGACGATTGCTTAGATAACCTGACATTGATTTTAAAAAGATGCATTGAGACTAACCTAGTGCTCAATTGGGAAAAATGCCACTTCATGGTTGAGCACGGGATAGTTCTAGGACATGTAGTGTCGTCTAGAGGAATTGAGGTTGATAAAGCTAAAATAGATGTGATATCTGCTTTACCTTACCCCGTAACTGTACGGGAAGTTCATTCTTTTCTAGGACATGCAGGTTTCTATCGCAGATTTATCAAGGATTTCTCAAAGATCGGGGCACCACTTTTCAGGTTTTTGCAAAAGGATGTCAGTTTTGAATTCAACGAGGAGTGCAAAGAAGCGTTCGAGAAGTTGAAAAAACTAGTCACTTCTTCACCTGTCATCCAACCCCCTGATTGGAATCTTCCATTCAAAGTTATGTGTGATGCCAGCGACCACTCCGTGGGAGCAGTTTTGGGACAGAAAGTGGAGAAAGCGGCGCACGCAACATATTACGCCTCTAGAGCTTTAAATGGCGCCCAACTCAATTACTCCACTACGGAGAAAGAACTCTTAGCTGTTATTTTTGCTTTAGAAAAGTTTAGACCTTATTTGCTAGGTGCTAAAGTAATTGTGTATTCTGACCATGCAGCTTTGAGGTATCTGCTGACCAAGAAGGACGCTAAACCCCGTTTGATAAGATGGATATTGCTCCTGTAGGAATTTGACTTGAAAATCAGAGATAAAAAAGGAGCAGAGAATCTAGTAGCTGACCACCTAAGTCGAATACTGGTAGCGGAGGAGGAATTACCATTAAGGGAGTCTTTTCCTGAAGAACATTTACTTTCTATTAATTCATTCCCTCCTTGGTTTGCAGATATTGTGAATTATTTGGTTACTGACAAATTGCCCGCAGGTTGGCCCAAGACGAAAAGGGACAAACTAAAAAGCGATGCAAAGTACTATGTCTGGGATGATCCTTATCTTTGGAAACAAGGTGCTGACCAAATAATGAGGCGATGTGTAAGTGAAAGTGAATTCCAATCTATATTGACTTTCTGTCACTCTTTTGCATGTGGGGGTCATTTTGGACCTAAACGGACTGCTAGAAAAGTGTTGGAAAGTGGATTTTATTGGCCTACCTTATTTAAGGATGCCTACTTGTTTTGTAAGACATGTGATAAATGTCAGAGGGTAGGCAATTTATCCCGAAGGGATCAACTGCCACAGGTGCCCATGCTTTTCATTGAGATTTTTGATATTTTGGGTATAGATTTCATAGGTCCCTTTCCTAATTCTAGTGGATTTTTATATATTTTACTAGCAGTGGATTATGTCTCTAAGTGGGTGGAAGCAAAAGCCACCCGCACTAATGATTCTAAGGTGGTAGCAGGTTTCATAAAGTATAACATTTTCGTGCGATTTGGAATGCCACGGGCAGTTGTGAGTGATAGGGGGACGCATTTTTGCAACAAGACAATTGCTGTTTTGTTCAGAAAATATGGTGTACTTCATAAGGTTTCCACTTCCTACCATCTACAGACCAATGGCCAGGCTAAAGTCTCGAATAGGGAAATAAAATCTATTTTTGGAAAAGATGGTCCGCCCTGATAGGAAGGACTGGAGTTCAAGGTTGGAAGATACTTTGTGGGCATACAGGACCGCTTACAAGACACCTATAGGGATGTCTCCCTATAGGTTGGTATTTGGTAAGCCTTGCCATCTTCCAGTGGAGTTCGAACATAAAGTATTTTGGGCGGTTAAGCAATGCAATATGGATATTGAGGAGGGCGGAATTCAAAGGAAGTTACAGTTACAGGAGTTGGAGGAGATTCGCAATGAACCCTATGAGAATGCGGTAATTTATAAGGAGAAAAATAAGATTTTTCATGACCAACAGATCTCTAGGAAGACATTCGTTTGTGGGCAAAAAGTTCTACTGTATCACTCCAAATTGAAGTTATTTCCAGGTAAATTATGTTCTCGTTGGATTGGCCCTTTTGTTGTGACTAATGTCTTTCATTATGGTGCAGTAGAGATCCAAAGTTTGAAAACTGAAAAGAAATTTGTAGTGAATGGTCACCGTCTCAAGCCATATTATGAAGGTTTCCCAATTGAGCGAGTGGAGATGATGCACTTAGAGGACTCGATTTGCTTAGTTTAAGCAAAGTTTTGGACAACGTCTAGCCAAAGACGTTAAAGAAAGGCGCTTTTGGGAGGCAACCCAATTGTTAATTTTGTTGTTTTAGTGCTTAATTATTCAATTATGTCGTTTCTCACGTGGGTACTAGTCACTCTTGATGTTTTCTAACTCTGATCAGGATAGGTAATCTTGGCGTGCCCACGCAAGGAGGGCACGCGTTAAGCGTCTCAGTCCAAGTCCCATGGTCAGAGGACGTTTGTAAAACATGGCGTGCCCGCACCGTGTTGGTAAATTCTCAACATCTCGCGACGCCGGCAGAAAATAGAATCTTGGCGTGCCCACGCGAGGAGGGCACGCGTTAAAGTGTGTAAGGTGACTCTCGGAGTCAGTGGATATTTTCTAATCTGGGCGTGCCCACGCCATGTTTGACGACCCAAAAGCAAAGGAAAAAATTGTTATTTATTTAATTTTACTATTATCATTTCAAAAAAAAAATATATATATATATATGGTAGAGCATAGCACGGCCTTTCTTTTTTTCTTTTTTTTTTCTTTTTCTTCCTTTTCTTTTTCCTTCTTCTCTTCTTTTCTTTCTTTCCTTTCTTTCTTTTTTTTTCTTTTTCTTCTTCTCCTCCGCCGCTCCCCTGTTTCTTTTTCCCCTCTTCTTCTCCTTTCTTCCCCGCTGCCTCGCCTTTCCTTTTCCCTTTTCTCTTGCGACTGAAACCCTTCGTCGAGCGCCCCCACAGCCCGCGAGAAACTCATCGCGCGCGGGCATCGCTCACCTCGCAGCTCTACCACGGGCCAGCCCGCCGCCAACTGCCGCTGCTCCGCTGCTCGCACCCATGGCCGTGCGCATCTCCTCCATTGCCGCTTCGTCCGCCACCATCGCGCGACCTCCACCAGCTCCCCCTCTCTCCGCTGCCTTGCGAGCACCACCAGGCACGACAGCCGCACGTCGCGCCTTTCTCCCCGGCCTGCCCAGCCGCACGGCGCCCACCAGCATCGCCATCTCGCATACAGGCCCTCTCGCGTTTCCTTCCTCAGTGCGCCGTCGCCACCTGTCCAAAGTTGACAGGTGGAGGTATTGTTTTCCCTCCCTAGTAGAAATTTCTAGACATTACCTACTGGAATTGTTTGCCCTCCCCTTACTTCGTGTGGAGGGATAATTCACTGTATTTGTCCGCCATGATTGTGGAATTTCTCCTGTAATCTTAGGGTTGGTTTTGAGGGTTTCTCTGATAGTTAACTGAGTTGGGCAAGTTCTAGGGTTCATTGTGAAAAAAAATTGAGTTCAGTTGTTGCTCTATGTGGGATGCTTTCTAATATTTACTGAATTATTGGGCAGTTGATCTAAATTTTCCCTGTGCATACACCAGTGGTACTGGTGCTGTTCGTTTTGCCTATAGCTGTTGTCCACATTCTGATATGCTTTTGCAAGCACTTTTGGTTGGATTGAATGTGTGATTAACTGTCCAATGTCGTTGCGCTATTTTTGTTTAACTTCAACTGCTGTTGTTGGAATTGCCTGTTGCTTGGCTCAATTACTAATTTAGTAAATTGCTGTTGCTTGACTGTCCATTTAGAGACAGTGATGCCGGTTTTAGGTCCACGTGTGTCTGATTCATATATTTGGTGTCCAATTGTAGGTGAATTGCTGCGATTGCTGGTTAAATTTAGGGGCGCCCGTGACGCTTATATTTGCTTATTAGGGGCGCCCGTGACGCTTATAATTGCTACTCGGTTGGGTATACTGGACTTGTTTGGAGTCTTTTTCTAGCTCTTGGATTCCTATTTTGTGCTTTCTATTGTTTTGGTTTGTCTGTTGGTCACCATGATGAGGCCTCAATCTTCTTCTAAGTCTAGGACACCTAGGCAATCACAGCCTCCACCACCCCAACCCACTATTCCCGCCTCTGACCCCTCGCACGAACCTTCCTCCTCTGGGAGGAGAGCTCGCCTTGGGAGACAGAGGGACGTCCATATCTCTGACCCAACACATTTTGGGGGAAATCTGCACTTCACTAGGGCCGCCGACAAGCAGCGATATACTGTTTGTTGTGAGCGGCAGATCACTCCCTACCGATATCTGGACGCCGCCACCTTGGGCCTTCTAGATATTAGCGTCCTCGTCCACCATTTGATCAATGGCATTGAGTGGCGCCTATATTCCCGTATTGTTGACCTCCCGGCCTTTGTTGAGTTGGTTAGGGAGTTTTATGCCACTTTTGAGTTCACCATTACTACCGGTTATACTGTGTCTACCCCCGATGTCATTCGCTTTCGATTGATGGGTCAGGAGTTCCACCAGTCGATTACTGATTTTAATTTAATTTTTGGCTTTATTGATCCGGCCTATGCCGCCTCTTGGGAGTATGCCGAGAGTGCCTGCGACTACATAGAGCCTTTCTTCTCTCGTTATCGAAGTATGTGGGAGGCGCTGTCCGTCGACCCTGCCCCTTATGATCCTCGCCAGTCCAAGAGCTCTTACATCAAGAACCCGGCTTCTCGCTACATCCAGCGCTTCCTAGCGTATAGTTTCTCGGGTAGGTGAAATAGTTCGGGTATATTGTCTAAGCCAAAGTTTTTTTTCATATGGTGCATGCATAATAATATTAAAGCTAACTTGGGGTGTTGGCTCGCTTCTCAATTCAAGTCTGTTTTAACAAAGAAGAAGCGCGCCTTGATTTTTGGGTCGTATATCACCCATTTGGCTGTTAACTTGTAGTTGTTTGATCTCTCTAACCATGATTTACATGTTGCTTGTCAAATGGAGGCCTTGGACATCCCGTACTTAGAGCGAATGGGTTTGGTACGGGAGGGTGACAACGGGTGAGAGATTGTTCCCCCGGGACCGATTAGACCTCCACCTCGTTTATCCTTTGCCAGAGCCTCCACGGCGGGCGGTGACCACGGTCCTTCTTCTTCCGCTCCCCCCTCCCGTCCCAACGGCCAAGGAATGGCACCATCTCTGAAACACGGTCGAGAGGCTTGAGACGCGGCAGAAACACATTGACGTTAACGTGCACAATATGGCGCAGAATCTAGCGGCATTTATGCAGCAAGCCGGGTTCCCTCCTCAGTTTCCGCCTAACCCTCCCATGTTTTGACGACTCTGGGGAAGTACCGTTGCCCTTCTCTTTACTTTTGTTGCTGGTTTATCACATTAAGAGCAATGTGTCATTTAGGTGTGGGGGGGTCTCTGTTTGAGTGCTAGTATTCCCTGATTGGTGTTTTTCCTTTGCTCTTAGTTTGATGGTTATCTCATTTTCGTTTATCTTCTCTTCCTTTCTCTAGTGGTCAGTTCTAATTTGAATACCAAGTCGGATGTTAGTTTTTGTCTCTAATTCTGATATTGCCGAGTTTTAGTAAAAACATGGTATCAAGCTAAGGGGGTTAAGTCAGGAATATCTCTCTGGTGAATATCAGCAAGTGCTTGACTTTTCTAATTTTTAGTTAACTTTTCTAGGCATATGGGATGACTGTTGGCATTTTTCATGTGATTTGGTCAGGCTATTAATTTTAGTTCTTCGTTTGGAAGTTTGGGGCTGGCTGTTGTTATTTTTGCGTTGTTTTAGTTATTGTGCTATATGGTTAGCGTTGGCTGTGCTCCGCTAGTTATCGCCACCGAGTAACCGGAGATCTTCACCTAAAGTGTTGATCCTCGCATCAAAAGGTGGTGATGGCTATGAGTACTTGGTCACCTAGCAAGAGGAGTTGAGTAACCGGGCTCCTTCATCTGACAAATGTTGGAGTTCGCGTCAAAAGGCTCTAATGGCTAGAGACTGAGCCTTTTGAATAAAAACAAAAAAAAAACAGGGAGAGAGAAAGAAATAAATAAAAAGTGTGTCAAATGTGAAACGAGTCAGCTACCGATTTATGGGCTAATGTTGAGATTTTAGTTAATAATTGGACCGGTCGCTGATGAATGTGAGTAATCATCCTTTCTCCCTAGATTGGTTTGCTTTAAATTGGAAGAGTCGGTGGTTAGGAAGCTAACTGGGGCGATTTTTCTGTGATCTTGACCTGTGATGCTTGATATATATTTCTTTGAGTATTTTGGCAATACGGTAAGTGGAGAATAGCCATTGTCCAATTTTGGTGTCCAATTCCGGTTCTCATGCTTGAGGGCAAGCATGATTCAGGTGTGGGGGGAATTGATAGTAATTTTATTACTCATTTCCCCTGTTATACCTATCAAATATTGTGTTAATTGCCGATATCTACTTACATTTGGTATTTGGGTCTAATTCCAGGAATGGAGTAGAAAACTACAAAAAAGAAAGGGAACAAGAGACAATTGGGCTAAGGGCCCACCTTGTGTACTTCATTGGCTCAAGTTCTATGGGAGAGAGCATTAGTAATCTCCTTTGGCTTTTAAGAGGGACATCAGCGGGGACCACGAAGAAGCAAAGGCCTTTCTTCAATTGGGCTTTTGAGAGAAACACACGAGGAGAAGCTTTTTCCTTGTAATCTTTTGCTTGCTTCCCAATTGCGGTAGGACCAGAGACTAGATAGCTTTAGTCAACTTCCTTTTGTTTCTCTATAAGTAGAGAACGAACAGAAGCAAGCGGAATGAAGTACAGTTTTTAGTTCAGTTTTTAGTTTTCTTTCCTTTTCTGACTGGCCTCTGACACACGCCAGGTGTTTGACAATATTCCCCAACGAGGAAACATCTTTTATTCCTTGCTTTCTAGTAAAGGCAATGCCGTTGCAATCATTTAATTCGTGTGGTGATTTAATTATGCGGCGTGGCTAAACCTTCAATCTAGTCAAGGGTCAACTCGACGGCGCAGTCCCGAAATTCTGTGAGATCTAATTAGTTTTCACGCGTTCCTCAATTTATTAATATTTGTATGCTGTCTGCTTGAATTCTCATGGGATTTATTTATTAATTGGATGTCAAGGGCCTGATGTTCAATGTGATTTATTAATCTCGTGCCAATTTAGTCAATTAAATCCGTAATTGTTTGATTGATTAATATTAGTGGCAACTGGTGTGTTTACACATCAGGGGAGCGTGCAATCTAATTTAAATAACCCTCGTAGCGTGTTATTGATTAGGCTAGGTTTTTCTAGTTGTTAATGCAATTGGAAAATTAATTCCTATGGTCGTACCTAGGAGTATTTTCTGATTAGGGGTAATCAACGGTCGTACCTTGGTTATCAATAAATTAAGGAAAAATTGGTCGTCAGACTTCGTCAACGACTATAACTAGCCTATTAATACATTAAGTGAACCTCCCTTGCATCAATGATCGGATAATTGGACTGTGCCTGAATAGTTGTATCCTTGGCTAGAATTTATATATTCTTGATTTAATTACCTTTTTTTTTTATATTCGTGCTAGTTAATTATTTGTTCCAGTGAATTATTTAATTATTATTTTAGTTTAACTCCGATAAAATCCCCCTTATTCCAATTGGAATTTTAAAAGAAACAAATATCCCCAGTTCCTGTGGATTCGACCTTGTTTATCACTGTCTACAGAAGTTGTATTTTGTTTGAGCAGGTATTTATTATTGCACAGGTTCGGCACCTGTCTTAAACTTTTATTAAAACAAATAGTCCATAAACTTAAAAAACACAAGGTAACACAGTCTTCTCTATCTTAAAAAGAATCTATATTCTCAATAAAGAGCTATAAAAAATAGCTTATCATAGCAAAAGATTTGTTGCTATAGTTGATTATTAAATAACAAATATTGGCATGAAAAACTTGAGACTCCTTTTTTTTTTTTTTTTATAATTGTGTCAGATTACTTTACAATTGTTTAGAAAAAGGAATTGAACTTTATAAGATAAGGATATTTTAGGCTATTCATTAAATTTTTACCTTATTATAAGGTTTAGTTACCAAAGTGTCCAATTAAGGGAGGTAAATGTAATTTTTAAAACTTCAAGAGAACTAAGTGAAATAGTCAAAAACTTTAGTTGAGGTTACTGAAATTTTAGCTAAAATTAATAGATTTCAAACGATATTAATTGATTTTTTTTTCTACTCAACGCTTTGATAGAAAATGTTGAAATTTTAGTTACTAAAACTAATTAAACATGTGAAAAGTTGACTTTGATATATTTGGCCAACTAGGTCCTCGACCCTTTGCAATGAAGTCAAACGCTTGTCCTATAGCTAGGTCAACCAAGTTCGATTCTTTTATTTTTATTTTTTTTTTAAGCAAAGTTTGATTGTTTTATCAATCAGAATGATCAAGGATGCAGACACACCAAGATTCGATAAATCCATCCTTTAAGGAATTGAGGACCTTAAATAAAATCCATGACAGGGGGATGGCCGATTAGCCATTTTAGTCATTTAGCTTTTTAACTAAAACCAATTTTTGTCCTTTGTTTTTTACTCTGGCCAATTCTGTGTTTAAATTTGATTTGTAATTCCAATATCACTTAACTTGTTAGTGCTTTTTGTGCTGAAATGTTTTTGAATTGGTGGTACCTTTGTGAAAGGCTCTGTTTTAAAACTTGGACCGGACCAGCCAGTCGAACCGGGAACCGGCCAGGTAGCCGGTCCGAGTCATATTAAAAAATCGGAAATTTAAAACCCGGTCAAAGCCGGTAAAAAATCGGGTTTGACCGGGAAAAAACCGATTTTTCCGGTTCAACAGTAATTTTTTTAAAATAAATTCAAACTTTTTAATATTATGTTTTGACCCCTAAATTGTTAAAACTTATTGATATACCTCAAATATTTGATACTTTATAAATATTGTCCTAAAATTTGATGTTATTTTTCAATTAAATTCATAATTTTAATTCTAAACTTGTTAATATTTATTAAATAATATAAATTGCTACTTGATTGTTCTAATTTCTTTGTATTTTCTTGTTAAATATATTTGAAACATCAAATATATATGAATATACCTTTATTAATATCAATATAGTATTAGATATTATATATAATATTTTAATTTTTAAATAATTTTTATTTATGATGTCATCCGGTTCGACCCCTATCCGGTTCGACCCCTATCGACTCCCGGTCGAACTCATTGACCCCTGACCCCTGATCTCGGCCGAGTCGCTATCCGGTCCGGTTCTGAAAATATAGGTGAAAGGATCAAATTGGATTCAAAATTCAAATTTGAGTACTAAATTGACTAAAATAAAAAATTGAGGGACAAATTTGGATTTAAGAAAAGTTGGAAGACTGAAATGGCCATTTATCCTAGTCGGATCTTATTGGTTAAACGATGGAAAAACTTGATGCCTGGTTAAATACACAAGTCTAAGCTTGACAAAGATTTTGTTCAGTTCAAGTGTTTCCCGTACTCTTCTAAGTTCTAATTCACTGTTTTTTTTTTTTGCCACCAATTTGTGTTCAGAAATGGTTATATAGGTATAATACACTGATCTTGGGAAAGTTTCCAATTTATTCGAATAGACATTATTAATAAACTCAATGGGTATTCCAAGCTAAGTAATTTGGACAAATCAGTTTTATCACAGTAAACACGTTGAAAGTAATCTAGTTTTATTGCTCCCACTTTAGCAAACTGCTTTAGTGTAGATTTTTCTTCAAACAACAGTTACTAGAACAACATTAGTTTTATTAAGAAGAAATAAACCTTCAATTCACGTCAGCTTTTAAGCTAATAAATATCTGTATAAATTGACGAGCTGATTTAGATGTCCGAATTAAAAGATGGATTTAGGTCTTGTCAACATCTGAAAGGATACAATAATCTTCGGCGAATTGCAGATATCAGACTATAAGTGTTTTTTTTTTTTTTAGAAATATGTTTTTATTTATTCATGGGATTGAATACAAAAAAAAATATTCCTCTTACATATTTGTGATTTTTCGAAGTGAAGGCATTCCTAATCTGTCCAAACAGATTGCTCCACGAGCCAGTCTTGGGAACATACTAAAGGTATCGTAAACCTTGATTTGTTGCTGTGGATGAGATATTCCCACATTAGACAAAGCATCAGCAACTGTATTAGCTTCCCGATAGCAATGTGAGAATCTAGCAGGATCTTGTACTAGCTTCCAAATCTGGTTAACTTCTCTTCGAATTTGCCACGGATACTGAGTACGACGCTGAATGATCCCAATCAAAACTAATGAATCTGATTGTACACATATGTCTTCGAAGCCCTTTTGTATACACGTTTGAAGGCCAATTAGAAGAGTTCGAGCCTCTGCGCGGAGACTTGTAGTTTCTCCCAAGTAGGCCGAGAAGGCAATCAGTGGTAAGCCAGTTGAATCCCGAAGAACCCCACCACCTCCACCCACTCCTGGATTACCTTTAGCACAGCCATCCGTATTAAGTATATACCTTCCTGTCTCCTTTGTCTCCCAGCGGATAACTTTATATGCAACCCTGCCACCAGAAGGAATCGTCCAATCATACAACTGACTGAATGATTGCAGTCGAATAACTTTTTTGAACTGTATTCCCACCATAGTATGGATTTCTGCGAAGATGGCTTGGCAAATGGCCGACGATCGCATCTGGATACCCTCAAACATTGCTTTATTCCTCGCCTTCCAAATCTGCCAGCAAACTACACTTGGAAGAATGCGGTCAATAAACCGTCGTAGCTCATAGTCATGTGATCGCAACCACCAACCTACTATGCGAGCTCGTAAGTAAGATCCTGAAAAATTCAATCCACATAGACCTCCAAAATAATTCCATATTACCGTCGCTATGTGGCCATTGGAAAATAAATGCTCAATAGACTCCTCAGATGCCGCAGAACAACAAAAGCATTTGGAAGGTAAATGGAAACCCAGTTTGCATAACTGATCTGGTATCGGAATCCTTCCCAGAAGTAATCTCAACATGAAAAATGAAACTTTTACAGGAATGCGGGAATGCCAAATAGAGGCAAATACCATAGACGTGGGGCGAGCCTGCCTAATATCCCCGAAAGCGGACTTTAGGGAGAATTTTCCGGATGTTGTGGGCATCCAAATGACTTCAACTTCATTTCCTTCTTCCGGGACCATTTGCTCTAAAATGGAAAAAACATTCTCCCTTGGCAATGTCTGGTATAAAAGATTCAAATCCCAGTGACCATTGAGTGTGAAATTTCTGAATGATAAATGTGGGATAACTGGAACTTGTAGAAATAAAGCACCACTTCCCAACCAGTTATCGTACCAAAAATGACACGCCCCATGTTTGGCCACCCATAAGTGTTAGATATCACTATAAGTGTTAGATATCACTAAATACTACTTTCTTGACTTTCTACATTTTCATGTAAATGTCTTCATTATTGTTTTCAAGATAAAGCATAAATGAAAAGGATTTTGGTTATAAGATTGACATATTAGACTTCATTTTCGTGCATAGCACCAATATTTGCATCAACGAAGTATTTTCTTGTTAGCAGATAATTTATTTATTTAATATTGAGAACATTCTCTTTAGAAAACTATTACTCTTGATATCACCAAAAAGAAAAAGAAAAAAAACATAATGGCATCTTTGGCAAAAATAAAAAAGGAAAGCTGGACCTTGAATTTCTATTTAATGTAGTTGGCATATAAACCAAAAGCCTTGCTAGCTGTTTGTCCAAGTGGTATCCTTGCTTAAGATGGTAACAAAGGAAGTTAAACCAACAATTTATAGTACAAGATATATATATATTAATTTTCTTTCTTCATTCCACTAGATGAATTCCTTATTTTAGGGGGTAAAGCTTTCAAAAAAATAAAGTTTAAAGATTAAAGTTGATGAATTTCATACTTTAATAGGTATAGTGTTAAAAATGAAATTTAAGAAATTCGTTTTTGTGTAGGGGTTCAAAGTGAGGGATACTTGGCAAGAAAGAACCGGAAGTAGTCAGGACTCGAGGAGAAATGGCCAGCTACAGCGTTTGCTTCAGCATTACGAGCTAAAACTAGCGGCTATGACGACAGTGAATGGATAAGCAAAACCATACATGGATCCAATTGTTATAGCAATGGGTGAAATGGGTGCTCTAAGGAATCCCCTTTGAGGCAAAGCTGAGCATTCATGTTGAGATTAGAGATGCTGACGCCGGTTGGGCTACTTAGAGTGAGATTGACGAACCCCATTGACATTTGCTTTGGCTCCCGCAGTGACAAAAT
Source organism: Coffea arabica (assembly GCF_036785885.1). NCBI lineage: Eukaryota > Viridiplantae > Streptophyta > Magnoliopsida > Gentianales > Rubiaceae > Coffea > Coffea arabica. Next base: position 45,328,120 of record NC_092316.1, on the reverse strand, counting down.
GTAAGACATTGGCTCCTACTAGAGGAGGAGAAATTCCCCCGTGTTGATCCAATACAAGGGAAAAAAACATTCATCGCAGGTACAACTTTAGCGATCTTCCCCCCTGGTGCATCGATAGTAAGTAACGAGGCCACCAAACTGTCCTAGACATTCTACCGTGTCCGACCATAATCCTATGTATAGATCCGGCACCAGCTTATTTATGGTTGGGACGGCCCACGAAATTACACCGCAGCAAATTGTGCTACCAAACTCTAAAGTCTAATCCTTTGAGAGGCGGGATGAGGGACCTCCAAAGTCAAGAATTTACAGCCAAATATTCCTATAGTAGCTAGGAATGGCAAACCAATAGTAGGGCGCATTGTAGCAGCCGATAGTGGGGGCAGGATGTGATGGGATGGAAGATGAGAGAAAGAGCAAGTGAGAGTCAATTTCAACATTGTGTTGAAGGTGTCAAGAGCAAGGATGGAGGTTTGTATGCATTGGAGTTCCAAATAAAGACCAGCTACAGCAAATTCAAGGGGGTAAAACAGTCTATATATGGCTAGCTACCCTGACAAATGACATCCGTGAATTGAGTACGTTTTACAAATGCTCCTTCTGTTTAGGAAAAATTAATAAGAATTATCTTAGCTGTTTATTTAATGCTCAAGCTCTGAGTAATTATTATGATGTAGATTGTAGAGTGGGTTAATCCCAATCTATTATGCTAAATGCACATTGTAAAGCATCGAGCATGTGCTCGCATTTATATACTTTTGTCCAATCAATACAATTCTATTGTTGCAATAATAAAAAAAAAAAAAAGTTAGGCATGGCAAACACTTGCCCCACAGAGAGCAACGGGGCAAGGCGAGGCAGTGCGAAAGTGGGGGGATTTTTTTCCCCCATTTTAAATGGGACAAGGGACGGAGAAGGATATTCTCGTAGAAAATATACATACATATATATATAGCTGCACATCAATAATATATGCATATATCTTATAATTTAAGAACTAAAAATATCATAATTTGTATGATAAAATGATGACTTGGTTATTTAGAGTTCATTTTAATTTTTTACATATTGTAAGTTATTTATTAAAAAATTTAAAATAAATATGATGGTTATAAGCTTATATTTGCTATACCTGTTATGACTACATTACAATAATATATGCATATACATTAAATTTTGAAAATATAAAACATAATTTGTATGATAAAATGATGATTTTGTTATTTTTAGCTTAAATTTTTTTTACATATTATGAGTTGTTTACCAATAAATAAATAAATAATGCAAGATCCTAATTATTCTTTTCAGTGACATACCTATTATCAAACATAATCGACAACAAATAATAAAAAAATTTGCAAATGAAACATTACAAAGAGCAAACCTTAATATCATAAATATCCTTATCAACATATTAAGGTTAGTTGTCGAGATTTTTATGGTATTAAAGTTCGCTCTTCGTAATTTTTGGTTGCAAATTGTTTTTTTATTATTTGTTGTTGATCATGTATAACAATTGGTATATAACTGAAAAAGTAATTTGAATTTTAAATTAAGTGAAATATAGACAATGATATATAATTTTTTGATACTATATGTGATTTGATCCTAGATGATAAACTGCGGATTCCAGTGTTTTTCTTTAATGTGTGAGATGATATTAGATTAACTAAATAATCTAGCCAATGGTGAAATCATGTTATATTCTCTCTCCTAATATCACCTTTTAATTGCTAGTTGGACCTAAATGTTAGAAGATAATAAATTTAAAAAAAGGTTAGTATAATTTTTGAAGTCTAAAAGGTGGCCAGTGAAATAGTTATTAGAAACCTCAAGGGAGGTTTCTAAAATTATTCCAAAGGATAATTAGTGGGATTATCTGTGAAGAGTTTGGTCAATCTTTGGTACATTAGAGACTCTTTTTTGCCTGGTTCATATATTTCAGTTTCTCCAAAAGCAAAATAATTTATGGGCCCATCTTATTTAAGCTCACCGTCGATCCCAAATTGATCTTCCTTGATGAAAGTTGGATCTTGAAAGAATTCAATTGATCTTGCATTATTCTCAACCAATGGAATTATGGAAAGTTCCCCTACTTCAACAAAATTCTTTCGTAAATTCCCCAAAAAATTTTGAGATACACCATAAAAAATCTTTCCTTCCAAGTTGGATAATTGAGTGAGAGGAAACTTGCTGTGTGGTTATAAAAGTTCTCAAAATTAAAAGGTCTAGTTTGTCTTCAAAAAGAGTGGTTGTATAGGATTTACTCATCCCTTATATCCAAATCGTTTCACTTCTTTCTTAAATTCCCGAACAATATTAAAAGCTCATCTTCTTTTCTCTTCTTAGCTAACTACTAAACTAAACTTCTGTGCAAACTACTCCTAATCTGTTTATACTACTGTAGAAACTACTAAGCTAAAACCCTAATTTTTTTTTTAATTTCAATTCTCTGCAAATTACAAGGCTAAAGCCTAGAAATTTACAATAATATCTAAAACATGATGAATGAATACCGTCATTACTCAAACACGGGCCCTTGGCCCTCCTTAGAGCCCAAAAAGTGATAAACCGAAACTCCAATGGTCCAATCCATTCCACTGAAGTCTGAAGAAAACAAGAGTTTAGCATGATTGTAAATAAATAATTTTCAGACCAGAAAAGTTACCTAACTGTCAAATGAATAATCTTTTACCTTTGAAAATGTCATTTTGCTTTTGGTTAAAGAAGGAAAAGTAATAACAGCTGCTTATATTTCCAAAATTTTCTCGAACCATAAAAGTCCAATGGAGATTGCAAAGTTTTACTTCGAGAATTCCAGTCCGGAATGCAGAACAAAAGAGAAGGGGTATGTAAGGTTTCATCAGTGGTTGATCAACCACCATACTGAAAACTTGAAGGAAAAAAAATAAAGAAAAGAAAATTTAGAGTCCAACAACCATGTTAATAAATTGATATTACCACCTCGAACAGTAAACTGAATTCCAAGAAGTATTAATTCGAATATCCTTTAGAAATACATAAATCCACTTTGCCCCTTCATTATCGATCTAATTGGATTTATTTTGCCAATAGCCTTTCAATACTTAATCAACCTAAGAAGCCCAAACCAAAAATATCGAATTTTCATGTGATATATAGACTATACGTAGACTGCCTTATTCAACCAATGTTGGGAGCTTCTTTTCTCAAACATTAAAGTTGCACACCTACATTCATTGTACATTTGATTAGTCTTAGGCACCATTTGGATTGAAGGAAATTGAAGGAAAGGAAAGGAAAGGGCTTTAATAGGAAAAAAAGAAAGAAAGGAGAATAGAGAAAACTTGAGTCTATTCATCTTTTTAACTAAACTTTATAACTCCCTTTCCCTTTCAATCCTTTTCTTTCCCTTCTCAAAAATTAATTCAAATATCAAAAATCTTCTCTCTCCATTTCCTTTCCTTTCCCTCCCATTCTCTCAAAACAAACAATGCCTTAGAGACTGGCAAAAATTTTGACTTAGGCCAATTCTTTTTCAAACAAACTATAGTTGTTCTTTTGGCTTCAACATGTGCATTTTGCGCTCAAACTTAGATTCAATAAATAAAGAGTTAATCATATATCACGGTTAGATGCACGATACATTAGCTGATTTTTTATTTTAAATTTAAATTCAGATGAATTGTCATGCATTCAGTGCTGACGGATCATACATTATCAGTGTATTGAAGATTCATTTATAGATTAATTGAAATTTATCAGTTGATTGTAAGACATTGGGAAACACAGCTTAGGGGTTTGATCTAATTAAACCTTAAAGAATTGCAATACTCTTTCCTAGAGAATCTTTATAGGTAAACTACACCATTTGGCAAAATATTTACTTGTTTGCTGAATAAGCATTTTATTTAATTGAGGCAACTCAGAAGGTCAAGGTCAACTTTATATGCTTAATCCATGTTTTCAATTTTTTTTTTTCAAATTTCTGTTTCTTTATTGTTTAGTCTGGCTAAGTCAGAACTTCCACCACAATTTTATGTGACTTCCAGTTCGGGGTCAATACGCTAGTAGCTAAATGCAGTACAAGAAGGTCTGGCCAAAAAAAGTGGAGGTCAATGAAGGATTCTATCCACAGAGGACGAATACGTGTATCGATCCATACAAACTAAAAGAGAGGTAACTTTTAATTTCAGACATTTTTTTTTTGGTGGGGAATTAAGTTCTAACTTAAGTAAAGATCTTCATGAAATTTTAGGTTGTAACGGTGTTTTTTTTTTTTTTTGGAAAATACCATTGGTGGTTTTTTCAACCTTTCTCATAAGTCCAAGGGGCAACATACTAAATATTAATTTCTACATGGACGTAACTTTCTTTTTCTTTTTTTTTAACCTTAAACGATTACCATGAAAAAAAAAAGTATAGATGTACTAACAAATTGACTAATGAAAGCATCTGAAAACTTGATCACTCAATATCTGGTAAAGAAATTGCTTTCTCTATTAGCCCTTTTTTTGGGGCAATATAATGGTGAGAATCACATGAACTTTACTTGAAGTACACTGAATATGTGACAGCAAGCAAAGTTTTCCGAATGTTGATGTGATCTTTTAATTAATATTCCAAAAAAAAATCTTTATTCAGTATTGAATATTATACAACTAATTATTATTAGTTTACATCAACAAGGAATCAGTCTTCAGACCCTTCAACTATTCTTTGCCTCAGTCGTCTTGCCTTGCCATATGGGTTTGAATTTCAACAAGTTTACTTTTACTAACTCTTGAAAACGATTTGGGCGAAATTAATATGCCATGCATCACTTACCCTTATTTGCTCTTAATTGCTTGCCTTTTCTCGTTAATATATGTTATAGTTTTTCAACCCATTAAAGTTTATTGCCCAGATTAAAAAAAAATGAACCCAGGAGGGAATTTCATTACTTTATCCACTTGCTTTTATTTTACGTTGTTTCTTTATATAAAGTGGATTTTTCCTTATACTTTTCAGCTTAGGAATCTTCTTGTACCATTTTCAACTATATCTCATACTCCATAACATTTTTCGCTAACCAATAAATTTCTTTTGCACTTGTTTTGAGAATCTTATTTCAAATACTACGTCCTGAGCTCCACATTTAGCAAAAAGTTCATTTATCAGTTGTCACTTTCCATGCTTCTGTTGTATTGCGCTTTTCATGTAGGACTGTCAATGGGGTTGAGCCAACCCGAGCTCGGCTCGTTCGACCCGATAAAAAACCGGATGAGCTTGACCATTTAGTGAGCCGGTCTGAGTTTGAGTCTAAAAATTAGGCCCGAATTGAATATGAGCCGAGCTTGAGTCTTATTAGGCTCAAACCCGATATAGGCCTGACCCTTTAATTACCTCTATATATAATATTTATATATTGATATTATGTATAATTATATATCCAAATATATTATTACTAAATACTAAATATATATAAATTACAAAACGCTAAAATACATCTAAAGACTCTTCCATGAGCTTTCTTGAGAGCCAATATTAGTAATGCATAACTAAATCTCTAACTTTTCTTATTGGTTGAGTAAATTTTTGTGTTGGCATAATATTGGTTGATTTCGTTTTGGTCTACAAACATAAATCATCAAGCATATTTGGATTTAAATCACAAGATTATAAAAAAAGTTTCAACTTTTAAAGATGTATTGGTTTATGATCGCATATTTTATTACTACTTTTCATGCATTTTGAACGAATTAAATATAAATATTGTTGAGAAATTTTTGGTTTATATACTTTTTAAAAACTATTACTTGTTCATGTTTAGTTTTAATGTTGTAGTCTTGTAAATGTTAAATTAGTTTTACAACTTAATAGTTATAGTAATTATATTAAGAAAATTAAGGAGTAATAAGTGAGTTTGGGTTAAACCCGATTAAGGCTCACAACCCAAATATTTTGTGAGTTGAGTATGAGTTTCACATTTATGACCCCGAAACTCATAGTCCGAAACCCGAAAATGTTTTAAATTAAATGAGCTGAACTTGATCTTATGAAAGCCTGACTCATTAGCCCCGATTGACAGATCTAGTTTCATGACATATAATGTTTTTACAAAAATTCCTTCTATAGGATGAAGTTTTCTTGAAGCGAAATGTTGTAGCCCGATTAGTATTACTTGGAATGAGTTTGAAGCCTTTCAAATGTTAAAAATAGATAATCTTGATGCAGTGTAACAGCCCCACTTTCCCCTAAGGCGAACCAAAGGGGTTAGCGGACTGCCTGCCCAACTCTCGCTAGGACTAACGGATCAGTTTATGTCGATCTCATACGTCCCGGAACATACCATTGCGGGCAAACAAGTCAAAATCACAAAATAAAAATAAAAATAAAAATAAAACGAAGAAAAATCGAAGCCGATGATGAACAGTACCGGCCACGTCAGAATCCAAATACTAGGCCGAGAGTAGCCAAAATTTTTCTTTTGCCGTTTGAAATACGAGTTGATCCGAAATTCAACCAAATATCAGCCAAACATATATACATTGAAATACAAAGTTTACAAGCCAAACGGCATACCAAAATATCCAACTAGTCCATACATGTGCAAATAGCCAATTACAACCCAACCATTGATGGGAAACAAAACACTTAGAGTTTTCACTCTCAAGGAGCTATTCAAAATACATTTACAAGCTCAACTTGGCAACCAACTAGCACAACCTTTCCCAAAATAGTCATTTTCCTGTAAGGAAAACAAATGGAACGGAGTGAGCTAAAGCTCAGTGAGTTACTACCACATAAGCATCTAAAATCACATAAGTGTAACCGTTCAGTTCAAGTATGCAAATAAGAAGTAAATCAAATCAGTGAAAGGATACGGACGGCTCTCAAGAGCCCATTTCCACGCTTACATTCTTGATCCAATCTCATTGACTCTCCGTCAACGTTTATGAGTACCAACCGTAAACCTCACTTCACTCCATTCCTTCTACCAAACATACCCCAACCGGGCCCGCACTCCAATCAGTCATTTTGATAATACTCGAGTATACCGAAATCAAAAGTCTCATTACTACAAGATTCCCCAGTACAGTCCCCGTGGCACGTCAATATTCACGACCAAACTCTCGCCGGCTCGATCCAATTGACTACCTACGGGGTTGAGCTCAGTAATACAGTAAGGCCGTTGGACATTCGTCCAAACGATACCAAATCAGTTTTCCATGAATGGAATTCAATATCTCATATAGCAAGTGCAGTATTTCAGTAAAACGGTAAACAGTCATGAATGGAATCACAAGGGGGTGAGGGCGGTCAAGTACACCCTCACCTCAATCATTTTCAATAGCCATATTAGCCGTTAAGGCATCAAATTCACATATACCAAAGCCACATTGTAACATTTAAGTGAATAGTATACTCACCAATCACGTAAGTGATATTTCATGCACCGTGATCAAAAGTGCGTCGTGAACCACCGTCACGCCCTAGAACACGTAAACAAATGCAATGAGACTCGATAACGAGTCATATAGCAATGCCAATCATAACCCTCAATAGGGTTTATATGCATAAATAAGCATCATTGGTAACCAGAAATTAAGAAATGGCTTTAGCTTAAGCCTTAACAAAGAAACCGTATTTGACCTCAATATGCGGTAATGGCACCAAATTCACTACGGTTATCGGATGGGGGTGTACCTTTGGGACTGGCTGAGGAAATAATGAAGCCATGATGGCTGGAAAAGTTAGCAAATTCAGGGGAAGTGCTGTTCGAACTTTGAAGGGACTTGTTTGCATTGAGTTTGTGATCTAAGACTTGGATTTGAGCAAGGCAATGTTATATGATGGATGATTTCTGAGCCATGGAGGTGAGTGACCCCAAACTATTGTTAAAGCTTCTTATGAAATGTTTCTTGCATTATTTACTCGACTGCATCTCATGCGTGCTTGCATGTGAATTCATGATATGATTTTGGCTTCAATGAATTCTTGGGGAGTCTTGTGCTGGACACCAACGTCTCCACCTCCGTTTACTTGGAGCAAATGGCTCCGGAGCTCAAAAAGGGGCTCCCTCTTAATGTTAATGTTAATGTTAAATGATCTATTTGAGCGTTGGGTGTTCAAGTACTATGATTTCACTGGCTCACGAGAGCAATAAACGGACATTTGTTCTTTGAATCATGACATCATCGAAAGGATCGAAATGCAATATTGTGAAATATATTTGATTACTAATTTTACTGGTTACTCGCTGAGCTTCTAGCTCACCCCAAAAATATTTTATTCCCCTCCACAGGGCTCGTGGCGAAGGAAGGACTTGTAGTACTTGTTCACGTGATTGTATGGCATATATCTTATATAATTTGGATTTGGAATCATTTTATGTATAGTTGGAAGTTGTTTCCGCTTCGCTTATGACATGTAAATATTGGAGATTTATATTGTAATATTTGAGGTTTATTCTTGTAATTCATTTGAGGATTGTAGTGAACGACTGAGTCCCGGCGAGAGCCGGGCAGGCGGCACGCCGAAGCCTCTGGTTCGCCTTAGGGGGAGGTGGGGCCGTCACATGCAGCGCAGAAGATCTAGTAACAAAAGGCAATCACCTGATGGTCTTGATCAACCTTTCTTAATAATTTAATAAACATATACCACATCTTATTCTATAAAGTATAGATTTTTGGAGGCCAATAAGGTTTTGATTCAGTGAAATCAGAGATTCTAGATTCAAAATTTTTATGTTCCTTCTTTGCTTCTGAAGTCTCACACCTCCCCTACAGGAAAAAAAAATTTAAAAAAAAGAATAAAAAGCAAAGTATAGATTCTCGGAGAATGAACAAGGCCATGGAATAAACTCATCCAAGGGTTGAAGAATAATAAATAATAATGTTTTATCATGCCATATATTTTGCATTAACTTGTATGTGTAGCATTTCGATAGTCCCCATATTTAGTAACTCTCGAATTTTTTCTTAATATTGAGGATAATCGATTAAACATTCACAATTAACAAATTTCCATCTTTGTTCCTCCATTTTTATTCTGTAGTGCACAAAATTAACGTGGCCTATATTTCATACCATAAGTAAAATGCTTCTCTATTTTCAAAACTTTTGTTTGATAGAGTTTAGGAGAAGTATTAGTTTTATTGCATTGATTTCATTTTCTTTTCATGTACTTTGATGGATTTATAATACCCTAGCCACTTAATGGAACTATTAACTTGATGACCAGTTTCGAGAAAGCTATAAGAGAAAAATTTTACGTTTTTTATAAACACATTTCTCAATCACTTTTTTTTTACTTCACATATATCATATCGTTATAATACATTTTCTACAAAAACTATAGTAATCCAAACGAACTATAAGGCTATCATATTCGCTAAGTTGTGTTTGCATCTGCTTTTTTACCCCTTTAATGCATAAAAGAAGCCTTATCTTTGCCTTCCATCTGTATATGCTAAGGTGGATTGTCCAAAAGACGCAGAATCATGGCACCCAAGTTTAAGAGGAAATAGAAAATTTAATTTGCAATACATCACCCAAAATCTTCATAATCCAACTGGAATTCACAGATTGCCATCTACCTGAAACAAGTACATCTATGCCTCTCAATGATCAAGATTTTTTAACTCCTTATTTTGATTTTTGAGGCATTTTATGATAATATCCTTGTTTATCTCAATTCATAGCTTTTGATGATTACAAAACAATTGGATGTTTCTAATACCTTTTGTAGAGATCCTTTTCAGAAATGAACCAAACAGGTCTGTGGATTTAAAGCAGAAAAAGAAGATAAAAAAAGAATGAAGTCTGCTGAGGATGATGTCGGACGCACAAAAGGAGAGTATCGGACGTCCGACATTCTTTGAGTATCTTCGGACGAGTAAAGAACTCAGACTCGGACGTCCGAAGAAGACAAGCCAGGAGTTACTCGATTACTGATCAGGTTCGGACGCTCAACACCTGTGTATCGAACGTCCGACAAGCGTTGCTGCTCTTCGGACGCAACACTCTGGACGCATCGGCCGTCCGAAGGAAGTGAAGAAGAAAATTCAAGTATTCATCCTACCCTCGGAGGCATGATCGGACGTCCTAAGAGATTCAAGAAAACTTCCAGAACTCATTGATCTCGTTCGGACGCATAAAAACCAAACATCGGACGTCCGACAGCACCAACGGCTAGTTGACTTTTCAGCTGCCTTCTACCCGTTGACGGCATTAATTGAGGAACTCTCTGGTCTCCTATAAAAAGAACAAAGTCAACCACCTCAAAACAACTTTGTACATCAAGCCTACATCAGATTGTGAGTCATTCGTGTGCTAGAATACTCAAAAGGAACATTTGTACTCCTTGCTTGTGCAATCTTCGTGCAGTTTTTTCAAGTGTGACATAGCTTCTTCAATAGTGTAGCATAGTGAGGGTTTGCGAGTGTTTGTAAAACTTCCTTGCTTGACCAAGTGTGGTTTGGGGCAAGAAGGAAGTGATCCCTTCCTTGTACACAAAAGATTGGTTGCAAGTCTATTCAACTTGAAGTAACTTGGTTTATAAAAGTGGTGTTCAAACCTCAGTTGTGTTTGAAGCTTGGTTTGTTTCTTTACTCTCATTTACTGCTTTTCTACATAAACTATTCTTCTCTCCATCTCACGAATACCTATGCTCTTGTGTTATCTTGTTCATTGGGAGGTATTTGAGAAAAGAAAGGCTGTCTGTGAAAAAAAGTAGAATATATCTTAGCAGATTTTTGAAAGCCTAATTCACCCCCTCTTAGGTTGTCTTCGATCCTTACAATTGGTATCAGAGCTTGGTCTCCTAGAGATTAAGCTCAAGCGGCTTGGAGTAAGATGACAACCAGTCATGCTATGTTTGTTGATGGGCAATCTGTTACTAGGCCTCCCATGTTTACTGGTTCCAATTATGTTAGCTGGAAAGAAAGAATGATTATCTTCTTGCAATCCATTGATATTGAGCTGTGGTTTATTGTGAATGAAGGACCGCATGATGCTAACTTTCTTGATGTAGAAACAGGTTTGTTGCGGCAAAAAACGAGAGTTGAGATGAATGCTCAAGATAGAACCAATCTCACATTGAATGCCAAAGCCATGAATGTTCTTTACAGTGCCTTAGACTCAAATGAATCAATTAGAGTAAAAGGGTGTAAATCTGCCAAAGAAATGTGGGATAAGTTAAGAGAAATTCATGAGGGTAGTGACAACGTAAGAGAACAGAAAAAGTCCATTCTGGTCACCAAATATGAATCTTTTAAGATGGAGCCTAATGAGAACATCGACAAAATGTATTGTAGATTTAATGATCTGATCAAGGATTTAGAGGTACTTGAGAAGGAGTACTCTCTAGGTGAAAAGAACAGAAAAATTCTGAATGCTCTATCAAAAGATTGGGAAAGCAAAGTGACTGCCATAGAGGAAGCCAAGGATCTAAATTCCTTATCCATTGAATCTCTGATTAACTCTCTAACCTCTTACGAACTGAAACTTAAATCTAAGTTGCAGGAAGAAGAAGAAACAAAAGGAAGGAAGAGTATTGCTCTGAAAGCTTTACAAGATGAAGATGAAACAGTTTCACTGGATGAAAATGACTTGGAAGGTGATGACAGTGATATTGCACTCATCACAAGAGGTTTTAAAAGATTTCTCAATAAGAGAAGATTCAGGAAAGGCGGATCCAGCAATTCCTTCCAGAATCAGACTAATGACTTCAGAAATAGAGGGAAACTAGAGTTCAACAAGAAGCAGAATGATAAATGTTTTGAATATGGCCAACCTGGACATTATGCAAATGAGTGTCCAATGAAGAAAAAGAAGGAAAACAAGATTGAACGAAAACCAAAGTTCAACAATTTCCAAATTACCTGGAATGATTGCAACTCAGAAGGCGAAGTTGAAGAAAAAGAGGAATCTGCTCAAGTAGCTTTCATGGCTATTGGAGATGAAGAGGTAACACAATGCAATTCTCAAACCAATAGTGATAGTGAATCTGATGATGATGTTAATTCTTTTCTAGAAAAAATGCATAACAGCTTGAAAGAATCCTATGTTAAAAACAAAGAACTGAAGCAAAAAATCAGCTTTCTAATACAAGACAATGCAAATCTTTTTCGACAAAACAAATGTCTTAAGCATGAAAATGATAACCTGAAAAGGACTGAAACTGATGTGCTTGCTGAACTTTACAAAAAGAAAAATTACTGTGACTTACTCAAAAGTGAGCAATGCAGCTTAAGGAAAAAGATGGATGATTTATGTAAATTGTTACATCATGTGAAACAGAATCATCTTCAAAAGAATGACACTGTACCTTATGTTAATACTCATCAAATAAGACTGAACCAAAATACAAATGAGTTTGCTATCCACAGAAGAAGGCAAGTCAGATTCATTAAACCTGTTCATTTGATTGATTCAATGTCAGTATGCAACTTTTGTTGTCAATCTGGTCACATGTATAGCAACTGTCATGTTAAGAAAAACATGAGAAATGGCATGAGATGCATGTGGATAGTCAAACATAAGACTAACTCTCAAGGACCCAACATGTAAAGGGTACCAAGTATTATCTTGTGGGTTTGTGTGTAGGTGAACCAGGATTACATTGCTAAAGAATCAAAATGGTTCATTGATAGTGGATGTTCAAGACATATGACTGGTGATGCATCACAATTCATCGAACTCAAGCAAAAAGCAAGTGGAAAGGTAACATTTGGAGATGATAACAAAGCCAAGACTGTTGGTATTGGCGATGTTGGTAAGAATGATCAAACTTTTATCCACAATGTTCTTCTTGTTGACAATTTGAGCTACAATCTGTTAAGTGTTAGCCAATTGTGTGATAGGAATCTGTTTGTATTGTTCAAAAAGCTTGAATGTCTCATATTTGACTAAAAGTTCAACATTATTTTCAAAGGAAAAAGAGTTAATGATGTCTATGTAGTGTTTCTTGAAAAAATTGATTCCTCACATCTCAAATGTCTCAAAGTAGCAAATGAGGACCCATGGTTGTGACATAGAAGGTTGTGTCACTTCAATATGGATTTGCTGAAAGAAATTTCTAAAAAAGAACTTGTTAGAGATCTTCCAAAAATTAAATTTGAAAAAGACAGAATCTGTGATGCTTGCCAATTTGGAAAACAAGTCAAGGTTTCTTTTAAACCTAAGAAATGTGTTTCTACTTCAAAATCACTTGAACTTCTGCACCTTGATCTGTTTGGTCCTACACAGACTGCAAGCCTTGGTGGTAAGAGATATTATTTTGTAATTGTTGATGACTACTCTCGATATACTTGGGTAATATTCCTTACTCATAAAGATGATGTCTTTAAGAATTTTACCTCATTATTTGCTAAAGTACAAAATCTGCTCGGCTTGAAAATTGTTAGGATTAGAAGTGATAATGGGACAGAATTCAAGTTCTGTGATTTTCCAGAATTTTGTGATCATAATGGTATTACTCATGAATTCTCTATTGCTAGAGTCCCTCAACAAAATGGAGTTGTAGAAAGAAAAAATAGAACTCTCCAAGAGGCTGCTAGAACCATGCTTAGTGAATGCAATTTACTAAAATATTTTTGGGCTGAAGCCATAAACACAGCCTGTTATACCATGAATAGAGTTCTTCTAAGACCAATTTTGAACAAAACTTCCTATGAGCTCATGTATGACAAAAAGCCTGTTGTCAGCTACTTCAAAGTATTTGGTTGTAAATGTTTCATTTTGAATATCAAGGAACATCTTGGAAAGTTTGACAAGAAATCTGATGAAGGAATTTTCTTGGGTTATTGTGAAAACAAAAGAGGTTTCAGAGTTTATAATCGTAGAACATTGATTATAGATGAGGCTATACACATTACTTTTGATGAATCTAATGGTGACATTTCTATGAGTTGTGGTGAAGATGATGACACAGGTGTTCAAGAAGGACTAAAGAAGCTAGCAATCAATGACCATGACTCTGCCTCACCAGAAACTGATTCAAAGGATAATGATGCTCAGGTCAGTCCAGCTGAAGAAGTGAATAATAGAGATACCACTACTCCTAATGATCTTCCAAGAGCCTGGAAATTTGCTCATAATCATCCCAGGGAGCTTATAATTGGTGATCCTTCTGAAAAGGTCAGGACTCGTTCCTCTAGACACCTGATAGATAATCTTGCTTTTGTATCACATATTGAACCTAAAAATGTTGTTGATGCTTTGAATGATGAGCACTGGATTTTGGCTATGGAAGAAGAGTTAATCCAATTTGAAAGAAACAAAGTTTGGACTCTGGTTGCCAGACCACAAGGCCATCCTATCATTGGCACTAAATGGATTTTTAGAAACAAATTGAATGATAAAGGGGAGATTGTTAGAAATAAGGCTAGACTGGTGGTTAAGGGGTACACTCAAGAAGAGGGAATAGACTTTAATGAGTCTTTTGCACCAGTAGCCAGGCTGGAATCCATAAGAATGTTTTTAGCATTTGCATTTTTCAAGAATTTTAAATTATTTCAAATGGATGTTAAGAGTGCCTTCTTAAATGGATTTATAGATCAAGAAATCTATGTTGACCAACCTCCTGGTTTTGAAAATGAATCTTATCCAGATCACGTGTTTAAACTCTCAAAAGCTTTATATGGATTAAAACAAGCTCCTAGAGCATGGTATGAACGTCTGAGTGGATTTCTGATTGAAAATGGTTTTAAAAGAGGCATTGTAGACACTACACTTTTTACAAAACAAAACTCACAAGATCTTTTGATTGTGCAAATATATGTGGATGATATCATATTTGGTGCTACTAATGAAAAATTGTGCAAGGACTTTTCCATCATCATGCAAAAAGAATTTGAAATGAGCATGATGGGAGAACTGAATTTCTTCCTTGGACTCCAAGTGATTCAAACCCAAGATGGAACGTTTATAAATCAAACAAAATACACCAAGGAGTTGCTGAAAAGATTCGGAATGGAGGATTCAAAGCCTGTTGGGACACCTATGTGCACATCTACCAAACTAGACAAAGATGAAGAAGGTACAAAAGTTGAGGAGAAGAAGTACAGAGGTATGATTGGAAGTTTACTTTATTTAACTGCTAGTAGGCCTGACATCATGTTTGCTGTGTGTTTATGTGCTCGATTTCAATCCTGTCCAAAGGAATCACACTTGAATGCAGTAAAAAGAATCTTGAGATATCTTAAAGGAACCTTAAATTTTGGCTTGTGGTATCCAAAATGTCATGAACTTCCTTTGTGTGGATTCTCTGATGCTGACTTTGGTGGTTGTAAAATAGATAGAAAAAGTACTACTGGTATATGCAACTTTCTTGGAAATTGTTTGGTCTCTTGGTTTAGTAAAAAACAAAATGCTATCTCACTGTCCACTACTGAAGCAGAATATGTTGTTGCTGGTGCTTGCTGTGCTCAATTGTTATGGATGAAAAACACATTGAATGACTTCGGTTTAGTATATGAATGTGTACCCATGTACTGTGACAACACTAGTGCAATTAATCTAACAAAAAATCCCATTCAACACTCTAGGACTAAGCACATTGATATAAAGCATCATTTCATTCGCGATCTTGTCTCAAAGGGGATAATCCGTGTTGAGTTTGTTTGTTCTAAAGAACATATCGCTGATATCCTCACAAAAGCTCTTCCGCTAGATCAATTTGTGTCTTTGAGGACTAAATTGGGTGTTTCAGAAAAAATGTTCAGAGTCTTATTTCCAGTCAATCTTTATCGGACGTCCGATGAATTGGAACGGACGTCCGACAGTGTTCTTCATCCAAGGTCCAGAAAATCCCTGGCTCGAACGGTTGTGTCCGACGCATCACTTCGTTCGGACGTCCGACACTCAAAAATGTGTCCTATAAGGCAGTTACCCACTCTTCTCAATTCATTTTCCTTCATAAGTCTCGGACGTGACCTTTCAGTTTCTCTAAAATTTGAAATTCAAATTTCTCTCTCCTCAAACCAAGTTCCGAGAAATTGACTCAACCAACTCTATTACACCTCTCTTGCTCATTAACCACTCATAAAAGGCACTCCTAACACTCAACTGCCCCAAAATTTCCAATTTACATACGAAACCCTAACCTCATATGACCCTCTCCCTGCGGCATCATAGTGCACTCTTGTTGGCTCTTACTGTTTTTTCCTTCTATACACAACATTCTGCATTAAAAATCATATCCACATTGCATCGTGGTTAGAATGAGGGGAGGATCTACTAGTGCCGGACGGTCTTTTAAGCTGAGGGATGAAGACATTGAAATTGTTGATCCACCTCCTGTGGCACCAAAAAGGAAGAAAGTGACTCGTAGTGGCAAAGTGAAGGAGACTGCTCAAAGAAAATTAGTTACTCCAATTCCTGAATCATCTGATGAACAAATGGAAGGGCAGATCTCTGAAGGGAACATTGCTGGTGGAAATGAGGAACCAGAACAGGCTACCCAAGGTGATGAAACTGTCACAAGGTCTTCTAGTAAAAGAAAAAGGACTGCAAAGGGGAAGAGAACTCCCCAATCCAAGAAAAAACAATCTGCTGGTCCCTCTGTTGATCAGCAGAATGAAGAAAACATTACTGAGAGTCAGCCAACACCTGAACCCTCCATCAGGAAGTCTCCAAGGACAAGGACTGAGACTCAAAATGTTGGTGCATCTGTCACTCAAACCTCTAAAGGGACACGTTCTGGGAAGAATCCAGTATCTCAGCCTGCACCTGAACCCGTTCCTCTACCAAAGTTCATCGATGATGAAGCCAGAGACAGATTTGAGTTAGTCTCTCAAAAAGGGTTCATCACCCAAAGGCTCATCATTCCTTTTGAATTTCGTAAGCTTGATCTTGAACCTGTCATCAAACTCTTTGAATTCCAGAAATAGACTTATCTTTTGACCATTCCTAATGTTTTCTATCCTGACATGCTGTATCAATTTTTGGCTAATCTTAGAAAGGGTACATCACACACTGAACTCATCTCTAGGGTCAACTCTGTAGACATCATGTTAACTCCTGACATTGTGAATTCTATTCTGAAAACTAGTATTGAACCTGGTTTTAAGGAAAAAATTACAAATTTCTTTTCGTATGAGGAATTCCCTTCTGCCTATCATCATTTTTACAATGCTAAACTCATGACTTATTTTCAAACCAAATTCAACACCCCTGCTGAGGCAAGATTGGATGATCTCAGTCCTCAGAATCTGATCATCTTCACCATCATTTCGAATCTGTTGGTGCCAACTGATGGCCACAGAACAGATGCAAACAAAATGGAACTCTATCTTTTCTACTGCTTTGTTGAAAAAATCCGCATTGACTTTGGATTTATAATGTGCAAATTTCTGCTCAAAATCAGCACTGATAGTCGTAGGAAGCTTTCCTATGGCAGATTTCTGACCCCTATTTTTGCTCATTTTGACATACCCTTTTCTGGCAAATCTCCAAAAGACAGTGCTTCTTCAGTTTTTTCCAAAGCTTATTTTGAAAGAAAGAACCTAAAATTTTTTGATGGTCATTGGTGCTACAAGGAGACTGTGGCCGAGTCTAGAAGAAAAAATTTGCATGAAACCCCTGCCACTTCTAGAACTCCCCATGATCAGTCAGGGTATGTTTCTCCTTTCACCATTCATCCTAGAAAGTCTGCTAGTAAGTCCTTCTCTTCCAACTCTGAGGTCATCTCCTTGCTTGAAGACCTCAAATAGCATGTTATGCTTCTTGAAGATGGTCTCATGATGACCATGACCTCTGCCCAACAATCCTTTTTCCTTGAAAAAAGGAATCTTGTTGTGCCCCCTATACCTGAGACAAATGAGACTGCTCATCAGAAAGAACCAAGATCTGAGCCCACAAGGCCAACTGGTAATGAGACCACACCAGCTTCCAGTTCTCAGCCCAAGGATAAAGGCAAGGCTCCAGTAACTGATGAAACATTTGAAGATGATGATGAAGAAACTGAGGAAGAAGAGGACCCTGAACAGTATCGTCTGACCAGGAGGAGGCCTGGATCATCTAAAATCACCATCTAGGCACTACTAGGTCACTGCACCTAAACCTAGGACTATAGTTCATCTTTTACATTGCACTTTTGTACTAAGTGTTGAACACCTGGTCTGTACAACTGGATATTTTCTACTATTTATGAATGTTTTAACTAAGTGTTTGTTATGAATGCTTTGAATGGATGTTATGATTGGTTATATGTTTTTGAAATCTGCTCAATGAATGAATGTTTCTGTTTAACATCTGCTACATGATTGAGTCCAAACTGTGCTGTACATTGTAAATGAATACACTGATAATGTTTCTGATGGGACGTACTACTGGTTCCAAAACTGATACTCAATCTTGTGATGACAAAAAGGGGGAGAATTGGAATTGGATTTGGTTTAACACTGATAGTATAGAGTAACTAGTTAGGGGGAGACAGTCTCAGGGGAAGTTGAGCTGGATCAGCACTGATGATGTGGATTGCGCTTCTTCTGATATACTACTCATGCACTTCGTTAGGGGGAGCTGTTATACTCATGCACTTCGTTAGGGGGAGCTGTTATATTTTGTGCTCTATCCAATTGTTTTGTCATCATCAAAAAGGGGGAGATTGTTTATTTCAATTCATATCTTTTGATGATTACAAAACAATTGGATGTTTCTAATACCTTTTGTATAGATCCTTTTCAGAAATGAACTAAACAGGTCTGTGGATTTAAAGCAGAAAAAGAAGATCAAAAAAGAATGAAGTCTGCTGAGGATGATGTCGGACGCACAAAAGGAGAGTATCGGACGTCCGACATTCTTTGAATATCTTCGGACGAGTAAAGAACTCAGACTCGGACGTCCGAAGAAGACAAGCCAGGAGTTACTCGATTACTGATCAGGTTCGGACGCTCAACACCTGTGTATCAGACGTCCGACAAACGTTGCTGCTCTTCGGACGCAACACTCTGGACGCATCGGCCGTCCGAAGGAAGTGAAGAAGAAAATCCAAGTATTCATCCTACCCTCGGACGCATGATCGGACGTCCTAAGGGATTCAAGAAAACTTCCAGAACTCATTGATCTCGTTCGGACGCATAAAAACCAAACATCGGACGTCCGACAGCACCAACGGCTAGTTGACTCTTCAACTGCCTTCTACCCGTTGACAGTATTAATTGAGGAACTCTCTGGTCTCCTATAAAAAGAACAAAGTCAACCACCTCAAAACAACTTTGTACATCAAGCCTACATCAGATTGTGAGTGATTCGTGTGCTAGAATACTCAAAAGGAACATTTGTACTCCTTGCTTGTGCAATCTTCGTGCAGTTTTTTCAAGTGTGACATAACTTCTTCAATAGTGTAGCATAGTGAGGGTTTGCGAGTGTTTGTAAAACTTCGTTGCTTGACCAAGTGTGGTTTGGGGCAAGAAAGAAGTGATCCCTTCCTTGTATACAAAAGATTGGTTGCAAGTCTATTCAACTTGAAGTAACTTGGTATATAAAAGTGGTGTTCAAACCTCAGTTGTGTTTGAAGCTTGGTTTGTTTCTTTACTCTCATTTACTGCTTTTCTACATAAACTATTCTTCTCTCCATCTCACGAATACCTGTGTTCTTGTGTTATCTTGTTCATTGGGAGGTATTTGAGAAAAGAAAGGCTACCTGTGAAAAAAAGTAGAATATATCTTAGCAGGTTTTTGAAAGCCTAATTCACCCCCCCTCTTAGGTTGTCTTCGATCCTTACAATCCTCAAAAGGGATTCATCATTGCATAGCTATTAGTATATCCCTAGACCACCATCTGTTGATTCTCTCTTCTTTCTGTTTTTTCCAATTGATTTGTAGACAGCTTATTTTAAGGTATTCAATTAGATCTTTTTTTATTGAAGTGCAAAATCCAACACAGAATGGTAAATCATAGTATATGTCCAGCAGTCCCATTTTTCTTAGCATGGAATTCAAAAAAAAAAAAAAAAAAAAAAAGAGGACAATTGGCACTGCAATATATGATATTCCAATTGGACTTCGCCAGTAAAACCAGAAATATAGAGTTCTTTATCACGTTTGAGGAATACCGATGTCATTTTCAATTTTTTATCTTCTCCAAGCCTTTGCTTAATTTGTAAGATAAAGATTGAAGTTATAATTGACTAACTGTAGTGTGGTTGATTACAGCAACTCTCTAACAACATATTGTAAGATAATAACTTATCAAATTTAGGAAGAAAACCCTCTGATTCATCTATTCATATATATATATATATATATATATATATATATATGATATATGAACAAGTCTCAATTCACTTTTTAACAAGAAATCCCAAACCTGTCATCAATTATTAAATGGATTAATTTTTCCTACACTGATACTGTATACACTATCAGCGTTGGATAAATGACAACTATGCAAAATTTGAATTTGAAATTCAACTTTTGCACATATGTCATGAATTCAACGATGATAGTGTATACATCATCAGCATAGGAAAGATTTACTCTTATTAAATTGGTGCAAGCTTCAACTTGTGGGGTGATCTTGCATGGTTTACATTTTGTATATAAGTGAGTAGATAGGTGAGTTTCTAAGATTCATTATTGCTAATTAGGTAGTTACATTACATGAGTTAAGAAAATTACAATTGAGCAAAAAAATTGCATGGACCACACAAGGTACACATCCAATTGTCAAATATACATGCACATCTAAAAGTCCATAGATTTGCATAAATTTTTAAATTTGATCATGGTCGGTCAAGTAATTACTTGAACAAACTGTTCTTATTATTATTATTATCAGTTGATGCCTACAAGATGAGAATTGCATTTTCTATTAAAGCAGTAAAGTCAATAATACACGTAATCACAAAAGTAAGCATGCAACAAGTAGGTAGTGTAAATAAAATACTTCAACATAATTGCCTTTTCTTTTTTTTTTTTCCCTTTTTTGTGAAATTGCCTATTAGTATCATAAATCCTCTATTCGTAGAATATTAAAAAAAAATTATAGAGTTTCAAGATTGAACAATGCCACTTTACAGTTGAAAAAAAAAAAACCTGTCTTAATTTAGGTGAGTTCTATTCAAATTAGAAAAAAAAAAGAAGTGTATATTAGAATCTGTACTTTTGATTTTCAGTTGGAAGTTGCATTCGTGGTGGTTCCCCTGGCTGCTTTCCACAATCCACACTCCAACTCTTCCTTGCTCTTTCTCCCACCTTTCCAGTCGTTTCATTTACGTCATAGCATTGATTCAATTCAAGAACAAGAAGAAGAAACAACAAAAAAAAGAAGAAAAAAGGTGCAATAGAAGCCAAAGTCCACCCCTAAACCTTTCTTTTTTTCTCAGTTTCTCTTCCTTCAAAGTCTTCTCTCTCTCTCTTCGTCCAATATCCATCCATCCCATGTAGCAAAAACACTTGGACTAGTTCTACTACTAGCATTTACTGCCCCTTGTAGAAAGACCTGTTCTATCCTCTTCCCTCCATCTGTTTCCATTTTGTCAGCATTTCATTTCACCTCTTTCTTTATATCTGAGCAGAACCCACAATTTTACCAACGCTTGTCTCAGTTTCTGCAGCATCTCAAATGGCAAATACTCTGTTTTCAAGAGCTTTCTTGATTGTATCCACCCTTGTATTGTCTAGTACCAGTATTTTAACTGAGGCAAGATTGTGGAGAAGAGTAGTATTAGTATACTTGATCCTTCTGATATTTGCTCCAAGCATGATGCTGCTATTGGCAACTTTGGTGTGCCTGACTATGGAGGATCAATGGTTGGAACTGTTGTTTATCCTGATACAGGTGCTACTGGTTGTTCTCCTTTTGAGGGTGATAAGCCCTTCAGGTCAAAGTCTTCCACTCCCACCATCCTCCTCCTTGATCGTGGAGGTAATCATCAGCTTTCTTCTTCTCCTGTCGCTTTTCCTGGTGCAATTTTTTTTTTTTGGTTAGTTTTATACATCTGCATGTGTTTATGTGACATGCAATTAACAATTTTTGAAAATTTGGAGAATGGGATTTTAGTAGTTAGCTCTTTAAGGTGGTGGAATTATTTCTTTTTAATTTTTTTAAAGTGAGTTTAACGTTGTTTAGAAGATTTTGATGTGTTGCTTCTGTCCTTTAGGTAATTAAATTGTCTTTTTGGATGTCCAGATTTAGTTACTCTGTCTTATTGCTCTGTTTTCATGGTCAACCTTGATACTTTCTGCCATGTGATCATCCGACGGCAGAGAATCAATTTGCAGTTTATAGCTTTTTTTTTTTTTTTAAATTTAATCAACTATAGTTTCCTAATTTAAAACCTTTGATTTTTGTGGTGTATTTGTGCAAACTTCTTTTTATTTTTCAGAGGAAATAAGTTGATTCTGATGCATCAAGCTGTTCTTATATCACCCTTCTGTGTCTTCCTAGAGGCACCCAAACAATTTTGGGTCCTGGAATACTATCCTTTGTGCATGGATTATTGATGCTTAACGGAAAGTCCTGGATGAACTCAGAATGCTAATCCAATCAAAATAATTTTGGTTACAGTATAAACGGAGCAACAATTGGTAGGGGTTCAAAAGTGGAATTTAAACACTGCAGATTTATGGAATCTCAAGTTTTGGCCGTGGTTGATGAAATTCTACTTCTTTTCTCCTGTCTTGTTATGAAATCATGCTAATTCTGGTTTCTGGGAGAGTGGAGGGAACCTTTTAGCTGTATACCAATTACCAGGAGACCTTTTTGAGATAAATGGACGAGCCCGATTGAAACCAATAACAAGTAATTAGAACAAACAATTTTATGATGCAATGGAACGCTGTGGTCTCTAATTAAAACTTTTTTCTGCCCTTTACAGGATGTTACTTCGCTTTGAAGGTATGGAATGGACAACAAGCTGGTGCTGCTGCAGTTTTAGTGGCTGATAGCGTAGATGAGCCCCTAATAACTATGGATTCACCGGAAGAAAGCTCAGATGCAGATGGATACTTGGAGAAGATTGGAGTCCCTTCAGTTTTGATTGATCATTCTGTCGGTGAATCCATAAAGGGTGCACTGAAGAAAGCTGCAAATGTTGTTGTAAAAATTGACTGGTCGGAGTCAATGCCACATCCTGATCAGAGGGTGGAGTATGAGCTCTGGACCAATAGTAATGATGAGTGTGGAATCCGGTGTGATGAACAAATGAATTTCATCAAAAATTTTAAGGGCAATGCTCAGATTCTTGAGAAGGGTGGATACACCCGTTTCACACCACACTACATCACTTGGTATTGTCCTCACGCTTTTCTTCTTAGCAGTCAATGCAAGTCTCAGTGCATCAATCATGGAAGATACTGTGCACCTGATCCTGAGCAAGACTTTGGGATGGGGTATCAAGGAAAGGACGTAGTATTCGAAAATTTAAGACAGCTCTGCGTGCACAGAGTTGCAAATGAGAGCAACCGCTCTTGGGTTTGGTGGGATTATGTCACAGACTTCCACATTAGGTGCTCAATGAAGCAAAAGAAATACAGCAAGGAATGTGCAGAGGAGGTTATGAGATCGCTGCGTGAGTTCTGCTCTCAAAAGCTTTTTCTGCAGAACAAATTGATCTTGCATTTTGAAAATACTCAACTATTTACGTATCTTGTCCATCAGATCTACCGATTGAGAAGATAAAGAGTTGTATGGGCGACCCCGAAGCTGATGTGGAAAATCAAGTACTTAAAATTGAACAAGACCTCCAGGTTCTTACAATCTCCACACCTCAATTTTATTTGTCTCAGTTGTCAGAAATTAACGCTGATGAGACAAAAGTTAGACATGATTTGGTGGATGAATGACCATTACATTGACTTTTTGTTCTTTGTTAAATCTAGGTTGGTCGAGGATCTCGAGGTGATGTCACAATATTGCCAACATTGGTTATAAACGACGTCCAGTACAGAGGTTTGTTACAGATGTCTATGTTGTTCAATACTTGTAGTCCCTTGGTAGTTTTGGATATTACTTCAGAAGATTAATCCACATTCTTTTTGGATGGTTAATGGAGAAAACATTGGACTTGTAATTTTCTGTATCAATTCAAAAATGCTGGCCAGCTGACATGGTCATCCATTCTGATTAAAATTTTCCGAGTTAAGATCAGATGCAAGATTCTGTCTGCAGCTGCAGCTTTTGGCCTCCTTTTTCTCCTGAAGATAAAAAAGGACTCATTTGGGAGTAACAGCATTGTCTTGCATTAGTTTATCCAAACAAAATTAGTAACTGAATTGACAACTTAATTCGATCACAGTAAGAATGACACAAGACTGGAGACAATATTTCAGAACACGGAATGGGGTTTTCCTGAGACATATTCCCTATTGCGAATTTCATTTATTCTAATACTTACTCTTGCAACTCCAACAAATTTACAATCTGAATGAATTCTGATTTGGTTGTGGCATTTCTGATCATACTTCAATTAGTTTGACTAAAGCATATAATGTGAAATGCTTCTACATCAAACAATTAACCATATAATAATCTAAAGAAACTATTTTTCTAGTTAATGATGGATTTTTGTTTTGCTAACCAAACTAAATTTGCTTTTTCTTCACTCCATCAAGGAAAATTAGAGAGGGTTGCCGTCTTAAAAGCCATTTGCGCTGGATTCAAGGAGACTACTGATCCTCCCATTTGTCTAAATGGAGGTTTGGCTCTGCATGGCTGATGGTTTTTGCTAGTGACAGAAATAGTACTTATGTAGCATCATCTGATCTCTCTGCTTTATAAACAGATCTTGAGACCAACGAGTGCCTTGAAAACAATGGTGGTTGTTGGCAGGACTCTCATTCTAACATAACTGCCTGCAAGGTAAGTGAAAGCATTTCTTCTGATTACATACACATGTGGTGACTTGTGCTTCTTGCTGTGGAATGCGATTGAAATACACGAATAAACCACTTCAGCTGCTCTCTTATCAGCCTTTATTTGTTATTTCTTAAGGATACATTCAGGGGAAGAGTTTGCCAGTGCCCTTCAGCGAATGGTGTGCAATATAGAGGAGATGGATACAAGTCTTGTGAAGGTATCTATTCTATTCTATAGGGAGATATATCTTTCAATAATTTAGCTTTGATACTTCCAAACATGTTCCCTTTTTATTATCAACTTGTGAAGGAATCTTTTCCTGGAACCATTTTTTTTTGGGGGCTTTTGCGGTCCAGAATAAGGCATTACGAGATAACATTTTAAGTGATTTCTCTTTGTTCTGTCACATTTCCTAGATCCAACAGGCATGCAAGTATCTTACACATTCACCAATTCCAACCCTGCTGCTTTACATAAGTGGCCAATTAAAATTATGTTCAAATTCTATATTCAAAGATTGCACCTGAGTTTCTCCTTAGAATTATAACCTCGTAGGCACATTCTATCCAGGATTCATGCCTCTTATGCTTTTGCTTCCTCTTTTATATTTGCAGCTGTTGGACCTGGAAGATGCATGGTCAATAATGGAGGGTGCTGGTCAGAAACTCGACATGGACTGACAGTTTCAGCTTGCACAGTTCAGTGATACATTACTTTTCAAAAGACAACAGTTTTTTTATGGATTCTACCATTCTAATGTTGATATGATATCCTTCTGTGGATAAACAGGAATCTGATCTTACAGGCTGTCACTGTCCTCCTGGATTCACTGGAGATGGCTATAAATGTGAAGGTGCTTTCCTGCCATTATCAAAAAATGGATAACTCTTTAACATATATAAGATCCCCAGTCTTCTACTTAGCTCTGGCTATCCTTCTTAAGTTTACTGCCTTAATCTGAGATTTCAATTCAATGTTCTACTCTTTAATGTATGACAGAAATAGATGAATGTAAGGAAGGTAAAGTTTGTCAATGTGATGATTGCACCTGTAAGAACACATGGAGCGGATTTGAGTGCGGTTGCAGAGGGGACAAACTTTACATTTTGGAGCACGATACCTGCATTGGTAAGAAAAATCATCTCAAATTGATTAGAATTTGTGATTCTGCAGAAGTAACACAGAGTTGTTTGCTGCTTTAAACACATCATGTGCGACTAGTTTCATTATCTTTCTCTTTGGTTGAAATGAAAATTTCATATTTTTCCGAGATTCTAATATTCATCTAGGGTAGAAAAGATGTAAGAGCCACCAAAATGTAAAAGATGAACTATGTCTTATTCTTTGCTTCAATCTGCTGATATCTCCTTGCTTGCATAGAGTTCCATGTAAACACCCTAAAAAGTGTTGACTTTCAATCCTGAGTACATCTTCCATGCAGAATACAATGTGAGCCTATTTTTATGGGATTTATTTACTCAGACTTCCTAAGTGCGGGTGCTTATGAATTTAAAATTTGTCCCTCGAATAAACCAACAAAAAGAAAAGCTCAAAAGACTACTCATGCTGCCTTATTTGTAAACAGCATAAGAAGATATAATGCACAAGACTCCCACCACATGGGGCTAGGTATACAAGATTAGATAGTATTTTCGTGTGCCTGACCTATGAATATCGTCCATGTCAGAATATTCTGCAGGAATGTCCAAAACCTCGACCACAGCAAATGTTTTAGGTTGTCACTCAAGAAAATGAAACTCACTTCTTTAATGACGATTCATTTCTTCAAAATAAATAGATTTAATTTTACTTGTTTGTTTGCAATATACTCGCTCTCTCTTTGTGCTTATGTATACAAACATAAGCTCCTATGCATCAAGACACACGTATCAGTTCAAGACTTCATTAACTTCAGTTTTCCTGCATCTTTTTCATTTCTATTTCTTACTGTTTTCCTTATAATGAGAGGCAAACCACCTTTTATCAACAGGACAGTACGTTTGAGTTGCTAGTAAGAAGGTTAAAAGATATGCATTCAACAAGTTATCCCCTGAGGGGAGATGAAAAATATGTACTTTAGTAGGATGCTGCAAACAAAGAACAAATTACTAATTACTATATTTTTCATTCCTCACAGAAAGGCACACATCAAAATTCGGGTGGTTTGTCACATTATTGGTTTTAGCTGCAGTAGTGGCTGCTAGCATGGCTGGTTACATCTTCTACAAATATAGACTTCGAGTACGTCTCATTATCATCAGCTCAACAAACTTCTTACATTGCGATCATCTATTTCATGTATCTAACTTCCATCTGATTTGCAGTCTTACATGGACTCGGAGATTATGGCCATCATGTCACAGTACATGCCAATCGACAACCAGCAAAATCAGGTTGTCCGTCATGAAGCTGAGCCTCTTCAACAACGTTCATCTGTGTAGAAGTCGCCGATTGCTATCTACACTCAGCTGCCACTTGTCTTCTTCAACTCTACAGTTTTCACAAATCCTGGATGAGGCATGCATTGCTTTATTTTCTAAAGCAGCAGCTGAGGCAACGACGAATTCTGATGGAAGGTATACATGAGAACTTGCATCTGCTGGTTTGGAATTTTGAAGCTGGATAGAAATGAATTAATGTAGCTACGCTTGAAGTTGGCAAAAACATTTTCCCTTGTGTACATAACATTACTCGTAGATGTAAGCCTAAACTTGTCAGGCAAAGGCGTGGAAGTTTACACTGAAATCATTTTCAGCTTTTATAGATGATAAGCTTTCAAAGGTGCAGATTTTGATGGGAGGAACATTTTCATCTTCGAATGGGTAAATTGAAGGCCATTCCTGTTTACTGTGTTCCTCCTATTTTAATCTAGAGTTTATAGGAAATGTATATACAGATATTCCGAACTAAGAAAAGACAATTTACTCTCCTTATCACTCAATAAGCAATTTCAAAGGAAGCTCTAAAACATCACAAAAAATAATTTTGGTGAGACAATACTTCTTAGGAGAAGTAACAGATCCAAATAGGAAAATAAAGCGTTTCAAGGCTTTGGCCAATGTTAAGCTTCTCATCTCTTTCTTCCTCCACGCTCTCTGAGAGAGAGTTGAAGTGTTTCTCCGGGTGCAACGTTATAATATGCGAGCGACAAATTGTCCTTGAGAAAACCAGGCCTTCCACTCAGTTTCTGTTTGTTAGCCGGAAGTTGAATCTCACCAGCTATTTTCTCTTTCAAGCTGCTGACAGTTTCAGACAGCGACTGCACAAGAATCTCCAGCACCTGCCCTTTCATATTGCCTTCATCATGATTGGGCACAGACACGTTGATACGAGCAGGTCCCTGCAGTGCACACAAATGCAAGCTTAGTTACAACCCAATGACGTAAAACCTTCTCTTTTTTCACAAAAGGAAATTTTTTTTTTTTAAAAATCACAAATATAAATGAATGCAAAAGTGCATCATACCGAATGTTGAGCTAAAAATTGATCCTCGGGAACAAGCAGAGCATCATCAAGTTTCTGTCTTTTTGGTTCTGGTTCATCAGGAAGTGGTGGAGGAGCTTCCTCAGGTGGAGGTGGTGGCATTCCCTGAGGCATGGATGGCGGTGGGACCATAGGCAGGCCAGGCTGAGACATGGAAAGGGGAACAAAAGGCCGGGGAGCAGACAAATGTGTAAATTGAGATCCAGGTGGCGGTGGCACAGGCATGTTGGGGGAATTCATGGACATGGACGGATGCATTTGGGGTCGATTTACCATCAGAGGTTGCTGGCCCGGCATCATTGACATCGGATGAGGTGCAGGTCTAGGCAGAACACCGACGACTGGAGGCCTAGGTGGAGGTGGAGCCAAAACACCGGGACCAGTTGGGGTTGAATACTGAACAGTATTAGGAGGCCTAGGGATATTCAAGGCAAGTCCAGGAGGTGGAGGAAGAGGTCTAATTGATGGCATGCCAGGTCTGGGAGGAGGAGGAGCTGCAGGACCTGGAAGATTTCTCATATCACTGTTGCCTGCTTCATTTAGATCTTCTCCACCAGCATTCTGAGACATGGCCTGACTTGCTGTACGACCAATACTTCCTGTATGCCCATCCCAAATGACTTGCTTTGGTTGATCATCTTTTTTCTTCTCGATCTCTGCCTTAACAGCATTAGAGACTTCCTCCTCAGTGGTACCAAAAATATCAGGACGGGTTCGAGCAAGTCCAACAATATTTTTTGTGATCTCATCATCAGGAGCAAGAGTTGTATCCCTAATTTTTGCAAACATCCTCTCCTTCTGCTCCTTGTACTTTGGATCAATTAAAGAGATCCTGATATGTTCAGACATCTCATTGTCAGGAATCAGCTCACCAGTTATTGGAGACACAACAAATTTAGTTGGATCTCTTTCAGCAGGTAACCTCTCCTCAGGTCTCTTCCAATTCTTTACTATCCTCATAGGTGGTTCTGCTTCATCTATTGTAACCTTAGCTTCATTATTCTTCAGGTCCCCGTTCTCTTCAAGACTAGCTGCCCTCATGCCCTCCTCAACAAGCTGCACCTCCTCTTCATCCATTTCCATTTCTACTTCCTTCCCAGGCTCAATGATCTCCTCTTCTTCCATACCTGTCATCTTGCTTCTTCGTATAACCTCCTCCAGGGTCATAGGAGGGGGCAAATCTTCATCCTCATCATCTGCAAAGTCTATGGTCTCTACTACAACAAAGTCATGCCAATCAATCATGGCCATATGTAATCGCTCCTGTTCTATCTCATCTTCAGCTTTCTGCCTAGCCTGCTCCTGCGACCGTTCCCACTCCAAGCGATGAAGGCATCTTTCAAGCACCGTAGTCATGTCAGTTACACTCTTTCTCAACTTATCTGTTAACGCTTTTGGAGGCATCAATACTTTCGAATAAGCATCCGCAAGAGATGTAAAAAACATAAACATGCTATGGGTTGGTTTTAGAAAAAGAAATTGAGGATTGTTAATCTCCCTACTGGTCAATCCAGTCAAAAATGATTTCCCATTCCTTGCGACAAACTGGGCAGTAAGCTTAATTATGTCCAACTCCTCCCCTGTAATCCCTTCAGGGAGACGAACAGTGTACTGCTCTGCTTCAGGGGGTTCAAGAATTTTACGAACAGGCCTAAACTGCACCGACGGATCAGGCTTTGCAATCGCATCCTTGCCATCAGCAGCCGGGGCAGCAGCTGCAGACTCAGGAGCAGCTGAATCTGCCAGTTGCAATGGCTGCAGAGCAGAAACCTGATTTTGTGCACGAGCTTCAGATAAACGATGCTGATAGTATGCATGGTATGGATCAGAGGCATTCAAAAAGTTAAATTTTGGATTCCCAGCATTGCTAGCGATAATCCTCTTTTCAAACTCAGGACCATTCTTGGCCACAAACTGAGATGTCTTGTCAACAATGTTTCTGATATCTGGAGGAGGATAAATAATACCAATAGTTCTCGTATGAGTCGCAACCGAAATAGGAGCTGAGTTGGATTTGTCAGCTTTGCTCAGATCCTCTTGACTTCCATTCTATTTCTCGTCTTCTTCAGTTATCTGAGCTAGTGGTAAAGGCCCAAGATTACCATCAGAAGGGGGTGCAGGTAAAGGCAATATCGGCAAATTGCCCAACATTTCCAGATGGTCTGCAAAAAGTTCACAAAAAAGTTAAAAACAAACCAACAAAAAACACATGCAGCACACTATTTTTACTTCCTAGCATATCATGCTCTGATAACTCATGACTTCATGAAGCTTTATCACGATGAAGACCTCAAAAATGAGCACAACTACAAGAGACGGGTATTACCCCCTTGAAGATCATAAACTAGGTATGAGTTCATGCCTACTTCAGATCATCCACAAACTTTTCAATTCACTCAAGACAAACATTCACAAACATATTTCATCACATATGTTCACATACATCAAGTGGAATCACTACATAATCCCAAGTACAAGCAAAATAAACTAACGAATCAAAAATGTTAGAAAGCCACCTTTTCTTAAAATGAAAATAAATAAATTACAGTAACAGAACAACCAACTTCAGAATAAACTAATCACAATGAAATTCATTAGAGCATCAAGATTCAGATTTCAGCAAAAACAACACCTAGGGGTGTGCATTCGGTGCATATTCGGTAATTCGGTGCATTGAATTCGGTGAATTCGGTTATTCTACCTGTAAAATTTTAAACCGTTTTCAATTCCGAATTGGGCATAACCGAATTCATTCCGCAACCGATTTCAAATTTGAAAACGGTAATGAATTTGGTTTAACCGAATTCATCTATTTAAAAAAAAAAAAAAAAAAATTGCCTGTTATCAGTTTAAGTTTGCAACGCTGCTTCCGTACAATTTACAGGCTATGAGGCTAATTGCAAACTAATTCTAATTGCTAACTTACAGGCTTCAAGCCTACAACACCAATTCAAAGGAAATCAACATCCAAATTATTACACACACATTACAAATGCGTTTCTCGCATCTGGTTATATGATTTCTCAAACCAGTTGTACCATTAGTCCTACCATCAGCAGCTATGCGTTTCTCGCAAAAAAGGCATTCACCATATCTAATCTTACCCTCAAAAACTTCTTTGAAGTGTGACCAAACTGTAGATCTTTTCTTGTATGGACCTCGCTTCTTTGGCTCTTTTCCTCCTGAATCTGCCGAGCTAGGAGCTGGAGCTGGAGCTGGAGTAGGACTTTCAGCTGATCAATCTGGTGATGTCATGACTTGATTGGGATTGTTAGTACTTCCAGTAGACATGACTGCAATAATTTGGAGAATAATGCAAAAAATCATGTCAATTGCAAAATCTCAGCTTTATGCGTAAAAAAAAATAGACTCAGTATTAACTTCACCATAAAAAATAGATTCAGCTTTATGCAAAATGTTGTAGGCCGATATAATATTCAAGGCAAGAATAGACTAGTTTCAAAGAAGCACAAGTGCATAACTTCATCCAGAATGTTGGCAAGACCCATTAATTAAGAGAATCTCCACGGACAAGGAGGTAAAAGGTGGAATTTTAGCAAGTTTTTTTCTTTTTAATTTTTCTAACGGGTAAAAGGTGGAATTTTTCCCCAAGGTCTTAACTTTTAAAGGCTGCACAACTGGAGAGAGATTTCTTGTGTATAAAATACAAAGCTTATGTTATATCAAATCTAATCTAAACTACTACAATAGTGAGAGTTTGCAATTGGAAGCTCAGATTCCGTCCCCTTATCAATTCAGGATAACAAATTTCCAAGTCGATCTTGGTCATTTTACTGCCAGAGATGAGCACTTACCTAAGCGAGCCAGAGATGAGCAGTGATTGGTGCTTCGGCTTTGGCACTCAGCAGCGATGAACCAGCACGGCAGGGATGAACTGGTGAAGTGAGAAATTCGGTCGAATGAGGACTGAGATGGAGACAGGAGAGACGTAGAGTGCGGCGGAGAGCAGCTTCGATTTGGGAATTGGGACTTGGGAGTGAAGCTGTGAAAGCCCTAAGTGAAGGCACTACCGCACTAGGCAGTGATTGTTCTGATTATCAGCTGAAATCAGACTTTTCCCAAATTCATCCGCAGTGATTGTGTAATTTTTAATTTACAAATTGGGGCTCCTAAATTATAATACATTCATTATGCTCCTCAATGATTTATAAATTATTACTAATTTGATCCTCAAATTTATTCATAATTGAACACATTACTTATGTTCTAATCATTTTGTGGTTTAATTGGCATTTATTTGATCACTTATACCTAGAATCCTTAGTCTATGATTTAAGAAACACATAAAAAGTGATTAACTTAAACTAGAATAAACCTTAGACTATACAATGATTGGTGATAATTTATGAATTTATAATTTACAATGACTAATAATAAGCAATATTAGTTAGTAGTTACAATGAATTTATAATTTACACTGATTAATAATAAGTACTATTAGTTACAAACTTACAAATTACAATGACTAGTGATAACTTATATTAGTTACAAACTTATAATTTATTTCAAATCAAAATAAAAACTTATTTACTTACACATGTTATTGTGAAAGTCAATACACTAGTACATTGATTTGCAATTCATATGCATTCACTTACACTGCTAACTACTTAGCTGTCTTATCTATACTTAAAGTCTTAAGAATTAAGATTAGTGAATAGATAATATGAATTTTTAAGTTAAATATGTAGAGTGCACTAATACTTGCAAGTTAGAGATTACGCATTCAAATATTCAATAATTCAAACATGAATGATGTATCAAATTACCAATATCTAAATTTTATTACTAATTATGTTTATTGTTTAATATTTAGTATTATGCAATATGCATATATGACATATGTGTTAATTATTATCTAATTCTAGTCATGTTACTCATGTATAAAATAATAAGTATTATAGTTATCTTATATTGTTATGTATTACTATATATTTGTATTATTATAGTCATATAACAATTAACAAATACTAAAATAATATATTGTACATTATTATATATTATTATTATTATAAGTACATGATATGATGATAAATTGATAATACCATATACTAATTATTATTAATAGCATTTACCTATATAATATAATAAAGTATTAGTAGTATATACTAATACTAAATAGCATTTATCTATATATTATATAATTTTATATGCCAATTTGGTAATTCGAATGCGGTAATGCGGTACCCGATTTCAATTACCGAATTTGAATGCGAAATCGGTTATTACCTAATTCATAATCTCATTACCTATTTCATACCATATTAGAATTCGGTGAATTTGGTACGTTCCGAATTTGTACCAAATTACCAAATTCCCGATTTCAAATTACCAAATTGAATTTGAAATCTGTTATGAATTCGGTAAGAACCGAATTTGCTCACCCCTAACAACACCAACTAAAATAAGCAAGGAGAACTCATCACTAACCAAACAGAAAATATCCCCCAACCACCAAGGAATAATAAGAAACTTTCTCAGCATAAAGAGAGAGTAAAGAGGTCACTACAAGCTGCAGATTCAGAATTGTCGATAGGGGAACTAGAGTTACGGATTTGGAATTTCATTTTTTTATTCTCGCTCTCTTAGACTTTCACTCTTGCTGACTCTACATTATGTTTCACATAAAAACTCAACAAAACCCAAAGGAAAAAGAAATGAGTGGGTTGGGGCATTCCAGGTTCTGATACTACTTCCTATTCTTCCTTTTCAGGGTCCGCTACCCAGCCCTAAAACTTTTTCAGGATGCAATATCCTTCAAGTGGTGTTCTTTTAATAATTGTCCCAAAAAATTCTTACTACTTAATCAAGTTGGAGAAGGAGGTTTACAAGTTAAACTTTTTTTAGTCATTTTTTAGCTTTACTTTTTCCTTCACTAGAAAGGTTAAACAGTAGCATTTGAAAATAAGAATGTTAGCCCCCACTTCGTATTGATTAATCAAAAGCTTACCTCTTCAATTTATTCATCTTCATTTTATTTCTTATCTATATATAATACACAACAAACACCACTAATATACACCATAAATGGCATACAGAAATAACAATAAAAAGGTTAATTACAACATTCACTCCAAAACTATTATTAATTTGTACTTTCTCACTTATAATATCAAGTCAGTACTTTACAACTAACAATTTGTGCATTAATGGCAAACAAGTAGGATGGCCGGGTTTTAAAGAATTCCAAGATACAGAAACAGACACAAGAAATCCAACGTTGGTCAAAGAACTAATGAGTGAGACAATATAAAGCCTATTTTAGTACCCGCCTCCTGTTTTACAAATTCTACCCATATTAACATGCACCCACTTACACTCTCTACCTCTCTTTCCTAGTTCCCACCGTCCCAAATACCTCGAGGTACTTGGATTTACAAGTTTTTAAAATCATTGAACGTACTTGGATGCATGTTTTTAAACTCAATTCTGATATTAAAACAAAATAGTTTGGTGTCTGGTTAACTCAAACAATCCAGTAGGTCTGGTTCAAAGACTAGGAAATAAGTACAAGCTTTTCCATCATATGTTCCAGTTCGAGTTAAGATACAATTGCACTTGGGCTTTCTAACGGTGTATTTTTGTAAATTAAATGAAGTAAATCCAAGATGGTTGCCTCTCAAAGTCCTTTGTCCTATCCCAAATCCAAGTGGATAGCCTCTCTACGAGTTTTTCTTTAACTATTTTGTTTGCTGAAATCAAAAGGAGGGAGGGAATCCATTTAACAATGAAAAACTAGGGAGAAGGTGGAATCCTTTGGGAAATTGACATTTTTTCCCTAAAACATGAGCACAATTACAAGAGAAGGGGTATCACCCCCAATGAAGATCATGAACTAGAGTACACTTTCCAGCCCATTTCAGACGATCCACAAACTTTTCAAGTCCCTCAAGACAAACATTCAAACACATTTCCGCCCCATATGTCCACATATCAACTCGTATCACTACAAAATCCTAATCACAAGCAAAATGAATAAACAAAGTCTAACATGTTAGAAAGCTGGCTATGCTGAAAACGAGAACAAATATTATCGTAACAAAGTAACCAACTTCAGAAAAGAACAATCACGATGAAATTCACCCGTCTAGACGAAGAACAGAGCCCATTAAGATTCAGACTTCAAAGAAAAAAAAAATCACCAAATCAGCAAGCAAGAATAACTCGTCGCTAGCCAAACACAAAAAATCCCAAACCCCAACGAGTATGACCAAAAAAATGAAAAAAGAATTCAGCATAAAAATAGAGTAAAGAGGTAATTACAAACTGAAAGCCAGCTACTTCTTAGCAAAATTCACCAACTTTACCTGAATTTTACAGAATCCCAACCAAAAAGGGGAAACTTCTACGTTTATAGGGTTTATTCATCACAGAACATCAAAACGAAAAACAAAAATAAGAAGAAAGAAATGGAAATGATTAAAGCGAAGAAGGACTGACCAGAGAGATTTGACCTCACTAATTGAAAACAGTATATTGAGAAATTAGGGTTAGGGATTCGGAATTTCTTCTCTTTATTCTCTCTCGCTCTGACTCCCACTATCGCCGACTCTATGCTTCGTTTTGAGATGGTAAAATCTAAACGAAAGGGAAAATGGGTGGGCCGGGGTTTACCGGCTTCTGTAACATCTGTTATTACTTCCTAATTGCTTAACTCTTTTTTTTTTAATTATAAGTAGAAAGTCTTGAATCCAAAATCTAATTTGATTGAGTAATAACGAACATAGAAAAGCAAGTAGACGGAAAAGAAAAAAAAAGAGAAAAGCAATTAGGAAGTAATAACAGATGTTACAGCAGCCGGTAAACCCCGGCCCACCCATTTTCCCTTCGGGTTTCGTTTAGATTTTACCATCTCAAAACGAAGCGTAGAGTCGGCGAGAGTGAGATTCAGAGCGAGGGAGAATAAAGAGAAGAAATTCCGAATTCCTAACCCTAATTTCTCAATATACTGTCTTCAATTAGCAAGCTCAAATCTCTCTGGTCAGTCCTTCTTCGCTTTAATCATTTCCATTTCTTTCTTCTTATTTTTGTTTTTCGTTTTGAAGTTCTATAATGAATAAACCCTATAAACATAGAAGTTTCCCCTTTTTGGTTGGGGTTCTATAAAATTCAGGTAAAGTTGGTGAATTTTGCTAAGAAGTAACAGGCTTTCAGTTTGTAATTACCTCTTTACTCTATTTTTATGCTAAATTCTTTTTTCTTTTTTTTGGGAATACTCATTGGGGTTTGGGATTTTTTGTGTTTGGTTAGCGACGAGTTATTCTTGCTTGCTGATTTGGTGATTTTTTTTTCTCTGAAGTCGGAATCTTAATGGGCTCTGTTCTTCGTCTGGACGGGTGAATTTCATCATGATTATTCTTTTCTGAAGTTGGTTACTCTGTTACAATAATATTTGTTCTCGTTTTCAGCATAGCTAGCTTTCTAACATGTTAGACTTCGTTTATTCATTTTGCTTGTGATTAGGATTTTGTAGTGATACGGGTTGATATGTGGACATATGGGGCGGAAATGTGTGTGAATGTTTGTCTTGAGGGACTTGAAAAGTTTGTGGATGGTCTGAAATGGGCTGGAAAGTGTACTCTAGTTTATGATCTTCATTGGGGGTGATACCCCTTCTCTTGTAATTGTGCTCATGTTTTAGGGAAAAAATGTCAATTTCCCAAAGGATTCCACCTTCCCAAAGGATTCCACCTTCTCCCTAGTTTTTCATTGTTAAACGGATTCCCTCCCATCTCTTGATTTCAGCAAACAAAATAGTTAAAGAAAAACTCGTAGAGAGGCGATCCACTTGGATTTGGGATAGGACAAAGGACTTGAGAGGCAACCATCTTGGATTTACTTCATTTAATTTTTAAAAAAAAACACCGTTAGAAAGCCCAAGTGCAATTGTATCTTAACTCAAACTGGAACATATGATGGAAAAGCTTGTACTTATTTCCTAGTCTTTGAACCAGACCTACTGGATTGTTTAAGTTAACCAGACAACAAACTATTTTGTTTTAATATCAGAATTGAGTTTAAAAACCTTCAATGATTTTAAAAACTTGTAAATCCAAGTACCTCAAAGTATTTGGGATGGTGGGAACTGGGAAAGAGAGGCAGAGAGTGTAAGTGGGTGCATATTAATATGGGTAGAATTTGTAAAGCAGGAGGCAGTACTAAAATAGGCTTTATATTGTCTCACTCATTAGTTCTTTGACCAACGTTGGATTTCTTGGGTCTGTTTCTGTATCTTGGAATTCTTTAAAACCCGGCCATCCTACTTGTTTGCCATTAATGCACAAATTGTTAGTTGTAAAGTGCTGAATTGATATAAGTGAGAAAGTACAAATTAATAATAGTTTTGGAACCCAGTTCTCAAGGACAATTTTTACAAGGTTATTCCTGCATGTTATAACAGGCAAGCTTTAGATCCAATGGAGAAGTCACTAAATTAATTGATCACAATCATCTCATTTACTGGGTGTCAAATTAATCCAAAGAATAGTTTTTGTCCCAGAAGACTTTAGTTTTGGAGGACTGAACCTTAGTTCCCCGTTTGCTCCAAATCAAATGACTAAACAAGCTAATGAATCAATATGCCCATAAGAATGACCACAAGACAACCACCAAAGGATGAACAAAGTTCAATTACTAAATTGGCATACGATAAAGATCTCAAGAACGACAACAATATTTCGTGAAAAATTCATAGAATATTTTAGCAATTGACCCTAAAAGAAGTAGATACGACTAACAAAATGAGCTCAATGAACCTAATGAGCTCCAAAACCAAGTCTTTCTACACCAAAACTATTCTCATGCTTCTGAAATAGAAAAGTTTCTACACAGGAAAGCATTCTCCCCTGCATCATCAAACAAGGAACTTCAACAATACCTAATTATGTCAACACTAATCTTCAAAAACCTTAATAATATGTTAACATTGAACAAAATACTCAATTTAATATCTAAATTAAATAAAGTAACCTTGGAATTACTGAATTAGCTAATTTTAGTAGAACATCTCCCCTTTAACTTCTTATTTTCCCTTTTTTTCCCTTTGGTATCTTTAGAAAAGATAGAAACCCAATCAGGGCCAATGTGGAATCTTGTCAACCCTAAACCCTTCTAAAACCAACAAAATCAACCCACAATTTCGACAACCCAAAAAAAATGCTGAAAATCAATCTATTCAACAAAAAAAATCCCAAAAAAATTGTAGAATTTACCTGGTGAAGATTAGGGCTAAAACTGAAAAAGGGACTTGCTTGCCGGGATTCTCTGTCAACCTGCAAACAATCAAACCAATGAATCAATTAATTTTCCTGTTAAACTCCAAGAAATAAATCAACAAAAATCCCAGTAAAAATTGAAGATTTTTCTCGCCGGAATCTATAAAATTTCGGGATTACCAAGAAGGCCCAGTTGACGGCCGACTTAGAAGAGACCGACGAGACAGCAAATACAAGAAACCATTAAGTAATCTTGGAGTATATGTATATTAGCAGTAGTAAATATACCTGAACGGAGATCGCGGACTTGAAAAGCAGAGTAGGTGCCTAGCTTTGGGTTGGGATGGGGCTTATAAGTTACAGGCAAATCGCCAATTTAATCCCTAAATTTTTTTACTTAAATTAATTTCGTCCTTTATAATTTTTTTTATCAATTTAGTCCTCAAACAATTTTATCAGATTTAATGTAAGACTTATTGGGCGGCGTCGTCATATTTTATGTATTTTATATGACGGGTCAAGGGTATAATTGAAATGACAAGTTCGACTGTCTAATTATAGGGATTATAACCGAAACTTTTAGATGATTAAAGACAAAAACCTCTAAAAATTGAGATTTCCCAAATTTAGAGAGGCAATTTAGAGAGATTCCTCCGGCTATCCTGTTTCTAAAACCTTTAGCCTCTGCAAAACTCCAATCCAAAGTCAAGCAACAATGGCTTCAAGCCCAGCCAAACTAGTTCGCAAATCTCCCTTGCTGTATCGTTTTGTACAGTTTTCTCGCAAACCCACTTCACATTTTAGGTGTGCCCCCAAAATTCCACCTTTCTCCACTTCTATAAGCAGTAGGGGCTTCAGCTTCAGAAGCTGCTATCACTCAATTTCTTTAACCTCAACTCCTGTGTATAAAGAATTGGGTTACTCTAAAATTGGTTTTAGACAACTGGGTTCTGATCATTTTCGCCTCTTTGCTGTATCTAATGGTGGCTCCGGCAGGGGAGATAGTGGGAATAGTGGTTCAGGTGGCGGAAATTCTGGTGACGGTGGTAGTGGTGCTGCCACCATGGATCACAAAAATTCAGAATCAAAACCAGAGAACCAGAAATAAAAGTGGTTACAAGCTTGATTGGCATCGCGAAAGCGTTGAGCTTGAAGGGCAGTGCAGAGGCCCCATCCTGGGCCTGCACACGTGGCAGCCTAGGGGCGACCCGAGCTGGGCTTGCGCCCCGGGCCCATGGGGAACCAGCCCAGGGGGCGGGGCGACTAGGGCTCCGGGAGGCTCCCGAGAGCTACCAGGGGCGGGGAGAATCCCCCTTAGCGCGGGGTTGGGGGCTATCTACGGCAAGCCCCGGAACGTACGGAGGTCGGACTCTTCAACAGGTATAAATGGTAACACATACCAACTGTACAAGGTACGTTCACTATTGCCAACTTACTCCCGACTGCTTTACTGTTGGTACTTCCCTCACTCGCCGGAGGACTAACTTGACCTTCGGAGTGCCCTCGGGGACAACCTCGGGGCCCCTGCCAGTCCACTTTCCTGTTTACCTTGCAGGTTTAGAACCAGCTCTTCCATCAACACCCCGAGCTCATCAGGTCAGCTCGGTCCGGGAAAGTTCCGTGCTTTTTCAGTTGGCGCCGTCTGTGGGAAGCGAAGGTACGAGTATTTGTGTTGATGGCGAGAACGCGTTCCAAGCGAACCATGGATAACACTGATCCCAGAGCCGGCGAGAGATCCCGGCGGCTGGAGACCGATGCAGCCCGAGGCGCCGGGGGCTCGGCCCTTTCTAGGGAACGGAAACAGTAGATTTACCAGTTTGTAACCGAAAACCTCCCCATGCTGGAAGACATAATCCGGCAGGCGAAGGAGGGGGGTGAGGCTGGCGGTGCGCAGACCTCAAAGGCAAAGGGGAAGGAAAAGGAGTCGCTCCCCATCCCCTCGGAGGACGAGTCGCAAGACCAGCCCCCCAGGAGGAAACGACCGTGGACTCCTCCCAGGCCGCGGGCCTCAGTGGTCGGGGACAGTGAGAGATATTCTCGCGATCGGTCTGCTGGGGGCCGGCTGGGGAATCCCTCCTCGTGGAAGCTTACGCGGAATGAGCCGGAGCGCTCCCCCGTCCGGTCTATCAGGAGTCGGCCGCGGTACCCTCCCCAATGGCAGCCCGTCCGGGACGAGCTCGAGCAGATCCTGCGACCACAACAGTACGAGGACAACTACGCGGCCTCGCCCTTCACCCGAGAGGTAGAGGACTACCCGTTGCCTCGGAGGTTTAAAATCCCAAACATCGAGTTGTACGATGGTTCGACTGACCCGGAGGACCACCTCTCGGTCTTCCTGACGCACATGCGTCTGCAGACCGCCGCGGATGCACTCCGTTGCAAGACCTTCCCCATGTTCCTGAAGGGTAAGACCCGGCTCTGGTTCCAGGGTCTAACCCCGAGGTCTATCCGGAGTTTCACCGAGTTGGCCAGACAGTTCGCCGCCCAGTTTATCTCCTCGAAGACTTACTCGAAAAACGCGGCCCACTTGATGGCCGTCAAGCAGAAGCCGGATGAGTCCCTGAAGAATTTCATGACGCGCTTCAACACGGAAAGCCTGCAGATCAGGGACAAAGATGAGAAGGTGGTCATGGCTGCCTTCATGAACGGGCTAAGGGTAGAGGAGCTCTACTACAAGCTTGTCGAACAGCGCCCCAAGAATCTGGGAGAGCTCCTGACCCGGGCTCACGCTGCTGCCAACGCAGAGGAGGCCGGCCGCCTGAAACGAGAATCAGATCGGGAGCTCGGGGACCGGAAAGGACAGGCAAACCCCCCTGAAACCAAGGACGGCCAAGCCAAGAAGAACGTCTTCGATCGCCTCTCTAAGGATAGGGCCCCCGCTCAACCGCCGCTCCCTGAAAAAGGGTATACACCCCTAACTCGGCCAAGGGCACAAATCCTAGCTGTCATGGAGACAAAGGGCCTGGGAGACCGGCCGCCTAAAATGGGCACACCTCAAAATAAGAGGAATCAGCACCGGTACTGTGCCTTCCACAGGGACGTCGGGCATGACACTGAGGGTGCTGGGCCCTAAAGAGGGAGATTGAGGACCTCGTTCAGCGCGGCTTCTTGGGGCGATTTGTGCGGCAAGGTCGCCCAGGCCAGGAGCCGGGACGCACCTACCGTGGAGAGAGAGGCGAGGGCCAGCACCGTGACCGACCTGATCGGCGTGGCGAACCACAGGGTTATTCCCCCGACCAGGACGCCCAGAACTTGGCTGGTATGATAAACACCATTGCCGGCGGTCCCACGGGGGGGATAGCCATGCAGCTCGGAAAAACAAGCGATCTCCCCCCGAGGGGGACGACTCCCTAAAACGCCTGCGCATGGACGAGGAGATCACCTTCGGGCCGAGGGACGCGGTTCCCCTAGCATCTGGGAACCATGAGGCTATAGTCATCGATGTTGTGACCAACAACTATCGGGTGAAGAATGTATACGTCGACCAAGGCAGTGCGGTCAACATTATGTTTTATCGGGTGTTCAAGGAGCTCAGCTTGGAGGATGGACAGCTGACCCCGGTTCGGACACCCCTGGTGGGTTTTACCGGACCGCCTGTCAACCCGGAGGGGATGATCACCCTGATGGTCACAGTAGGTCAGGCACCTAGATGCCGGACCATCCCTGTCAACTTTGTGGTGGTCAAGCAGCCATCCCCGTATAACATATTTCTTGGTCGGCCCACCTTGAATGCCCTCCGAG
Source organism: Coffea arabica (assembly GCF_036785885.1). Classification (NCBI taxonomy): domain Eukaryota; kingdom Viridiplantae; phylum Streptophyta; class Magnoliopsida; order Gentianales; family Rubiaceae; genus Coffea; species Coffea arabica. The sequence continues at coordinate 45,285,893 of NC_092316.1, read as the reverse complement.
TTATTCCTTCAACGCTCCACCTCAGCGTCAAATTCCCCACCCCAGAAGGAGTTGCCGAGATGCATGGAGATCCGGAAGTGGCCCGAACTTGCTACCTCGCCATGCTCCAGGGGCATGAGAAGGTGGTCGCTCAGGCGACCAGCTTGGAACCCTACATCCCGGGGGAGGAGGAACGGCAGCTGGACACTCCGGATGAGATCGCGGAATTTCCATTGAAGGAGGGGAGGCCTGACCAGACAATCCGTATCGGTGCATCGCTGCCGCCCAAAGAGAAGGACAACCTGAAGGCCCTCCTAAGGGAGTACGCCCAGGTTTTTGCTTGGACGGTAGAAGACATGCTTGGGATTCCGACTGACCTGGCCGTCCACCACCTCAACATAGACCCCCGCTTCAGGCCTGTGAAGCAGAAGAAGAGGAACTTCGCTCCAGAGAGAAATGAGGTGATCAGAAAGGAGGTCGGGAAGTTGCTGGAATCCAAAATCATCATGGATGTCTACTATCCGACCTGGCTAGCCAACCCTGTTCTGGTAAAGAAGGAGGACCAGTCCTGGTGGATGTGCGTTGACTTCACGGATCTCAATAAAGCCTGCCCGAAGGACTGCTTCCCCTTGCCAAGGATCGACAGGTTAGTAGATGCTACTGTTGGTTTTGATGTTTTGTGTTTCTTGGATACCTTTAAGGGATACCACCAGATAGAGATGGCCGAGGAGGATCGGGAAAAAACATCGTTCATCACCGAGGAAGGAACTTACTGCTACCGGACGATGCCCTTCGGACTAAAGAATGCCGGAGCTACTTACCAACGCTTGGTCAATAAATTATTTCAGAACCAGATCGGTAGGAGCATGGAGGTTTACGTGGACGACATGATAGTCAAGAGCCGAGCAGGACCACAGCTCGTCCCGACCTGAGGGAGATTTTGAGCATCCTCTGGGAGAGTCGGATGCGGTTAAACCCGAAGAAATGCACCTTCGGAGTTAGGTCGGGCCGGTTCCTCGGTTTCTTGGTCTCCCGAGAAGGGATCCGGGCCAACCCCGAAAAACTCCAGGCCATCATGGACATGGCCCCTCCACGGAATGTGAAGGAGGTCCAGCGACTCACGGGGAGGATGGCCGCCCTGAACAGATTCCTCTCTCAGCCCGCGGTGAGGGGGCTCCCCTTCTTCCGAATCCTTAAGGTACCCAAAGACTTTCAGTGGACCGAGGAGTGCGAGAAGGCTTTCACCGACCTCAAGGCATATTTGGCCGAGCTACCCACCCTGATCGCCCCGGAGTAGGGAGAAACCTTGTTCCTGTACTTGTCCGCCTACAACGAGGCCGTTAGCGCGGTTCTGGTGCGGGAGGACAGGGGGGCTCAGAGGCCGATATATTATGTCAGCCGTGCTCTCCAAGGGCCGGAGACACGGTACACGCCGGCTGAGAAACTGGTCCTGGTTTTGGTGCATGCTGCCCGAAAACTTCGACCTTATTTTCAGGCCCACAGCGTCGTCGTCATGACCGACCAACCCCTGCGGCAGATACTCACCAAGCCCGAAATCTAGGACAGGATGACCAAGTGGGCCGTCGAGTTGGCTGAGCATGACATCGGTTACAAGCCTCCCACAGCCATCAAGGCCCAAGCCCTGGCAGACTTCCTTGCTGAGGGGGCCAACTTGACCCTAACCGAGCTAAGCCCTCTACGCGATGATGTACAGCCGAAGGAGCCATGGGTGCTGTTCGTAGATGGGGCCTCCAGCAAGGAGGGAAGCGGAGCCGGTCTACTGCTCATCTCGCCAACAGGGGAAGAACTAATCTATGCTCTCCGGTTCGACTTCCCCACGTCTAACAATGAGGCTGAGTATGAGGCCCTATTGACGGGATTGCGGATAGCCCACCAGATGAGTATTACCGCGATCAAAGTCTGGAGTGACTCTCAACTCGTCGTCCTCCAGGTCTGCGGGGAATACGAGGCCAAGGAGGAGGTCATGAAGAAGTACTTGGCCAAGGTGCAGGGGGCGACAGCCCTGTTTGATACATTTGAAATCGAGCGGGTGCCTAGATCGCAAAACAAGCGCGCAGACGCCCTGTCAAATCTGGCATCCTCCTCGTTTGCGCACCTGAACAAAGAAGTTCTGGTTGAGGTTGTGAAACAGAAAAATATCGATCAGGTCCAGGTCCTGACTATAGACAGCTCGGCCATCTAGATGACCCCTCTCGTAAACTTCCTCAGCTCGGGTGCCCTCCCTGAGAACAAAACCGAGGCTCGCCGGATCCAGTTCAGAACTGCCAAGTACGCCTACGCCGGGGGAACCCTCTACAGGAGGTCATACCTATCCCCCTGGCTAAAGTGCGTGACTCCCGAGGAGGGCGATTATGTCCTCTGCGAAGTCCATGAAGGATTATGCACGGCGCATGTCGAGTCCCGGGTACTAGCCAAAAAATGCCTTCTCCTGGGCTACTATTGGCCTTCGGTTTTCCAAGATGCGGCTGCTTTGGTTCAAAAATGCCGAGCATGTCAGGTGCATGCCTCGCTGCGCCACCAACCCACCCGGGAGATGGTCCCCATCCACAGTCCCTGGCCTTTCGCCCAGTGGGGGATAGACCTCCTGGGTCTCTTCCCCCGAGCTCCGGGCAGGTACGAACACCTCGTGGTAGCCATCGACTATTTCACGAAGTGGATGGAAGCCGAACCCCTGGCCACCATCTCTGGTAGGGCAATTCAGAAGTTCTTCTGGAAAAACATAGTCTGCCGCTTCGGAATCCCGCACGTCCTAATATCCGACAATGGCCGACAGTTTGCCGAAAATCCCTTCAAAAATTGGTGCGCCGAGCTCGGGATTAACCAGCACTTCACCTCGGTTGGACACCCCCAAGCCAACGGTCAGGTGGAGAATGCCAACCGAACCATCCTGCAGGGGCTAAAGACTAGGTTGGAGCTAGCCCAGTCTAATTGGCTAGACGAACTACCTAGCGTTCTCTGGGCTTACCGCACCACGCCCAGAACGGCCACCCATGAAATCCCGTTCTCTCTGACTTACGGAGTAGAGGCGGTGGTATCCGCGGAGATTGGTCTCCCCTCGCCCCGGACACAGAACTTCGTTGCGTCAACCAACAGGGAAGAGCTGAGGTACAACTTGGACACGCTGGAGGCTAAGCGTGAGGAAGCGGCAGTACGGATGGCTAAGTACAAAAGCCAGCTTGCCCGCTATCATAATGCCAGAGTAAGGACCATACAGTACCAGCCAGGGGACCTTGTCCTAAGGAAAAACTCGATCAGCCGAGCTCATAACTCCAACAAGCTCGACCCGAACTGGGAGGGCCCTTACCAGGTCCTCGAGGCAAGCCGAGCTGGCTACTGCAAGCTCGCGAAAATAAATGGATCAGAGTTACCCCGCACTTGGCACTTCTCCAATCTGCGACTGTTTGTAGCATAGGTTGGACCAGGGTGTCCGTTTGTCTGTTTTCTGGAATTCGAATTTCAGTTTCATTACTCAATACAAGCTCACTTGTTTGTGATTTTATTTGTACTTGTTTGCTTTTTAAGCTTGAATCTTACACTAGCACACTTAGCGTTCCCTCACTAAATGTCCTAGTGGGGGGCTAGGGGGTAGTACTGGATGCCAGAATGTTCGTAAGAGTGTTCGACCCCAGGAGGTCGGCACGACTGGAAAACTTTGAAGAACTTTGAAGGGCTCCGAAAATTTCACGCTCGGCCCAGGAGGTCGACACGAACGCCTTCAAGGTCGGACGCTCGACCCGGGAGGTCGGCGGGGAAGACCCTTAAGGATTTGGTGCTCAGCCCCAAGAGACTGGCACGTTGCCCCGGTAGGACGGTGGGGTGCTCGACCCGGGAGGTCGGCACAGGTTTTCGACAATCTGCTTCCCTCTAATGATTTAGTTGTTAGATTAACGGGGGTATGCATTTGGTGCTCGACCAAGGAGGTCGGCACCTGGTTTCGTTTGTTGCAGTGGGGTGCAGGAAAGAATTGTAGGAGGGACTCTTTCGAATTTCGTATAAACATTCAAAACCTATCTATTACAAAACTTTCAGCCTATCTATTACAAAGCCTACCGAGCTATACAGGGAAAGGGGGGAACCTAGCTACGCCTTTCTTCTTGCTGGCGATCTGCTTGAGGCAGGAGCTGAAGGTACACCTCAAACATGTTGAGAGGTAGGGGCTGAAGGTACACCTCAAACATGTTGAGAGGTAGGAGCTGAAGGTGCACCTTAAGTATGTTGGAGGTCGGGTGGAGAAGGCTATTAAAAAGGATCTGGGGAGCCTTTCCGTCTCAGATGGACCCTCAAGAGTATTTTCAACTGGAACATGGTCACATCCTTATGTCGGGTGGAGAAGGCTGTGAAAAAGGACTTGGGGGGCCTTTCCGTCTCAGATGGACCTTCAAGAGCATTTTCAACTGGAGCATGGTCACATCCTTATAAGGAGACGGAAAGGGTTTCTGGAGTGGCCGCTGCTTTAGGCCATGGGCTCCTTCCCGGAAGCCTTGCCAGGAGTCTCCTCCTCCTCCAAAGGAAGCTCCGCCAGCTCGGCCCCCACATCGCTCCTTCCCATCAGCTCCCTCAGGGCATGCCCCTTGCGGTACCCATCGAAGAGCCAGTCAAGCTTCTCCTCGGCCGCAGGATTGTAGTTCTTGATGTCCGCCAAGTTGAAGCCGGGTGGGTTGAGACCCTTCACCTTGTCCAGGGTCCGCGTGGCGCCGATCTGGAAGATGGGCTGGTTGAGGCAGGCCACGTCATCGGCGAACTGATCGGAGGAGATGAAGTCCCGGACAGCCTTCTTGCTCTCCCGGCTGATGGTGCCAGAGAGCTCGAAGGCGTGCTCCTCCTTCAGCTTCGCCACGCCATTCGTCTCTTGGTCCAGCTCGGACCGGGTGGAGGCGAGCTGGACCTGGGAGTCCTCCAGCCCCTTCTCAGCCTTGCCCAGCTTGGCCTTAAGGGAGTCCACCTTCTTCAGGGCCTTGGTCAGCTTCTGCTCCGCCTCCCGATTTTTCTTTTGCATTTTCTCCAAGTCGGGAGACAGCTCGGAGAAACGGGTCATCAGGGCAGCACCGGCGGCGTTGGCCTGTAGAAACAAAAGTAAGAGTCAGCTCATTGCTAGCCCCATTCAGAGAAAGAGCAGGGGCTCAAGGGGGCCTAAAAGGGGGAAAGGCTTACTTGGGCCTGGGCGGTGTAGTACATGTCTTGGAGCTCAGACGGGGTGGCCAGCTCCATCAACTTCTTGTCACGTGGAAGGACTGAGCCCGTGACCAGCTCGCGAGCCACTTCGGGGAATTGGGCTCGGTCATTGATGGAGAGCTCCCACGACGGACAGAAACGCCGGGGATCATGCATTGTGGGGGCCTGCCCCGGCTTCGAGGGGGCCACATGGCGGAAGTGCCACAAGCTCGGGGGAGCGCTCTCCTGGGCGTGCTCCTCCGCGGAGCCTACCCCCAGGTGGACCGGGCCTCCAGACGTCAGCAGGAGAGGGCGCTGAGCTGGGCCCTGCGCGGTTTTCTTCCCAAGCTGGGAAGGCTCGTCTTCTCGCCCCCTCTTCTGCCCTGTTGCCTTCTCCTTTCCGGGGGCTGGCTTGGAGGGGGACTGAGCTTGAGAGGCCTCTTTTTGGGGGGTCGAGCTGCCCCCAGGAGTCGCAGAGGCCTTAGGGGCCTTCTTCGCCGCCTCAGGCTGTTCAGCGGAGGCTGTCTCCTCGACCGCCGCACCCAATAGCCTGGAAAGCCTCTTCACTACAAAGAACATCACCAAGTTAGTGCTATAGGTCAGAAAAACAAAGGGAAAAAGGCAGCAGATAACAGGGGAACAGGTGCAATATTACAGGCATCATGGTCGGCGAGGGAGAACTCCACCCCTCCGGGGGACCCGGACAGCTTCCCCAACAGCCCGGCTGCGGAAATCTGCTCAGTGCAGAACTTGGCTGCGTACAGTTTCGTCGCAGAGGCCAGCAGCTGGGCGAGAGCCTTAAGGTCCAGGTCCTCCGGGCAGGGGTCGTCCTCGACCCCCCCAACCTTCCATGCATTGGGAGGAAATTGGTTGGTTTTGACAAAAAAGAAGTCCCCCTTCCAGTTCTTCACGGAAGAGGGGACCCCGTAGAGAAGATCCTGGGCCCCCTTCCCGCCGCGATTGTTGGTGGAGCGACGGCAGAAGTAGTACCACCCAGGGAGGGAGGCCTTGAGGACGTAGATAGTGCGGAAGAGAGAGAGAGAATAGGGGATGGAGCAGATCTGGCAGTAGATCAGGAACCCGATGATGCTCCTGATGGAGTTAGGGTGGACCTGGGTGATCCTGAGCCCCCAGAAGCTCAGGATCTCGGCCAGGGCCGGGGGAATGGGGAGTCGAAGCCCCGCGACCAGCTGCTCTTTGTAAATGGCTACAAAGCCTGGGGGAGGTCGGCAAGCCCGGTCGGTGGGCTCGGCAGCTCGCGGCTCGAAGGCCGGAGGAATAGAGAATGAAGAGGCCAGCTCGGCTACCGCCCCGGGCGAGAGGGTGGTCTCCTCCCGATCGGGGTGACCGTAATTGAACTCAGGATCATCCCCCCTGCTCGGCAGCAGGGGTCCCCTCTGAGGATTCCCTGTCCTCCCCAGCTCCCCCTTGGGCTCCGCCAGGGGAGTCATGTGGGGACTCGGGGGATGGGACAGAAGTGGCTTGCTGCCGGATGTAGGCATCAAGCTCGGAGGCGGGCGGAAGGAGAATGGGCAGAGGGAGAACTCATGATGTCAATGGGCTCAAGCAAATCAGGAATGGGAAAATGGGGGTTGGAAGCAGAGGATGAAGAAGGAGAAGGAGGGGGAAACGATGAAGATGAAGATGAAGATGAAGAGGAGATGAAGATTCTGGTGGCTCTACGATGGACCGGAGTCTGGGATACGGTAGAAGTAACGTCGGAGAGGCCCGACATAAAATGCAAAGGGTGATGAAAAGAGGTAAGGAAATGCGAAAGAAGAGGGGAAAGGACTTACTAGTGGACAGGGAATGTGTTGGAGTTGAAGCGGTGAACAGGATCGCCGGAATCTGGGTGCTGTTGGCCGGAAATGCACTACTGGGAGTTGGAAATGCACGAAGAAAGGAGAAAATGGCAAATGGAGTTAACCGGAATTTGGCAGCCCCTATTTATAGGGAACGAAATGGGGGAGAAACGGTTACTTGAATTTGAACCGTCCCATGTGAACACATTTAATGGGGGTACGGAGACCGAAGGGAAGCGACAACTGAAGGGACGCGGACGCCACTTCCCAATGTCAGCACAGCCTCGGAGGTGACCGCGGCAGAGCAGTGTGATGATGGGCTTCCACGTGGCCAAGTGATAGATCAGGTCTGCCTGGGAGCCGGACCTAATCTAGGGGGCTAGTGCAGAGGCCCCATCCTGGGCCTGCACACGTGGCAGCCCAGGGGCGACCCGAGCTGGGCTTGCGCCCCGGGCCCACGGGGAACCAGCCCAGGGGGCGCGGCGACTAGGGCTCCGGGAGGCTCCCGAGAGCTACCCCGCAGAGGGCGGGGAGAATCCCCCTTAGCGCGGGGTTGGGGGCTATCTACGGCAAGCCCCGGAACGTACGGAGGTCGGACTCTTCAACAGGTATAAATGATAACACATACCAACTGTACAAGGTACGCTCACTATTGGCAACTTACTCCCAACTGCTTTACTGTTGGTACTTCCCTCACTCGCCGGAGGACTAACTTGACCGTCGGAGTGCCCTCGGGGACAACCTCGGGGCCCCTGCCAGTCCACTCTCCTGTTTACCTTGCAGGCTTAGAACCAGCTCTTCCATCAACACCCCGAGCTCATCAGGTCAGTTCGATCCGGGGAAGTTCCGTGCTTCTTCAGGCAGCGGTGTGTTTGGAAACCAAAGCCTAGATCACCAAAGTCTTGATTTTCCCAAGCAGAGTAGGGATAACCCTTCCGGGCATCGGAGTTGAGCAGTGTGGCGGTGGACTCCTTGACCAGCCCAGCAAAAGCGTTGCCCAAGTTGTCGCTTCTGGATGCTGCTTCTAAAAGCGTCAGATCGTACCTGAATCTCTCAAAGGCCCTGGAACCAAATACATTTGATACAGTAGACATCTGGGGAACCATTTTCGGCCACGACTCTGCTCTGCTGCTCCATAAGGATCCAAAATATTACCTTGGTTGGGTTTCTCTTCAGTGCTCCTCTCTCAATTTTCAGCGATTTTTGTCTTTAATCATCTAAAAGTCTCCATTATAATCTCTATAATTAGACAGTCGAACTTGTCATTCCAATTATATCGCTGGCCCGCCATATGAAATACATAAAATATGGTGGCGTCGCCTAATAAGTCCTACATTGAATCTGATAAAATTGTTTGAGAACTAAATTGGTGAAAAAAAATCATAGATGACGAAATTGGTTTAAGTGAAAAAGTTTAGAGATTAAATTGACGATTTGCCCTAAGTTATAATATGTAATGTTATCTCTTCAGCTGTCTTTCGGCCCAAGCTAAGGCAATATGCTTCAAAAATTTCAAGTTTTAATTTTTATTTATTTATTTACTAAAAAATTTATATTTAAAATATGTTTGCTATTTTATTCAGACCCCTCATTTAGCTATATATTTTAAATCCCACCTATCTTTTATTTTTCACTTTCCAATGGAAATTTGAAATTTATTTAATGTCCACTTTTTCTTTGTTGTAGTTTGCTCGAGTATATATATATTTTTTATTTTTATTTTAATAGTAAAATTATATGTATATTCTTAATATTTTATTATTTATTAAGAAAAATATTATTTTATTTATTTTTAAAAAATAAAATAATTATTTTTTATTTTTTCGAGCTCGAGTTTTAAATTGGCAACTCATCGAACTCGATTTCAAGTTCAAGTTTGATAAAACTAAGTCAAGGTTTGGCTCAATTAGGCTAAAGTTTGGCTTGACTCGACTCGTTTGTAGCCCTAATATTGATCTCCAGTTGAGTTCGAGCTGAAGAAGTCGAATTTAGGATCAAAGATATTGAGGTCGTTAACTCGCGAGCTCGCTCAATTTTATATATTTTTTTATTTTAATAGTGATTTTACACCACACACACACGCGCATATATTCCTAATATTTTATTATTTGTTAACAAAAATTACTATTTTGTTCATTTTTAAAAATAAAATAATTATTTTTCATTTTTTTAAACTCGAGCTCGACTCGACTCGAATTTGAGATGAAGTTTGAATTTGACTTTATATTGAGAGCTCGTCGAACTCAAGTTCGAGTTCAAGTTTTGGTAAAATTAAGTCGTGACCCAACTCACTAGATCAAAACTCGATGCGATTCGATTCGTTTGCAAGTCTAATCCCCAACAATTTGTTTATTTCATATATATCACATCACAAAAAGTGTTACATTAATTATTTTAAATAATATTTCAAAAAATCTACTATCTAAACACACAAGAGTCTCGTGTAATTAGTAAGCAGTTTCTACTAATTTATTTCTGCAAGCCATGAATCTTATCACTATGAAGTTATGAATCTTATCATCTTTTTCAATGATACTCTAAACCCAGCTTGCATGCTTGTGTTATATATATATGACTAAAGTTGAGATTTTTATTTCAAATTTTTACAAGGTTATTCTTGCATTCTATTCTTTAAACTTCTAAAATTTCTTGGGTGCTAAAATCAGAAAAAAGAAATGCTTGCCAAATCGTAATTGAGCAGACAATCAGAGGTAGTTAATGGCGGTTGGCGGTTGGCGGTTGGCGGTTACGTTTAGCAGACATATCTGTTAATTAGTTAACTGCTTATACACCTATTCAACAAGGATTGCATCCTGTGATAGTGCCTTGGACAGGTGCTTCAATTCTTTTAAATAGTAGGATTTCGACATAATTAAATCACTTTTACTTTTCATTTGATAGTTCTTAGACTTTGTTGTATCCTAGAGGTAATTTGTCTAATATAAGCAAATAACACCTTAAGTAAAGTGCTTTCACGCCTCAAAGTCTCTACATTTGTCTAGTTTAGTTTTGTTATTTACTACAATTTTCCAACAGTTGGACGAGATGTATTTGTGGTGTAATTAAGGATCATGTCGACATCTTTTATGGTGACACTGAAGAAGCCATTCACATCTGTTATAGTTACCGGAGCGACAAAATTTGTAGTACCAAGATTGCAAGTGGCTGAGACTTTGGCTCCAATTAGAGGAGAAGAAAGGCCAGCAGGTAAATGATTCCCCGTATTGGTGCAGTGTAATCGATCAGAAACCCTCATCCTGGGCACAACTATATTGACGTTGGCTGTATCAGAAGCCATGAAAGCAAAGAGGATAGCGAGGCAAAGAAAGACAACAAAGAAAGAATGATCACGATGAGAAGCCATTGAGGAAAGCGCTGTTTTTTTTTTTTTTGTTGGAAAGGAGGAGGAGTTAGAGAAAAGGAGGAGAGTTATACACTAGAAAATATTGTTCGCCACTAGTGTTTAATACATACATCGGTGGTAGCGTTTGTTTTTGTTTTTATTTTTTTAAATGTAAGTGAAAAATTTCGAACCTCTCTCAGATACACTGCCAATCCCACCCCTACTGGTGAGAATGTTTTGATATTTTTATTATACCCTTAATTGTAAGGCCTAAGTCGTCCTAACCTCTTAGGTTAAAAGATAAAAAAAAAAAGAAAAAAAATACCATATTTGAATTTGAACTATTATCCCCAACAATTGCACGTTAATCTCGATACTGCTAAATTAACAACCATACGTTATTTAAATTTTTCTAATCATCCTTGTAAGTGACATGTGATCCTAGAGGCCTGATTTGACCGAGGGTAGTGACTAGAATTAAAACCATCCAACATTTTTTCTGTCCAATAACTTCTCCAATCATTCATTCCTAGTCCTGCACCATTTGTAAACAAATTCATTATTCATTAAACAAGTAAAAACTAATTATAAGTTACTATCCATTCACATAGACATATCTATATATTCATTAGGAAAATACAAAATCAATTTTCATAAAAACAATTTTACAAATATACGATATTTAAGATTTGATGCATATACATTGAGCGTGCACTAAATACTAATTTTATGTAAATTTGGTACAATAATAATATGTACAAAAAAAGGTTGTAGCAAACACAACGACTAGTAGAACGGGTCCAACCGGACAAAGTACAGCTACACCGACTTTGAAGTCCGACATTATCCCTTGCTACACTAATACGAATCATATTTCAATTTATGAACAATTTAATTTTACAAAGTATTTGATAAGAAATGATGGATAGTGAGCTATTGCACCCATGCAATAACTTCTCGGTCTTATAGATAAGGGACTGCCCCAGCAAACGTGCAAGAACAGCTACCTTAGGAAACTACCCTACCACAATCCCACCTATAGAGCAGGGACAAGCTTATATATGGTTGGGACTTGGGACCGTCCACGAAAGCCATACTGAAATCCCCTAAGAAGTAAGAGCTTGGACAGGGAAGTGCCAAAGTAAAAAATTTACAGCTAATAATAGTTAAAAAATATATATAGATCCCAAATCACAGTGGGGATACTTGGCAAGAAAGAACCGGAAGTTGTCAGGACTCGAGGAGAAATGGCCAGCTACAGCGTTTGCTTCAGCATTACCAGCTAAAACTAGCGGCTATGACGACAGCGAATGGATAAGCAAAACCATACATGGATCCAATTGTTATAGCAATGGGTTAAATGGGTGCTCTAAGGAATCCCCTTTGAGGCAAAGCTGAGCATTCATGTTGAGATTAGAGATGCTGACGCCGGTTGGGCTACTTAGAGTGAGATTGACGAACCCCATTGACATTTGCTTTGGTTCCCGGAGTGACAAAATGTCGTGGTAGGATTACAAGAAAGTAAGACATTGGCTCCTACTAGAGGAGGAGAAATTCCCCCGTGTTGATCCAATACAAGGGAACAAAACATTCATCGCAGGTACAACTTTAGCGATCTTCCCCCCTGGTGCATCGATTGTAAGTAACGAGGCCACCAAAGTGTCCTAGACATTCTACCGTGTCCGACCATAATCCTATGTATAGATGCGGCACCAGCTTATTTATGGTTGGGACGGCCCACGAAATTACACCGCAGCAAATTGTGCTACCAAACTCTAAAGTCTAATCCTTTGAGAGGCGGGATGAGGGACCTCCAAAGTCAAGAATTTACAGCCAAATATTCCTATAGTAGCTAGGAATGGCAAACCGATAGTAAGGCGCATTGTAGCAGCCGATAGTAGGGGGCAGGATGTGATGGGATGGGAAGATGAGAGAAAGAGCAAGTGAGAGTCAATTTCAACATTGTGTTGAAGGTGTCAAGAGCAAGGATGGAGGTTTGTATGCATTGGAGTTCCAAATAAAGACCAGCTGCAGCAAATTCAAGGGGGTAAAACAGTCTATATATGGCTAGCTACCCTGACAAATGACATCCGTGAATTGAGTACGTTTTACAAATGCTCCTTTTGTTTAGGAAAAGGGATAATTGCAGAAACCTCCCCTGAGATTTCTGACATTTGCACTGACCTCCCCTCTAGGTTTAGAAATTGCATTCACCTCCCCTGAACAGTAACAATTCGTGGCAGAAACCTCCTTGACAGCTTTTGTAGAAGTGAGATAAGAATTTTCTTGCTTGACAATTTATTATTTGCTTGACAATTGCTTAACTAATTATCTAATTAGTTAATAGTTAAACTAATTAACTATTAACTAATTATCTAATTAACTATTAACTAATTATCTAATTAATTAATTAACTAATTAACTAAAGTTTTTGTCTGTCCGAAACTAATAAACTATTTGCATGTTAAACTAATTAACTAATTAACTGCTTAACTAATTAACAAACTATTTGCATGCTAAACTATATGCAGTACGCATTACCTATTTAAAGTATCAGCTCTTTATAGGTATTTTACTTTCAAACATTTAATTTATGATAAAAACATCAATATTTGTAAGTAAAATTCAAAAAGTTAATTAGTTTAACTATGCAGAAATAGTTTGATTAGTTAATAACTATTAACAATTAGATAATTAGTTAATAGTTAATTAGATAATTAGTTATTAATTAATTAGATTATTAGTTATTTAGTTATTTAGTTATTTAGTTAATTAGTTAAACTATGCAGAAATAGTTAATTTAGTGTAATTTTTATTAACAAATGTTTTGTTGGGTTTGATGAAAGTACTCATCACATTCATTTGGTAAAATTAAATCATGTCAGGGGTACTTTAGTAAATTGACCCACTTTTGCCTATTAAATTGCCTCCAACTTTTGATAGGGGAGGTCAGTGCAATTTCAAAATTGATAGGGGAGGACAATGCTATTACTATAAACGTCAGGGGAGGTTTCTGCAATTATCCCTTAGGAAAAATTAATAAGAATTATCTTAGCTGTTTATTTAATGCTCAAGCTCTGAGTAATTATCATGATGTAGAGTGTGTTAATCCCAATCTACTGTGCTAAATGCACATTGTAAAGCATCGAGCATGTGCTCGCCTTTATATACTTTTGTCCAATCAATACAATTCTATTGTTTCAATAAAAAAAAAAAGTTAGGCATGGCAAACACTTGCCTCGCAGAGAGCAACGGGGCAAGGCAAGGCAGTGCGAAAGTGGGGGGATTTTTCTTCCCCCATTTTAAATGGGACAAGGGACGGAGAAGGATATTCTCGTAGAAAATATACATACATACATATATATATATATATAGCTGCACATTAATAATATATGCATATATCTTATAATTTAAGAACTAAAAATATCATAATTTGTATGATAAAATGATGACTTGGTTATTTAGAGTTCATTTTAATTTTTTACATATTGTAAGTTATTTATTAAAAAATTTAAAATAACTATGATGGTTATAAGCTTATATTTGCTATACCTGTTATAACTACATATCAATAATATATGCATATACATTAAATTTTGAAAATACAAAAACATAATTTGTATGATAAAATGATGATTTTGTTATTTTTAGCTTACTTAAATTTTTTTTACATATTATGAGTTGTTTACCAAAAAATAAAAAAAATGCAAGATCCTAACTATTCTTTTCAGTGACATACCTATTATCAAACATAATCGACAACAAATAATAAAAAAAATTTGCAGATGAAACATTACAAAGAGCAAACCTTAATACTCCCTCCGTCCCGTTTTGTTAGTCTTGTTTTCCTTTTTCATCTGTCCCAAATTGTAGTCCACTTTCCCATTAAGGAATGTAGTAATCTTTCAAATTGTCTAAAATACCCTTATTAAATATCTTGTTATTAATACATTGTTATTAAATACTAACCCACTACATTGAATACATTGAGTTTTTCCAATACATAGATAAATGAAAAGTCTATCTTATTATTCTTTAAAATTTATTTATATCAGGAGGGAAACAAATAATGCCATCATTCTTTGATATTAATTGGCACTCTTCGTGATTAGCATAAGGGTATTTTAGGAAATTATTAATCTAAATTTATGTTTCCAACCAAATTAATTACACTTTCTTAATCTGTGTGAAAAAAAATCAAGACTAACAAAACGGGACGGAGGGAGTATCATAAATATCCTTATCAACATATTAAGGTTAGTTGTCGAGATTTTTATGGTATTAAAGTTCGCTTTTTGTAATTTTTGGTTGCAATTTTTTTTAATTATTTGTTGTTGATCATGTATAACAATTGGTATATAACTGAAAAAGTAATTTGAATTTTAAATTAAGTGAAATATATACAATGATATATTATTTTTTGATACTATATGTTATTTGATCCTAGATGATAAACAGCGGATTCTAGTGTTTTTCTTTAATGTGTGAGATGATATTAGATTAACTGAATAATCTAGGCAATGGTGAAATCATGTTATATTCTCTCTCCTAATATCACCTTTTAATTGCTAGTTGAACCTAAATGTTATAAGATAATAAATTTAAAAAAGGTTAGTATAATTTTTGAAGTCTAAAAGGTGGCCAGTGAAATAGTTAGAAACCTCAAGGGAGGTTTCTAAAATTATTCCAAAGGATAATTAGTGGGATTATTTGTGAAGAGTTTGGTCAATCTTTGGTACATTAGAGACTCTTTTTTGCCTGGTTCATATATTTCAGTTTCTCCAAAAGCAAAATAATTTATGGGCTCATCTTATTTAAGCTCACCGTCCATCCCAAATTGATCTTCCTTGATGAAAGTTGGATCTTGAAAGAATTCAATTGATCTTGCATTATTCTCAACCAATGGAATTATGGAAAGTTCCCCTACTTCAACAACATTCTTTTGTAAATTCCCCAAAAAATTTTGAGATACACCATAAAAAATCTTTCCTTCCAAGTTGGATAATTGAGTGAGAGGAAACTTGCTGTGTGGTTATAAAAGTTCTCAAAATTAAAAGGTCTAGTTTGTCTTCAAAAAGAGTGGTTGTATAGGATTTACTCATCCCTTATATCCAAATCCTTTCACTTCTTTCTTAAATTCCCGAACAATATTAAAAGCTCATCTTCTTTTCTCTTCTTAGCTAACTACTAAACTAAACTTCTGTGCAAACTACTCCTAATCTGTTTATACTACTGTAGAAATTACTAAGCTAAAACCCTAATTTTTTTTTAATTTCAATTCTCTGCAAATTACAAGGCTAAAGCCTAGAAATTTACAATAATATCTAAAACATGATGAATGAATACCGTCATTACTCAAACACGGGCCCTTGGCCCTCCTTAGAGCCCAAAAAGTGATAAACCGAAACTCCAATGGTCCAATCCATTCCACTGAAGTCTGAAGAAAACAAGAGTTTAGCATGATTGTAAATAAATAATTTTCAGACCAGAAAAGTTACCTAACTGTCAAATGAATAATCTTTTACCTTTGAAAATGTCATTTTGCTTTTGGTTAAAGAAGGAAAAGTAATAACAGCTGCTTATATTTCCAAAATTTTCTCGAACCATAAAAGTTCAATGGAGATTGCAAAGTTTTACTTCGAGAATTCCAGTCCGGAATGCAGAACAAAAGAGAAGGGGTATGTAAGGTTTCATCAGTGGTTGATCAACCACTATACTGAAAACTTGAAGAAAAAAAATAAAGAAAAGAAAATTTAGAGTCCAACAACCATGTTAATAAATTGATATTACCACCTCGAACAGTAAACTGAATTCCAAGAAGTATTAATTCGAATATCCTTTAGAAATACATAAATCCACTTTGCCCCTTCATTATCGATCTAATTGGATTTATTTTGCCAATAGCCTTTCAATACTTAATCAACCTAAGAAGCCCAAACCAAAAATATCGAATTTTCATGTGATATATAGACTATACGTAGACTGCCTTATTTAACCAATGTTGGGAGCTTCTTTTCTCAAACATTAAAGTTGCACACCTACATTTAGGCATGGTCATGGTTCCATTTGGAACTGAGAACCGGACCGGAACCGGACCGTTTCGAACCGGACCGGAACCGGAACCGGAACCAAAACCGTGGTAGAACCCTGGATAAAGGTTCCGGTTCTGGTTCTCTAAAAAATAGAACCAGAACCAGAACCGCCGGTTCCAGAACCGTTAAAAAAATTAAAAATAATTAATATAAATAATGAAATAAAAATAGAATTACCGGCTCAATAAAGGCCTATTAAGCCCAGAATCACTAGAAATTCAAGCATGCGTGGATGATTGAACTAGAGCAGAATATAGACAACAAGAAATGGAAAAAGATGAAGAAGAAAAATTCAATTATACAACTGATTCTAGTGCCATCGCAAGCAATGAAGATGATTAAATAATTAATGTTTGTTTTGATATTTCATCTAAATTTCAATGAAAAATCAAGTATTTTCTTTTCCATTTAAAATTATTACCATTTGATAGTGTAATGTATTTTTTAATTTGACAATATAACGTATTTTTCATAAAATTTGTATTATCTATATATTACTTCATACTTTGTTGAATAATAATAAAATTAAAATATGATCTTTATTTTGTATTTATTTTTTACATTCTATTTAAAATTTTAAATATATTGTTATATTCGTATTAAAATTGGTAAGGATAAAAAATTAAATAAAATTGTATACAACTATACGGAATCAGAACCAGGACCGTAAGGAATCGAAATTAGAACTATAAGGAACCAGAACTGGAACCGGAACCGGAACCAGATGGTGCGGTTCTGATTCTATCTCTTTGAAGAACCAGAACCAGAACCATCTTAGATGGTGCGGTTCTGGTTCTACCTCTTTGAAGAACTAGAACCGGCGGTTCTGGAACCGTGGCCATGCCTACCTACATTCATTGTACATTTGATTAGTCTTAGGCACCATTTGGATTGAAGGAAAGGAAAGGAAAGGAGAGGGTTTTAATAGGAAAAAAAAGAAAGAAAGAAAGGAGAATAGAGAAAACTTGAGTCTATTCATCTTTTTAACTAAACTTTATAACTCCCTTTCCCTCTCAATCCTTTTCTTTCCCTTCTCAAAAATTAATCCAAATATCAAAAATCTTCTCTCTCCATTTCCTTTCCCTCCCATTCTCTCAAAACAAACAATGCCTTGGAGACGGACAAAAATTTTGACTTAGGCCAATTCTTTTTCAAACAAACTATAGTTGTTCTTTTGGCTTCAACATGTGCATTTTGCGCTCAAACTTAGATTCAATAAATAAAGAGTTAATCATATATCACGGTTAGATGCACGATACATTAGCTGATTTTTTATTTTAAATTTAAATTTAGATGAATTGTCATGCATTCAGTGCTGACGGATCATACATTATCAGTGTATTGAAGATTCATTTATAGATTAATTGAAATTTATGAGTTGATTGTAAGACATTGGGAAACACAGCTTAGGGGTTTGATCTAATTAAACCTTAAAGAATTGCAATACTCTTTCCTAGAGAATCTTTATAGGTAAACTACACCATTTGGCAAAATATTTACTTGTTTGCTGACTAAGCATTTTATTTAATTGAGGCAACTCAGAAGGTCAAGGTCAACTTTATATGCTTAATCCATGTTTTCAAATTTTTTTTTCAAATTTCTATTTCTTTATTGTTTAGTCTGGCTAAGTCAGAACTTCCACCACAATTTTATGTGACTTCCAGTTCGGGGTCAATACGCTAGTAGCTAAATGCAGTACAAGAAGGTCTGGCCAAAAAAAGTGGAGGTCAATGAAGGATTCTATCCACTGAGGACGAATACGTGTATCGATCCATACAAACTAAAAGAGAGGTAACTTTTAATTTCAGACAATTTTTTTTTTTGGTGGGGAATTAAGTTCTAACTTAAGTAAAGATCTTCATGAAATTTTAGGTTGTAACGGTGTTTTTTTTTTTTTTGGAAAATACCATTGGTGGTTTTTTCGACCTTTCTCATAAGTCCAAGGGGCAACATACTAAATATTAATTTCTACATGGACGTGACTTTCTTTTCTTTTTTTTTAACCTTAAACGATTACCATGAAAAAAAAAAGTATAGATGTACTAACAAATTGACTAATGAAAGCATCTGAAAACTTGATCACTCAATATCTAGTAAAGAAATTGCTTTCTCTATTAGCCCTTTTTTTGGGGCAATATAATGGTGAGAATCACATGAACTTTACTTGAAGTACACTGAATATGTGACAGCAAGCAAAGTTTTCCGAATGTTGATGTGATCTTTTAATTAATATTCCAAAAAAAAATCTTTGTTGAGTATTGAATATTATACAACTAATTATTATTAGTTTACATCAACAAGGAATCAGTCTTCAGACCCTTCAACTATTCTTTGCCTCAGTCGTCTTGCCTTGCCATATGGGTTTGAATTTCAACAAGTTTACTTTTACTAACTCTTGAAAACGATTTGGGCGAAATTAATATGCCATGCATCACTTACCCTTATTTGCTCTTAATTGCTTGCCTTTTCTCGTTAATATATGTTATATTTTTTCAACCCATTAAAGTTTATTGCCCAGATTAAAAAGAAATGAACCCAGGAGGGAATTTCATAACTTTATCCACTTGCTTTTATTTTACGTTGTTTCTTTATATAAAGTGGATTTTTCCTTATACTTTTCAGCTTAGGAATCTTCTTGTACCATTTTCAACTATATCTCATACTCCATAACATTTTTCGCTAACCAATAAATTTCTTTTGCACTTGTTTTGAGAATCTTACTTCAAATACTACGTCCTGAGCTCCACATTTAGCAAAAAGTTCATTTATCAGTTGTCACTTTCCATGCTTCTGTTGTATTGCGCTTTTCATGTAGGATTGTCAATGGGGTTGAGCCAACCCGAGCTCGGCTCGTTCGACCCGATAAAAAACCGGATGAGCTTGACCATTTAGTGAGCCGGTCTGAGTTTGAGTTTAAAAATTAGGCCCGAATTGAATATGAGCCGAGCTTGAGTCTTATTAGGCTCAAACCCGATATAGGCCTGACCCTTTAATTACCTCTATATATAATATTTATATATTGATATTATGTATAATTATATATCCAAATATATTATTACTAAATACTAAATATATATAAATTACAAAACGCTAAAATACATCTAAAGACTCTTCCATGAGCTTTCTTGAGAGCCAATATTAGTAATGCATAACTAAATCTCTAACTTTTCTTATTGGTTGAGTAAATTTTTGTGTTGGCATAATATTGGTTGATTTCGTTTTGGTCTACAAACATAAATCATCAAGCATATTTGGATTTAAATCACAAGATTATAAAAAAAGTTTCAACTTTTAAAGATGTATTGGTTTATGATCGCATATTTTATTACTACTTTTCATGCATTTTGAACGAATTAAATATAAATATTGTTGAAAAATTTTTGGTTTATATACTTTTTAAAAACTATTACTTGTTCATGTTTAGTTTTAATGTTGTAGTCTTGTAAATGTTAAATTAGTTTTACAACTTAATAGTTATAGTAATTATATTAAGAAAATTAAGGAGTAATAAGTGAGTTTGGGTTAAACCCGATTAAGGCTCACAACCCAAATATTTTGTGAGTTGAGTATGAGTTTCACATTTATGACCCCGAAACTCATAGTCCGAAACCCGAAAATGTTTTAAATTAAATGAGTTGAATTTGATCTTATGAAAGCCCGACTCATTAGCCCCGATTGACAGTGTGAGAACCCGTAACTTTTCCATTTGTTAGGTATTATAATCTTTCTAGGTTTTCTTATTTTCAATGGCTTGTTTTCTACACTTTCTGTATCCGGAAAATTTTCTAGATTATTTTTACGAGTAAATATAGTTTTTAAATGATTTTTCTAGTATCGAATAGATTTTGAGAAATTAAGAACGTATATCGGACGTGGGACCCGCTAGTGTGAAAAGTTCGGAAAAATTCGGCCACTAAGGTTAAGTTTCGGATACTGTGTAAAATTTATCGGGTGTTAAGAGATAAGTAGAGAGTGAGATTTGATTGATGTGAGAGGATAAAGAAGGGATAGGAATGCATTAATGGTAGTGACAAGTGTCACAAGATGATTGGTGGACTTTGTTGAGACACTATTCATTTTTTTGACTTTTACCACTTGAGTTAAATATCTAAAAAATTACAAAAAAATTCACTCTTCTCCCTTCCCTCTTGGCCGGCCACCTTGAAGCTCAAAAGAAGGAAAACTCTTCCAAATTCTAGCCTCCATATAGCTCAAATCTTCCAAGAAAATTACTTAAACTAGTTTCTACTCCATAAATTCCCTCTAGTGGGTGCTAGTAAGTGATTTGGTGAGATTTTTTGGAGAAGCTAAGGTGTCCTACAACTCTCCCTCTCTTGCTTACTAGGTAAGTAGTGGTTCAACTTCCTCATATACTTCATGAAGCTTAAGTTATGCTTAGTAGTGGCTAAAGTGTTGAGATTTGTGATTTATTTCTTGTTCTTGGAGAAATTGATGGAGTTTTCAATTTTTTGGGATTATTGCTGTTTTCATATGATCATGATGGTGTGATGACTTATGATGATTGGAAATAAGGGGTAATGACTCTAGTAGGTGCAAATGAGTGATAATTGCAAGCAATTTTGGATTTGGAGGAAATTTCAGCAACTTAGGGTTTCACCACCCCCTTTTCTGTCCGGTTTTGTATCTCCTACTTAGAGGCCGAATTGGCCTTTGCTTAAAACATGAAAGTTGTAGGTATTGATGTGTTGGAGGTGCCTGTAAAATTTCAGGTCATTTGGAGTAGTGTAGAGTGAGTTATGTCGTTTTTACTGTTGCTGTTCTGGGTGATCAGAATGCGCGAACTGCGTCTGAAATGGGTTATTTTGACTGGAATTGGTTTGGATTTTGTTATTGGTGTCTTCTGATGAAATGTAGCTGAGTGTCTTAGCTACCATATGCCTTTGGAATCAATGCATTTGGACCTGTATAGACCGAGTTGTACTGATTACAGTTTTGTGTGATTTGTAAACCTGCAATTACGGTTCAGGTTGTGGAATTCTGCATTTTCGACCTAGTTGTGCTAGGATTTGGACTGAGTGGCCTTCTACATTGTTGTAGCCCTGTTTCATAGCTTCGAAACGGTGGGTCTTGTACCCCCATCCGATAACCGTAGTGAAAGTGGTGTCATTACCGCATTATGAGGTCAAATACGTTTTTTTGTTAATGCCTAAGTTAAAGCCATTTCTTAATTTCTGGTTACCTATGATGCTTATTTATGCATATGAAACCCTATTAGGGTTATAATTGGTATTGCTATATGACTCGTTATCGAGTCTCCATGTACTTGTTTACATGTTTTAGGGCTCGCTCTTATTCCGGTCATTTCCTAGCTAACTTTTGTACTTGTATTACTTTGAGCCTACTGAACGGCTTTTGGGAAATGAGATGACCTTTGGTATGAAATGTTGGGACTGATTTGAGGAAATAATGAAGCCTTAATGGCTGGAAAACTAAGAATTTTAGGGGAGGTGCTGCCCGATTTTCTAGGCCGTTTGGTTCCTTTAAGTTGGATTTGCCTTTTGGTGGAAATGAAAGGCTTTTGAGTTGTTTGCGCCTAAGTCTTCATGTTACCTTTTCATTTCCAGGAAAATCATGTTTTCCACCCTTGCATTAGTAATTATTTGGCGAGGCATACGACTAGTAGTCGAGCCTCATGTGCATTGTGTTTACTCGATTATGGATGTGAAACCTTCAATTGGTTTATTTTGATTATTTTAGGGTTTCTTGGCGATTAAGGCCAATCTGAAGTGAAAACTTTTGAAGTTGAGCCGGTGAGTGTTCCACTACCTGCTACCCATTATATGAAATATCTGAATATCTGAATACTTGATTTATGACTATTGAAACCAAATACTGTTTTGATAAAATGGAGGCGAGGGTGTACTTTATCACACTCGTTCTTCTATCTGCTCATATGCCAATTTTGAGTGCCTATCTAAATCTGCCGTCTGAATTTGCTATCTGAATCTGCTATCCTGTATCTGTATCTGAATCTGTTATCTGTGTCTGCATCTGTTCGGATTTCAATGACCTATGAGCTCAATCCTGTGGCTAAGTTATTCGACTCGGGCCGGCAAGGGCCTGGACGATGAGATAACGAACCACGGTAGTCTGTTTGGGGATTTTGGGTATTGAGACCCTTGATTCCGGGTATACTCGAGTATTACCATTTCTGTTCGGTTACGGTGAGCGGGCCCGGTAAAGGGGTGTTTGGTGGACGGAATTCGGTGTAAAGAGGGGTCTACGGACGCGTTGGTTCTATATGCGTTGACGGAGAGTCAACCGGTTTGGATCAAGTACTGCGCTGGAAATTTGGCTCCTGAGAGCCACCCGTATCCTTCTGATTTGAATCATTAGTTCCTTTGCTTTACATCTGACATGTGTATCTGATTTGTTAAATGTGAAATGCCATGATTTTATTGCTATCTGTTTGGTACCTCATTGAGCGCAAGCTCACCCCGTTCTGTTCCTTTTGTTTTCCTTACAGGAAAAATAAATACTTTTGGACTGGATTTGATAATCGGTTGCCGACTTGAGCTAGTTGGACATATCTTTTGTATAGCTCGTTGATTTAAACCCTAAATATAGTTTGGGTCCGTTTCTCTTTTGGATTTGGAAAACCGTACATGTATCCACTTTTGAATCATTTTGGTATGCCCATTTTGGGTTGTATATGCGAACTTGTGAGATGTAAATATTTGCTTGACGTTTGGTTGGGTTTGACGTGTCGGTTCCTCTTCCTGGCCGACTCCGACTTTGTTTTTTTTTTTTTTGTTTTTGTGGGTTCGACTTGTTCACACGCGGTTGTATGACCCGAAAAGTATTAGATCGCGCTAATCTGAACCGTTAGTCCTGGCGAGAGCTGGGCAGGCAGTCCGCCAACCCATTTGGTTCGCCTTAGGGGAAGGTGGGGCTGTCACAGACAGACCTAGTTTCATGACATATAATGTCATTAATTTAGCCCTAATAATGCTTTTACAAAAATTCCTTCTATAGGATGAAGTTTTCTTGAAGCGAAATGTTGTAGCCCGATTAGTATTATACTTGGAATGAGTTTGAAGCCTTTCAAATGTTAAAAATAGATAATCTTGATGCAGCGCAGAAGATCTAGTAACAAAAGGCAATCACCTGATGGTCTTGATCAACCTTTCTTAATAACTTAATAAACATATACCACATCTTATTCTATAAAGTATAGATTTTTGGAGGCCAATAAGGTTTTGATTCAGTGAAATCAGAGATTCTAGATTCAAAATTTTTATGTTCCTTCTTTGCTTCTGAAGTCTCACACCTCCCCTACAGGAAAAAAAAATTAAAAAAAAAGAATAAAAAGCAAAGTATAGATTCTCGGAGAATGAACAAGGCCATGGAATAAACTCATCCAAGGGTTGAAGAATAATAAATAATAATGTTTTATCATGCCATATATTTTGCATTAACTTGTATGTGTAGCATTTCGATAGTCCCCATATTTAGTAACTCTCGAATTTTTTCTTAATATTGAGGATCATCGATTAAACATTCACAATTAACAAATTTCCATCTTTGTTCCTCCATTTTTATTCTGTAGTGCACAAAATTAACGTGGCCTATATTTCATACCATAAGTAAAATGCTTCTCTATTTTCAAAACTTTTGTTTGATAGAGTTTAGGAGAAGTATTAGTTTTATTGCATTGATTTCATTTTCTTTTCATGTACTTTGATGGATTTATAATACCCTAGCCACTTAATGGAACTATTAACTTGATGACCAGTTTCGAGGAAGCTATAAGAGAAAAATTTTACGTTTTTTATAAACACATTTCTCAATCACTTTTTTTTTACTTCACATATATCATATCGTTATAATACATTTTCTACAAAAACTATAGTAATCCAAACAAACTATAAGGCTATCATATTCGCTAAGTTGTGTTTGCATCTGCTTTTTTACCCCTTTAATGCATAAAAGAAGCCTTATCTTTGCCTTCCATCTGTATATGCTAAGGTGGATTGTCCAAAAGACGCAGAATCATGGCACCCAAGTTTAAGAGGAAATAGAAAATTTAATTTGCAATACATCACCCAAAATCTTCATAATCCAACTGGAATTCACAGATTGCCATCTACCTGAAACAAGTACATCTATGCCTCTCAATGATCAAGATTTTTTAACTCCTTATTTTGATTTTTGAGGCATTTTATGATAATATCCTCAAAAGGGATTCATCATTGCATAGCTATTAGTATATCCCTAGACCACCATCTGTTGATTCTCTCTTCTTTCTGTTTTTTCCAATTGATTTGTAGACAGCTTATTTTAAGGTATTCAATTAGATCTTTTTTTATTGAAGTGCAAAATCCAACACAGAATGGTAAATCATAGTATATGTCCAGCAGTCCCATTTTTCTTAGCATGGAATTCAAAAAAAAAAAAAAAAAAGAGGACAATTGGCACTGCAATATATGATATTCCAATTGGACTTCGCCAGTAAAACCAGAAATATAGAGTTCTTTATCACGTTTGAGGAATACCGATGTCATTTTCAATTTTTTATCTTCTCCAAGCCTTTGCTTAATTTGTAAGATAAAGATTGAAGTTATAATTGACTAACTGTAGTGTGGTTGATTACAGCAACTCTCTAACAACATATTGTAAGATAATAACTTATCAAATTTAGGAAGAAAACCCTCTGATTCATCTATTCATATATATATATATATATATATATATATGATATATGAACAAGTCTCAATTCACTTTTTAACAAGAAATCCCAAACCTGTCATCAATTATTAAATGGATTAATTTTTCCTACACTGATACTGTATACACTATCAGCGTTGGATAAATGGAAACTATGCAAAATTTGAATTTGAAATTCAACTTTTGCACATATGTCATGAATTCAACGATGATAGTGTATACATCGTCAGCATAGGAAAGATTTACTCTTATTAAATTGGTGCAAGCTTCAACTTGTGGGGTGATCTTGCATGGTTTACATTTTGTATATAAGTGAGTAGATAGGTGAGTTTCTAAGATTCATTATTGCTAATTAGGTAGTTACATTACATGAGTTAAGAAAATTACAATTGAGCAAAAAAATTGCATGGACCACACAAGGTACACATCCAATTGTCAAATATACATGCACATCTAAAAGTCCATAGATTTGCATAAATTTTTAAATTTGATCATGGTCGGTCAAGTAATTACTTGAACAAACTGTTCTTATTATTATTATTATTATCAGTTGATGCCTACAAGATGAGAATTGCATTTTCTAAATGTAAATATATGTATAAGACAAAGTTGGCCCCCTAATTTTTTACAATTTTAGTTTATATTATGAGAGTTTATATATATATATATATTTGTGTGTGTATGAATTAGTCACCTTTGATTTAATTTTTTCTTCAAAAAAAGTTATTTATTTTTTATTGTGCTAATTATTTAACGTTCAAAAAATTAAACATATAATTTGATGATCCATAGTAAATTGACCCAATTTGATATATTATAATAAAAGACTCACTTGATAATTATCAATGGGCTAAAACAAAATTAATTACTTTATTGGTCCATATACAAATATACAAATAAAAGACTCAATTCATAATTATCAATGGGCTAAGACAAAAATAATTACTTTATTGGTCCATATACAAATATACAAGTTAGTCTAATTGATAAAAAATTTAAAATTAGTGATCTATCCTCTTGTTGACCCATATACAAATATACAAATAATTACTTGAAGGCTTGGTGAAGACAAGAAATGGAGTGATCTATCCTGTTGTTGACAGATTAATTATATTTGTTCTCACTTTTCCTGTGTCAACTGCAACTATAGAACGGGTATTTTCAATTATGAATATAATCAAAACAAAGCTCCAAAACAAGATAAAAGATAATTTCTTGAATGATTGTCTAACAATGTACATAAAAAAAGGAAGTTGTTCAAAAATTTAGCGCTGATTCAATTATAGATGAATTTAGTTCTATGAAAGAACATAAAGCTCAATTTACTTTTAAGAAAAGAGGTTGAAATTTCAAGATATGTTAACATAACTTTTATCTTTTATTAATTGAAAATAGTTATATTTATATTGCATAGTTATATTTTTGTTTTTGCACAAGTGACATATTGGAGCATCTTCTCATAATGTACAATTTGGGTAGTTTGTGATGTTATAAGATATTTAATCAAAGGTTATTTCTTGTCCTAATTTTTATTATGAGTATGCTGCATATTTATGAAATAGACATACCTTTATCATTAAAGTTAATATTTGATATTTTAAGATATCATATATTTAAATAGATGAAAATTATTTTGAACATAACATATTAAAATAATTTTGTTCAGAAAAATTTTGGCCTCTCTCCCAAGGAAAAATCTCGGCTCCGTTCTATAGTCTATAGAATGAACATTTTCAATTATAAAGATAATCAAAACAAAGCTCCAAAACAAGATAAAAGATAATTTCTTAAATGATTGCCTAACAATGTAAAAAAAAAAGGAAGTTGTTCGAAAATTTAGTATTGATTCAATTATAGATGAATTTAGTTCTATGAAAGAACGTAAAGCTCAATTTACTTTTAATAAAAGAGGATGAAATTTCAAGGTATGTTAACATAAATTTTATCTTTTTTTAATTGAAAATAGTTATATTTATATTGCATAGTTATATTTTTGTTTCTGCACAAGTGACATATTGGAACATCTTCTCATAATGTGCAACTTAGGTGGTTTGTGATGTTATAAGATATTTAATCAAAGGTTATTTCTTATCTTAATTTTAGTTATGATTATGTTATATATTTATGAAATAGACATATCTTTATAATTAAAGTTAATATTTGATATTTTAAGATGTCATATAATTAAATAAATGAAAATTATTTTGAACATAACATATTAAGGTAATTTTGTTCGAAAAAATTTTGGCCCCTCTAAGGAAAAAATCCTAGCTCCGTTGCTGGATAGTAAGGGGTAGGATGTGATGGGATAGAAGATGAGAGAAATAGCAAGTGAGAGTCAATTTCAATATTGTGCTAAAGGTGTCAAACTGGCACTAATCAAAGCAGCAGAGCAAAGATGGAGGTTTGTATGCATTGGAGTTCCAAATAAAGACCTACTACAACAAATTCAAGGGGGTAAAACAGTCGATATATGGCTAGCTGCCCTGATAAATGACATCAGTGAATTGAGTACTATGTTTTACAAATGCTCATTTTGTCTAGGAAAAACTAATAAGAATTATCTTAGCTGTTTATTTAGTGCTCAAGTTTTAAGCAATTATCATGATGTAGAGTGGGTTAATCCTAATCTATTGTGCTAAATGCACATTGTAAAGCATCGAGCATGTGCTCACCTGTATATACTTTTGTCCAATCATTACAATCCTATCGTTTAGACAAAAAAAAAAGTTAGGCATGGCAAACATTTGCCTCGGGGAGAGCAACGGGGCAGGGCGAGGCGGGGTGGAAGAGGGGGGATTTTTCTTCCCCAATTTTAAATAGGGCAAGGGACGGGGAAGGATATTCTCGTATAAAATATATATACATACATACATATATATATATATATATGTATGCATATATATATAACTGCACATTAATAATATATGCATATATCTTATAATTTAAGAACTAAAAATATCATAATTTGTATGATAAAATGATGACTTGGTTATTTATAGTTCATTTGAATTTTTTACATATTGTAAGTTATTTATTAAAAAATTTAAAATAAATATGATGGTTATAAGATTATATTTGGTATATCTGTTATGACTACATATCAATAATATATGCATATACATTAAAATTTGAAAATATAAATAACATAATTTGTATGATAAAATGATGATTTTGTTATTTTTAGCTTACTTAAATTTTTTTTACATATTATGAGTTGTTTAGCAAAAAATAAAAAAAATAATGCAAGATCCTAATTATTCTTTTCAGTTACATACCTATTGTCAAACATAATCGATAACAAATAATAAAAAAAATTGCAAATGAAACATTACAAAGAGCAAACCTTAATATCATAAATATCTTTATCAACATATTAAGGTTAGTTGTCGAGATTTTTATGGTATTAAAGTTCGCTCTTTGTAATTTTTGGTTGTAATTTTTTTTTTGATTATTTGTTGTTGATCATGTATAACAATTGGTCTATAACTGAAAAAGTAATTTGAATTTTAAATTAAGTGAAATATATACAATGATATATTATTTTTTGATACTATATGTGATTTGATCCCAGATGATAAACAACAGATTCTAGTGCTTTTCTTTAATGTGTGAGATGATATTAGATTAACTAAATAATCTAGGCAATGGTGGAATCATGTTATATTCTCTCTCCTGATATCACCTTTTAATTGCTGGTTGAACCTAAATGTTATAAGATAATAAATTTAAAAAAAGGTTAGTATAATTTTTGAAATCTAAAAGGGGGCAGTGAAGTAGTTAGAAACCTCAAGGGAGGTTCCTAAAATTATTCCAAAGGATAATTAGTGGGATTATCTGTGAAGAGTTTGGTCAATCTTTAGTACATTAGGGACTCTTTTTTGCCAGGTTCATATATTTCAGTTTCTCTAAAAGCAAAATAATTTATGGGCTCATCTTATTTAAGCTCACTGTCCATCCCAAATTGATCTTCCTTGACGAAAGTTGAATCTTGAAAAAAAACAATTGATCTTGCATTATTCTCAATCAATGGAAAGTTCCCCTACTTCAACAACATTCTTTCGTAAATTCCCCAAAAATTTTTGAGATAAACCATAAAAATTCTTTCCTTCCAAGTTGGATAATTGAGTGAGAGGAAACTTGCTGTCTGGTTATAAAAGTTCTCAAAATTAAAAGGTCTAGTTTGTCTTCAAAAAGAGTGGTTGTATAGGATTTATTCATCCCTTGTATCCAAAATCCTTTCACTTCTTTTTTAAATTCCCGAACAATATTAAAAGCTCATCTTCTTTTCTCTTCTTAGCTAACTACTAAACTAAAAGCTAATAATTCTGTGCAAACTACAAAAGTGCAAACTACTCCTAATCTGTTTATACTACTGTAGAAACCACTAAGCTAAAACCCTAATTTTTTTTTAATTTCAATACTGTGCAAATTACAAGGCTAAAGCCTAAAAATTTACAATAATATCTAAAACATGATGAATGAATACAAGAGTTTCACATAACTCAAACACGGGGGCCTTTGGCCCTCTTTAGAGCCCAAAAAGTGATACGCCGAAACTCCAATGGTCCAATCCATTCTACTGAAGTCTGAAGAAAACGAGAGTTTTGCATGATTGTAAATAAATTAATTTTAAGACCAGACCTATCATCTTTTAATCTCAAGAGCCAAACTGTCAAATGAATAATCATTTACCTTTGAAAATGCCATTTTGTTCTAAAACAATCACAAAAAATAATTTTGGTGAGACTGATAAGGACAATACTTCTTAGGAGAAGTAACAGATCCAAATAGGAAAATAAAGTGTTTCAAGGCTTTGGTCAATGTTAAGCTTCTCATCTCTTTCTTCCTCCACGCTCTCTGAGAGAGAGTTGAAGTGTTTCTCCGGGTGCAACGTTATAATATGCGAGCGACAAATTGTCCTTGAGAAAACCAGGCCTTCCACTCAGTTACTGTTTGTTAGCCGGAAGTTGAATCTCACCAGCTATTTTCTCTTTCAAGCTGCTGACAGTTTCAGACAGCGACTGCACAAGAATCTCCAGCACCTGCCCTTTCATATTGCCTTCATCATGATTAGGCACAGACACGTTGATACGAGCAGGTCCCTGCAGTGAACACAAATGCAAGCTTAGTTACAACCCAATGACGTAAAACCTTCTCTTTTTTCACAAAAGGAAAATTTTTTTTTAAAAAAATCACAAATATAAATGAATGCAAAAGTGCATCATACCGAATGTTGAGCTAAAAATTGATCCTCGGGAACAAGCAGAGCATCATCAAGTTTCTGTCTTTTTGGTTCTGGTTCTTCAGGAAGTGGTGGAGGAGCTTCCTCAGGTGGAGGTGGTGGCATTCCCTGAGGCATGGATGGCGGTGGGACCATAGGCAGGCCAGGCTGAGATATGGAAAGGGGAACAAAAGGCCGGGGAGCAGACAAAGGTGTAAATTGAGATCCAGGTGGCGGTGGCACAGGCATGTTGGGGGAATTCATGGACATGGACGGATGCATTTGGGGTCGATTTACCATCAGAGGTTGCTGGCCCGGCATCATTGACATCGGATGAGGCGCAGGTCTGGGCAGAACACCGACGACTGGAGGCCCAGGTGGAGGTGGAGCCAAAACACCGGGACCAGTTGGGGTTGAATACTGAACAGTATTAGGAGGCCTAGGGATATTCAAGGCAAGTCCAGGAGGTGGAGGAAGAGGTCTAATTGATGGCATGCCAGGTCTGGGAGGAGGAGGAGCTGCAGGACCTGGAAGATTTCTCATATCACTGTTGGCTGCTTCATTTAGATCTTCTCCACCAGCATTCTGAGACATGGCCTGACTTGCTGTACGACCAATACTTCCTGTATGCCCATCCCAAATGACTTGCTTTGGTTGATCATCTTTTTTCTTCTCGATCTCTACCTTAACAGCATTAGAGACTTCCTCCTCAGTAGTACCAAAAATATCAGGACGGGTTCGAGCAAGTCCAACAATATTTTTTGTGATCTCATCATCAGGAGCAAGAGTTGTATCCCTAATTTTTGCAAACATCCTCTCCTTCTACTCCTTGTACTTTGGATCAATTAAAGAGATCCTGATATGTTCAGACATCTCATTGTCAGGAATCAGCTCACCAGTTATTGGAGACACAACAAATTTAGTTGGATCTCTTTCAGCAGGTAACCTCTCCTCAGGTCTCTTCCAATTCTTTACTATCCTCATAGGTGGTTCTGCTTCATCTATTGTAACCTTAGCTTCATTATTCTTCAGGTCCCCGTTCTCTTCAAGACTAGCTGCCCTCATGCCCTCCTCAACAAGCTGCACCTCCTCTTCATCCATTTCCATTTCTACTTCCTTCCCAGGCTCAATGATCTCCTCTTCTTCCATACCTGTCATCTTGCTTCTTCGTATAACCTCCTCCAGGGTCATAGGAGGGGGCAAATCTTCATCCTCATCATCTGCAAAGTCTATGGTCTCTACTACAACAAATTCATGCCAATCAATCATGGCCATATGTAATCGCTCCTGTTCTATCTCATCTGCAGCTTTCTACCTAGCCTGCTCCTGCTACCGTTCCCACTCCAAGCGATGAAGGCATCTTTCAAGCACCGTAGTCATGTCAGTTACACTCTTTCTCAACTTATCTATTAACGCTTTTGGAGGCATCAATACTTTCGAATAAGCATCCGCAAGAGATGTAAAAAACATAAACATGCTATGGGTTGGTTTTAGAAAAAGAAATTGAGGATTGTTAATCTCCCTACTGGTCAATCCAGTCAAAAACGATTTCCCATTCCTTGCGACAAACTGGGCAGTAAGCTTAATTATGTCCAACTCCTCCCCTGTATTCCCTTCAGGGAGACGAACAGTGTACTGCTCTGCTTCAGGGGGTTCAAGAATTTTACGAACAGGCCTAAACTGCACCGACGGATCAGGCTTTGCAATCGCATCCTTGCCATCAGCAGCCGGGACAGCAGCTGCTGACTCAGAAGCAGCTGAATCTGCCAGTTGCAATGGCTGCAGGGCAGAAACCTGATTTTGTGCACGAGCTTCAGATAAACGATGCTGATAGTACGCATGGTATGGATCAGAGGCATTCAAAAAATTAAATTTTGGATTCCCAGCATTGCTAGCAATAATCCTCTTTTCAAACTCAGGACCATTCTTGGCCACAAACTGAGATGTCTTGTCAACAATGTTTCTGATATCTGGAGGAGGATAAATAATACCAATAGTTCTCGTATGAGTCGCAACCGAAATAGGAGCTGAGTTGGATTTGTCAGCTTTGCTCAGATCCTCTTGACTTCCATTCTGTTTCTCGTCTTCTTCAGTTATCTGAGCTAGTGGTAAAGGCCCAAGATTACCATCAGAAGGGGGTGCAGGTAAAGGCAATATCGGCAAATTGCCCAACATTTCCAGATGGTCTGCAAAAAGTTCACAAAAAAGTTAAAAACAAACCAACAAAAAACACATGCAGCACACTATTTTTACTTCCTAGCATATCATGCTCTGATAACTCATGACTTCATGAAGCTTTATCACGATGAAGACCTCAAAAATGAGCACAACTACAAGAGACGTTGAAGATCATAAACTAGGTATGAGTTCATTCCTACTTCAGACCATCCACAAACTTTTCAATTCACTCAAGACAAACATTCACAAACATATTTCATCACATATGTTCACATACATCAAGTGGAATCACTACATAATCCCAAGTACAAGCAAAATAACTAACGAATAAAACGTGTTAGAAAGCCACCTCTGCTTAAAATGAAAATAAATAAATTACAGTAACAGAACAACCAACTTCAGAATAAACTAATCACAATGAAATTCATTAGAGCATCAAGATTCAGATTTCAGCAAAAACAACACCAACTAAAATAAGCAAGGAGAACTCATCACTAACCAAACAGAAAATATCCCCCAACCACCAAGGAATAATAAGAAACTTTCTCAGCATAAAGAGAGAGTAAAGAGGTCACTACAAGCTGCAGATTCAGAATTGTCGATAGGGGAACTAGGGTTACCGATTTGGAATTTCATTTTTTTTATTCTCGCTCTCTTAGACTTTCACTCTAGCTGACTCTACATTATGTTTCACATAAAAACTCAACAAAACCCAAAGGAATAAGAAATGGGTGGGTTGGGGCATTCCAGGTTCTGATACTACTTCCTATTCTTCCTTTTCAGGGTCCGCTACCCAGCCCTAAAACTTTTTCAGGATGCAATATCCTTCAAGTGGTGTTCTTTTAATAACTGTCCCAAAAAATTCTTACTACTTAATCAAGTTGGAGAAGGAGGTTTACAAGTTAAACTTTTTTTTAGTCATTTTTTAGTGTTACTTTTTCCTTCACTAGAAAGGTTAAACAGTAGCATTTGAAAATAAGAATGTTAGCCCCCACTTCGTATTGATTAATTAAAAGCTTACCTCTTCAATTTATTCATCTTCAATTTATTTCTTATCTATACATAATACACAACAAACACCACTAATATACACCATAAATGGCATACAGAAATAACAATAAAAAGGTTAATTACAACATTCACTCCAAAACTATTATTAATTTGTACTTGCTCACTTATAATATCAACTCGGCACTTTACAACTAACAATTTGTGCATTAATGGCAAACAAGTAGGATGGCCGGGTTTTAAAGAATTCCAAGATACAGAAATAGACACAAGAAATCCAACGTTGGTCAAAGAACTAATGAGTGAGACAATATAAAGCCTATTTTAGTACCGCCTCCTGTTTTACAAATTCTACCCATATTAATATGCACCAACTTACACTCTCTACCTCTCTTTCCCAGTTCCCACCGTCCCAAATACCTTGAGGTACTTGGATTTACAAGTTTTTAAAATCATTGAAGGTACTCGGAAGCATGTTTTTAATCTCAATTGTGATATTAAAACAGAATAGTTTGGTGTCTGGTTAACTCAAACAATCCAGTAGGTCTGGTTCAAAGACTAGGAAATAAGTACAAGCTTTTCCATCACATGTTCCAGTTTGAGTTAAGATACAATTGCACTTGGGCTTTATAACGGTGTTTTTTTTAATTAAATGAAGTAAATCCAAGATGGTTGCCTCTCTAGTCCTTTGTCCTATCCCAAATCCAAGTGGATCGCTTCTCTACGAGATTTTCTTTAACCATTTTGTTTGCTGAAATCAAAAGGAGGGAGGGAATCCATTTAACAATGAAAAACTAGGGAGAAGGTGGAATCCTTTCGGAAATTGACATTTTTTCCCTAAAATATGAGCACAATTACAAGAGAAAGGGTATCACCCCCAATGAAGATCATAAACTAGAGTACACTTTCCAGCCCATTTCAGACCATCCACAAACTTTTCAAGTCCCTCAAGACAAACATTCACACACATTTCCGCCCCATATGTCCACATATCAACTCGTATCACTACAAAATCCTAATCACAAGCAAAATGAATAAACAAAGTCTAACATGTTAGAAAGCTGGCTATGCTGAAAACAAGAACAAATATTATTGTAACAGAGTAACCAACTTCAGAAAAGAATAATCACGATGAAATTCACCCGTCCAAACGAAGAACAGAACCCATTAAGATTCAGACTTCAGAGAAAAAAAAAATCACCAAATCAGCAAGCAAGAATAACTCGTCGCTAACCAAACACAAAAAATCCCAAACCCCAACGAGTATTCCCAAAAAAAAAGAAAAAAGAATTCAGCATAAAAATAGAGTAAAGAGGAAAT
The DNA here is from genome assembly GCF_036785885.1 of Coffea arabica. NCBI lineage: Eukaryota > Viridiplantae > Streptophyta > Magnoliopsida > Gentianales > Rubiaceae > Coffea > Coffea arabica. The sequence continues at coordinate 45,251,087 of NC_092316.1, read as the reverse complement.
TACAAACTGAAAGCCTGCTACTTCTTAGCAAAATTCACCAACTTTACCTGAATTTTACAGAACCCCAACCAAAAAGGGGAAACTTCTACGTTTATAGGGTTTATTCATTACAGAACTTCAAAACGAAAAACAAAAATAAGAAGAAAGAAATGGAAATGGTTAAAGCGAAGAAGGACTGACCAGAGAGATTTGAGATCGCTAATTGAAGACAGTATATTGAGAAATTAGGTTTAGGGATTCAGAATTTCTTCTCTTTATTCTCCCTCGCTCCGACTCCCACTATCGCCGACTCTACGCTTCGTTTTGAGATGGTAAAATCTAAACAAAACCTGAAGGGAAAATGGGTGGGCCGGGGTTTACCGGCTTCTGTAACATCTGTTATTACTTCCTAATTGCTTAACTCTTTTTTTGTCTCGAGGGACCTGAAAAGTTTGTGGATGGTCTGAAATGGGCTGGAAAGTGTACTCTAGTTTATGATCTTCATTGGGGGTGATACCCCTTCTCTTGTAATCGTGCTCATGTTTAAGGGAAAAAATGTCAATTTCTGAAAAGATTCCACCTTCTCCCTAGTTTTTCATTGTTAAATGGATTCCCTCCCTCCTTTCGATTTCAGCAAACAAAATAGTTAAAGAAAATCTCGTAGAGAGGCAACCCACTTGGATTTGGGATAGGACAAAGGACTTGAGAGGCAACCATCTTGGATTTACTTCATTTAATTATAAAAAAACACCATTAGAAAGCCAAAGTGCAATTGTATCTTAACTCGAGCTGGAACATATGATGGAAAAGCGTGTACTTATTTCATAGTCTTTGAACCAGACCTATTGGATTGTTTGAGTTAACCAGACACCAAACTAATTTGTTTTAATATCAGAATTGAGTTTAAAAACATGCATCCAAGTACCTTCAATGATTTTAAAAACTTGTAAATCCAAGTACCTCAAGGTGTTTGGGACGGTGGGAAAGAGAGGTAGAGAGTGTAAGTAGGTGCATATTAATATGGGTAGAATTTGTAAAACAGGAGGCGGTACTAAAATAGGCTTTGTATTGTCTCACTCATTAGTTCTTTGACCAACGTTGGATTTCTTGTGTCTATTTCTGTATCTTGGAATTCTTTAAAACCTGGCCATCCTACTTGTTTGCCATTAATGCACAAATTGTTAGTTGTAAAGTGCTGAATTGATATTATAAGTGAGAAAGTACAAATTAATAATAGTTTTGGATCCCAGTTCTCAAGGACAATTTTTGCAAGGTTATTCTTGCATATTATAACAGGCAAGCTTTAGATCCAATGGAGAAGTCACTAAATTAATTGATCACCATCATCTCATTTACTGGGTGTCAAATTAATCCAAAGAATAGTTTTTGTCCTAGAAGACTTTAGTTTTGGAGGACTGAACCTTAGTTCCCCGTTTGCTCCAAATCAAATGACTAAACAAGCTAACCAATCAATATGCCCATAAGAATGACCACAAGACAACCACCAAAGAATGAACAAAGTTCAATTACTAAATTGGCATACGATAAAGATCTCAAGAACGACAACAATATTTCGTGAAAAATTCATAGAATATTTTAGCAATTGACCCTAAAAGAAGTAGATACAACTAACAAAATGAGCTCAATGAACCTAATGAGCTCCAAAACCAAGTCTTTCTACACCAAAAAATATTCTCATGCTTCTGAAGTAGAAAAGTTTCTACACAGGAAAGCATTCTCCCCTGCATCATCAAACAAGGAACTTCAACAATACCTAATTATGTCAACACTAATCTTCAAAAACCTTAATAATATGTTAACATTGAACAAAATACTCAATTTAATATCTAAATTAAATAAAGTAACCTTGGACTTACTGAATTAGCTAATTTTAGTAGAACATCTCCCCTTTAACTTCTTATTTTCGCTTTGATATCTTTAGGAAAGATAGAAACCCAATCAGGGCCAATGTGGAATCTTGTCAACCAAACCCTTCTAAAACCAACAAAATCAACACACAATTTAGCAACCCAAAAAAAATGCTGAAAATCAATCTATTCAACAAAAAAAAATCCCAAAAAATTGTAGAATTTACCTGGTGAAGATTAGGGCTAAAACTGAAAAAGGGACTTGCTTGCTGGGATTCTCTGTCAACCTGCAAACAATCAAACCAATGAATCAATCAATTTTCCTGTTAAACTCCAAGAAATAAATCAACAAAAATCCCAGTAAAAATTGAAGCTTTTTCTCGCCGGAATCTGTAAAATTCCGGGATTACCAAGAACACCCAGTTGACGGCCGACTTAGAAGAAACCAACGAGACAGCAAATACAAGAAACCATTAAGTAATCTTGGAGTATATGTATACTAGCAGTAGTAAATATACCTGAACAGAGATCGGGGAGTTGAAAAGCAGAGTAGGTGCCTAGCTTTGGGTTGGGATGGGGTTTATAATATGTAATGTTATCTCTTCAGCTCTCTTTCGGCCCAAGCCAAGGCAACATGTTTCAAAAATTTCAAGTTTTAATTTTTATTTATTTATTTACTAAAAAATTTATATTTAAAATATGTTTGTTATTTTATTCAGACCCTTCATTTAGCTACATATTTTAAATCCCACCTATCTTTTACTTTTGACTTTCCAATGGAAATTTGAAATTTATTTTATGTGCACTTTTTCTTTGTTGTAGTTTGCCACTTTTTCTTTGTTGTAGTTTGCTCGAGTATATACATATATTTTTTTATTTTTATTTTAATAGTAAAATTACATATATATCCCTAATATTTTATTATTTATTAAGAAAATATTATTTTATTTATTTTTAAAAAATAAAATAATTATTTTTTATTTTTTCGAGCTCGAACTTTAAATTGGCAACTCGTCGAACTCGATTTTAAGTTCAAGTTTGATAAAACTAAGTCAATGTTTAGCTCAATTAGGCCAAAGTTTGGCTTGACTCGACTTGTTTGTAACCTTAACACTGATCTCCAGTTGAGTTCGAGCTGAAGAAATCGAATTTAAGATCAAAGATATTGAGGTCGTTAACTCGCGAGCCTGCTCAATTATATATATATTTTTATTTTAATAGTGAAATTACACCCACACACATGCATATATACTCCTAATATTTTATTATTTGTTAAGAAAAATTACTATTTTGTTCATTTTAAAAAATAAAATAATTATTTTTTTTTTAACTCGAGCTCGATTCGACTCGAATTTGAGATCAAGTTTGAGTTTGAACTTTATATTGAGAGCTCGTCGAACTCAAGTTCGAGTTGAAGTTTTGGTAAAATTAAGTCGTGACCCAACTCATTAGGTTAAAACTCGATTCGATTCGATTCGTTTGCAGATCTAATCCCCAACAATTTGTTTATTTCATATATATCACATCACAAAAGTGCTACATTAATTATTTTAAATAATATTTCAAAAAATCTACTATCCAAACACACAAGAGTCTCGTGTAATTAGTAAGTAGTTTCTACTAATTTATTTCTGCAAGCCATGAATCTTATCACTATGAAGTTATGAATCTTATCATCTTTTTCAATGATACTCTAAACCGAGCTTGCATGCTTGTGTTATATATATATGACTAAAGTTGGGATTTTTATTTCAAATTTTTACAAGGTTATTCTTGCATTCTATTCTTTAAACTTCTAAAATTTCTTGGGTGCTAAAATCAGAAAAAAGAAATGCTTGCCAAATCGTAATTTTTTTTTTGTTTTTTTTACTCTGCCACTCTACCCATTGAGTCCACACTACTATTATCAACCTGGTACAAATTACAGCATGGAGATTGATCACTGATCCTTGCTCGTCACTTCCCCACGGACATCATGGATTTGATACTGCAGCAGCCTCCCCCAGCTGGTGATCGGCCGGATGAGTTGATATGGATGCCGTCGGCTTCTGGGCAGTTCTCGTTATCCACTGCTTTCCAAGAGATCAGACAAGTGCGGAGCACTTCCTGGTTGTTTTCTCAGATTTGGCATCAGCAGCTCCCTTTGAAGGTCTCCTTGTGACGGCCCCACCTCCCCCTAGGGCGTACCCCGGGGTTCGACAAGTCGCCTGCCCAACTCTCGCCGGGACTCAGTCGTTCACTACAATTCTCAAATGAATTACAATATAAATCTCAAATATACATCACATGGTCCACAAACATACATCCAAGTCTCCAATAATTACATGTCATAAGCGAAACGGAAACGATTCTCAACTATACATAAAATGATTCCAAATCCAAATTATACAAGATATATGCCATCCAGTTACGTGAACAAGTACTACAAGTCCTTCCTTCGCCACGAGCCCTGTGGAGGGGAATAAAATATTTTTGGGGTGAGTTAGAAGCTCAGCGAGTAACCATTAAAATCAGTAATCAAATCGGTTTTACAATAGTTCATTTCAACGATGTCATGAATCAAATGATAAGTCCAGAAACAATTACAACATTTACAATACATTAAAATGGAGTATCAATAATTCAAGAAACGTTTACAATGGAAAGCGATAGTAACATTCATTAAAAGGATACGGGCTCACATGGAGCTATTCGTTTGTTGGTTCGTTCCCCTGACATTTCCCCTTATTCCTCCAATCGTTTGAAATTACATTTTTTTTAAGTAGAATCCCTCGTTCATCCTTTTGTTCGTTCATCCCCTTTTCCGGACGTTGACCGGACTCCACCCATCCGACCATTGGCCGGACTCCACCCATCCGGACGTAGCCGGACTACAAGGTAATACTCGAGTATACCAAATTCACCCAGGATGACCCTATCGCCCGACCGAGTCCGCTTCTGGCTCGAGTCGATCGGTAACAAAGGGCAGTGGCCAGTTCAGCCAAACAGCTTACATTTATGCGCAACTAACATTTAATCACTAATCATTGAAAATTTCATATTCATTTAGATCGAGAGCGATAAAGTACACACTCGCCTAGAAAACTCGTTTTAACAATCATTGAAAACACTTAACACATTATCAATCAATAATAACAAGCCAATAAATCAAGGAATATAGCAACAAGGAACACTCATATGCAAGCACGCATGATATGCAAGAAAACAGTTCAAAAGTAACTTTGGAAACAATTTAAAGGTAAATAATGCAAGAAAACGGTTCAAAAGTAACTGTGGAAACAGTTCAAAAGTAAATAATGCAGGAAACGGTTCATAAATAACTTTAGAAATAGTTTGAGGTCACTCACCTCCATAGCTCAGAAACTATTCATCATATATCATTGCCTTGCTCAAATCCAAGTCTTAGATCACAAACTCAAAGCAATCAAATCCTTTCAAAGTGCGGACAGCACTTCCACTAAATTTGCTTACTTCTCCAGCCGTCAAGGCTTCATTATTTCCTCAGCCAGTTCCAAAGTCACACAAATAAGTTCATCCAATAGCCATTCACAAGCTCCAAGTAGTACTAGTACAAGTCAAGCTAGGGAAAAGTCCGGAAATGAAGGTTAAGATCAAAACCAAAAAAATACTTTTGACGTCATTTTACGGTAATGGTACCAAAGGCGTTACGATTGTCGGATGAAGGTTCAAGACCCACCGTTTCGAAGCTAAGAGATAGGGCTACAATATTGCAGAAGGTCACTCAACCCAGTTTCGAGTGTAACCAGGTCAAAAATGCAAGAAACTACACCAGAATCACAAAAACAGATTCACAGAACGCATTCTAGCGGAAACATCATAACTCAGGCTCTCCAAGTCCAAATCCAGAAATTCCAAAACCAGATGATAGCTAAGAAACAGGGCTAAATTGCATCAGACGGCCTCAACAACTAATTTGGAAACAATCCTGACCAAAACAACCAATTACAGGCGCAATTCTTACATTCGGGTAAAACCAGAACAGCAATAGTAATTTTGACTTTTCTCATTCTACACTACTCCAATTGACCTGAAATTTTGTAGGCTCCTTTAAAATGTCATTCCCTACAACTTTCATGTTTTAAGCCAAGGCCAATTCAGCCTCTAACTAGGAGCTATAAAACCGGACAGAATGTAGCTTCACAAAACCTAATTTTCTGAAATTTCTTCCAAAACAGAAATTGATTGCAATTAATCACTTTTTCCACCTTCTAGATGCCTT